>NC_134702.1:216153990-216806490 GCF_043290135.1 Rhipicephalus microplus
AGCTCTTGGCAAAGGCTTCTTTTAAAAATAGACTTTCAAATTGTCAAAAATCAACTCTCTGCCAAGCGAACATCATCGTAGCAAAACAATCTTCCGCGGATTGCTAGTATGAACTATCTGGTATCGGCCTAGCGCATGACGCGCGAGCGCCTTGATCAAGTAATCGCGAACAACACATGCCTTTCAAATAAGCTGCGTATCCAGAACAACGAGTGCTTCAGGATTCTCATTTCTAAAATTCCAGTACACTTTGAGCAATGCGAATACAGCCGAAAAACGAGAATATAGCAGGTTTGAATGCAGCCATGACAATTATTTGCATGAGAGATGACGCGGTGGCATGAATGAATGGATGGATCGATTGATGGATGTATGAGTGTATTCGGCTGTGTCCTTTACATCGGGTGGTGGCTCATGCCGCCTAGAAAGAAAGTTAGGTACTATCACTATGTGTTTAGGATTGAATTTCTCTCGCGCCTTGATTGTAGCCACCAATCAGTTAGCTTCCTGCTGGTTATTTCAACCCGTTAAAAATCTATTTTGCCTTCACTAACACTAAACACCAATGCTTTGAAAAATTCTGTGCCATTATCTTGGACTATAGGATGAAGTCCTTTACAGAGCTTAAGGTAATGCTCAGCCGTTTCCTCCTCCTCTCCACGTGCACTATATAACGTGCCTGTGCCTTCGTGTTTGCCTGGGTACGTCTTGGTCCGCAATACTCGCGTTATGCCCTTGAACAGCAGAGAACCATGACGAGTATTATCGTAGATCTTTTATTTAGCGATTACCTGCTTGAAAGTTTGATAGGCCTGTGATGATTTCGCAAGCATTCCAATCTTCCCCATGTCCCTCTGTTTCTTTCACCTTCTTCTTAACCGATGTTTCCCTTGGGCTTGGTATTCTCCTGTTCTCTAAATTATTCCTCGACAACTTTCGAGTTCGTTTCCTCCATTCAGTATCAACATTCTTAAAGTATACGTAACTGAAAACATTCCTAGCCCGATGCCCCGGTCTCATTTTTCTCTATCGCTTCTCAAATTCTATTTTGCTGCTAGCTTCCGTGCAGTCAAACGAGGTTCATACCGTGTCACTGTGATGTGATTGTGCGCGTTTGAAAAGTGCACCCCGCCATCAGCATCAACCATAGAGGACGAAGAAAATGACGCTCGGTTGCGGCACGTGTGGGCGTGAAGATTTTAAACCAATAAAGTGCCTCCGCGAGGATTTAGGAAAGCCATGGAAAAAAAAACAGCGAAGCCAGGCAGACGTGGCCGAGTCGCGGGGGTGGCGTGGCGCGGGTGTAGCGGCCAGGCGAGCTCCTGCATCAAGGTCACTGCGGGCGCCAATCTGGACACAGAGCTTCTTCCCGTCGCCTGACAGGGGCCAGGCTTGTGCTGGTCTTCTGGCGTTGATCAAAAAACGTCTCCGGCTTCGTGTGCGAGCGGCGGCTGCCGAACACCGAAAGGTCACTGACCTCAACCAGCGCGACGCTTCCTTCCATGTCAGTCAAAGACGTGAGCGTCTACACCTATTCGGCAGTCTTCCCCTGCTGCACAAATGCGTCTCCACCGTCACTCCATCGCATCACTTGCAAGCTCCTCTTGACCGCTGTCACCATTTGCGCGAGTGCGTTCATGCCCTGGTAGCAGAGCCTCCGGTGCAAGCACCGCGTCTCGCTATGTTGTGATAAGGGTTATTTTCCACTGAACATTTATTTTCATGCACTGTTCACGTCTTTAGCCGTTCGTTCTTCCTTCTAACCTCTTTCTTGTTATGCATACTGTGTTTTTGTCTGTTATTTGTCTTTTAGGGTTTTCTGGAATATATTAAGTGTTAGTAACTTGGTGGTAACAAATGATCTCGTGGGGTCGTTTCTCGATGATGGTTTCGTCATCGGTGGTTTTTGCTTTTTACGAACCTACACGAGAGCTTGCCCATTAAATAGCGTTGTGAATACTGGCGCCCGCGACAGGACAAGATCATTTTCCTCTTACCTCTCTATGCTAGAACAGGAATATGAGTAGGGCAGACTTAGAAGAGTTGGCAAGACGCAACGCTCTAGAAGGCGAAGAAATGGTGGCTTGGTTTGAGGAACGCGAGAGGCACATTCGAAAAGAGAAGGAGGAGAGAAACTGAGTTTTAAAGGTAACTGAGAAAGAATGAAAAGGATATTGAAGAGCTAAGGCAAAAGTCGTTTCAGCTGCGGCTGAAACTGGCGGAGGGCGAATCGAAGTGACTAAAAGGTAGGGCCTTGCGAGAGGAACATTCGTATTTCAGTTCCAAAGAGCAGATAATTGATTTGTTTTCATATGCTAGGACTTTTATTGGGAATTCAGTTTCTCTTTTTCATAGCCCTCTTAAGAACACCTGTGATGCAACTTTATGTACAGGTTTCCTACAAGTAGACGGCAGAGTCGATGGGAAGAGTGAGGGCGAGAATAGTCGACGTTTGGTTACCTTGATAAATATCGCCTCACAAGAAGTTTCAAAAAGAAACAGGTGAGTTCCTTGTATAGTCATGTGGCTACTCGAACTGGTTCAAAAAATGCGCAATAATAGAAGAGGTATAGAGTCCTCTAGAGAACCCTGACAAAAGGACGATTGGTGTTGGCGGCACATCCGGAAACCAAGGAGCAATCTCTAGAAGAGACGCGTCAGATTTGGGTGCACGTTAAAGAACCCCAGGTGGTCAAAATTTCCGGAGCCCTCCACTACGGCGTCTCTCATAATCATATGGCGGTTTTGGAACGTTAAACCCCACAAATCATCTAGAAGAGACGCCGATTCTTCCGGTGCACGAAGTAAAACAAGGCATACAGCAAGGAGCGTCTGCCTTGGACCATGCCAAGAAGCGTATGCCTTGGATACAGCAAGGAGCGGTAGCCGTGGACCCATCCTGCTTAACACTAGCAGATGTAAGCAGTGGCGCACGCATGGTCGAGAAACATACAGTTTGCTCGCCTCAACGTGGCACTGTGATTACGTAATGTCCAAGTAGAGTACGCAGCGTTCCGTGCGAAGAGCAGGAAACGACCACGAAATCATTCAGTTTGAAAAACAAAAAGAAGTTAGATGAGGGAGCATGTGACTTGCGTGCAAGCCAAGTAGAATACTCAGAGGGAGTCGTAGTAGTGTCTGTCTGCATGCCACCAGCTGTAGTAACAGATGCCGCTGGCAGAGCTGATGGCCACATGAATAACTATCGTATGAACAGACAGAAGTTCATAATTATTTCCGATAATATTTACGCAAGTGAACTGACAAAAAGGGCAGGAACACCTGTCCAAGTGTATGTGGCAGTGTCACAAGTGGAGCCATTGGCCGATGATGAAGTAGAATGCCAGGAAGGCCTAAATAGGGAGGTCGACTGTATTCACAGTAAAACGGGTGCCCTTTCAAAAAGTAAACAAGAATATAGCAAGCCAATTCTACTGAAAAGCTCTTTGAACAATGTGGAAGATCACGTGCCCTCTCTGGCGTAAGCTGATCAGGAAGACGTTCAGGTTACAATATTGATCGCTCAAAGGCTTTTGGGTCTAGACAAGGCAATGATGCGACTAAACAGGGCAGTGGAACATTCCAGACTGCTCAGACTTGTAGAATACAACTACCGTTGTTGTCCAACTTACACGCACTAAGGCAATCGGCTAGTTACTGTAAGATTAATATGAGGCAGAACTACAGCCAAGTGTCTGATGAAAAACGCTACATGGTTTAGTTTTGCATGCGGATGAAACAAAAGAAATATACTGTTCGTCTGGTGTGGGACGCTATAACATGAGAGTTGTGTTTAAATAACCGATTGCTCCGTTTCGACTCAGACCGCATGGACAAACACTTACGACTTACATCATTTGTATATATCCTGGGTTTAACACTCTCATTTCACAAGAAGTTTGACTTTCTTAGTTTTGGGCAGGACGCTGTACCTTGGCTGTGAACTGTGTAGTGGAATTCCAGTAAATTTTGTGTGAGCGTTCAAAGTACAATAAGTGGATTGATTGTAAGATTGCAGTGAACTTTGGGCAGGAAGTGTGTTGTGTGTGGTGAAACGCGCAATCATCAGCAGTTTTTTCATGGCGGAAAAAAACTTATCGAAAGGGGGGCTTTTGTAATGCGATTGTGCACATTTGAAAAGGGCGCCATGCCATAAGCCTCAACCAAAGAGGACGATGAAAATAGTGCTGGGTTGCGGCACGTGTGGGCGTGAAGATTTTAAGCCAATAAGGTACCTCCACGGAAATTTAGGAGAGCCATGGGTGAAAAACAGCGAAGCCAGGCAGACGTGGTTGAGTCGGGACCGAGTGAAAAAGGTGGCCAGGGCGCGGGAGTGGCGGCCAGCAGAGCTCCTAAATCAAGGTCGCTACGGGCTCCCACCTGGACAGAGAGCTTCTTCCCGTCGTCTGATGGGGGCCAGACTTGTTCTGGTCTTCTGGCGTTGGTCAAGAAACGTCTCCGGCTTCACATGAGAGCTGCGGCTGCCGAACACCGAAAGGTCACTGACCTCGACCAGCCCGACGCTTCCTTCCATGCCAGTAAACTACGTGAGCGTCTACACCTATTCGACGGTCTTCCCATGCTGCACAATTAAGTGCGTCTTCACCGTTACTCGATCGCATCACTTGCGAGCCTTGCATCACCGCTGTGACCATTTGCGTGAGTGCGTTCATGTCGTGGTAGCAGAGCCTCCGCTGGAAAAACCACGTGCCGCTATGTTGTGATAAGGGTTATTTTCCACTGAACATTTATTTCCGTGCACTTTTTACGTCTTCAGTCGTTCGTTCTTCCCGCTAAGTTGTTTCTTGTTGTGCATACTGTGCTCTTTGTCTGTTATTTCTCTTTTAGGAGTTTTTAAATTACATTGAGTGTTAGGGATTTGGTGGTAACAAAGGGTCTCGTCGGCTCATTTTTCGATGATGGTTATGCATCGGTGGTTTTCGCTTGACACGAACCTTCACGAGAGCTTCCCCACTAAATAGCCTTGTGACAGTCACCCTGTACCCCCTAATTTGTGGTAACCATGCTCTGCCAAAGCAAGTATACTTCTGCCACGTTGTTTATTTCCAATCTTGATTGAACATCTGAATTCATGCGCAAGGCCTGCATTGCCGAACGTCTAAGCCGGGACCATGACACGTTCCCGAATTCCTCTCACAACATCTTAACTATCGTAAATACACAGTGCACTATTTTTATTACAGTTGCATTCCTGTTACCCTTAGTCACTACATATTTTCGGTCTTCCTTAGGTAATCAGCCCCGTCATTTATCTATACGCCCAAATATTTGTATTTATCCACTATTTTTTGCGCGATTTCCTGTTACCTGTGTCAACTGCCTTTGTTTTCATTAAAATTTAGGATTGCGAAATTTTACCTACTGAACTTTAAATTTAACCTATCTTCCTCATTACCACAGAGATCTATCAGTCTCGGCAAATCTTCCTTGTTGTCGGATAATACTATATCATCAGCATACATCAATGCTGGTGATTTCCGACTTTTCTACGTGTTCTTCTTGCTTGACAATAGAGACGCTGAAGCCGAGTCGACTCTTCCTTGATTCGGTTTCTAGTTCCTGTAGATACAGCCTCAATAACAAAGCTGACAAAGTAGATTAGTTATTCCATCGTCCACATCCAGTGTGTTCATTATTCTTCACAAGTCTTTCTGAACCACGCTATCATAAGCTTTATTGTCATCTAGAAATGCCACCCACAGGGGCCTGTGTCCAGCAACCCACATCGTTTACAAAACCAATTTCGTAGTTCTTTCAGCACGCCCTCATTTTCCACCCATGTATGTAGAGTTTACTATATAGATCACCAACCTATAGACTACTGATGTCACTGTTATAAGACGGCAGATGTTTATATCGGATTTGTCCTCCTTTCCTCAATAGACCATGCTCATTCTGCTTAGTTTTCACCCATTGGAGGCTTCACCATTCATTACTGCTTGGCTACCTGCCTCTGTTAATGATAATGGTAATGTTTTTTTATTACCATAATTGAGATGCTGTGAGGGCCTGCTGCGCTATTAAGAACCCTTTTCTCTGCCCTTTCTCACTCTCGTTGTTTCAGTGGAGCCACTGCGCTAATTGTTTCATCCTCATCAGGCGAGGTGCATGCGGCGTTTTCTTGTTGTTTAAATTCTTTGGTCATCATTTTTTTTATATTACCTTGCCTCATACCCTTTTAGTCTGAGGCCTTCAACTGTAGTCGGAAACCTCTGTTCCTTGCTTGTCTAATCACTGAGATTTGAGATGGTTCCCAAGCTTTGTAGCTGTCTCTATTCTTTTTGTTTTTTGCGCCATCTATTGCGCCCCCTTTCTTCTAATCTTGGCACTGATCAGATGAGACGCTTCCCTTGTGCAGCTGAAAAATGATCTTCTTTTCTTTTTGACATCATTTTGCGTTTCACCCCGCTCTTTAGCACGTCTGTGTTTTCTGGAGGCTTCCTGACGTCTTACTATGGCTCTCTGAACTTCCTCATTCCACCACCTTTTTGATTTGTGTCTACTTTTTACGGTTGATTTGACTCGTACCTTAGCAAGCTCTGACTCAAACAATCAAGTTAGATTTGCTTACATGCACTCTGTTTTGGTATGCTTGGGGATAATTTTTCTCAATCTCATTAGTTGGCATTTGTATTTGCCTTTCTGAATAAATATTACCATGAGGTTGCTCCTAATGCCTCCTTCCCATTTTCATTTCTCCTCCGAAACTCAGCTTGATACGTTTGTGATCAGTACCGGAGCTTCTGCACCCATAATAATCTAGGTTCTGCAACCTGAGCCGATTATACATCCAATGTGACATCATTTTATAATATATCGTCGAATGCAGCCTTCCCACCTCTCATGTTATAACACCTTCGAATTTCTCGGTACTATTGCAAATGAATAAATAATGCCTTTCACACACAACCATTAGCAAGCCTGCTCCACATATCCATAGTATGTCTACTCCAGTTGCGGCAACTGGCAGCGAAATGCCGTGCTTGCACGCCCATATTCCATTCAAACCCACTCCTTCACCCGGGCACTGAGAAAATAGAGAAGCACTGGTCTGTATGGTAGACGGTGGTCCGGCAATGATTTGTCTCGCTGTACGTCAGGATCGTCTCAGTCAAGTCCACCATAAAGACCCTATCTCTGTCGGTGATGAGGGCCTCCAGTGCGCCGTGACGTAAAACGATGCTTCCCACATTAAAATTGGCTACCTCGGACGCACTGCCTTTAGGCAGGGCGCTTACTTCAGCATAGCATGTAAGGTAGTCGGTAGTGGTGATGATCTATATATTTCCTAACGTCGAAGTCGGAAACGGCTCTTGTAGGTCCATGCCGATTTTCTGGATTGGTCTGCGTTGAAGATCGATGGGCTGTAGGAGTTAGCTGCTCTAGTCGGTGGTGCCTTTTACAATCTTTTACAATCTCGCCAAGTCTTCACGTAATGAGCCACGTTGGCAGAAAGGTTAGGACATTAAGAAATTTGCTGTATTCTGGAGAGCGTGCACACAACACCCAATTTCCGGTCATGCGGTGGTTACGCAGGACCTGGCGTACTTTCGCTCGCATTGCGAAAGACACAACAAGAAGGTGCGTGGCTCAACGTGTCAAGAAGCGCTCTTGAAAAAGGTCACTTCACAAAAGAAACGACGTCAGTGCTCGCTTGAATACCTTCGGGGTAATGGCAGCACTGCCTTTGAAGTACTCAATAAAGATAATGAGTTCTGGACCACTTCGTCGTCATTCATCGGAAACGTCGGCGCTTACGGTTCCCAAGAAGCAGTCATCATCCCGGTCATTTTGCGGTGGTGCGTCGACGGCGACACGAGGCAGGCAGTCTGCATCGGAGTGCTTTTTTTCTGCCTTGTAAACGACAAAAATGTTGAATTTTTGCAGTCTCAGGCTCTACCTTGAGAAACGATCTGATGGGTCTTTCAAGATTGCCAGCCAAAGCAAGCTGTAGTGGTCACTTACAACTTTGAAAAAACAAACGTTAAGGGAAGTGCGAGAATCTGAGGTAGCCCAAACGATGGCAAGACACTCCTTTTTTCTTGTAGAATTGTTGGCCTCTGCCTTTGATAGCCACAGGCTAGCACAACTGATCACCCTTTCTTGTCCACTAGTCTTCTGCACAACAACGGTGCCGAGTCCTAAACTGCTTGCGTCGGTGTGTATTTCTGTTTTGGCGTATTCTTCGCATGCGCAACTAACGGAAGTGGCAAGTTTTCCCACTGCTGTGACTGATCGAAGCTCCATGACATCACGTGCGGGACGGTGAGAATAGCTGACTGCACTTGGCAGCCGGTGAGGCTGGGTTTATCCGTTGAAATCAGGTTTGTATGATACGTGGGGTTTAACGTCCTAAAAACCACCATATGATCATAAGAGACGCCGCAAAGGAGGGCTCTGAAAATTTCGACCACCTGGGGTTCTTTAACGTGCACGCAAATCTCAGCACACGAATATACAACATTTCCGCAGCCACCGCAACCGGGATTTGATCCCGCGACCAGCAGGTCAGCATCCGAGTACCTTAGCCAATAGACCACCGTGGCGGGGTGCAATTGGTTTTGTTTGTTAGTATGGCGAACTGTGGAAGCGTAACTAATTTGCTGTACATCCGTACTTTTTCCAGCCAATCATAGCTGCAAGGGCGACGACCGAAGCCACTGTTAGAAGTGATGATGCGACACAATAAAGTTATTCTCAAGCAGCCGTCTTCTTCGTGACGGAAACATAGACTGGTACATATAGGGTACATGTCAGTGCTTAATTTTACTGTAGTAAACTGATAAATATGATATCCACGCCGGAGGTGGTGTCGATCCTCGGTAACCCAACGTCCGGGGGCGAGGTACCTCGGAAAAGAAAAATAATGAAGATCACACGAATGGACACTGGTACACTCTGCCATGGTGTGTTCCAAAGGAAGGCTAACACCATAGTTCGCTATGCGAACAGAACACAGCTGGAATGGTTGGGAGAATGGTAAGCTCCTCTAATCTGACGACTTAAAAGCGCTGGCATTAGGAACGCATTCATTGAGACAGGACCAGACATACTAGGTAGCATTGGCAGCAGGTACTTGCGTCCCTCCGTAATCCAGCGTATGTGGATGCCACTGCTGAGAAGTCGGTCCTTGCACGCCAGGCTGAGAAGTTTCCGGTCCGCTCCATGATCCAGGTGCTCGAACGGTATGGGGGGGGCCACGTAATCCAGCTAATTGGAGCCACGACCTCGGATAAAGCCCTCCCTACCTCTAAGAGATCCGCCACGGGTGATTATTTATTAAAGTCGGATTCTCACATGGCTAAGAGGGAAGGAACATTGGGGAGTACACCTCGCCCTCACGGTTCTCGTGTAGAAATTCCCGCTGGCGTGGAATCGCTATGCAGATGGTGGCACACGGGGGTCACTAGTCTTTGTTGGCGTTATGGGCAGAGCGCAGCGCTGGGCTTAAAGCTCAAAGGAGGCTTGGCTATTTTGAAAAAGGAACGCTTATTGAAAGCCGCCACTAAGGAGCGGCGGCACTTAGGCCTGCTGTTCCTTGTCGGATAATAAATCTGACAAGAAACAGCAGCATCGTCACTCCCTTTAGGTAAAATATATTCCATTGGAAACATCAGCTGTTCATGGATTTCCCTGCTCAGAGTGCAGCGTTGTTGATGCGGTCAGTATCGCATATAGCAGTGGGCAAGAAGCATGCGATGAGTTAGTGTGCTACCACGAGAAAAAAAAGCAAATGAGTGGTGCACTTTGCCGCAATATTCACATGGGCTCGGAAGTTCGCTTGGAGCTTGCGCATGATTAGCCTGGTTCATATATTGTAGTTCTAATATTTAGAATACCTTCCCGTTTTGTGAATTTCAGCCAGTACAACAGTGACAGTGCGTTAAAATGCAAGCGGCACATTAGCTGCGTTAGAAGCATACGGCTGTCGTATAGAGTGCATGATTTCAATGCTGCTTACCGATATCTGTGTACGCACATTTTCACCACTGGTGCTCTTATACGCACTCCGTACAAATGGGGAAAGAAGAGGATACATAGGAAACACGACCTGCCTCAACATTTATGCTGGGATATTATTTTGCAGTGCCACATTTCCTTTTGTGCGTTTTTATACGATTACTCTCATCTTTATTTTAATTTACTGATATGTAGCACGTCTGTATAAATCAATATCAGCAGTACGGCCATGTCGAGCGCCCTTCAGCACAGTGTAGATTGTAGGCAGCAGAACAATGCTGCAGAGGCAGAGTTTCTGAACAAAAAGGCAGGGGCATGAACACTTTAGATGCCAACGGTATGTTCACTTATAATATGCACATTCAAAGTTACTGACTGTAATCGAATCTGTCACAGACGCAATGACCGAAATTGACAAACTCTGTATGTAGAACAAACTCCGCTATGCTTCATGGTGGACTATTTGGCTTTATGAGGTGGCGTTTGGCTGTGGTCGATAGTTACAGTAGCCATTGTAGGTTTTTTGGTTCATCGTATGGGTGATTCTTGTATCAATTATTCCGGATGATTCTGGATTTTGATCTAAAATCTTTACCAAAGCCAAAATCTATCTAAAGCACCCGTGATAAAGTTAAATCTCTTTGGTGATCAAGATGGCTTTTGATACATACATATAAAACCGTGATTGCCAGCCTTCGCTGAAGCTGGGAGATAGCGTCCTATTGGGTGCCAGATCAGTACAATTGCAATTAATGGTGTCTAAGTAACAGCTCGCGATCTGCGCTTTTCATAAAAATTTGAAGTGAGTGCTCAGGATACGAGGCAGCACAGTCAGCTGATCACGGCTGCGGTACGCGCAGGCTCACCTATAAATTAACCACGTTCTGCAATACCACTTAGATAGTCTTACGGTCTCGCCTCAGTTTTTCGTTTCACGAGGGCAACTCGTCAAGGAGGTGAGTGCCCCTTCAAATGCAAAAGTACGGGAGGAACCGCGTCGTTGCTAAGTCTTATACACTTGATTGCCAATTTCAGTGACTGCAAGAAAATCGGGCTACATACGTAGTTGCTGTTACAGAAGTGCTTGGACAGAGCACGCTTGATCTCGTAGGTTTGAGATCTTACCTTTAAACTGCAGCGACGCATTTTGCAGCCATTTTCTGATCCCTACAAAACTTGTGAAAAGCGACCGCATTGCGGTCGAAACTGGCATGGCAGCCCTATTCCGCGCAGTAATTCGGCAACGCGAGTATAATTCAACCTAGCGCAAACCCAACTAGTGATTTTTATTTGTGGGTTGAGCTGTCTTGTACAATTTGCTTCAGAATTGAATATTCTTTCTTTATGTAAGGACATTCTTTGGGAGAAGCCTTGTAGGCACCCTGACAGATAGGACATTTAAGTGTGGTTGTGCTACAGTTGTTTTCCGCGTCTGGTTCAGCACACCAGGGGCACGCTGTGGAGCTCCTGCAAACATTCTTTACATGGCCGATCTTCTGACAGTTGAAGCATTGCACATGTTTAGGATTAAACGGTCGAACTTGTTGACGAAATTGGCCAACCTTCACATAGGCGGAAAGACAGTCACCTTTGAACGTTACTGTCACACAATGTGTATTACCAAGGTCTCCAACGCGAACAATGACGTATCTTGACTCGCTGATTTGATAAGCATTGGAAGGTCTGCGTATGGGATTTCCGTGTTATTATCGTGAATTACTCCTAATGTGGTCACACCATCGACTGATAAGATGTACCTAACTTCTAATGATTGATTGATATGTGGGGTTTAACATCCCAAAACCACTGTATGATTATGAGAAACGCCGTAGTGAAGGGATCTGGAAATTTCAACTCCTGGCGTTCTTTCACGTGCACCTGAATCTGAGCACATGGGTCTGCAACATTTCCGCCTCCATCGGAAATGAAGCTGCCACAGCTCGGATTCGATGCCGCGACCTGCGGGTCAACAGCCGAGTACCTTCGCCATTACACCACCGCGGCGGGGCTAGACCTAACTGCTATGTTTCCCAGTTGTGTTACTTGTTGCAGCATGCTCAGTGCACTCGGTTGCAGCACATCGACAGTCAGGATGTTTCTTCTTATATTTATCCATACGTCTTTGATCTCGTTAGGCACAGTGTTCTCAAAATAGAGGGAAGAGCTTGCCTGTTGAGAACACGCAGACCTTTGGTAGAGTTATTAAAAACGAACAAGATGGAGTGGGGCCATCGCTGGGGCGCCATTTTTACGGTGGCCATACTTGACACCAACGGTGGCTTGACGATCCGTCAGTTGGCCTTGCGATGCCGAACATGGACAAGTTGAAAGCCGTCATCTGAGGATTTGTCGCAGGATGCGCAGTACAGCTCAGTGTCATCACTCTCGCAGGATGTGTTTCCTCGCTTCCTCGAGGTAGTGGCAGCACTCAAACCAGATTCGGACGTCACTTCGTGAGGTTGTACAATCATTACTGCAACGTACGGTGCAATTTACCCCAAAACTGCGAGAAGTCCAGAAACGCACCGAGATGAGCGAGGTGTATTCCACAAGAGGGTTTAAATTTCTGAAGTTCGCTAGCGTGGGCTTCATATTAGTTTCGTGGTCCTGGCATGTAAGAACGCAGCTATTTTTGTCAATATTTCTATTAATATTGATATGGTGTACCATGGAGCGCTTTAAGTGCGTTATTTTGGCTGTGTTTTTTCTTTCGTTGAGTACTTTGATGTACTAATGCAAGTGACCAGCAGATCTGCAGCGGTGAAATACGTGCGTGATCATGTGTGCTAAGCGCCACTTTGTGTGTGCCGCAAGCCAACGCATTCTAGAGCAAAACCCTCGTACTTTAATTACCATAGGTATTGAATTACAAAAGGTGCCGTAGTGGAGGTCTAAAACATTTCAACCACACTTGTTTAACGTGCACCTCATTTAAGGACGCGGGCCTCCAGTGTTTTCACCTTCATTAAAAATGCAGCCACAGCGGCCATACTCTCTACTTTAAACCGTACGTTAGGTAACTCTATGTTAGCTCGCAGGACCCAGTTGGCGGCCACGTTTCGGTGGACGCAATCTGCTAGAAGCGTGTGTGCTCCAAGTGAGGAGCACGTGAACTCCACGTCGTCGAACTACAGGGGCCACCACTACGCCATTTCTGACATTCATATCACGTTTTTGGACGCAAAATCACCAACAATTATTATTCATTCAGACTTTATTGAACACAATTTACATTTACATTAGGAGACGCTTCAAAAGGCCGGAATGGTGCCTGGCAAAGCTACAATTACGCAGAGATTAGTTGTGAGAGTGCCTTGTGTCATTCACAATATACACAACCACAGTCGCACTTGTATAAAAAGTACAACCAAATTTTTGCAGCTAGAGAAGGATAAGTATCAAAACAAAAAGCTCGGACCACACAGGGATAACAAGTTATCTTATGCTGCAAGCTCAGTTAACGAAAACTCAACATTTCCAAATGCTTCTTTTTGACTGTTAAGTCATTAAATGTGTGTCAACCCTCTTAAGACCAGCCATAGGTCGAGCCTTCCGACAAGGTAAAAATTTGCTCAACTTTTGCTCAGTCGCGTAAGGCGGGGGAAGATTAGGGCTAGTAGGGACTGGCTTGTCTGGTTTTAACAAAACACACGTTTTGTCATACGCCTATGCACAAAATGCTGACGCTTTCACATTGTGATTCATGAGTATTGGCTAGGTATCGATCAGGTTTCGTTAAGAATCACTTCACAATCGCAGTGCCAAGTAACCTATTTCTCCCAATAAATTTTTCCCCTCTTTTTCATATTCAAGGCTTGATGCCAACAATGTCTCATTGTAAGTTAATCTAAAATTAGCTAGATAATTAAGCAAATTAGCACTAGCTAGCCTTAGTCTTACCTAGTATTCGACTAAGGTCCCCACATATTTCATTGCGCGTCATAATTAGGCATACAAGAATCTCTGCTCGGCTTAAATAGGGTTCATACAGTATGATTTCAGTACCTTAGTTATGCCTTGCTAATTAGATTTTACGGTGCTGAAACCGACTCTATAAGGCTTGCCTATGGTTACGTTGGTTTAGCTAGGCCCAGCTGTTTTTACTTTTGCTTGACGCTGCCACGACGCAAGCAAGATCTTGGTTTCTTCTCTCCGCCGCGAACCGGACAAACGGTGGACATATCACCGATGCTGTAAAGAATGAAAACTAACAAACGTGTGGCTGCCTTTCGGAAATTGCGGGTGCAGTCGAGCAGAGTTCTTTGTTTTTCCTGTTGCGTATAAACGATTCGTTGCCGTGGAATTGGGGAATGACTAACTTTTTTACCGTTACAACTCGCCGGTTTTTATCGCTGTTGACTATAAACGCATTTTTCAACATCGCGCGAGATTATAAAAGATAAAGTCGTGCAGCACGTGGTGGAAGACAGGTGAACTAAACGCCGATGTCTGCGAAAGCCGGATCAGGTTTCCTTTTGGTGACATTCGATGTCGATAACGGATATTTCGAGAATTAAAACACATTCACTAGACGAGAGGACATGACTACAGCTCCTCTAAGCTAACATTTCGAGGCATCGATGCGCACTCAATCAACGCCGTTATGAAACATGGTTTCACCTAGAAAAATTCATTGGGATATTCAGCTTCTGCTTCCCAAAGCTTCGCGAACGTGCCACTGACGCACATGCCTCCTCGCTTCCTGCATGATAGACTTCAAGCAATCCTCCGAAATATTGTTCCTTCCTCTACAATAAACTTATTTGGCATATATTCAGCTCACACGCCGCACAGCTTGCGCAATTCTCTGACAATTGAGTACGCCTCTTGAATTAGTCATGAACAGAGCTCAACGAGATTTCATAAACAACCTCCATGCAAACGTTAGGAAGCCTTCAACCGTGCCTCTTTTAGCAGCCTATTTTTCC
Source organism: Rhipicephalus microplus (assembly GCF_043290135.1). NCBI lineage: Eukaryota > Metazoa > Arthropoda > Arachnida > Ixodida > Ixodidae > Rhipicephalus > Rhipicephalus microplus. The sequence continues at coordinate 216,168,900 of NC_134702.1, forward strand.
CCACCACGAGAAACACACAACCACAAATAAGCCAGCCCATTCGGATTGAAGAACACCACCACACAATAAGGAGGGGCACACACAGAAACTCAATTCTGAATATGCTATAACAATCACAAATTTCATGTAGATATTTTTCTAATCTAACACTATAGCGCTTGTGAGGCCAATATGCCGACCAAAATAAAGGGACATTTATTGAATCTGGTTTCCGCTCAAATCATGATCGCGTACTCCGATAGCAATACTGAAGATTTTAGTGTACTACACTAGCGGATGGTTGAAATGAGAACGCAAGCACATATACGTGTCTTACCGCCGCGGAAGTTTTCTTCCTCAACACTAATAAACTTACGCTAGTCTACTCCTTTATCACAACCACGTATCATGGCAGTAAAGCTTTTTTGCTGAGTTATGCTCTGCTGACAATTAATAAAGTGAAGGAGCAAGAAGTTTTGCAATCACTGTTTCCACCGTATTTTCATTGTTCTATGGTTCAATATCGCAGCCAATTCACGGTTCATACAGCAAGTTTTATTTTTTTCGCTAATAAAAGTTTTTATTTGTCATCTTGATTGATTGATTGATTGATTTGTGATGTTTAACGTCCCAAAATCACCATATAATTATGAAAAACGCCGTAGGGGGGGGCTCCGGAAATTTCGACCACCTGGGGTTCCTTAACGTGCACCCAGATCTGAGCACATGGGCCTACAACATTTACGCCTCCATCAGAATTGAAGCCGCCACAGCCGGGATTATCCCGCGACCTGCTGGTCAGCAGCCAAGTACCATAGCCACTAGACCACCGTGGCGGGGCTTATTTGTCATCTTGAAAGCATATTTTCGCCAACCAATTGTCACTACTGGCTTTGTAAGAAACCCCTATGCCATTCGTGTAGTTGTCACGATGTACATAAGTATCCCGTTAATAAGCGCATCACGTCGCAACGACTGGCACACGATTATATCACACCGTGCTGTCTTTTTGATCAGTGAAAAATATTTTGTGCCGATGCAGAATCGTCTTGTTCAGTATGCATAAATCACGTGTTTTGGGGCCTCCAACCATCGGCACGCAGATGTGCGTGACTTTCATGTTCTGTATTCCCAGATGAAGGCCATTACCAAGGCTGCAATGCGGATGGAACTGTGCCAGAAGCTACGCCTGGTTTCAAATACACTTCTACAGGCCTGCGTGATATATATATATATATATATATATATATATATATATATATATATATATATATATATATATATATATATATATATATATATATATATATATTCGTGATGGTGATGTGAAAGGACTGCGAAAAGCAATAAAGCGATTTAAGAGTTATTTGAGTGGGATACAACTCCCTCTCAAAAATGACTAAGATTGAGTTTTGCAAGGGAATTTTGGCGTTTTTGTAGTTTGGCACATCTATTAAGTGCGCTTACACAGAAGGGTGGGCAAAAAGTAGCGCAAGCCCTACAGTTCAGAACAACAGTTTAGAAGACATGGTTCGTAAATAACATTGTTTTTATGAATTTTTTTCTATTTTATGTGCTCCGGAAAAAATGCTGGTGGCAGGCCGCGCGGTGACAAAGTGTAAAGATTCAGAAGACCCACTTTCATTTTTCATAAGACAGCCATCCCGTAAGCCTGACGCCTCAGTAAAACGTTCATCTCTGCATCGATATAGTGGGCCGTGACCTTCGAGAATCCGGCATCTTAAATTTCCTTCACGGTATCTCGATTCAGGTGACAGTTGAAACAAGTTATCCTCCAAAGTGGGGTTACCGCACTCTGAAGCTGCTTCTGCCAAGTACCGTCGGGAAAAACCACATGCTCCAAGAATACCACGCTGCCGCCCTGCACGTAAAGACTTCAACTAGTTTAGGACACAGAACCATCGTGGCCAAACTCCTGCCATGAGCTGCACCACTCGAGCTTTAAAGGATCAATAAAGTGAAACATCGAATCTAGTTCACTCGAGATATGTTGTTAAAATAATTAAGAAATTTAAGTTTTATTTTAACACTCACACAAAATCTCCACGCGCGACATAATAAATTTTAAAGCGCCTTTTTCGTATTTTGACGACACTTGGTGAACCACAATTTCTGAAATTGCAGTGCAGTAGGATATGCATAGGGAGATAGGACAGCACGAGCGATCAAAGCTAGCTGATTCCATTCGGAAAAAAACCTGAAAATATGAAGTTCAGAACACCATGGGCCCGCCTGTGCCTACATGTAAATTCAGGTATATGGCAAAAGCTTATATTTAATTGCGCTCAATGAACTAGAATTAATTTACCAGCACACATACGAACGTTCCGCTAACACCAACGCCCCTTTTAATTTCTTTCAATGCCAGTGCAAACGCACGCTTATCTACTGAAGCCATCGGTCCGCCTTAGTTAAGGCAATGTTACGACGCTGCATGAGGGATCGCGCCACCTGCATCACACGCGCTTTCGAATACTTTCTCCCGGCGATGTGATAGGCGTGTTGCTCACTACATTATATTACGTCAGTTACCTTTGTTCCTTCGTGCTTCTTTTTTTGTGGCTTGAAGCAACGCCGCCACCGACGGCGCTGCGCATGTAGTAGCACCTACCTGTATCTACGTCTGTGTCGTGTCCTTTTCTTTTATGTACTGTGCTATTACACGTTACGTTCACGCATGTAGTAGCATTGCAGTGACGCTTCCCCGTAGGTGTGCCCGCATAGCGCCACGAACGATAACATGCTATCTCGAAACCCCATATCTTTTATACGAATACAAGGACTCGGGAAGCCGAAGCGAAACGCCAACACCATCAAGCAAACGCGAGGCAGTCTCAGAAAGTAATTGCCGAGGAGCAAATCCCGAAGCATTTCTTAATAAATTGTTATGTGGGCTTTAATGTCTCGAGACCACCATATGATTACGAGAGACGCTGTAGGGGAGGAACCCGGAAATTATGTTTACCTGGGGCCCTTAGAGTGCACCCAAATTTGAGCACATGAGCCTCTGATTTCGAAACAGCAAAGTCCTATTCTACACACGTGTCAAATATTTTCATGCTCGAGCGGCTACGTACGGGTATTCATGGTTACCCGAATAATCTCCGCTGCTTCGCCCACTCAGTATCATTTCCTTCGTTGATACCCAAAGATTTTTTATGTAAAGCCGCTCCAAAAAAATCACTTGCCAAGACGTCTCTGCTGTGGCAGAGACGTCTTGGCACATTCATTTGACTGAACAGAGGCACTGAGTCGCACAATGGTCAAATTACATGGGTCGCGAAACTATAAAAAAGTGTCGGAAATTTATTGCCGCAGCCATCACGCCCGCCAATGATTGAAGCGCAAGAAGGTGAGAAGGGCACAAACAACCGAAACTAAAAATCTAATATTATTTTTTTTCAAATGTTCGTAACCATATATATATATATATATATATATATGTGTGTGTGTGACGCAGGAGGCGTGATGGCTGTACGATGAACCATTTATTTGTCTTCGTCTTCCTTCTTCTCTACCATTCCACCACACCGTTCTCGTGTGGTTCGTCACACGCTTCCCACCTCCCCCGAGAGAGACGTAGGTGCAGGGGTGGATGATATCGTTTAAGTCTCCCGACATGAACGATGTCAGTCTGGCGACCGAGTGGAGCCACGCTGCGGTCGATCTCGTAGTTAACTGCCGAAATCTTCCGTATGATCGTATAGGGTCCTTCCATGATTTCGCTGAGTTTGCCGCGGTTCGGGTGCCAGGGTGTTTCATATAGAACAGTCTCCCACTTGAAGCTCTAATGGAAGGAACTTCTTGTCATATATGATCTTGTTTTTCTCGTGATATGCTACTGAATTGCGGACTGCGTTTGTACGAGCTTCCTGCAGATTTTCGGTAACGCCCGGAAGAAGATAGGGATACGATGGTGTGCCATACATAAGAAAGCAGGGTGGGTAGCCTGTGACTTCGTGAGGCGTTCTGTTGTACTCGTCGACAACGTCCGAGAGGAGACGTGGCCACGGTTTTCGGGGTTCATCGTTGATCTTGCATCGGAGGCGAGTAACGATCGTCTGATTAGTGCGCTCGTTTAGGCCATTACACTGCGGGCGTTGTGAGCTTCTTAAAAGCTGATGAATATTGTTGTGCTTGAGGAACTGCTTAAATTTGCCGGCAGTGAATCCTGTGCCGCGGTCGCAAAGGAACTTCCGCGGCTTTCCAGCAGCGAAGATACTCTTCAGGCAAGAGGTGTACGCGTCGCAAGTCTCATTCTTGTGTGCGAAAGCCCAGACATAACGGGTGGCATGATCAACGGCTAAGTGAATGAATCTTTTGGAAGAGCCGTAGTTGCCAAAACCTCCGATAGTGTCCATGGCCAGAAAATCAAACGGTTGTTCCGCTGGTGGCAAAGACTCCAAGGAACCAAATCGTTTGTTCTTCGGTTTCTTGCAGCTCTGGCAGGTATCGCAGTGGCGTATGTACTCGCTCACGTCGGTGATGATGTCGGGCCAATAGTACTGTGGAGAGAGAAGCCGCAGCGTCTTCTTTACCCCGACATGACCGAAAACGTCATGAGCTTTTTGGAGAAGATAAGAACGGAGGGCAAAAGGCACATAGACTTTTCGTATTCTCCTGCGTGTCACTATACTCAGTCCGTTCTCAATGGTATGCTTTCCGGGTGGTTTGTCGTTGTCATGCTCTCGCAGTTGCTCAGCAGATAGGAGTTGAACTACCGGGCTTCGAGATAGTGCATCAGCTTCAATGTTGTCAATGCCCTTTTGGTGTTTGATGTTCACGTCGTACATGGAGAGTTTCAAGGACCACCGGGAAAGTCGGCCTCGGGGATTCTTGATGCTTTTAAGCCATTGCAACGCTGCGTGATCTGTGATCACAGTGAAAGGTTTCCCGTGTAAATAGCAGTGCCATTTATTGATGGCGTCAATAATTGCCAAACATTCGAGTTCTGTGATGGCGTAATTAAATTCGTGTTTTAGTAACTTCCGTGAATGGTATGCGATTGGGTGCTCTCTACCTTCATCATCAGCCTGCTTCAAGACGGCGCCGATACCTCTGTTGGATGCATCACAGTATAGCGCACAAGGCTTAATGGCATCGTAGATGTTAAGGATTGGCTCTTCCGTCACGCATTTCTTGAGCTGAGTGAAAGCCAGTTCACACTCCACATCCCAGTTCCAGGTGGCGTCTTTGCTGAGCAGGCGCGTCAGTGGGTGAGCGATTTGACTGAAGTGGTCGATGTATCGCCGGTAAACATTGACAGTGCCGAGAAAACGCTGCAACTCTTTAAGGCGTGATGGTGTCGGAAACCGTAAGATTGCGTCCACGTTGCTTTGCTTTGGAGTGACGGTGCCATGCGAAACCTTGTGTCCCAGGTACTCAATGGAGGTTCGAGCGAATTGACATTTCTTTAATTTCAGCTTCACGACTTCGCTTTTGAAAGCTTTCAAAACACCCTCAAGATGCCTCAGATGGTCTGGAAACGTGTCAGAGTAGACAACAATGTCATCGAAGTAATTCGTGACGTTCTGCAAACGGTGTTTTGCCAATACGAATTTGACGGCCCGTTCGAAGGTGGCCGGAGCATTTCGAAGGCCAAAAGGCATGACGAGCCACTCGTAGTGACCGGTACGTGTGACAAACGCCGTTTTCGGAATGTCATCAGGGTGAATCTTCACGTGCCAGTAACCTGACGTTATGTCTAATGTCGAAAAGTACGTAGATTTCCCCAGAGAATCGAGAACGTCATCGATGCGAGGGATGGGCTGATAATCAGGCACCGTCAATTCGTTCAGCTTGCGGTAGTCGATGCAGAAGCGCGTGCGTCCTTCCCCTTTTTTCTCTGCCAGAAGTGCTGGCGCAGCGTAAGGGGAGGTAGATAGTCGTATGACACCTTGCTTGAGAAGCTCATTGATCTGTCTGTCCATTTCAACGCTGTCAGTTTCTGAGCATCGATAGGGAGCTCTACGAATGGGAACATTGTTGTTGAGATGGATGCGACGCATTTCGCCGTTGATGCACCCAATGTCTGTCTGTGACTTGGAAAAAATGTCATTGTACTTGTGGATAAGCTGCTTCAATGCCAACTGTTGAGTTTTGTTTAGATGTAGTACATCACAAACTTCAACACCGTGCAAAGACGCGCCCTTGTTAACCGTGGTTTGGTTCTGTGTACGAGAATGGAGGATGTATTTCCCTTGGCGTAGAGTCATAGTGTCAAGAACCAGCGACAAGTTAAAGAGGCAAGCACTATCCAAGCCAAGAAGTAAGTTGCTCTTCATGCCTTGTAGAACATGAGCCTGAATTTCTCCTGTCACTTTTTCTATCCGTACCTATAGATTAACGCGACCCAAAGTTTTGGTAGATGATGTGACTTGTTGAACTGAGATGCATGAATTCCTCATTATTTGCAGGTGAAGTGCCTTCAGCACTGCTTCGTTGATACAGGTAATTGTAGCTCCGGTATCAAGTGTAGCGCTGACAGGGTACCCGTTAATGAGGGCATCAAACTGAAATACCTGAACTCTGGGTCGCCCTCCTCGTTTCCCTGGTTGGTGGAGAGGGAGGAAATGCTTGCGCGTCGTGGGCATTCATTATGCCAGTGCATCTGTCGGGGTAAGCCATCCATCGCGCAGTGTTTGCACTCACGCACGGGTGTTCGTACCGGGGAATTACGTGGACGCTGACTAGTTCTGTCACTTGTTACGTTAATCCGTGTATTCCGAGCTGGTGGAAAGCGATGTAATTTAATTCTCTGCATGGTCGACTCTGCACGAAGTGCAGCTGTAAGCCATGCCTCTGGTGTAGACGAGGTAAGCCCAGCAAGCGCCATCTCCATATGCGCAGGAAGGCCGTCGATGAGCCCTGATATAAGGTGCGTGTCCTTTAAGTCGGCGAGGCGTCCGAGATACATTTTTTCATTATAGTATTCCTGCAAGCTCTGGCCTGTTCGCAACTGGCAATGAATGAATTGGCGAAAAGGATCCGCGACGCCGCTCGTAAAGCGTCCCTTCATGCGTTCACATAAGCTCTCCCAAAGCGCGTCTGTGTCGAAAACCTCGGTGAGAAACCATCGGAAAGCCTCACCTTCAAGGTAATCGGAGAAGTAGCACAGCTTCTCTCGCTCCGTCCATGCTGCGGCCGCAGTCCTCACCTCAAAGAGTCGGAGCCACTTGTCAAAGGGGACGTCCGTAGATGCTCCCGAGTACTTCTGTATGTTGACGACTTTCTTGGATGTGGCCATGATGAAGGGCACGGTAGATCCTGTCGACTAGTGTGACGCAGGAGGTGTGATGGCTGTACGATGAACCATTTATTTGTCTTCGTCTTCCTCCTTCTCTACCATTCCACCACACCGTTCTCGTGTGGTTCGTCATATATATATATATATATATATATATATATATATATATATATATATTTATTTATTTATTTACAGTACCTTACAGAGCCCTCGAGGGGCATTGTGTAAGGGGGGCGGTACAGATAATATGTTAGAAAAATACATATACGTAATATCTACACATACATAGGCAAACAATGAATACAATAGAAAATGCAGTTCCACTTATGAACATGTAAGCAAAATACATACTAGAAAAGAGTACAGTATGTGAAAGTGAAACACAAAAATAACTATTATGACAGTAACTACAACCTAGCAATAGTGAAAAAACATCGGCAACAGTCCTAGAAACACTGATGATTACGAAGATGCGATAGAGCAGTTTTTGGTGCATAAGTATTTTTTAAGAGTATGATAGAACTTTTTGTGGTCTTGTTCTGACGCAAGATCATCTGGCAAATCATTCCACAAACGAATAGCTCGTGGAAGAGCCGACTGGTTGAAAGCGTTAGTATTGCCGTACATGCGTGATAAGCTAAAGGTGTTATGTAGTCTGCTCGAAGTTCGATGTGCTAGATTAAGGTGAACAGATGGCATCATGCTGGTGTGGATGCGTTTGTGAAATAGTGATAAAAGTGAGATGTCGCGGCGAATTTTCAGTGGCTCGAGTGCAAGGCTATGTTTAATCTGTGTTACGCTGGATGGGTAGCTGTGATTACGCGCTATGAATCGACTAGCTCTGTTCTGTATACATTCTAACTTATCTATGAGGTATTGTTGATATGGTGACCAAATGGAGGATGCGAACTCCAGTTGAGGACGGATCAGAGCAAGATAAGCCAGTTTGCGCACATCAGAGGGAGCACTGTATAGATTTCGGCACAGAAAACCTAATGATCTTGATGTGTTGGCACAGATAGCAGTGATATGCGTGGACCACGAAAGTGTAGAAGTTAAGTTTATGCCTAGGTATTTGTAATGATCAGAGCGTTCTACTATGGTATTATCAATTTTGTATTGGCTATTAAAGTTATCACGTTTACGACTAAAGGTGATTAGTTTGCATTTGGAAACATTAAGTGTCATCTGCCATGTTTTGCACCACTCAATTATATGCTCGAGGTCTTTTTGAAGAGTTAGATGATCGCTATTGTTTCGTATGGGACGATAGATAATGCTGTCATCGGCAAATATACGCATACATGAGGATAAGTTGTCAGGCAGGTCGTTAATGTAGATGAGGAAAAGTAAGGGACCAAGAACACTGCCCTGTGGTACACCAGAGGAAACGTAACAGAGTGATGAAGAGTGATTGTTGGCGATAGTGAACTGTTGGCGGTTAGTTAGGAAGTTTCTGAGCCATGTTAGCGTGAGTGAATCAAGTTTTAGTGATGACAGTTTTAATATCAAGCGACAATGAGCAACACGATCGAATGCCTTTGCAAAATCAAGAAATAAACAGTCTGTCTGTAGATTACTGTTCATGTTAGAATGTAGGTCGGTGGTGAACTCAAAGAGTTGAGTTTCGCAAGAATGGCCCTTTCGGAACCCGTGCTGGTTTGTGAAAAAGAAATTGTTAGATTCTAGATGCGCATAAATGTTAGAAGGTATGATATGCTCAAGAATCTTGCAACATATGCACGTCAACATATATATATATATATATATATATATATATATGTCAACATTAACTCTAGAGATACCTTAAGGTGCATATGACACGTGGATAAATGGTTGATTGACTCATTTTTCGTCGAGTACCATAGGTGTGGAAGGGGGGCGTATCCAGGCAATTTGCAATCAGAGCGTGCGTTTAGCTCAGCGTGTTCTTTGGTTCGGCGCATTTCCTGGTCAATGAGGCATCGCTCACTTTTCCGTCGTGGTTTCGTGCGTACATTCTGTAGTTTTGTTATTTTTCATGTGCTGTTTACTGGTGTGGCATTCCAGAGCTGAGCTAGCTCACAGAAGGTGCAGATATCCGCTTCTGTGATTGCCGACTGCTTTGACTGGTGCAGGGCTGGCTTGCCTTCGCCTTTTGTGGCGGTGAACGCAATACGATAAACAACGGTATACGCTGGACTCTACGGTTGCCAAAGCTATATTCTGCAAGATGTTGTCTCACTACAGTGGTTTTTGACTATTGGGCAACATGACTTTTCGATTGAACGATGTGTGGGGGTTTAACGCCCCAAAACCACCATATGATTATGAGAGACGCCGTAGTGGCGGGCTCCGCAAATTTTGACCACCTGGGGTTCTTTAGCGTGCACCCAAATCTCAGCACACGGGCCTACAACATTTCCGCCTTCATCAGAAATGCAAGAAATGCAGCCACCACAGCCGGGATTCGAACCCGTGACCTGCGAGTCAGCAGCCGAGTACCTTAGCCACTAGACCACCACGGCGGGGCATGAGTTTTTGAAGTATTTCGCTATTGTGCTCATGAGCACTTGTGTCAGAATTGCAGTTGCGAAGTTCTTGGGCATATATTGTCACGTAAGAGTGAGGGTAGCCCGAAGACAGGAGACCGGGAGGTTAGTAGAAAGAGAAGGAGATCCGTTTATTTGGCGGACTTGCGCCCACTAAAGGAAAAGAGACGCGCCGACCTAGCGGGTGGTGAACAACGCGTTCGACGGCCGTCGGGGAACAGAATGTCCCAATGGAACGCAAGGCGCGTTCACCATCCGAGATACAGTCGCCGTAGCGTCTGGCGCTACGGCGACTCCTCGTGGCATTGCTCCTCTCCTCAACGTAAGCATCGACCCGATGCTTTGTTTAAAATAAAACCAAAACAAAAGGACAGCCTGTGCGAAAGTAAATGGCAAATAAGCACGAATCACACACATATAAACAAAACAAGAGATGCAAACAGAGAGCCTCCTTTAGCGCGCATGGTAGGGCTTCAAACGGGCGACGTGTACCACTTCGTGTCGTGCGCGGCGTCGTTGGGATGAGCTAGACCCGTCAGGGACCACTTCATAGTCCACTTCACCCACTTGACGGATGACTTTGTATGGGCCGAAATAACGGCGCATGAGTTTTTCGCTCAATCCTCGGCGGCGAACGGGCGTCCAAACACAGACTTTGTCACCTGGCCTGTATGTTAAATCGCGTCTCCGCAGGTTGTAGCGTCTTGCGTCGTTTTGCTGTTGGTCTTTTAGGCGCAGACGAGCAAGCTGTCGGGCTCCTTCTGTGCGCTGAATGTAGGCGGCCACGTCTAGGTTGTTTTCATCGGTGACATTAGGCAGCATGGCGTCCAGGGTAGTAACGGCATCCCTCCCATGGACGAGATTAAATGGTGTCATTTTAGTGGTCTCCTGCACCGCGGTGTTGTAGGCGAAGACCACGTAAGGCAGAATTAAGTCCCAGGTCTTGTGTTCTGTGTCTACGTACATAGCGAGCATATCGGCAATGGTCTTGTTCAAGCGTTCCGTGAGACCATTTGTCTGCGGATGGTACGCAGTTGTTCTTCGGTGATCTGTATGACTGTAATGTAAGATTGCCCGAGTAAGACAGCCGTAAACGCCGTTCCCCTGTCTGTTATTAGTACCTCAGGTGCGCCATGACGGAGGAGAATTGATTCGACAAAAAATTTGGCAATTTCTACGGCTGTGCCGTTCGGAAGGGCTTTAGCTTCAGCGTATCGGGTAAGGTAATCAGTGGCCACTATGATCCACTTGTTACCGGATGTTGACGTGGGGAAAGGTCCAAGCAGGTCCATACCAATCTGTTGGAATGGTCTTGACGGGGGTTCAATTGGCTTGAGAAATCCAGCTGGTTTTGTTGGAGGTCTCTTCCGGCGCTGACATTCACGGCAACTCTTGACGTACCGCGCAACATCTGAGGAGAGGCGGGGCCAGTAGTATCGTTTTTGAATTCTGTGGAGTGTGCGTGTAAAACCGAGGTGGCCTGCAGTGGGTTCGTCATGTAACGCTTGTAAAATTTCTTCTCTGAGGCTGCTTGGGACGACAAGAAGGTAAGCTGCCTTATTCGGTGCGAAGTTCTTTTTAACTACCACCCCGTTTTGCACACAGAAGGAGGATATCCCACGCTTGAACAGTGCAGGTGGTATGGAGGCCTTTCCTTCGAACTAGTTGATCAACTGTTGTAGGATCGGGTCTCAGCGCTGCTGTAATGCAAAGGTGCTGCTGCTGATAGGCCCAGAAAGGCATCGTCGTCTTCATGGCTTGGTGGTGCGCCGACAGGGGCTCTTGAGAGGCAGTCTGCGTCGGAGTGCTTACGACCAGATGTGCAGACTACCTTCACGTCAAACTCCTGAAGCGGTAGGCTCCATCGAGCGAGGCGGCCAGAAGGGTCTTTCAAACTGGCCAACCAGCACAACGCATGATGGTCCATAACGACCTTGAAGGGTCTGCCATACAAGTATGTGCGGAATTTCGAGGTGGCCCATACTATCGCAAGACACTCCTTCTCAGACGTGGAATAGTTCACTTCCGCTTTCGACAGTGAGCGGCTTCCATACGCGATGACGCGCTCGCAGCCCTTGTGCTTCTGAACGGGAACGGCACCTAAGCCGATGCTGCTGGCGTCTGTATGTATCTCAGTTTCGGCATTTTCATCAAAGTGACCCAGCACAGGTGGCGACTGTAAACGTTGTTGAAGTTCTTTGAATGCCTCACGTCGCTCAGCTTTCCATTCGAAAGGGGCGTCCGACTTGGTGAGCTGCGTCAAAGGGTCAGCAATGTGTGAGAAGTTCTTGACGAAGCGCCGGTAATAGGCGCACAGTCCTAAGAATCGGCGCACTGCTCTCTTATCTTGCGGCTGAGGAAACTGTGCGATAGCGGCTGTCTTCTCGGGATCTAGTCCTATGCCATCTTTGCTTATAACATGGCCAAGGAACTGTAGTTCTTCATAGGCAAAATGGCAATTTTCTTGCTTCAGTGTCAGCCCTGATGACTTAATTGCGTCCAGTACCGTCCGGAGCATTTTCAGGTGGTCGCTAAAGTCGGAGGCGAAGACGACCACATCGTCCAGGTATACGAGACATATTTGCCACTTGAGACCTGCCAGTACTGTGTCCATTAGACGCTGAAAGGTTGCTGGAGCGGAAAAAAGTCCAAATGGCATCACTTTGAACTCATATAATCCATCCGGCGTGATGAAGGCGGTCTTTTCTCTGTCTCTTTCATCAACCTGAATAAGCCAATACCCTGTCTTCAGATCAATGGACGAGAAGTACCTTGCATCACTAAGACGATCTAGGGTATCGTCGATCCTTGGTAAAGGGTACACGTCCTTCTTGGTTACACTATTCAACCGTCGGTAATCGACGCAAAACCGAAGACTTCCGCCTTTCTTTTTGACAAGGACGACTGGTGCCGCCCATGGGCTTTTCGATGGCTGAATTACATCGTTGTGTAACATTTCCTCAACTTGCTCTCGGATGGCATGACGTTCAAGTGCCGACACACGATAAGGGCTTTGATGGAGAGGGCGGATGTCTTCTTGTGTTATGATTCGATGCTTTGCCAGAGAAGTGTGTCGGACCTGTGAAGAAGTGGCGAAACAGTCGTCATAACGTCGAAGGAGGTTCTGGAGCAGTTGCTGTTCGCATTGAGGCAAGGAAGGGTTAATGTCGAATGACAGCTGCGAGTTGTGGGTCTGTGGGGTGATGGTCGCTGGATTCGAAAGGGAGAGGGTGTCACTGACTTCCGCGATTTCATCGAGAAAGGCAATGGTCGTGCCTTTGGCCAGGTGACGGTGTTCTTGGCTGAAATTTGTTAGCAGTACTGGGCCCTGTCCATTCCGGAAGTCCGCAATGCCTCTTGCGATTGCGATATCACGGCCAAGCAAAAGCTGTATGTTACCTTCGACGACGCCATGAGCATTTTCGGCAGTACCAGTGGTTACGGAGATTAGGGTCGTTGATCGGGGTGGGACGCTCACGTCATTCTCGAGCACACGGAGGGCTGCGCGATTATGTGGTGCCGAGTATGAATTTATGGCTTCATCCGAGGAGAGTTTTATGGATCTGGACACCAGGTCAATAACTGCGTGATGTTGAGTCAAGAAGTACATGCCGAGAATGACGTCACGGGAGCACTGTGGTAGCACCAAGAAAGTGACAAGGTATGTGTGACCATCGAATGTCACCCTTGCAGTACATCGCCCCGATGAGGTGAGGAGGTGGCCTCCCGCTGTGCGGATCTGCGGGCCGTCCCAAGCCGTCTTAACCTTCTTCAGTTGTGCTGTCAATGGCCCGCTGATGACCGAGTAGTCAGCTCCTGTGTCAATCAAGGCAGTTACCGGGTGGCCGTCGATAGATACTTCAAAATTGGTGGCACGTGGGCTGGAGTTGCGCGTTGGTTTTGGGTTCGGGTCACGGCTTCGTCTTGTTGCTTCATTTTGCTTCGTCTCGCGGCTTGGATTGTTGTGCGTTGTCGTCGTCGTAGATGATGTGCTGTCGTCATATATGGTCGTCGGTGGAGGGTCTTCGGCTTTTTTTCTTGAAGCAACCTCACCTCCAAAGGTTGCTGGTTTTAGTTTCCCCTACGGGGGCTTGGGGACCTTCTTCGTTCGTTGTTGCTGCGGTTCGGTGACGTGAAGCGTGGGGATGGCAGTGATGGAGAACAGCTGGACAAGTACTCTGTATGGCGCAAGTAGTCTTCGATTGCCGGAGGTCGTTGTCCAGGGCATGGCCGTGGTGCCTGAGATGAGAAGCCATGCAGTCCCATCCGCCTGTAGGGGCAGTGTCGAAGAATGTGGCCGGCCTCAACGCAGTGAAAGCATAGGGGACGGTCGTCGGGAGTTCTCCAGGTGTCGCATTTTCTTTGGCTCGGGCGTCTCTCGTATGTAGGGTGGGCGGGTAAGGGCGGACGGCTACTTGGGGCTGCAGCGTACCGTCGAGGGCTGGGCTCGTTTCGTCGGGGTGGCCTAGTGTTCACTGCAGCGGCGTAAGTCATTGCTTCGGCTTGTGTTCGAGTCGTCGCTGATGAAGAGCCAAGCGCCTGCTGGACTTCATCACGCACTATGTCCAAGAGAGATGCTCCTTGGGGGGGCGGGGGGGTAGGAGGTAGCAATCGGCGTAGTTCTTCTTTAACCACTTTTCGAAGAGCTTCCCGCAGATCGTTGGTGGTTAGCCCACCTCGAATCGGTTCCGAGTAGAGCGAGCTGAGCTGAAACGGGCGGTTGTATTGTCGAGTCCAGGCGTCCAGGGTCCTTTCTATGGTGTGCGCTTCTTCAGTAAATTCGGCGACTGTTTTAGGAGGGTTCCTTATGAGACCGGCGAAAAGCGACTCCTTCACCCCTCGCATTAGGTATCCGACCTTTTTGTCTTCGGTCATGTCTTGGTCCGCTCGCCTAAAAAGACGTTTCATTTCTTCGACGTACAAGTTTAGGGTCTCATTGGGCTGTTGGGTCCTCGATTCTAGCAGCAGCTGGGCCCTTTCTTTTCGCATGATGCTGGTGAAGGTTCTGAGCAACTCATTCTTCAGAAATTCCCAGGTTGTCAGTGTGGTCTCACGGTTTTCATACCACGTTTTGGCGGAGCCATCCAGGGAAAAGTAAACGTATCGCAGCTTCATTTCTTCATCCCACCTGTTTATGGTAGCCACGCGCTCGAATTGGTCAAGCTATTTTTCTGGGCCTTCAGCGGCATAACCATGGAAAGTTGGGGGCACCCACGACTGCTGCAGCATGACAGGGGTAGGTGATTGTGGGGTGCTCATGGTGGCTGTGGAAGCGTCCTTTCGTGGTCGCGTGGGGTCCGGTAGCAGTCCCAGCTCAGGTGGCAGGTTTCGGAGGTGGCGACTGCTTCGAGTATATGTGTCTTCAGCGTCCTCGTTCTCTGCAGTGGCTGTTTTAAGGTCGTTTTTGTGCATACCCCGCACCTCCACCAGATGTCACGGAAGAGTGAGGGTAGCCCGAAGACAGGAGACCGGGAGGTTAGTAGAAATAGAAGGAGATCTGTTTATTTGGCGGACTTGCGCCCACTAAATGAAAACAGACGCGCCGGCTTAGCGGGTGGCGAACAACGCGTTCGACGGCCGTCGGGGAACAGAATGCCCCACTGGAACGCAAGGCGCGTTCACCATCCGAGATACAGTCGCCGTAGCGTCTAGCGCTACGGCGACTCCTCGCGGCAATATTGTGAGCACGTTATTTAGCTAATGCAACAACGGCTTCCTGAATCTTCAATTGTTTGTTCATTTTCGCGACCACAGGCAATTATTGAGCCACAAGGCACAATAAATTGCCTACTAATGACGGAACGTAAAAGGTCAGAAATTAGGTAAAATTTCTATTTCGTGCCACGTAGTACAAATGCATGACATCACCACTTCCAATTTCGACGTCATACCCTATTTCAATATTTTTGTTTGTTGTTAGTTATACCCTACATACGTAAAGGGCAATGTTTAAAATGAGGCGCCAAATACTGTATCCATGGGCTTCTAAGGAAGATACGTTACCAGTTTGCATATATCTTGGTGACACTGCGCACAGTGCACCGGAAAGATGCGTATGCTCTTAATTTTTGAGTGACAGCTCATGCTCACGTACCCCGTAACTGATATGCCGGCTCGTTCGTCGTATGTAGAGTCCCGGCAGCTCAGTGGCTGCTAACAGATAACCACCTACGCAAAATGCCTACTAGGCTGTATGTGCTTTCTTCTCCAATGCACTGTCTTTCTCACGTCGGCATCTATGTGTGCACAAAGCTTAAACAGCTTGTTTCACGCTGATATCACAACGCAAGTTCTTCTGATTTATTCAGATTTCAGCAAGGATTGCTGCTTGCTATGCTCAGCCCTGACCAGGCTGCTTCGTTTCAGAAGCTTCGTAATTGTTTGAGATCGTATTGTCAAGAACTTCGACCGGATCGGGATAGGTCTAGTTTATTCGAGAGCTTATGCGGCCACCGGCGATAACCTTGCAATCTTTGATAGCATATCTTTAAAACCTGAAGAGGTCTACCGCTTGTCAGATATATACAACTAACAATCTGTTGACTGTTCTCAATTTGCGGATTTGATAACTTGTACACTCGGTTTTCATTTTTCTGAGCAAATGTTCGCCCCAATAAAGAGCTACATATTTCCAACTTCTGCTGGAGTCATTTTCCCCGTCACGATGATGAGATAGTATGATGATCGCAACACTGTTTCTAGTAGCCACTTTTTTGAGGTGGTGCATCGCATTGTGGTTGTGCGGCAGTACGAAGGCCTTATAACGTTTTCCTGCTTTTCCTTGTACCTTTCGTTTTCTTTAACTTTCTTGAGAAGCGACAGCACAGTGTCCCCCAAAAAAGGTCTCTGTACGCCCAGAAAACTACAGTCGGTCCCCGTGTTAGCAGAAATCAGTTGGAAGCTGCGTGGTCGCAAGATTTTTGGAGTGACGAATAATAAATTTCCATGGAGTCTGTAGCTGACCAAGCTAATATATTTAACCACCTGATTGGGTTAAAAATAGCAATCTATCAGGCACTGCTCACAAAATGCACAATAGACAGCAGTTAGCTCTGATAATTGCGGCACTGGTTATAGCTCTTTGCTTTTCGAATAACATCCTTCAATTGCTATATGATTGGTCCTCACACAGCAAAAAGCGCAAATGTCGTCGACATTTTACTGTAATGTAAGCACTAGTGGAAATAGGAGCGCGGAAAGAGCAGCGCCGAACAGATCTACCTTCACCAATACACGCTTGACCTCTGCGAGGACTTTCCTGGGATTTTTTACAGAGCAAAGTAGGTAGGAGAATATTTCAACATCATAATGACTGCTTCACAAATCACTCATTGTTTCATCGTATCTTGGCACCCAGTGTTCGAGTTGAATCTGTAAAAGTAAACAAAAAAGAACCGCAAGATGCGCACAACATTTATGGATAGATGTAGGTTCACAGGAAAACGAAGGCTTATAACAAATCGCATGGTGCAGCGCGAAGCGCGAGACACATTGCTCGAAGTAGCACTTATGACCAGCACTGTCTCAAATAAATACTGGTTAGACGCTATACATTTGTGAATGTGTACCGGTAAGTACAAAGAAATTGATTATGACCAAAGATGAGAATATGAGCGGTCAATCAATTTACTTATTGGTGGGTAGTATGGAATCAATCAATTTCTTTATCTACTAGCACAATAAACACTTGGCTGATACTATTCGCTTCAGTTTTGTTGATATGGTTCGTGCCTAGCATGACCTTTTTACGTGTCACTGTTTCTATCTAGTTTCTCCGTAATATTTAAAGAAAACACTGGTGATGCTTGCAAAAGAACAGCAACATCATTCAATCTAGGTCCTTTCTGTCGGTAAAACGACGGTGTGATTGATATTGCAGAGGATCTTGGTAAGAGCAACACCGGTGAGACAGTCCTTTTTACCACTATGCTTTTACGAAATATCCCCGCACACCGATTATGTCATACTGGTTATTCCCTCTGCCTGTTCTGTATTTTCATTTTCTTCCTTGTCTTCCTCATGGTCCACAAGATATGAGTACCCATGCTCCATTCTCCATTGAGGAGCTGAAAGCTGCCATTGCACTCTTCGGCGTACTTGACTACGGCCAGATTGAATCAGCGTCACCTAGGCCAAGCTGCTAGAAGACAACTGGTAAACTTATTTATTCTGTCACGCGCAGATGGCGTTCCGATTTCTTGGGCCCGCCACTAAGGCATCTCTCATTATCATAAGGTGGTTTTGAGATGTCGCAACCCACATATCAATCAATCAATAATTCAATCAATCAATTCATCAATCAATCAATCGAAGATAGCATCACACATCCAAAATAGAAAAGCACCCGTGTGGTTCTACTGTTAAAAGCAGGATTGATTGATTGGTTGATATGTGGGGTTTAACGACCAGAGACGCCGTGTTGAGAGCTCCGGACATTTCATCCACCTGTGTTTTTTTTTAAGGTTTCTGAGTGCATCGATTCTGAGTGCATCGACCTAACTGCTAAAAACAGGGAAACTCGCTCTCGTGCTGACATCCTACTAGCCCAGCCCCGCTGCGGTGGTGTAGTAGCTAAGTTAGTCGGCTGCTGACCCGCAGGCCACAGAATAAAATCCCGGCTGCGGCTGCTGCATTTTTAATGGAGGCGAACACGCTGAGGCCCGTGTGCTCAGATTTGGGTACAGGTTAAAGAACCCCAGGTGGTCTAAATTTCCGGACTCCTCCACTACCGCGTCCCTCATAATCATACGGTGGTTTTGGGACGTCAAACCGCACATATCAATCAGTCATTCAATGATACTAGCCTACAGCTCTTGCCATCTGCGTTGGAAAATTCATGCAGCGCCTCGTTCTGAGGCACTTGGAACGGCTGCTTGAATGACACAACTACTTTACTGACTCCATTCTAGGATTTTGACGAGGTCGTTATTCTATTGGCAGTGTCATAGATCTTGTGTCACCAGTGGAGCAGCGAAAATTCTTGAAATGACTAGAAGTCACGCTCTTTCTTGAGATAGAAGGTGCTTATGAAAACGTCTTTCATCAAGCTATATTAGACACGCTACAGTTAATTCAACTTCGAGGGTGAATACCGTGATAAATGTGAAGCTACCTGGCAGAAAGATCGTTTTAGATGGGAAGCTTCTTATGGTCAAGCTCAATGAGGTGTGCCGTCTGACCACCCTTACGGCGCACGCGCCTGCAGCGTTCTTTATTGCTCGCTTCGTACGGGCAATCTTAACATCAATAACTACTACAAACAAGAAGCTCCGCGAAGTGTGATATGGGTGTGATTTGCGCCGAGAATCGCTCACAGAATTGTCGGTTGAAACCGCGAACATAAAAAAAAACACGTTTGGCAATGCCTCCCTCTGAAGAAATATCGCTCCGATGCTTAAAACAGTACATGGGGGCGGGGGAAGGAAATGCATGCAAAAATAACAATAAAGAAAGAAAGTTTAACAAAGAAACACAAGCAAAAACTTGGTAAATTCCAAGTACAGTGGGAACTATGATATGCGAAGCACGAATAAGGAAGGTTGCTATCTCAATTTAAATTCTGCACAACGGTAAAAGAGTGACAAAAGTTATACTATAAATGGCTTACGTAACATGATTATCATGTTTGCGCCTGTCATTTGTGTTTGTCGTCTATTCACGTCACGTCATACAAATTTGGTATACGTAGACCCAGCGAAACGGCCACGAGCATCCTATGACAGTAGGTAGTAGTCATGTTTTACATGACATGCCTAAGTTGAATATCTTGTTTGGACGTGCCATTTACCCTCGTCGTCTACCGACGTCACGTGATACGAAATTTGGTATATGGTAAGCTAGCGAAACGACCGCGAGCTCAGCATAAACGTGGCTTGTATTCATGAATAACTGATATGCCTGTCATTATTTCCACGT
The DNA here is from genome assembly GCF_043290135.1 of Rhipicephalus microplus. Lineage (NCBI taxonomy): Eukaryota > Metazoa > Arthropoda > Arachnida > Ixodida > Ixodidae > Rhipicephalus > Rhipicephalus microplus. The sequence continues at coordinate 216,188,592 of NC_134702.1, forward strand.
TAAGGTATGCCACCTATGTTCGCATTGCAGTCGTGTCATACCGTAGCTGTTTTGCGATAAGTCATGTGAACAAAACCACCACAATATTGATGATATGTGGGGATTAACGTCAAAAAACCACCATTTGATTATGAGAGACGCCGTAGTGGAGGTCGGCGGAAATTTCGACCACCTAGGGTTCTTTAACGTGCGCCCGAATCGGAGCAAACGGGCCTACAACATTTTCGCCTCCATCGGAAATGCAGCCGCCGCCACCGGGATTTGATGCAACTACCTGCGGGTGAGCAGCCGAGTACGTTAGCCACTAGACCACCGCGGCGAGACGAAACCACCACAAGAGCAACAAGACCATGAAACGTAAATAAATATATTCGCGACATACATGTCAAGATTTGCTTGTTATGACTAGTGACGAATGCTCGTCATGCCCTCACGTTACGCTATACCAATTTTGATATCAATACCAATATTGAACCGGCCAGGAGAGGTAAAAGTCGTAGGCAGCTCGATAGATAGATAGATAGATAGATAGATAAATAGATAGATAGATAGATAGATAGATAGATAGATAGATAGATAGATAGATACACTCAAGGTGACCGAAGTTCACTAACGGTTGCTTCACATTTAAAAGTTGCATAATGAAGGAAAGTACAAGCCTTAGGTTCCCTAGCACGCGTGAAAGGCTTGGGACGTCCAACGTGCTCCACAACGGGCCCTGCAAGGTACCCTTGAGAGTTCCTAATAGCGTCCGGGATAACGTCGTAGTCTAGAGTGCCTAAACGTCGAAGCAAGTTGTATGCCCCGTAGTATCTTCGAAGTAGTTTATAGATGCAAAGCATCTTAGAGCGCAGTTCCATTCTGTGTTCGGCATACCAAACCTACTCCGCATCCTTCCTCTTATCTCCTACACTCCCCCTCTCTCGCATCCCAAAGCCGACACAGGTTGTTGCAGAAATGTAAAAGTTTTATTACCAACAGACCATCACAGACCCTGCATGGTTATTCAAGCTGCACAAAGAGAAATTGGTGCTTTATATGAGTGTTCGCACCTTTCGTAGACCTACGTGCTCGTTGCCGTGACTGTGAGGCTTCAATCGCGTAGGGTTTTTTCGCAGACGACATTGCATTTTGCTTTTCCCTACGATTCTAACATTGACGTATTTGGGGTCATGAGCTCACCGCCAGCACGTCACAATTATTCCTTGGGCGAACTGATGATTCTTTTGATGTGGAGCAGGGGTGAACAAAAAAAACTTACCCCTATTTATGTGGGACATGCCCTTTATAATGATCATAGTTCTATATGCGAAGCATTTCTTAGCGAAATTCGGCGACTTTGAACATATCTATCTATCTATCTATCTATCTATCTATCTATATCTTTCTATCTACCTATCTATCTATCTATATACCAATACCAAAATTGGTATGACATAACGTGACTGTATGACGAACATAAATGACAAGTAACAACATGAAAATCATGATGTTTATAATATGAATGTCATGATTTACAATATGGTCTTTGTGTTTTGCAGTAGTTTTGTTCAGATGACATTTGGAAAACTGGTATGGTATGATACGAGTCCATTGTGAACATAATTGGCAGACTCTAACGTGGAAATAATGACATTCATGTCACGTAAATCATGACTACATGCCATGCTCATGGTGACCTCATGGTCGTTTCACTAGCTTCCCATATACTGAATTTGGTATCACGTGACGTGAGTAGACTAGGAAGATAAATGATACGTCCAAACTTGATATTCAACATACGCGTGTCATGTGCAAGATGATTACATGCTACTCTTTTAGTGGTCTCCCAGTCGTTTGGCTGGATCTACATATACGAAACTTGGTATTATGTGACGTGAACAGACCACAAAAGTAGGTGACACTTCCAAACATGATAATCATAACATGGAAGTGACGTGCAGCATAGTTTACGTCCTATCATAACGTTATGCTCATTTCAAAGTGACATATCAACCTTCCTCATTCGTTCTTCACATATCATAAATTCCCACAGTAAGATAGATCAGCCATTTTTTTTGCGATTGACTAACAAGGAACGACTTCCTAAACAACCTCTCATTTAAAGGTGGCTTGCGCTGATTCTGCGTGCAATGAGCACAAAATTTTCACAATCGATCCATGTTTTTGCTCTTGCTATGGAGCTTGTATAGTCTAACACTTTCCGCTCTTCCTGTCTGCCTAAATAACTATCCTCGCATCACAGAGGAATTATGTGCATAACTTCTGGTCTTAACCATTTTAGCATGCTCTTGTTTCCCATATTTAAAGACGATAGTTATTCTTGGGGTACTACGATGCAAATATTTAGGTTCGTTTGTCTGTTTTTCTGTTGGTCTGTAAAATTGTCTGTTTGTCCGCCGTAACGATACCTCAAACGGCACCAAACAATACCCAAAACGGCCGACCCCATCCACAGCGCCCACCACTATTTCTCAAGTTTCAGCGTTCATACTTGTGTGATTGACAAAAATACAACTATTGCGCATACCTGAGGCACCATAACAACACGTCGATATTCTGTATGTGTGGCTTTATACTACAGAACGCACAGATAAGTAATTCTAAGGACCATAGCGTTCATCACGCTGCACGAATGCGCAACGCGATGCTGAAAAAATGGCAGATCCCACGTACAGTGGGAATGGATGATACGTGAAGCACGAATGAGAAAGGTTGATATGTCCCTTTAAAAACAGCACAACTTTGCGAGGTGGAAGTAATCGATGCTCTACATCACTTCCGTGTCATCTTTATTATGTTTGAATGTGTCGTTTACCTTCGTCATTTATTCACGTCATGTGATACCATATTTAGTATATGTGGAGCTAGCGGAATGGCCGCGAGCACGCTATGAGCGTGGTCCATTGCCATGTTCTCACATGTCACGCCTGTCAGGATTGTCATGTTTGCTTCGGTCATTTATTTCGTCATCCATTGACGTCACGTAACACCAAATTTCGTATACGTGAAGCTAGTAAAGCGGCCGCGAGTGCAGCATGAAGGCCCAGTATACTACGACGTAGCGTTGACGCGCGCGCACGCTGGGCACCCTACTGAAACGTTCCGCATATACGGATCCGTACATACGCAATTATTGGACTACGGAAAGCCGCATCATGCGGAAAGATGCGAACATTCGCAGCTTACGGAAAGCGCCATATCATGCGAAAAGATGCGGACATCCGCAGCTTACGGAAAGCGCCATATCGTGCAGAAAGTTGCGGACATCCGCAGCTTACGGAAAGTGCCATATCAAGCTAAATTACCCGATAAGCAGCTTACGGAAATCAGCATAATGCAGAAACTATGCAGCTATCTGCTGCATCTTGCAAAGATCAAATGGACATCCTAGATCTCGAGTAAAAGCAATTGGCCATTCACGTTGTTTGCAAAAGCAAGTACTGTGTAGAAATATATATGAATATTTCATTCTTAATATGTTGCATGAATGTGAAATATGTTTGCTATCTGAAACAGCCTTGATGAGTAAACAAAGGCTTGAAAGAAACAAATTTTTTAAGAAGCTACTTAATGAGGGATTGAATCATCGGCATCTTTCTAATTGTCGTGATGCGGAAGCAAAATTACCTTTCAAATAAAATACATTACAAAACTACTAAATTAACATGCTAGCGATCATAAATGGTGGTTACATTGCAACACATTAATGCAGTGTTCTATGCAAGACCTAAAGAACTTATAAAGTTATTATTATCAATAGAGAAGCATTATTATACACACCAGCCCTGCTACAATCAATATACTTTTTTATTTGTCTGTATTCTCTAGCTGTGAATGGTGACATTGCAGTGTTGATGGTACACAAATGAGGTGACTACACCGAAATTTCACGAGCTCCACATAAGCCACAGGATGGTGGCACAAAACACAATGTAACAGCAATTTTAGAACAAAATGTTAAAACATAAATAATAATCATAGCACTGTGAAAATGTGGCGCTGTGTTTGTATCATGAACGCCTTGTGGAGATCGGCGAAATGCTGCTTGAGGCTCCGGCACCACCGTAAATTTGGAAGGTCACTGCCATAGAACTTATGTGTCCTTCATAGGCACCTGGAAATGAAAATAATTGGCACAAATAATGTCAGAGACACATTAGCACATTAGTTCACATGCACAAGAAATATAACACACAGAATGAAACTGAAAATGTAAGGCTCACAATCCTTCATGTTATGCATATGTGAATAATAGAAGGAATGAGTGTATAAATTAGTTCTGCCACATCAAAGAAAACAGCATGCTTATCACTGTGAAAATAACTCGGTTGTCACGATTTTCAATGGTAGAGATAATCGATTAATATGTCCTTATGAAATTATGATTTAAATGCTTCCTGCACAGTAAAACTTTAGAAACTGCAAGTGAAAGCTCTCAATGTACATTTAATAGTGTGTGCATGTATATCTGCTGCCTTTATACTATACAGTTTGTGCACAAAATTGGCATCTTGAACAACTTTGAGAGTTAAACCAATGCAACTTATGAAGGTTAAAATCACCATGAAAGCAAGCAGGACAAGGCAGGTGCCATTAAAAATCTGTGCAAGCCAGATAACTATAACCGAACTGCACATATATAGGGGAGCAAGAGTACCAGAAATTCGGCTGCTGACCCGCAGGTCGTGGTATCAAATCCCGGCTCCATTTCTGATGGAGGCAGAAATGCTGTAGGCATGTGTGCTGATTTGGGTGTACGTTAAAGAACCCCAAGTGGTCGAAGTTTCCAGTGCCCTCCACTACGGCGTCTCTCATAATCATATCGTGGTTTTCGGACGTGAAACCCCACATATAAATCAAGAATAACAGAAATAAACTGCCAACCGAAAAGTTGGGTGCATGTGCTATCTGTAAGTGCTTACACCCTACTACATACAGCATGCTCATTACATTTTAAATACCAATATTGAAAATAACTGCTCTATCACGAATATAAAAGGTAAAGTAGGACTGAACGACTCTACAAAAAGTGACCCTATTATGACATTACGTTTTCTTATAACCAAATTGACTAAGACTCTGAAATATCATTATGCAAGAAAACATTTTCAAAAGAACAATCAAGTTTGAAGTCATATATTTTTAATATGGCTACTATGACTATAACCAAAACATCGACCTCAACATAGCTAATGTTAGTTTTTAAGGCCTCTGTTCACTAGACAATGAACTATACCACAAAAAGCACAGCGTTCAGGCAAAGCACCACACAAAAAAAGAAAGCAGTCCTTTTTGTTATTACCTACAATGCCTTTAAAATGGTATTTTCACCTCTACTTCCCGCTTTTTATCAAAGTAACTGGTGTGAAACAAGTTAGCTGAAAATGCACTGTGCCTCCAAAACAGCCTGTTGGTTGAATCTGAATTTTTAAAAAATGTTGAAGCTTGCACTAAATTAGGCTCCACAAGCCTTGGAACAACGAGACTGCATGACTCTTAGGACTACTTTGGTTACTTGTGTTTTGTTTCTGGGCCTAAGCATAAAGACAAGGGCTTAACTGAATTGCTGCTAACAAATAAATGCTTTCGAAATTGCCCGAGCGTCGAAGGATGCTCAGACATTTGTTGTTTTTCGCACTGGGCTATTCTACACCAAACATACAAACCATACTGCCTGGCGACCATCACAGATGTATAGTTTTAAAAATGATGGTAATTTACTCTTCTGAAAATAGCTATTTGCAGAAATGTTTTGAAGAGAAAAAAGTAGTGGTCACGTGGGTACCTTCAGAATTTCGCAGAATGTCGTGCGGGTGTTATTTGTGAGAAAAATTTCAAAGTACCGCTTTTTCTTGCCATATCAAATTTGATCTACATATTAAGTAAAGGTGCTTTTTAAACTATTTGAAGCCGAGTAACATTAGTGCAATTTTTCCGCTACATAGGCTTTGAAGAATTCAGCCAAACTGTTTATCGTTTGCATTTCTTGTATGGCAATACTGCATTTTGTATGAATATTTGAGCCACAAATACTCACTGCACAGAAGTTATACTTCACGAAAAAAAACAATGTTAGGTCCAGATTACAAATATCACTATATAATCGTTTTTGTCCACATTGAGATGCAACTTGAGCTGTGTGTTTGTCTAATTGAAAATTACTTTTATGTGTAAGTTGAAAGCAAATAAACAGTTCTTGTTATATGCCAAGTGTTATCATTACAATTTTTGTTTAAATGAGGAAAATGATTTTTGAAGTCTCCTATTGAGGGCCATGAGAACTTCGGAATGGAAGCTGTCGTATATCAAATGCACAAAACAGCCATCATAAGAAAACTTCAAAAATTCATTTCTACTTTAAGACAAAGTGTAATCATATAACTTGCCATATAAAGAGAACTGCTTCCTTGCTTTTTATGTGGCAAAAAAATTGCACTAATATTACTGAGCTTCATGCACTACACAAAATCACCTTTACTTAATACCTAGACCGAATTTGGTGTAGAAGAGGCAGTATTTTTGAAACACTTTTTACTTTTTACAAACAACACCCAGACGTTATCCTGAGAGGTCCAGAAGGCACCAACGTGGCCTAATATTTTGTTCTCTGCGATATATTTTAGCATTTTGCTGTTTTCAATACAGTAACCGAGCACAACATTTTTTTTCAAAACACATTTAGTACGGTTGGCAAAATGGCTGGGATGTTTGATGTGTAATTGCTTCACTGCCAGCATTTATTCTTCCGAAGCTTAAGCTATCACCTCTCTGTTACTGCCTCCCTCACATACAATGCCTGCATAGGAAAGAAAAAGAAAGGCAGGTCCGACAAAGTTCGCAAGGCAAGATATTTTCATGTTGGATAAATTCATTACCATAAACAGCAGCAAAATAACATTCATTTTGAGTAGTCCAAGACACAAGCTATATACCAGCATACTAAGAGCCAAGCACAAACTTTTCATTTGAACAGGTGTGGTGATAGACAGGAAGCACTTATTGCAAGACTGATCAGTCGGTAATTAACTGAATGAAGTACAATGCACTGTTCAATCCAACACTACATAGGCATCTTTGCTATAGCAAAGCCATGTGTTATTGATTCATGCACTAGATGGGACAATGCAAATGTAACAAAAAAGGTGAAAACGAAAACAAGGGAAAAAAAAGAAAAGGGGGGATGCAAAGTAGGAGCAGTGTAGCACTACTTTTACTTTGCATCCCCCTTTTCTTTCTTCTTTTTTCTTCTTTTCTATCATTTATCTTTTTTTGCTTCCCTTACCCCCAACCTCCGACAGGAGAACACTTTGTATCAGCGCAACCTAACTTGAAAAGAAGCAAGGGCTGCACTCTTCTGCGTTATAGGTTTTTTTTTCAGACAAACATTTCCAACAGGCACACACGCCTACACCAAAAGATGATGTCATTACTGACCCCATTTAAACTAACACGCCAAGGATGACAAGGTGACTTCTAAAAAATAGGTCCTCTTATCGCAACATCGGCCAGCCTGTCTGAGGCACTTCCACTGTTCACCCTGATTACCCCACTAGATGTTTCCATCTGTCGACTCACATCTTCATTTTGGATAACACTAAGACGAGCTTACATTGATGAATACCCACGAAAGTTTAGTGATGTATCATGTATGAGATTAAGCAACTCTGTTAAAAAATTATTGATAGCTTGCTTCCAGGCTTTTTATACTGTAGCCTAAAACTTCGTAATGTCTTCTATGCACATGAACCAGATTGACAACGTAATGCACAACATGCTTAAGAATACTGCGAGGAACATGATAACGACAAAACGACCGGCCACCCAAATTTTTCGCTGTACATGTTTATAAAATGTTCATGTACACCCAAACGAGGTGCTTATGATACAAGCCGAAAAAACCTACAAGTAGGGCCTTGGAGCCTTCTGGAAGTAGACGTGTTGCATTTTTTCTGTGGAGGACTTTACACCCATAAGTGAGGAACAAAACTCCTATATAATGGAGAATGTTGGCAGCTATCAGTTATAGAAAAACCTAATGCAGCTAATCTTCCCCGACACATCTGTACATTTAAAGAGGTGACGTAGATTCTGTGATTCTGGCAGTAACTCCAACAAGACCAGTGCGAAAATTGGCACTACTTGGCTAGACAAATGTCCAAACATGCCTGCCCGACTCCCTCTAGCCATCCCGGTTGAATCTGACACATGATTTCTTAACTGCTGGCTGGACAAAACCAAAACCACTGAAGCACTCACAATACACAGCGTGAAGTTCCTCTGGAGTGGTCAACTTCGTCTTCTGCGATGAAAGAGCAGCACAGTGTATTGATAGGGCACTCCTTGCAATGGTTTTCAATGCCACACAGTGACCATGATGTTTCTGTCGAAGAGAGCTTCGGGAGCTTGGAGGGTGCTTGCTCTTTTCTGGGGGCTGCTGCCGCTCCTCGTTTTCTGCTCAAGGTCAACCTGCACAAAGTTGTAGACGAGGCTTTAAGAGTTGTATATAATGATATGCAAATTTTCGTTTAACACACATTTCCTCGTGGCACACTGAGGAATTTCTTATAAAACTTAAGGCCTCGCATATGCAAACATTTACAATCGATCCGAAGATGCACTCGACTCTAAAGGAGCAAGTTTGTTATGTAGTGTATATAAAGAAAGGTCATTCAGCCCAACCACAACTACAGTTTCACACGAAAACGACATTTTACACGATCCTGTTTATTTACATGGTCCATTTTATTTTATTTACACGGTCCATGTTACACGGTCCTGTTTTACACGATCTGGTCTGTATGAACTCTTGAACCGGGCACCATATAGATTGAAAGACACACACAGAGTTTGAGACAAACCTAGTTTCCCGTGGAGCATCCTCTTGCACTCTAACAACACATCTCAATTTAGTTAGTTGGTCATAACGAGGTGAAAACAGCTCGCACTTGAAAAGCAGGGGCAGAAGGAATGACGCCTGCACCCTGTGCTCCCTGTACATTCTCGTTGAGGGTGCAGTTTTCACCTTATCCTTATGCAATTTCGCATTTATAATATTGTTCGCTGCATAATCTTTGTGGCATTAAAGTGTGTGATACCGTCATGTGTATCCCATGTAATTTATAAAAATAGAATACAAGATAGCTTGATTCAAAAATAACAAAGTGCATCCAGTGCCATGTCCTGTAGCCATTCTTTAGGCAAGTAGCAGAATGATTTATTCTTCAAAACATATCTTACTTGTAACCACTACAAGAGCTTACTCGTGCACTGGCACATTGTGTTTGCCTCTTCAGATTATAAGGTACCTTTTTTACACCAGAAAGTCTGCAAGAAGAATAGAAGTGTTGTAATTGTGAAGAAAGAAAAGTAGAAGGAAAAAAAGATAACCTGCCCTGTACAGGGACCGAGCCTGCGAACTTCGAATAACATGTCCGATGCTCTATCAACTGAGCTACCATGGCGGCTATCCCTCTTCCATTTTGTACGGTATATATGTGCATTTATACATGAAAGAGTCAGTCAGCGCTGCTTGTTACCATTATGGCGAGTGTGGGACACCTTTTTTTGCCTACTGGCAATTACATTACGATTGCAATTACGTTACGATTACTTCCAATATCCCTATACTTCTTTGGCAGCATTATGCATCTGTCAGTTCTCTGAAAATCTGCTAGTCACAGGAGGGGGCAATGGTTCACCCTCCCACCTAAATGCATGTACTTGAACACATGCACAACTGATCAAAAAAAAAAACAAGTCACACACCACTAAGATTAGTGAAATTCACTGTTTCAGATTCATGAGTAAAGGAAAGAACTATAAATTTAAGGGCTTGTTGTCTTTGTTGAACACATTATAATGAGAACTAGTAGAAAATGTTGCCAAACAAACTATAGGGGATGTTATCAAAAGTAACTTTAACAAAATTATGAAAAGAAAAGTGAACAAAAACGTAACTTGGCAACGTTTCTTGACAATTGAATTGACATTACTTTTTATAACATCCCTATATTTTACTGGGTAATGTTGTCGGGTAATTCACATTATTAGAGTGGTGAGTAGGCTGACAAAGAAAGCATATGGCATTGATACTTCTTTTGAACACCTAATAGTTTGAGGACCTTAAAAGAGCGGCAGCTCTTTTAAGGTCCTCAAACTTGAGTAGACCAGAATATTTAGTTGGAGCGGAAAAAAAACGTACACACAATTTTACCAGGCTTTTTAACATATTTTGAGACATAAAAGTGTATGTTGCCAGTAATGTTAAGTACCATTACTTTTGTCACACTATGCAATGTAGCAGGTGTAGTTAGAGTGGTGATAGTGAAGGATTAATCAAGCACGCCACCAACTGTGTTCACATCAATGGTCGCGTATTTTAAAAATAAACCTGCTGTATAATAAAAAAAAAGTTTAGAGCATTTATGTTTTTATCCAAATCAAGTTAAACCGACTGGGTAAGTAAAGCATTTGCATAAAATCAAAAGGCATGAAGTGATTCATGTATTATAACTATGTGAACAATTTCAGCAACGCAGGGCAAAGTGACAACAGTTCTATGAAAAACCCCTCTCATTATAACATGCATGAAAAGCACCACACCAGAGTATTTTATAGTGCATGTAATATAGAGACTACTAGACTGTCTATTGACCTTTTAGAAGAAGGGTATCTCCTTCACGTTCAAGGGGCAACCACTTAGCCTTTTCCTGAGCTTTTCTGTGAATATTTCCTGAATTTCAAATATCATTAGGATTGATTTAGAGTGAACAGATTTTGCTTACGCATTGAAACCTAGTTCTGTATGTAACTGCAATTATGGGTGCCAAACCACCTCCAATTAATTTTTAACATTTAACTCATTTTTTATTTGCAGCAGCACAACTAGCTGTGGGTGCCCGAAAAGTAGCTAGAAACAATACCTTTACCTCTTTGAGCCTTTCGGAAGTGTTCAGCTTCTCAGTGCTCACCTTACAACATTTTTTAAATACGTGTTTGTGTGCCCACTACTCTTGCTCCTTGTACAGTGAGGAGGAGCACATGGCAAGAAGAGACAAGAAAGAAGCATTGCAAAAAAAAGCGAAATAAGCGAGGACCTCTTTTGTATCATACAATGTGTGTAACATTACTATTGCGACAACATATAGACAAATTATCACGGCTATGCATCCATTGTAGAGTCATACACAGCTGCAACACCACGACTAAATTTCAACCTTGTGTTGGTTTAGTATCCCTTTATAGTGGCAAGCTAATGATATCTGCATTTCTTTGGCACACATTGAGATGCAGCGAAATGTGATATGGTAATCTAATTTAGAATGCACGTCATGTGGCTTCATTGTATATGTGGCCACAAGTAACTCTGGTTGCAAAGCAATATGGCAGAGCCTAGACGTCACCGACCACTCCAATCTGAACTTGCCTTTGCTACTTGCCCATTATCATCCCAGCAAAAAATGAATAATTGAATCTGCTACAGGTATGTGCTAGCTTATGCTAAGGACCAAGTATGAAGGGTGTTTTGTCATTATTGAGATCGGTTATTTGTTCAAGAACACTTGCTGTCAAACACAAATACATTGCTGTCGAAGCATCAAGACTCAAATATAAAGCAAAAAGAAGTGAATCTTTAAAAATTTCAGGCCACAAGGTGCAAGAGAAATATTTGATATACTTGGGATGTAAGGCACGCACAACAGGTGCTGCCATATTATACTTTTCCTTGTGTTGAAACCTGCTTGCTTTACTCACTCAACACATCTGTAAAGATGCCGTGAAAACACCAAGGAGCTGATGCAGCAAGGTTGAACACATGTCCAGGGATTCCACCATTCCTAAGCAGCCCTACAGCCTCCACAGTCCTGCAACCATTTGTAAGATAAATATAGTTCTACCCAAAGTTCTTGGTTTACAGACACACATGCAAGACGCATAACCACTCTATAGAAAGTTTGCATGATAATGCGCTGGGTAGCAAAACGCATGCCAATATCAAGTATCCCGGCCTGTCGCTTCTTTCTTTCCGTTCTTAATTAATCAATCCATGGTTAATAAATGTTCCCCCAATGTGAAGTGTACTGGCAGTACGGTGAAGAATTGCAATGTATTTCAAACACAGTCCAATTCATGGCAAGTAAGCATTCAATAGCGTTTTGTCAGCTGTTCAAGAAAAGAGCATGAAGTTTAGCTAAAACCCATGTTTTTTATAAACACCATTCAATTTGATATAAAAGTTGTGAGCATTATGTGAAGGAACACGGATTAATGTTTAATCAATGATTTCTTATAATGTACTGATATGAGTGCAACTAACTGAATATGAAACGATAATTTTTGCTTGAGAATTTAGAGTTATGAACACTATCGCACTTGCCAGCTGCATCTTGTCCAAAACAGCAGCAAGATAGGCTAGTTTTTGTAGGTGAGCAGTAGTGAGCAGTGCAAAGTAACAACAAGAAACACCAGTAACAACAGTATGGAGCAAGCACAGACTGCCAACTGTATAATTTATTGCACAAAAGTTCGCCTGAATATCAGTCAGACAACTCGTGCAAATGAAGGTCCAGGTGGGAATGAACAAGTTACGAAATCAACAATGCCTGCTTTCACTAACAGGACCCTCATTCACATAAAGTATGCAGCGATAGGTCCCTACCGAGGTACGTCACAGCATGATGTCACTGGCACATGTAAAAGGTGTGGCTGGAAAAACACTCCCGCTGGTGGCTCAGCCCGGTACAGTCGTGCGGTGTTTGGGGCAAGTTTTAATTTTTCAAAGCTTACACTTCTCGTCACAATGTCGACATTAGCTGTGGTATGTGTCAGCAAACATGTAGCTGTGTGGTAAAATATTTGCCACGCTGTCTGTTTATCTTGAAGAAGTGAACACACGTGGTGGCCTGTGCGAGGAACAGTGGCATAGTCTTCAAAAATGTGCATTGTTGATTGCGGCATGTAGTGTGTATTGAAAGGTATTGAGAATATTGGTTCAACTGAGAATATTGTGTGTGGTGTGTGCAGTGTCAATAACAATGTGTCTTGTTTGCGAAGACGTTAGCACTCATGGCAGGGACCAGTCGATGAAAAAACTTGATTCGACATTTTAGTCAAGGTGAATATGCACTTGACGCGACCATCTGCGAGTGGGTACATCTCAGTGTTTGCGCTGTGTGCAGAAAAAAATTGCATGGTCACCGGGCTGGAAGATACCATTTGCTGAAGCTGCATGTATGAATCGCCCCGACGAGTACGCAAGCCCAATAAAGGTATAACTCGTTTTATCGAAGGCCTCATATGTCTTCATATAATAAGCAGAGATTCTTGTTTCATATATACTCAGTACCTTTACCGCTCGATATTCATGAAGTGACAATGCAAACAACAAGTTTGTGTGTTAGGTCCTAAGGGAGCAATGTAAATATGCAAATAAGTTGTAGGTGTCAGATGCAGCGATGTAATTGCGCAAAAGATTACGTATATATTAGGCTACAGGTTTAGAATCGCATACATCTCAGTGGTCTATCAGGAACGTCACAAACAACTTCCTTGCCAACCAGCCCTTGCACAGAGAGAGGGAATGGCTGGCACGGCGCTCGAAGTGACGTCACACTATTTGCAAACATAGAGAGGTTTCTTACTTAGGCAACATTTTGCACAATATATTTTTTAGATGCAAGACTATACTCGTCCACATTGATCATACTGATGCATTTTGTTGTTACTTTGTGCTGTGAATTACTAGGCATTTAGTCACCATGATCTTTAAAAGCTAATTTCAGTGTTCTCTCTCATATTGCTGACAACTGTGTTGTTGCATAAATTGGGCAAAAAAGCAACACAGAAAGGCTGTCACAATAAATACACCAACATGGGTATTCTCCTGCAAACAAAAGTCGGCACTGGTCCTGTCATTACCCGTCTTCCTTCTCTCTTTGCCTTGTTTGTGCTGAAACAGCCAAACACCTGATGAGTTAGATGAGAAATATTAACGCATCAAAACTATAAGTGCTTGCATCAGCAACTACACAACAGCGTGATAACCGCACCCCTGCCACACAGCAGCGAAACATATTTTGAACATGCTGGCAGTGTATTATTTTATAAAAAGCAACTCTGGCAGATTACAAAATCTCACATTGTGCATGCAAGTTTTCTTCAAAGTCAGGCGTACAATGTAGGTGCTGGCCGGTACATTATTAGTTACAAGCAAAAGCGTCTTGCAGGTACATATGCAGATTGCACGAACACCTCTCTCTCTACACTAGGCACACACATTATATCTTTTAACAAGCACACGCCACTGTTTAGGGGCATAATAACGCTCTACCGTGAACGTATGCTAATCAACCCACTTAGGCGGTTGGCTAGGTGAATCGAGCCAAGTTACGAATTGTATCGCCCGCGAACGTAAACAAAATGCTGCTTTCCATCAAATGGCACTGCAGGCTTCGTTTAATCAACAATGTAGCAAGCGCCGTGTGCGTCTTCCTCACTACACTGCACATATGAAAAAATCGATCACCATACACATGCATGTTGCCGCAGTTGTCTTGAATTAGCTCCAGTAAGGCCGCGCCGATGCGCCATGGCTCTGCTAGCGTTAGCGTTGTCAAAGCGAATTGGCAACCGCACTCGCAAAGGCGCGTAAGGCTGCGGTTTCACGACGCCTCGTTCGAGTGCAGCAACACACACTTGCACTGAGTGGCATACTTGGTCTACATAAAAAAGTGTCCCCCTTACCTTTAGTTTCTTTCACACTGTCCTGAGGGAAGCAACCACAGGCGTCAGCCGTCACCTCGGAGTCCTTCGAGCGCCCGCCCAACCCGCCAATTCCTTGGACGACTCGCACTTGATCCGCACTCGAACAACCGCGGGAATAGGGCGCAATCTTAGCACATCACACGAACGAGGAACGGCGCTTCCTTGCGTAAATTTAACATTTCGTGCTCTCGTGTGTAGCAGCGCGAACACAGGAGAGAGCATGCCCACGGAGACAAAGACAAACAACATGTGGCTTTAGCTGTGAATGGATTTGGCTTGGATATCTGTGTGAGGAAAAAAAACATCTGTCGCTGCTATAAACTGAAAAAAATGTATGTTATCTGGCAAAATAACTTTAACAGTGATAAACGGTTATCCAAAAAACAAGTTAAAACTTATGAATATTTTCGCAGGTTTTTGTTTTGTTTTTCTTCTAGCAGACGACAGCCTCCTACTGCTTCTACGACAGACGTAGTGTGGTTTCACGTTCGGTGCGTGTCGCCGACGCAAAGCTCTACAGTATTGATATCAGAGTTATCAATTCTCAATGAATAATACGATGGCTACAAAGCACTAACATTTTGACATAGTGCAGTACGCAATCTTTCAAGGTATGACATTTCTTTGCTCTGAAGCAAATCAAAGCAAGCGGGCCGGCACAATCAGCTGATGTCGCCACTACGCGAGGCATGGTCGTGCGCAATAACGTCGCGCCCCGCGCTCGATTTGTCATCAAGCGATAGAGCTACTAAGTGGAATACAGCTAGATGCAGGGATTAATGGCGTATCACTCTAATTCCCTGTGGTAGACGACTCAATCGCAAGAGAGCCCCGGGAAACAACCTTCAACTGCTCAAGCTTGTGTGTGGGTGTAAAAATACTTGTTTTCATCCGCGGCGGGGCAGCAATCTATAGTTGAAAGACATGCGAAAATCATGTGACGTATATACAATCACAAAACATATGCACACAACAATAGATACGATCGCATATCGTACATAAATATGCCAACACATAGCGTGCGAAAAGCAAATTTATATACATAACTTAAACACATGCGCACTGTTCTGCGCGAATAGCTTAGCAAGTTAGCGCACTTGGTTCACGTGCATGAGCACAACTAAGTGGCGCAGGTTTGAGTCCCGCCAAATCTAAATTTTTTTGTTTTTTTTTTCAACGTTTTTATTGTACTGCTATTTTTTCTATTGCCTTAGGTTATAAAACAAAATAAAAGCAATATTGCGTTCAAGTACGTATGTGGGACTGTGTTTTTTGCGCAACAGTTATTAGTATTTTTATTTTCATTATTATTTTTTTATTTATTTCATGATATAACAATATGAAGGACTAAGGCGAACATTGGGTCTGCTTGATTGTGAAGGGACTCGAGAACTGAGGAAACTCAAACCAAAAAGTTTATTTGAGAAAAAACTGAGCATTTCACAGCCGAACCAGTTTCTTCAAGGGTAGGCCCTAGGTATGCGCGAGACTTGCTATATGACTCATCTCAAGCTGTGGCAGTTGAGGGAAGGCAATATCACCGAGGAGCAGTTCCAAAATATATTTTGGTGTATGTTTTTTGATTCCTCCAAAATAAGGGCTGCACAATTGTGATCGAGCCAAACCAAGAATTGCGGGCACGAAGTCATGAGACAGAAAATGAATAATAATGATTGTTTGAAAAATTGCCCTTAATAAAAGGAAGAGTTATGGAGTGCTACGTAGCTTAACCCACAGTAGGAATTTTATATATACGTATAGATAGTTTAAAATGGACAATGTTGCACACACAGATATTGGTTAAATTTCTTTGCAGCACAGTTGAAGCATCTATGTAGAACTGAAGCCTCAAGAGAAGCTCATGCGTCCTCACTTTATTGCGCTTTACATATATTGTATGCGTCCATGCAGCCATGATATGATATATTTTAAAGCATTTGTTTAACCTATAATCTTCTTATTCATTAAAGCTGGCCCATAAGTCGTGTCTTATGTAGCACTACAATTGAAGCGTAATCTGCATGGTGGTCTGAAACAATGCTTTTGAAGATCTCAAAACGACCCAGCTCTATACACGACCATCCGTGCATCAATGATAAGCACCATTAAAGTGTCCGTACATATCAGTTGTGCTCTCATACTTAATTATTTTTCTGACCACTCCCTCTGCCCCTACCTCGTTTCTGTCGTGAAGCTGTGGCAAGTTGTGTATAGCTGTATTTATATTGTAGGAGCACATATACTATCAATAAAAAATTATTTTTAGGCTACATGCAATTAGTTTTCATAGATTTTCATTTCTTTTGTCGGTGCTCAGGAGAGCTAAGCTCATGGTCGATATTTTAAAATGACATTTCTCTTTGCCAATGTTAATGAGAACAGTTTCATTAATATTGACAAGTTCATTCACATTGAATTTAGTTCTCATTATTATTGTTTCTACCAAAAAACGAGCCCTTGAAGTTATGCTTTTCTTGCTTTATTTGTTTTCGTGTGACAGCATGCAAGTAAAATGACAGTTATTGTCATTCCTTGTGAATGACACATTTTCCGTGTGACAGACTTTAGCACCTGGTCATCTGCAGAAGTTGTATTAATTCTGGAAAAGGACGAACAGTGGTGACTGACAACACAGACTAGCCTGCGTTATTCTTTTGTACTATATATGTCACTGTGCATTCATTTTTAACTATATAGAGCTCAGATTTCCTGCTGAAAATGTGACAACAACTGCACAGTTTCCACATTTTTGCAACAATCCACATTCCTTTCATACACTATTGCACATTTTCGTAAGCATCTTACAAAATTTGTATATTTCCGTAAGACCTTACATTCTGTATTTTCCTTATGAAAGCTTCTGTACACTCCATACACTTTCCTTATCCTCCCATATCTTCCATAATGAACTCTCTGTATTCTCCATAAGTTTCCTTATCTTTCCATATTTTCCATAAGACTCACTCCATCCACGCCATAAAACTTCCTTATCCTTCCATATACTCCATAAAAAGCCTTCCATATATGCCATACATTTTCCTTATCTTTCTGTATACTCCATAAAAAGCGTTCCGTATACGCCATACAATTTCCTTATCCTTCCATATACTCCATAAAAAGCGTTCCGTAAATGCCATACAATTTCCGTATATTTCCATAAAACTTCATATGTTTTCCGTATGTAGCATAAGGAAATGTTACGGAGTCCATATATTTTCCGTAAGATTTCATACGGAACTTTTCAGTAGGGCACAGCGACGCTACGTTAGCAAAACGCGACCATTCTATAGTCTGACGCCAGGCGTGACCGGCGCGACTAGGGTCTGTTGGCGTGGCCCGACGACAATCGGCACAAAATGCGACGTGCAGCATTTCGTGCTGATGCGCTATCCAGACAACATTGCGTCTCTCTATTTTCGTGACGGAACGACGCGGATTGCGCAGAAACACGCATGCGTCAAAGCAACACAGCGTGGCGCGCGCCTGCGAGTATATGGCACGACCGGTGCCTGGCGTGGCAATGTCGGCGTGACGTGACGACATGAACGCCGGTGAGCACGCGCACCGTGTCACGTCGAAATGTATTGGCGCCTTGACTGTGGCAAGTAGTCATGTTCTCACATGACACACATCTCAAGATAATTGTTTTTGCACCATACCTTTGCAATTGTTTGACGTCACGGAATGCCAAATTTTGCATATATAAAGCTAGCGAAACGACTGCAAGTGCATTATGATTTTGGCATATTATCATGTTGTTACATGACACGCATGTCGTGATTATCATGTTGAGATGTGTCATTTACCTATGCCCTCTGTTCGCATCGCGTAATACCGAGTTTGATATATGTGAAGCTATAGCGAAACGGCCGCGAGTGCATATGAGCGTAGCGTGTAGTCATATTGTTACATAACACGCATCTCATGTTTATCTTGTTTGCATCACTATCAAACCTTCGTCATCCATTCACGTCCCGTAATACGAAATTTCGTATTAAACAAGCTATCGAAACGGCTGCCAGTGCATCGTGAGCGTGACATGTCGTCATGCTGTTACAAGACACGCATGTCATGATTTTTATGTTTGCGTCTGTCCCTTGTGTCGCCATGCAATCATATCATACCATACCAGTTTTGCATCATGCAATGTGAAGCAAACCACCACAAGAGCTGCAGGACCATATAAAGTAAATTATGATATTCATGATATACATATCAGGATTTTCATGTTATGACTAGTGAAATATGTTCTTCAGGCAGTTACGTTATGCCATATCAATTTTGGTAATGATGCCATTATCGAAACGGCCAAGAGAGCTAAAAGTCGTAGGCGGGTAGATAGATAGATAGATAGATAGATAGATAGATAGATAGATAGATACGCTCAAGGTAGGCGAAGTTTGCTAAGAAATGCCCCGAATTTAAAAGGCAAGGATTTCCAACGTTTTGCTAAGACGACACGGCCGATGGTGGCACCTGCCCGTCACTTTTCATTCTACACCTTATCGCCCCCGAGAGAGGCGCGCATCTTTCTCCGTGGGCACGCACGCCTTCCTTCGTTTTCGAAGATAACTGCCAGATAGCACTCGAGTCTAACGTGCCTCGATGCGCTCACTCGCCTTCGCTGCACATATCAGGACATTTAAAGCATCGCTTCCAGAATACAATTCACTAATGTTCTCGTGAAGAACATCCCCGTGTACTCAGATTTGGGTGCACGTTAAAGAACCCCCGGTGGTCAAAATTTTCGGAGCCCTCCACTACGGCGTATCTCATAATCATATGGTGGTTTTGGGACGTTAAACCCCACATATCAATCAATCAATCGCGAAGAACATCAAATAAACCTTTTGTTCACTCTCTCCACACGCAACACTATCGTCTTTCGACAACAATTGCAGTGAAACATGCATATACGGGGCCAGTTTTTCAGAATAGCTTTCGTAAATATTGAAAAAAACTAAGATCTCGACAGCATGCAGTTGAAAACCAAACAAGATAGCAACGAGGTGCATTCTACAAAAGGCTGCACCCCTATTGGTCCACAGCACTGAAAGCAAGATTGCCATCCTTCTATTGAGGGATAACGTGTGGGCATATGGAGGTACACGCGTGGCAGGTGCGTTGCTGTGCATGATCTGTGTCGGCACGTAGAGGGCCACGCATGGGCAGATCAATGGTTTCCACCTGTTACTGACAGTTACTTTGCATCTCGTAACGATCAGCAAAGCGTCATCAGTAGTGGCCTTTTATCCTTCCAAGGGTCAAGTCTCTGACCCGGAGTGGGTAACATTGCATTACAGACGCACACTGCAGCACCATTGCTTTGCTTGAAGCCCCCTGTCAGAGGTTGAGTGACGATAAACCATTATTATCTACACCAGCAGCTATCTGTTGCATAGGCCGATGTGTCGCGCTGTATAAGTTTTTATAACACAAAAGGTTTTATACCCTGGTCCACCACAGCTCAGCTGACCTATTTCCGTTACGGATTTGACGTTGCAAAATATATGCTAATATAGTGCAAAGAACAATGAGCAGAAAGCTTTCCTTCATCGAGCGTTGTACGTAAGGCATCTCGCTCCCCAACTTGTAGTGGAAAACCACTAGAACACCAAGAGTGCGTTGCCACGCTTGTCAACAGCAAGGTAATATATATATATATATATATATATATATATTCAGCAGGAAGTTCAAGGGGTCTGGTACGTATAAAGAACACAAGCGAGTACACGTACGAAAGAGCAATACTTTTATGCCAACGTTTCAGCCGTGGCACGGCCTTCGTCAGGGAATAAAGAGTAGACAAGCAGATGCCCCTTTTAAGGGCCGTTGAAATCACACAATTGATCAGAATAGTGATTAGAAAGTGCGAAAGCAATACCAAAACAACATTGTCAGTATAATTTGATACGAGTATTGAGCAACAATATCGCTGTGGATAACTCAAGATATGAGCGCATAGCTTCAGCGTAGGGCAAATTTTTATGCGTAGGGCAAATTTTTAAAGCAATAAAGCACTTCATAAGCCAAGCGAATATCATGAGCACATGTCACGCACACTGTAAGATACCCGAGGGACAGTAAACAAAATTCAACTGGTAACTGAAGCGTCAAGTTTGATGCCAAACTACTGCATGCGCACATATAATAAATGGAAGCACACACAAAAAATATATATAATCAAACAAATGAGAGAAGAAACGATGGCATGGGTTGGGGGGCATTTAACGCATTCCTGTGATGGACAATGCTACATAGAAAGGAAAGTAACGCGTCCAACGCTTTCGTTGATGCCTGAGTGCAAAGTGTTGAACTTGTTAATGAGATAGGACTCGCGAACTTCTCGGTCATGATGAGTTTTAAACCCGGATTGTAATATTGTGGCTTTGATGTTTTCGAAAGAGTGCCCTGGCATCTGGACATGTTTTGACAGTGGAAGATGAGGAAGGTTAGAAGCATGGGCTCTGTGGTTGTTAAAACGTAACCTGAATGATGTTTCGGTATGCCCAATGTATTGCATACGGCAAGTGGAGCACTCAAGCATGTAGATAACATTAGCGCTGTCGCAAGTGAAGTCTCCGTTGATTTTTAAGGAAAAGTTTGATGCGGTGCTAGTTGCGGTATGAGTACTTGACATGTGCGGGCAAACCTTGCAGCGGGGCTTATTGCAAGGATGGCAACCACTGTAGTTGGACCGATTAATTATTTTCGATGATGTTAATGTATCATGCAGGTTGCGTGATCTGCGGTAAACTACCCTCGATGGTTCCGTAAAAATGTCTTTTAAGTGATCACTTTGTTGCAAGATATTGTGGTGTTTTCTTAGAATATTGGCCACATTAGGAACCGAAGCTGAGTGCGTAAGGATGAGGTTAACACTGTTACGTGAAGTGTTTGCAGATCGTTTGTTGCTTGTGAGCAACTCTTTACGGTCAATGTTGTTAGCCTTCTTGAGGGCGTCGTCTATGATTCCCGATGGGTATCCTTGCCTCGTAAGAGCACCTCGTAGGTCTTCGCAGTTGCGAGCGAAATCATTGTTATCAGAGCAGATGCGTGAAAACATCAAAGCCACAATATTACAATCCGGGTTTAAAACTCATCATGACCGAGAAGTTCGCGAGTCCTATCTCATTAACAAGTTCAACACTTTGCACTCAGGCATCAACGAAAGCGTTGGACGCGTTACTTTCCTTTCTATGTAGCATTGTCCATCACAGGAATGCGTTAAATGCCCCCCAACCCATGCCATCGTTTCTTCTCTCATTTGTTTGATTATATATATTTTTTGTGTGTGCTTCCATTTATTATATGTGCGCATGCAGTAGTTTGGCATCAAACTTGACGCTTCAGTTACCAGTTGAATTTTGTTTACTGTCCCTCGGGTATCTTACAGTGTGCGTGACATGTGCTCATGATATTCGCTTGGCTTATGAAGTGCTTTATTGCTTTAAAAATTTGCCCTACGCATAAAAATTTGCCCTACGCTGAAGCTATGCGCTCATATCTTGAGTTATCCACAGCGATATTGTTGCTCAATACTCGTATCAAATTATACTGACAATGTTGTTTTGGTATTGCTTTCGCACTTTCTAATCACTATTCTGATCAATTGTGTGATTTCAACGGCCCTTAAAAGGGGCATCTGCTTGTCTACTCTTTATTCCCTGACGAAGGCCGTGCCACGGCTGAAACGTTGGCATAAAAGTATTGCTCTTTCGTACGTGTACTCGCTTGTGTTCTTATATATATATATATATATATATATATATATATATATATATATATATATATATATATAGTCTAGTAGATCCTCCGTGAGCGGTCACAACGTGGTTTATTTCGACGTTTTGGCCTAGAGTCTAGCCTTCATCAGGACTAAAGGTACAGTTTGTTGGTGCTTATCATTATACAGTCTCAAATCATAGAGAAAGGAAAGAATCAAAAGAAAAAAGAAGAAAAAAGAAAAGAAGAGAAAAAATAATATAAGGTGGACTTCTCTCGGGCGCCCCCCTTCCACTCTTCCTTCCACTTCCCCCTTCATCTCTCTTCCTTTTCTCCCCTTCACCTTTGACGTTAAACCCCACAAATCAATCAATCAAACCCCTTCACCTTTCTGATGTCAGTGGTCTGTGTATGTTTCCTTTCACTAACGCATTCTTCCCGACCACACGGCGCCTCTTGGCACTGGCGGTTCGGTGTGGGGCAAAAAACAGCTTTTTTAGGAAGTTCTAAGCCTTTAACTACTCGGAGCCCCGTTAACATTTCGTCGTAGAAAGAGGGGTACCGCGTATTAGGGCAGAGGCTGGTAAGCGGGCATTTTAGGAAGTTTTAAGCCTTTAACTACTAGGGGTCACGTCAACATTTCGTCGTAGAAAGAGGAATGCCGCGTATTGCGGCAGAGGCTAGTAAGCGGGCGCAATGCGAATTCCTTGCCCGCTTCTGGATTACGCGTGCAGTGGGGGCCTCCCGACTGTGCACAGGGTTGCTGTTGGGCATGTCATGCATGGCACAATTGATTGGGAAGTAAAATAAAACAGAAAACAGACGACAGCTGCACTTAGGAAGAGTAGTTACACTTGGAATTGTTTTGAGTTGTCCAGTGCCCTTTGCAGCTGCAGTGCCGTGAACTCAGTTACTATTTTTATTATTGCCGTTATTGTTTTCTAATGCTTTTGTTGCTGCAAGTGTTCCAGGATTCTCATTTATTCCTCTATCGAGGGTGTTAAATCGGTGGATAAGGTATGACTCTCGTTGTTCACGTTCTCGATTTGATTTAAATCCCGTCTTTAAGAGCGTTACTGATAGTTTGTCGAATGCATGGTCGGGAAGGTTGAGATGTTTTGATAGAGGTAGACTTGGGGCTGATTTCGCATGGGCTCTGTGAATATGGAAGCGAATCCTAAATGGTGTTTCTGTTTGTCCGATGTACTGCATACCACACACGTTGCATTCGAGTAGGTATACCACATTAGAGGAATCGCATGTTAGGTTTCCTGGTATGTTAATCGAAAACTTGGATTGTGCGCTGGTTGCTTTGTGTGTTTCTCGCATCACCTTACATAGAAGACATCGTGGCTATAAACAAGGTCGGCATGAATTATTGGGGGGTGATGTTTTAATTTGAGAGTGGACAAGTGTGTCTTTGAGGTTACGTGGTCGTCGGTAAACGACGCCTGGAGCGGATGGAAATGCGCGTTTCAGACGTTCACTTTGTTCCAGAATGTTGTAAAGTCGTTTAAGGATTTTGTTTACATTGGGGAAGTTTGTGCTGTTAGTCAAGCAGAGGTTTGTTCGTTGTGGGTCTTCTTGCGGTGGTCGCTTCATAAGTAAGTCTTCACGCTTCAGTTTTCTCGCTTTTTGAACAGCGTCATTAAATACATGTGGGGGGTATTTTTGTTTCTCGAGCATAAGTTTTAGCCTCTGTGAGCTCGTGTCAAAGTCAGCGTCTCTAGAGCAGATTCGCTTAAACCGGTGAGCCTGGCTGTATGGAATACTGTTTTTACAGTGGCGTGGGTGCTGGCTTTGGTAATGGAGGTATTGTTGTCGATCCGTTCGTTTGTGATATAGGGTTGTAGAGAGCTTCTCTTCTTCTATCGTTATGGTAACATCAAGAAAGTTTACGGTTACCTGCGAGTATGTGTGTGTGAAGTGTATGTTCGGATGTAAACATTTTAAGTGTCGATAAAGCTGAGAAGTTTGTCCTTGCTGTGGGTCCAAATAAGAAAGATGTCGTCTATGTATCTTCTGTATAACATTGGTTTCAAGGAATGTTTTGCAAGAAATTCAGATTCTAGCTTTCCCATAAATATGTTGGCATAATTAGGTGCCACTTTGGTGCCCGTAGCGGTCCCGCTGATTTGTCAAAATGCTCTTGGTTAAACTCGAATGAATTTAATTCAAGAACCATCCTCGTCAAAGTTGCGATGGCAGAGAAATCTGGGGTGTTAGATTGTCTATGGTTTGTGTACATGTTTTTTAATGCAGCTATGCCGTCATTGTGAGGAATATTTGTTTACAATGAAGAGTTATCAAGAGTAACCAAGTACAAGTTTTTCGGCACAGTTTTGTGCGGAAAAATTTGTACTTGGTTACTCTTGATGTCTCTTCATTGCATGCAAATATTCCTCACGATGACGGCATAGCTGCATTAAAAACATGTGCACAAACCATAGACAATCTAACACCCCAGATTTCTCTGCCATCGCAATTTTGACGAGAATGGTCCTCGAATTAAATTCATTTGAGTTTAACCAAGAGTATTTTCGACAAATCAGCGGGACCGCTATCGGCACCAAAATGGCACCTAATTATGCCAACATATTTATGGGAAAGCTAGAATCTGAATTTATTGCAAAAAGTTCCTTGAAACCAGTGTTATACAGAAGATACATAGACGACATCTTTCTTATTTGGACCCACAGCGAGGACGATCTTCTCAGCTTTATCGACACTTACAATGCTGTACATCCGAACATACACTTCACACACACATACTCGCAAGTAACCGTAAATTTTCTTGATGTTACGATAACGATAGAAGAGAAGCTCTCTACAACCCTATAATGAAAACCAACGAATCGACAACAATACCTCCATTACCAAAGTGATCACCCACGCCACTGTAAAAACAGTATTCCATACAGGCAGGCTCACCGTTTTGAGCGAATCTGCTCTAGAGACGCTGACTTTGAAACGAGCTCACGGAGGCTAAAACTTATGCTCGAGAAACAAAAATACCCCCCACATGTATTTAATGACGCTGTTCAAAGAGCGAGAAAACTGAAGCGTAAAGACTTACTTATGAAGCGACCACTGCAAGAAGACCCACAACGAAAAAACCTCTGCTTGACTTACAGCATAAACTTCCCCAATGTAAACAAAATCCCTAAACGACATTACAACACTCTGGAACAAAGTGAACGTCTGAAACGCCCATTTCAATCCGCTCCAGGCGTCGTTTACCGACGACCACGTAACCTCAAAGACACACTTGTCCACTCTCAAATTAAAACATCACCCCCCAATAATTCATGCTGACCTTGTTTATAGCCACGATGTCTTCTATGTAAGGTGATGCGAGAAACACACAAAGCAACCAGCGCACAATCCAAGTTTTCGATTAACATACCAGAAAACCTAACATGCCATTCCTCTAATGTGGTATACCTACTCGAATGCAACGTGTGTGGTATGCAGTACATCGGACAAACAGAAACACCATTTAGGATTCCCTTCCATATTCACAGAGCCCATGCGAAATCAGCCCCAAGTCTACCTCTATCAAAACATCTCAACCTTACCGACCATGCATTCGACAAACTATCAGTAACGCTCTTAAAGACGGGATTTCAATCAAATCGAGAACGTGAACAACCAGAGTCATACCTTATCCACCGATTTAACACCCTCGATAGAGGAATAAATGAGAATCCTGGAACACTTGCAGCAACAAAAGCATTAGAAAACAATAATGGCAATAATAAAAATAGTAACTGAGTTCACGGCACCGCAGCTGCGAAGGGCACTGGACAACTCAAAACAATTTCAAGTGTAACTACTCTTCCTAAGTGCAGCTGTCGTCTGTTTTCTGTTTTATTTCACTACCCAATCAATTGTGCCATGCATGACATGTACAACAGCATCTGTGCACATCTGGGAGGCCCCCACTGCACGCTTAATCCAGAAGCGGGCAAGGAATTCGCATTGCGCCCACTTACCAGCCTCTGCCGCAATACGCGGCACCCCTCTTTGTACGACGAAATGTTGACGGGACCCCGAGAAGTTAAAGGCTTAAAACTTCCTAAAATGGCCGCTTACCAGCCTCTGCCCCAATACGCGGCAACCCTCTTTCTACGACAAAATGTTGACGGGGCTCCGAGTAGTTAAAGGCTTAGAACTTCATAAAAAAGCTGTTTTTTGCCCCACACCAAACCGCCAGTGCCAGAAGGCACCATCTGGTCGGGAAGAATGCATAAGTGAAAGGAAGCATACTCAGACCACTGACATCAGAAAGGTGAAGGAGAGAAAGCGGAGAGAGATGAAGGGGAAGTGGAAGGAAGAGTGGAAGGGGGGTGCCCAAGGGGAGTGCACCTTATATTCTTTTTTCCTCTTTTTTCTTTTTTCTTTTTCTTCTTTTTTTCTTCCTTTTTCCTCATTCCTTTCCCTCTGATTTGAGATTGTATAAAGCTGAGCACCAACAAACTGTACCATTAACCCTGATGAAGGCCAGACTATAGGCCGAAACGTCGAAATAAACCACGTTGTGACCGCTCACAGAGGATCTACTGGACTATATGCAACGCTACGGCCACTCAACCACCATGCCTCCCTATATATATTTATATATCATCAGCCTGACTACGTCCACTGCACGACAAAAGCCTCTCCCATGTTCCGCCAGTTAACCCGGTCCTGTGCTTGCTGCTGCCAATTTATACCCGCAAACTTCTTAATCTCATCTGCCCACCTAACCTTCTGTCTCCCCCTAACTCGCTTGCCTTCTCTGGGAATCCAGTCAGTTACCCTTAATGACCAGCAGTTATCCCGTCTACGCGCTACATACCCAGCCCATGTCCATTTTCTCTTTTTGATTTCAACTATGATATCCATAACCTCCGTTTGTTCCCTAATCCACTCTGCTCTCTTCTTGTTACTTGACGTTACACCTACCATTTTTCTTTCCATTGCTCGCTGCGTCGTCTTCAATTTAGGCTGAACCGTCTTTGTAAGTCTCCAGGTTTCTGCTGCGTAGCTAAGTACCGGCAAGAGACTACTGTTATATATTTTCCTCTTAAGGGATAGTGGCAATCTACCTGTCATAATTTGAGAGTGTTTGCCAAATGTGCTCCACCCCATTCTTATTGTTCTAGTTACTTCAATCTTGTGGTTTGGCTCCGCGGTTATTACCTTTCCTAAGTAGATGTAGTCTTTTACAATTTGAAGTGCACTATTGCCTATCTCGAAGCGCTGCTCTCTTCCGAGGTTGTTGTACATTACTTTCGTTTTCTGCAAATTAGATTTAAGACCCACCTTTCTGCTCTCCTTGTCTAACTCCGTAATCATGAGTTGTAATTCGTCCCCTGAGTTACTCAGCAGTGCAATGTCATCGGCGAAGCGCAGGTTACTAAGGTACTCTCCATTAATTCTTATCTCTAACTGTTCCCAATCTAGGCTTCTGAAAACCTCCTGTAAGCATGCGGTAAACAGCATTGGGGAGATTGTGTCCCCGTCCCTGGCACCCCTCTTGATTGGTATTCTATTGCTTTCTTTATGGAGAATTATGGTAGCATTTGATCCCTGTAGATTTCTTCCAGGATGTTTATACATACTTCATCGATGCCCTGATTCCGCAGTGTCCGCATGACGGCTGATATTTCTACTGAATCAAACGCCTTCTCGTAATCTATGAAGGCTATGTGTAGTGGTTGGTTATATTCTGAGCATTTTATATTACCTTATTGATAGTATGAATGTGGTCGATTGTTGAGTAGCCTGTTCAAAATCCTGCTTGTTCCTTTGGTTGATTGAATTCTAATGTTTTCTTTACTCTGTTAGCAATTACCTTTGTAAATAGCTTGTATACTACAGAGAGCAAGCTGATCAGCCTGTAATTCTTTAAGACCTTGTAATCTCCTTTCTTATGTATTAGGATAATGTTAGCATTCTTCCAAGACTCTCGCACTTTTTTCGTCAAGAGACACTTCGTAAACAGGGTGGCTAGTTTTTCAAACACAATCTGGCCTGCATCTTTCAGCAGATCTGATGCTACCTGATCCTCACCAGCAGCTTTGCCTGTTTGCATGCTCTGCAAAGCTTTTCTGACTTCTTCTATCATTACTGGTGGGGTGTCATCTGGGTGACTGCTAGTTCTTATTAAGGTCGTGGTTGTCCCGGATATTTTACAGATCTTTGTAAAACTCCTCCGCTATTTTAACTGTCCTATCCATATTGGTAGTTATTTCGCCTTCTTTGTCCTTTAGTGCATACATCCGATTTTTGCCTATCCAAGTTGCCTCTTCACTGCTCTGACGCTTCCTCGTTTTTCAGGGCGTGTTCAATTCTCTCCATGTTATACCTTCTTATATCGCATATCTTCCACCTATTAATCAACTTCGAAAGCTCTGCCAGTTCTATTTTATCTGTTGTACTTGAGACTTTCATGGTTTGACGCTTCCTAATGAGATTCTTCGTTTCCTGGGAAAGCTTGCAAGTGTCCTGTCTAACTACCCTGCCTCGAACTTCCACTGCACACTGCGTACTGATACTCATCAGATTATCATTCATTGTATCTACGCTAAGGTTAGTTTCCTCACTGAGAGCCGAGTACCTGTTCTGAAGCGAGATTCTGAATTCCTGTAATTTCCCTCTCAGTGCTAGCTCATTGATTGGCTTCTTGCGTATCAGTTTCTGTTGTTCCTTCTTCAAGTCTAGGCGAATTCGAGACCATACCATTCTATGATCACTGCATCGTACTTTGCCGACGACTTTCACATCCTGCACGATGCCTGGGTGTTCACTCATTAAAAAGTCTATTTCGTTCTTATTTTCGCCATTAGGGCTCCTCCATGTCTACTTGTAGTTTCCTCGTTTTCGGCAGAAGGTAATCAAAATCCGTAAATGATTGCGTTCTGCAAATTCTACTAGTAGCTCTGCTCTAGGGTTCCTAGTACCGATACCATATTCTCCTACTGCCGGGTCTCCAGCCTGCTTCTTCCCTACCTTTGTATTAAAATCTCCCATCAGTATTGTGAACTGCGTTGTTACCTCACTCATTGCCGATTCCACGTCTTCGTAGATGTTTTCAACTGAAGCGCCATCATAGCTGAATGCAGGCGCGTAAGCCTGTACCACCTTCATCTTGTATCTCTTATTCAGTTTAATTACGATACCTACCACCCTTTCATTATTGCTATAGTATTGCTCTATGTTGCCAGCTATGTTTCTCTCAATTAGGAACCCAACTCCCAGTTCTCTTCTGTAAGCCAAGCCCCGACAGCAAAGGACGTGCCCATTCTGTAGCACAGTATATGCCTCATTTGTCCTCCTAAACTCACTGAGGCCTGTTGTATCCCATTTACCACTCTCTAGCTCCTCGAATTGTACAGCTGGACTTCCCTCACTAGATAAGGTTCTAGCAGTAAACGTTGCCAGCTTTCCAATGGCGGCCTGTCCGGATCCAAAGATTCTTAGCACTCTCTGCTGCGTTGCAGATATGACCGCCGCCGTGGACAGTTGCTTCGCAGCTGCTCGGGACTGAGGGCCATGAGTTCATTGACGTAAGCATGTGGGAGGCCAGATACTGCACCAGGGTGGCCAATCCGTCTCTCTCTCCATATATATATAAATATATATATATATATATATATATATATATATATATATATGTATATATATATATATATATATATATATATATATATATATATATATATATATATATATATATATATATATATATATATATATATATATATATATATATATATATATATATATATATATATATATATATATATATATATATATATATGAGATCTATCAGATAATCAAGGGGAAGTTATTAGAACAAATGTAATGAAAATAGGAAGGAAGAAATGTGGGTGAAAAAATAACCAGCCGTGAGAAGGAATCGAACCTACGACCTTGGAATAACGCGTTCGATTCCTGCTCACGGCTGGTTATTTTTTCACCTACTTTTCGTTCTTCTTATTTACATTACATTTGTTCTAATAACTTCCCGTATACGTTCCTTGGCATTATTGTCTCTATACGTTCCTTGACATTATTTTCTGTTAGATCAGACGACGACGAAGTGTCTATTTCATAGAACGCTTGTACCCTTGTCTCAAAATTTCTATTTGTTTTACCGCAAATTCTGGGAACTGCCGCTCCCTCCTTGCGAGAATGGATGAAGAAGCCTCCCAGGGTTTTGGAGGTGGACAACCGCTACGTCTGACAGCGGCTAGGAAACGTGGGACCACCTCAAGTGGCACAGACAGCGAGGCAACGGAGCTCTATTCCGACGGTTTCGAGTCATCGGATGACGACTACACAGTCGTCATGAGCCGCAATGCAAAAAGAAGAATGCTACAAACATCGTCGACGGCGAGTATATCCACCGTGCAGGCTACCGCACAGCGTTGGCCACACACTATACTCTTCATTGCTGTGGACCCTTCAGCCAACCTACGGCGGCTAAACAGGCAAGTCCTCTCAGCATACCCAGAAGGACTTGCTCCAAATGAGATTAAAGACGTCAGGATCAACTCGCGGAAGAATGTTCTGGCCGTTGATGTTTTACACCGTAGTGCGCGGCAAAGCCTACAGAAACTCTCGGAAATCGACAGAGTCACAGTTAAATCAGTGATTCCCACTGACTGTAAGGGCAGTGTTGGCGTCATTTATGAAGTGGACATTTCCATTCCCGCTGACGATTTCCCAATCTTGATAAAGCCAGCTACAGACGACATCCTCATCAAGCACATCGCAAGGCTTGGTCAGTCACGAAGCCTGAAGATTGTTTTTGAGAGAGACAGTCTTCCCCCACACGTCAAAGTTGGCCACGTTCGCCACCAGGTCCGTCCATACATACCGAAGCCCCTACAATGCTTCGGATGTTTCAAGATAGGACATGTCAAAGGAGTGTGTACCAGCAATGTCCTGTGCCCGCGGTGTGTCGAACCTCATTCAGAAGACACCTGCCACGCAACTGCGTTCAAATGCTCCAATTGCCATGGCGCTCATAAAGCGTCGTCTAAAGATTGCCCACGAGTGCGAAATGAACGCGCGGTGCTGAAACGCATGGTGCGCGACATTTCAACGCACAGGGAAGCCGCTGCTACTGTCAGGCGACGTCGGCATCACCACAGAAGATCATCACGCAACGTGACATCTGCCGATAGAAACACGTCATCTCAAGCAAGAAGAACTGGCCCCCCATCGTCAAGCTCTGCGAAGACGTATACACTGAAAACAGAATCAGGGTCAAGACTCCCACCTCGTGAAGAGTGGCCATCACTTCCACGAACACAGCCTGTTTCAGAGGTGCATCAAATCCCGCCAACCTCGATGCCATCACGAATCGCTGATGAAAAGACAACCAAGGATCGCTAGGTCATCAACATGTTGCAGACCCTTATGAGCGTAATGCGCATGCTCCTAAGCAACATGAACACCCCATCAGCGCAGAGCGCACTCCAAGTGCTGGACAATTTGAGTCCGGTGCTTGCAGCTCTAAGGTAAAACGATGGCCTGCAACATGTTATCCTTTCGAGAGGAGGTCAAGAACGCATCTGTCCTTCAGTGGAATGCCAGAGGACTTAGGGCGCGTATGTCCAAGTTCCGGCAATATGTATTCACGAACCAGTTCTCCATAATTGTGATATGTGAAGCGAACCTGTCAGCTCAGATGAGACTGTCTGGATATGAGTGCTCTATGTCTTCTACCCACGGAGAGCGCAGCAAGGTCGTTGTGTTTATACGGCGCGACTTGACTTATGTTCATGACCCTGTACCCCCTGACGAAGAAAACCAGTACGTTTGCCTAACAGTAAAAAACAAGAAGGCAACATTCACCATCATCGGAGCTTACTTACATCCATCAAGTCGTCTAGACCGTGAGCGCTTGCGCGGAATTTTGAATTCAACTCTTCAGCCATGGGTGATAACTGGCGAATTCAATGCCCACCACTACATATCGGGAAGCTCCAGGGTCAACACTAGAGGTAGACAGCTAGTGTCTTTCGCTTCTGAATGTGAACTTATCCTCGTGAATGACGGCAGCCCTGCTCACCTGCGTGGATCGGCCTATAGCAGTTGCCTGGACCTCACTTTTGTCTCACGCTCGTTCGCCAGCAGAGTGCACTGGTTTTCAGATTTGGAAACAACGGGTAGTGACCACATCCCAACATACCTGAAGTGTGACGGCTTTCCTAGTCTGAAGTCCTCCAGAGCCGTCCAGTGCACCGACTGGCAAAAATACAAGTTAATCATGAAAGACCGTGTTGGCGCCTCACCTTTCAACCTAGTGGACGCAATAAAGAGTGCCCTACAGTAAACAACGCGTTCACTTCCGGTGAGCTCATCTCGCACTGATATGGACATTGATCTCGAGAAACTCCGAGCGATTCGTCGTCGTGCAGAATGACGTTATAGACGCACAAGGTCATTTGATGATCTGAGAGTGGCCAGACGCACACTAAAGAAAATACAGCGTCACATGGAAAAGTTGGACAAGCAACAATGGGTATCTTTTTGCGAGTCTTTGGATCCCAGAAAGCCTCTGTCACTAATCTGGAGGACTGTCCGGGGTCTTCGTACAACCATTACTCAGCGCTACCAATTAAAATCCCTGGCAATTCACTTACGCTGCGAAGAGATTGATGTCGCAGATTCTTTCTGTCGAAAGATTGCCTGTGGGTCAAATTCAACTGAGACGAAGTCGCCCGACTCTTCTGTATCCTCACGTGATCCCCGAATGTAGATTTCGTTTTCAATGGACGAACTAAAGGCTGCGCTTGTTTGTGTAGACGTTCTTCAGCGCCAGGACCTGACGGCATCACTTACCGCGCTCTGTGTCACCCAGGAGATCAAGCTCGGAAGGCACCCTTGCTGCTGTACAACGACTCCTGGCAAACTGGCATGGTTCTACAGGAATGGAGGTCAAGTCGCCTGATTCCACTTCTCAAAGCCGGCAAGTCTCCTTTGGACATTTCCTCTTACCGCCCGATTGCCCTTGAGAGTTGTGTAGGAAAATTTATGGAAAGGATGATTTTAACGCGTCTGGAATGGTACTTAGAGTTCTACGATATTATATCCAGATGCCATGTTCGGGTTCAGACGAGACCGCTCGTCAATTGACAATGTAGTTGACTTGGTGACATATGTAGAACACCAGAAGGCCTGCAAACGGTTATCTGCTGCTCTGTTGCTTGACGTTAAAGGGGCATACGACAATGTCACCCACAAAGCCATTCTCAGCGCATTAGAAGAAGTGGGACTCGGTGGCAGGATATATACGTGGGTTCAGAGCTTCCTACAGAATAGATCATTTCACGTGCAGACAGAGAATGGCCCGACACCCGAGTATTACTGCAGCCGAGGAGTCCCGCAATGCGGAGTGCTAAGCCCGACGCAGTTCAACCTAACACTCAATGGACTAGTTGGTAAGCAACTAAGCAGTGTACGACTTTCCATTTATGCTGATGACATCTGTGTGTGGACATCAGGTGTGACTCGACTTCAACTTCGTGCTCGACTTCAGAAGGCAGCATCAGTGACATCGCAGCACCTACGCGAACAAGGGCTCGAAACCGCAAGTGGAAATTGTGCAGTGGTGGCTTTCACCAGAAAACCAATGTCCGCTTACGGCATATCAATTAACGGGCAGTTGGTGTCATGCAGCCGGAGTCACAGGTTCTTAGGAGTCGTAATCGACCGAAACCTGTCTTGGACACCCCACGTAAACTACGTGAAAAATGGCTGACGGCCATTTGTCACTTATTCAGGTTTCTTGCCGGGAAAAGTTGGAGAGTGTCGGTCGACTCTATGTTACAGCTGCACAAGGGATTATTTATTGAATTTCTGAGGAATAGCCTACCTGTTATATCTACCACGTGCAAAACGAACCTGCGCACAATCCAAAATATTCAAGCCCAGGCGCTTAGGATATGCTTTGGTCTACCCCACTGCGCATCGACAATTGAAACAATTGCCATTGTACAGGACTACTTGATCATGACATACATCACCATTGAAACAATGCGTACTACGTCAGGCAACATGCTAGGAATCCTTCCCACCACTTGTCAACCCTCGCAACTGAGAGGCCCCGCACGAAATTTAGTGCAATTGTCTTTGCACATCGTGCGTCGTTTACATCAGGGTTTACGCCTGCTTAAAAACTGGTGTATCTTCCGTGGTGCCTGACACTTCCGCAAGTACGCATTTTGATTCCAGGAATACAGAAAAAATCAAATTTGCCTTGATCAGCCTTAAAATATTTGATCTTGAACCTTTTTCACGAAATGTACAGTAACCACGTGCACATATACACCGATGGCTCAACCACAGCGTCTGGTTCTGGCGGTGCGGTGGTGATTTCAGCTAGAGGAATCACTCTGCGAATCAAGCAGTCACACGCCACTACGTCTACGGCGGCAGAACTTGCGGCTTTGCGGGGTGCCCTAGAGTACATCAAATCTCAGAGACCGAGCAAATGGGCTGTGTTTTCAGACACGAAACCGGCCCTACAGAGCATGCAGTCAGTCCTTCGACGAGGTTGCCATGAACAGTCAACTTACGAAGTTGTCAAGCTTCTTCACCACGTCACAGAAACAGGCCACGAGGTCAAGTTTCAGTGGCTTCCTGGCCATTGTGGGATCAGTGGCAATGATTCTGCAGACAACGCCGCTCGCACATCGCACCAAGAAGAGCACATCCTTCCGATTCCTTTGTCAAGGACTGACGCTGCAAAGCAACTTCGTCACCTGGCACGTAGTCTGTGTCTGCAGGAGTGGAAAACCCCAAGCACAAGACATACGAGACTCTACCAAATAAACCTTCGACTGGAACTTCGACCTCCATCCGGACTTCGTCGACGTGAAGCTTCGCTTCTTTGTCGCCTTTGGTTGGGGATTACCTTCACAAAAGCATATAGAACCCTCATCGGATTGACCGACAATGCGGAATGCGACGTCTTCTGCGCCAAAGAAGATATGGACAATCTGATATGCCATTGCCCTCGATTTGCCTCCGAAAGACAGAAGCTTTCAGACGAATCGCGACAATTGGACGATCGGCCACTCTCTATGCAGATGCTACTGGAACACAGTCCTCGCCTTTCGTCGGCTCAGAAAGCAGTCAAAGCTGTCTTGTGCTTTTTGAGGACTACAGGCCTACGTGACAACTTTTAACTTTTGTGTAGTGCCACCACTGGATACGCGCCAGCCGATTGACTGACAGTCCTTTTTTCTCTCTCTCTCTTTCTCTTTTATTTCCCCTCTCTCTCATCTTTATTCCCCCTTCCCATTCCCCCAGCGTAGAGTAGCAAACCGGGCATGTGCCTGGTTAACCTCCCTGCCTTCTCTCTTGTTGTTCACCCCCCCCCCCTTGTCAGTTAGATCTCATTATTATTGTGTCAAAACATGGAAAAACGAGCCCTTAGGTATACACTTCTTCCCCTTATATATATATATATATATATATATTTTATATATATATATATATATATATATATATATATATATATATATATATTGAGATCTAACAGGCTATAATGCCAAGAAAGTATAGGGGAAGATATCATTACACCTTATTGTGATCTAAATGAGAAGAAAGAAAAGTTCGTAAAAAGATAACTTGCCCTGGGTAGGAACCGAACCTGTGACCTTCAATTAAAGCGTTCAATCCTCCACCACTGAGCTACCATGGTGGCTATTCTCCAAGCCACTTTATTGGGTATACATATTTGAATTAAACATGGGAGTGGCAGTCAGCGCCACCAATAGCCATGACGGCGAGTATGGCACACTTTTTATGAGCCTGTTTGGCGTCACGTAGCCCGTGAACTTATTACGAGCTGGCAGCTGACCAATAGTACCTCTTATACAACCTAACGGCACAAAGTCTGCCAGTACAAGGCCTTCGTTAATGAATAAATGGAAGAAATGGTACTTAAGGGCTCGTTTTTCTGTGCTTGACACAATGGTGTTGAGATCTCACAAAAATAAATGCCAAGGAAGCATAGTGGAAGATATTATACCAAATTGTTATCTAAATCAGAAGAAAGAAAAGTTGGTGAAAAGATAACTTGCCATGGGCAGGAACCGAACCTGCGACCTTCAAATAACGCAGGTTTGCTTCCTTCCCACGCGAATTTGTCTTTTCAGCCACAATCCTTTTTTCTGATTTAGATAACAAGTCGGTTTATATCTTCCCCTATACTTCCATGGCATTATTCTCCCTTAGATCTCAATAATGTTGTGTCAAACACTAAAAACGAGCCCTTAACTATCAATTCTTCTCTCTTTCTCTCTCTCTCTCTCTCTCTATATATATATATATATATATATGTATATATATATATATTAATATATATATATATATATATATATATATATATGTGACGTATGAAGTGATGGTTTGTAGAAGCAGAGAACGAAGAAGTGTGCTATGGAATAAACATGGCGTATGAGCCAAGCCACGTCGCCCAGTCATCATAGCGCCACACAAGTCGACAGGATGAAGACCTCCCAGCCACTTCATCAGTGTCTCATCATCGAAGACCTCTGCGAGACGTAGTGACCTAACGCGGAACACAGAAGAACGCGGACCACCAAGACCACCAAGCATCATGACAGCAGCATCAGACGACCTTGACATCCCCAAGTACACCGGATCAGCGGACGACGGACCCGTACAGGACTGGTTGAACCTGTTCGAGCTCCATGCCGCCGCTGCATCTTGGTCGGAACGGGAGATGGTTACGAACTTCAGCGAATACGTCACAGGTGAGGCATTCAAATTTTACCTAATTCACATATTCGAGAACGACGAGTCATGGCAAAAAATCAAAGAGGAGATGATTACCCGTTTTAATGACTATGGCCAAGACTTACTCGTTGCCAACCATCTAGAGACAACTGCACACTATCGTCAATTTCCTAAGCAGTCCTCAAGCATTCTAAAGTCCAGCGCGAATCGACAAGTGCCTCAAGATGAAGTGGCACATGCGTTTACTTACAGAAGGCCATGCGTATATTCGGAAAAACCTAACCGTCAAGCGCGCATCCCTTCTGCGCGAAAGTCAGCATTTCCGAAGTCATTGCTTCAACATACGACACGAGACGTCGCTCACCCTACTAATGCCTTTCATGCGTCGTCTCGCATACATGGTCCACCACCTGGTTTTCTACGACGCAGCTCTTCAAAGGCTCCTAACGGTCACTATTCGTGTCATAAGGACGCCTTGTTCATGGTAGACCAGCTGACACATGAGGAAAATGCCGAACAACGCCATGACGACTCAAAGAGTGAACATCAGTCTTCACACATTGGTTCAGCTTATTTTCCATCTAGCACAATTGGGCTACCTCCTGGTTTTCCGCCACTTGGCTCTTTCGTCGCTCACAACGCCCACCTCACATCTAGCACGCTCACAATGGTCGGGATAGAGCTGCGGAGCTCGGAGAATACTCAGCCAAGCCCTGAACCTACCATACAGATTCAGGAGCAAGAACCACTCGCAGCGAACAGCGAAGAAGCCCCTGATGATGTATCTGTCAACTCTGGAGCATTACCTTCATTACCCGAAATGCAGCACAACAGCATAGAGACTACTACCTGCCCACTCGACACCATATTCAATTGCCCAGAAAGTCAGTGTCATGGTGAAAAAGGGCTGCCACCTCAGGTCTTTTCGCAGCAACATCATCAATGCCAGCAAGTCCAAGAACAACAGAGATTCCAAGGGCTATACGAACAAGGACGATGACGAATGGATTCATCTTCGGAAGAACACATGCGGTTTATGGAAAGCCGTTTACAAACGTGTCAACCAAACCGACGACATATTCAAGATTTCTCGCTCGAAACAAAGAAAGCATCGAATCCAGGATATTTTCCCAAGGGACGTCGAGTAAGCTTTCTCCAGTCCAGATCAAGACTCAGGCAACACGACATACAACGTCGAGAAAGGCGCCAAACCATACCCTATATTCCGCAAGAACGCAGAAATCACCGCACCAGCCTCTGTCAACAAACACGCGAACGTTTGGCGACGCATGGGTTCCAATCAAGACAAATAGCACGATACCTGCGCAAATCATCCAGCCAATGCTTCAAGGCCATCACACCACGTTCATTCATCGCAAGAATACCGGCAGTGTTTCCATCTGATTTCACGCTAAAAGCATGCTTATGCTATCCTGGGTGCAACACCCAGCCTCGTCCACCAGAGCTACCCTAGATTTGACCGGACAGCTGCCCTCTGCTGTGAAGCTTTTGTGCGAGATAAGAAACTCCCTTATGAAATCGAACTGCCGTGCATTTTGACTTTCTTCACTTTATGCTTTTTGTTGTTTTGTTGATTGTAACGTGCTCATTCTTTCGGGGGGAGGGGGAATCGTGTGACGTATGAAGTGATGGTTTGTAGAAGCAGACAACAAAGAAGTTTGCTATTGAATAAACATGGCGTATGAGCCAGGCCACGTCGCCCAGTCATCATAGCGCCATTTATATATATATATATATATATATATATATATATATATATATATATATATATATATATATATATATATATATATATATATATATATATATATTATAAAGAAGATTTATTGAGCAGAAAGGTTGATGCTTGGAAGGCTTGGAAGGCGATGCACAAGCCGCAATTCACGAGCTCGAGCCACTGCTGCACTCTCGATGCTGCTGCCTCTGCGCCGGAGTACTTCCTCTTCTTTACAATGGCGCCCCCGAAAAAAAATGAGCCATCCTGGCGACTTAGTCCTGTGGAGGCGGCGTTGAACCGTGGTACTGCTTGAGCCTCTGGACGTGTACAACCTTGAGGTTGCGACGTCGCAAGTGTGACGGTGGCGTAAGAAGATCAATGAGGTAATTTACTGGCGAAGTTTGTTCGAGAATACGATATGGCCCATCGTACTTTGGCAGACGTTTGGAAGAGAGCCCAGGTGTGCGATGCGGCACTGACAGCCACACAAGAGCACCCGGAAGAAAAACGGGAGTTGAGTACTGGGCATCATGAATTGCTTTTTGCCGGTTTTGGTCATCGCAGGTAAAGCGACGAGCTAACTGGCGACATTCTTCTGCGTGTCTGGCGGCGTCCAAGATAGGTAGGCACTCGGACGTATCTGGTCGATAGGGCAGAATGGTGTCAATGGTGTGGGAGGGGTGACGGTCGTATAGGAGGTAAGAAGGCGAGAAGCCTGTTGTCGCTTGCGTTGCCGTATTGTAGGCGTGTGTAATGAATGGGAGAACTAAGTCCCAGTTAGAGTGATCAGGCATCACATACATAGATAGCATGTCACCGAGAGTACGATTACTTCACGATCACCGAGAGTACGATTACCCCATTGGTTTGAGGGTGGTAAACGGTACATGTGTAATGTACAATAGCACACTCAGCGAGCAATTTTTCAATGACCTCGGACAAGAAGGCGCGGCCACGGTCACTGAGGAATTCTTGAGGGCCTCCATGACGCAACAAAAAGTGACGCAGTAGGAAAGTGGCAACCTCCTGTGCTGTAGCCGTTTCAAGATCAGCGGTCTCACCATAGCGCGTTAGGTGGTCGATAGCAACTATTATCCACCTGTTGCCAGCCGGAGTCAATGGAAGGGGCCCATAAATATCTATTCCGACCCATTCGAAGGGTCGGGAAGGGCATGGTAAAGGCTGCAGTTCACCGGCGGAGGCATGTGGTGGAGATTTTCGACACTAACATTCAACTTAAGAGCGGACGAAGTTGCGGACGAAGGTATACATACCACACCAGTAGTAACGATGTCGAAGCCTTTAGTAGGTCTTGAAGACTCCTGCGTGGCAACATTGTGGGTCAGCGTGGAAAAAGGAACAAATCTGTGACCTCAGGGTTCGTGGAACGACGAGCAGTCACTTGCGTTCCTCTGGTGCGTAGTTGCGTCGATAGAGAAGCGTGTCACGTATCGAGAAGTGTGGAACTTGGCGCCGGATTGTACGCGTCTTTGGGAGTTCAGAAGGGTTGGAGAGATGATTGAGAAGAGACGCATTCCACGGGTCATTGCGTTGTTCGATAGCAATGGAGTCAAAGTCAAGAGATGACAATGTGGAATCGCAAGCGGAGTCAACTGTGGCATTCTGGGACAGGGGGGAACGGGAAGGTGCATTGGCGTCAGCGTGCTTCCGTCCTGACCGATAAACCACGCGTATGTCATAATCTTGAATTTTCAACGCCCAGCGAGCGAGGCGGCCAGATGGGTATTTTATAACGTCGAAAGCCAGCACAGCGCGTGGTGGTCGGTCATGACGTCAAAAGAACGACCATATAGATATGGGCAAAACTTTCCAAGCGCCCACACAATGGCCAAGCACTCCTTTTCTGTGACGCTGTAGTTGCTCTCAGTCTTGGTAAGTGTGCGACTAGTGTATGCCACGACGTATTCCTCACGCTCCGGTTTACGTTGTGTGAGCACAGCACCCAGACCCACACCACTGGCGTTGGGGTGGATTTCAGTTGGAGCTTCAGGATCGAAATGGCGTAGAATGGGTGGCGTCGTGAGAAGCCGCCGCAAGGTTGTGAAAGCCTCGTCACAGGCAGGGGACCACGATAAGAGGTCTTTACAGTTGCTGAGGAGTTGCGTGAGAGATGATATAATCGACGCGAAGTTTCGGACGAATCGCCGGAAGTACGAACACAAGCCGATGAAACTTCGAAGTTCTTTGATGGTGGCAGGTTTAGGAAACGCTGTAACAGCTCGCTATTTCTCGGGATCCGCGAGGATGCCTTCCTAGAAAATAACGTGGTCCAAAATGTTCAGTTGACGCAAAGAAAATCTACATTTTTTAAAGGTTTAACTGCAAACCGGCGTTAGTCAAGCAAGTAAGGACGTCCTGAAGGCGACGTAAGTGGGTGTCGAAGTTAGGGGCGAATACCACGATATCATCGAGCTAACACAAGCATATCATACATTTTAGTCCACGCAGGATGTTGTCCATCATTATTTTGAACGTTGCAGGTGCATTGCAATGTCCGAAGGGCATGACGGTGAATTCATACAAACCGTCTGGCGTGACAAAAGCGGTTTTGGGGCGATCGGCCTCCGCCATCGGCACCTGCCAGTAGCCTGACCGCAAGTATAACGAGGAAAAGAACTCGGCACCCTGTGAACTATCGAAAGCATCGTCAATTTGCGGTAGTGGATAGACGTCCTTCAGCGTGATCTTGTTCAATTGCCGGAAATCGACACAGAAACGAATATAACCGTCTTTCTTTTTGACGAGGGCCACCAGAGACGCCCGAGGGCTCTGTGAAGGTCGAATGACGCCTCTGCGAAGCATGTCGTCTACTTGGTCAGCAATGACAGGGTGTTCTGTAGCGGACACGCGATATGGTCGTTGTCGCAGCAGTGAGTGGGACCCAGTGCCGATTTGGTGTTCTACTGCTAAGGCACGGCCAAGAGATGTTTGTGCAACGTCGAAAGAATGGCGGTAGCACTCAAGGATGGTGAGGAGTTGTGAACGCTGCGAAGATGTCAAATCTTCAGCGATGAATGGTTGAAATATGTTTTCCGTTGTTGAGTCAGCCGCTGAGACGACAGCCAGTTCACAAACGGAGGTAAAAGGCACCTCATCGTGGACGGATATAATTCTGGTAGAACTGATTGTCTCGACGTGGCCAAGGCAATCGCGACAAAGTAGGAATAAAGACGACGACTCATGATTTTAAATTGGCATTGTGGTTGAGCCTTTTTAAAAGGTCCAGAGCAGCAAAAGGCAGGGGGGGGGGCTCTTCGGGCGACGACTATTGGAGATGGTGTGAAG
Organism: Rhipicephalus microplus; assembly: GCF_043290135.1. NCBI lineage: Eukaryota > Metazoa > Arthropoda > Arachnida > Ixodida > Ixodidae > Rhipicephalus > Rhipicephalus microplus. The sequence goes on from NC_134702.1 coordinate 216,230,896, forward strand.
AAGACCGTGCCGTCGGATATGGCTCTGCATGAAACTGGTACGAACGCAAAAGAGCATAAAGGGATGTAGGTGTCATCGTTAACGACAAGTTTAGCGGCAGACTGGGTGTCGACGGATGCTTGTTCATCCAGTGAGCAAAATTCTACCTCAGCCCTAGCACAGTCGATTACGGTGTTATGACGTGACAAAAAGTCCCATCCCAAGATAATAGCATGGGAGAGCACGATGAAAGAACCATGAACTCTATCGTATACAGAACGTCCTGAATTGTCACGCGGGCTGTACATACTGCGGTCGGTTGAACAGGTTGAGCACTGGCTGTTCAAAGCGACAATCCGGAGAAAGGCGTCGTAACCTTACGAATTGAGTGACGAAATCCAGCATCGATAACAGAAACAGCTGCACCGGTATCTACAAAAGCGACAGTAGGGATATTTTCTACGAACACATCAATAACATTGGTAGGTGACAAATGAGGACTTGGCAAAACCGAAACTTGCGCAGTTCTTGCTTCGGGAACTGCGTCGTCTAGTTTTCCTCCTCGTTAGACGCAGGCCGTCGACGCATAGGAGAAGGCGAGCGGCGGCCTGGAGAGGGCGAGCGAAGACGTCCCGGCCGAGGGTGGTGGTCGTCCTGGTAGCGGGCTGGCATTGCAGTGGAGGAACCGTATTGCGCGTTGGAGTCAAGCGGGAAGAAAGGCTCACGGTGGTTTTCATCGGTGATATGCGTCCAGTGGCGGCAATACCTTGCGACGTGTCTGGGGTATCGACAAGCGTAACATATCGGGCGATTATCGAGGGTGCGCCACAGGTTGGTGGTGTTAGTACTGGTCCGGTGAACTGGAGGTGGCGGATAGCTCGGGCGTGGCTGGAACAGAGGCGCAGGCGCCTTGCGAGTTGGCATGGCTGCATCCGCGGCGTAGGTGAGAGGATCAGCCGGAAGATTCTGCTCGCGAGCAGCTGGTAAGGCCTCGGCGACCTCTCCTTGAATGACACCTCGAAGAGACGACGGTAAAGTTGTGGTAGGTTCTGGTGTGAAGGGCACCAAGGAAAGCTGTCGTGCGACTTCTTCGAGGACAAATGCTTTTACTTCGGCTCTTAGTGACGCTTGGTCATGACCATTGATCACACTAGACAGTGATGCCAAATCGTGCGCTGGAGGACGTCTTGTCAGAGCTCGCTGCTTCCGCAATTCATCGTAGCTTTTGCAGAGGCTAATTACGTCGTTAACAGTGGTCGTTAACAGTGGATAGAATCGGCTTTTCGCCAAGAGCATTTGAAAAGCGTCGTCGTCATTCCCTTTGAGTATGTGCTTACATTTTTCTGCGTCCGTCATTGCGGCGTTCATGCGTCTGCACAAATCGACGACGTCTTCTATGTAACTAGTGAAGGTTTCACCCATTTCTTGAGCGCGTGTGCGTAAACGCTGCTCGGCACGAAGTTTTCGGACGGCAGGTCGATTGAAGACTGCTACAATCGACGCTTCAAAGTGCGGCTACGTTCGGACGTCTGCCTCGTGGCTTCTAAGCCAAAGGCTGGCTACATCCGCGAGGTAGAACGACACGCGTGTCAACTTGTCCGCGTCCGTCCAGCTGTTTAAAGCGCTCACCCGTTCGAAAGTCGAGAGCCAATCTTCAACGTCGTTGTCATCTGTTCCAATGAAGATTTGAGCCTCCCGCTGAGGAACACTGCCTGGACAGGTGGCCGGAGGAGATGGAAGCGTCTGCTGATCGGCGCCCGGCATAGCAGAAGGTAGCCGTCGAGAACGGAGTTCCAGGATGGTAGCGGGAAGGTATATGGCACGGTACCCAGCACGGCTCCACCAATTTAAAGGAGATTTACTGAGCAGAAAGGTTGATGCTTGGAAGGCTTGGAAGGCGATGCAACAGCCGCAATTCACGAGCTCGAGCCACTGCTGCACTCTCAATGCTGCTGCCTGTGCGCCGGAGTACTTCCTCTTCTTTACAATATATATATATATATATATATATATATATTGGAGGAGCGTTTGTCGCCGGATCCGGGAATAATAGGAGAATAAAAGGAGTTTGACTCACAAGTGAAAAGATTTTTTACTTGACGTTTCGACCGTGGGCCCGGCCTTCGTCAGAATGGTTCTGACGAAGGCCGGGCCCACGGTCGAAACGTCAAGTAAAAAATCTTTTCACTTGTGAGTCAAACTCCTTTTATTCTCCTATATATATATATATATATATATATATATATATATATATATATATATATATATATATATATATATATATATATATATATATATATATATATATATATATATATATATATATATATATATATATATATATATATATATATATATATATATATATATGACGCTACAAAACGGAGACACGCCATGGTCCATATGCCATGCGTTTAATCTAATCCATGCACACTCCTACTTCGTCGGCTTCTCCTACAATCACCTTGTTCAAGCGTCACTCTTCCCCTCCTCTCGAGAAAGTTGCAGTTCAGAAGGTACAAAATAACACCGCAATTTGCTGACATGTACAATGTCATAGTTTCTACCTAAGGGCATCACGGAGCAGTTGATCTCATAGTTCAATGTTGCAACCTTGCGTAGAATTTTGTAAGGTACTTCCATGACGAAACTCGCTTTGCCGTTGTTGGAATGCCACGGCGTCTCGTGGAGGACGAAGTCACCGACTTGTAACTCATTCGGAACTAATTTTTTTGTCATAGATGACCTTCTTGTTATTGTGGTAGGCGATAGAATCGGTAACTGCTGTTTTTCGCGCTTCTTCACCAGTTTCTTCTCGTGGTTCGAGTATAGTATGATAAGATTGAATTCCTTACATCACGATGGAAGGTGCGTAGCCGGTCACTTCATGAGACGTTCTGTTATACTCGTCAATTACCTCCGGAAGCATCTTAGTCCAAGACTTCTGTGGTTTGTCATTGATCTTACATTTAAGTCTCGTAACGACGGTCTGGTTTGTCCGCTGGGTTATGCCGTTGCATTGCGGATGATGAGATGAGGTGAATAGTTGCCGTGCACGGTTATGTTTTAAAGAGTGCCTAAATTTTTCTGCAGGGAATCCTGTTTCACGATCTGAAAAGAACTTCCGTGGTTTTCCAGAAAAAAAAATTGTTTTTTCGCATGAGATGTTTGCGTCGCTGTTCTAATTTTTTTGAGCAAACGCCCATACGTAGCGAGTCGCATGATTATTCACCATGTGAATAAACCTTTTTGATGAGCCGTATCCAGAATTCCTACAATGGTGTCTATTTCAAAGAGGTCTAGGGCTCTTCAGCTGGAGGCAGTGATTTAAGTGTCCCAAACTTTTTTGTTTTTATCTTCTTGCATCTCTGGCATGTATCACAATGCCGAATGTAGGTGGAAACATCGGTTACCATATCCGGCCAATTATATTGTGGAGACAGGATTGATAGTGTCTTCTTTACTCCGACAAGACCAAAATGTTGATGTGCATTCTTGAGACTGGTTGGGCGTAGTTCATGGGATACGTATATCTTTAGTAGTCCTTTTCTTTTGGCGATTATGATGTCGTTTTCCAAAGAATGCGTTCCTTTTGAACGCTCATTTTTGCATCGTCGTAGTTCGTCGTGTGACAGAAGAATAACTATTGCGGCAATGGAGAACACATCTGCTTCGATGTTACTTGCGCCCGTTTGATGTTTGGTGTTTACATCCCACATTGACAGTTTCAACGACCACCGGAAGAGACGACCTTGAGAATTTTTATATTCTTCAGCCACTGGAGTGCAGAGTGATCCGTTACAACAGTGAATAGCTTACCATGAAGGTATCAATGCCAGCAATCAATGGCATCTACATTGACAAGACATTGTCTTTCTGTAATAGCATAGTTCGTCTTGTGCATAAGTAGTTTGCGGGAATAATAGGCAACAGGATGTTCTTTGCCTTTGTCGTCAGGTTGTTTCAGCACTGTACCAATGCCTTCGCCAGATGCGTTATAGTACACAGTAGATGGGTTCGAAGGGTCGTAGATGCAAAGCACCGGTTCTTCAATGATCTCCCCCTTTAGTGTCCAAAAGGCTTGCTCGCATGCTTCGGTCCACATCCACATGCTGCCTATGTGAAGAAGTTTTGTGGGTGAAAGGGCGATATTGCTGAAGTGAGGGATATATTGATGGTAGGTGTTTACAGTGCTCATAAAACGCTGGAGACCTTTTTTTGGTGTGGGTGTCTATATTCGAGCATGGGAACCACATTACTTTGCTTAGGTGTCAGTGTGGCTTGCGAAATTTTGTCGCCCAGGTATTCAATGCTGCAGCGTGCAAATGAGCACTTTTTTCGTTTTAGTTTTACGTTCTCGGTTTTAAAAGCTTTCAATAGCGCCTCGAGGAGTCATACATGGTCATCAAATGAATCTGAGTATACGACCACATCGTCAAAGTAATTACTAACATCGGGGAACTGATGTTTCACTATTACTGATTTCAGGGCTCCTTCAAGTAGAGCCGAAGCATTATTCAACCCGAATGCCATTACCATTCACTCAAAATGACCATCAGACGTGACAATTGCAGTTTTCAGAACGTCGTCAGGATGCATTTGGACATGCCAGTATCCAACGTTTCGTCCAACGAAGTGAAAAACTTTGCCTTTCCCAAGTCATCAAGAATATCATCTATATGTGGAATTGGTTGAAAGTCGGGTACCGTTATGGCACTAAGGTTCTCGTAGTCAATGCATAGACGTGTACGTCCTTTACCTTTTTTTTCGCTAAAATGACAGGGGTGGCGTAGGACGCCAATGAAGGCTTCAAAACACCTTGCTTGCTTAATGACGGAATCAATTCGTTTGTTATTCTCCGCTTTGTCTGCCAGTGAACATCGGTTATGGTGCTCCATGAATAGAGACAGCATTGTTAAGTACGATACTATGTTGCTCATTATTGATGCACGCAATATCTGTCTGATATTTTGAAAAGATCTCGTCATACTTGCTTAAAGAAGAGTCGAATGCCACAGACTCATGCTCTGGCAAGTTTTCTGAAGTCAGGGTTCGCATTAGCGGGGCTTGAGTGTTTTTTTTTTCATTTTGAAGTGGAAGGTTGAAATTCTCACGTGCTTGTATCACTGACCTGCTTTACAGATTAACAGAAAGATTGAAATATGAGGCACTTTTAAAGCCAAGAAATATTCGCGTTCTCATGCCTCGCAGATCATGTATAGAAACTTTCTTTGTGACTTTCCCAATTCGTAACTCAATGCTTACGCGACCCAAAGTTCTAATATTTGAAGCAACATGCTGGACCATTATTCTGGAGTCTTTCATCAACTGAAGATTCAGCTGTTTGTACACATCCCCACTGATACAAGTAATTGTTGCTCATGTACCAAGAATTGCAGTTACTGGCTCTCCGTTGATGAGAGCAAGGAAGTGTAATAAAAAAACTCTGGTCACCCTCCTCGCTTCCCCGTTCAGTCTCAATAGCGGACACAATGGCGCGGCACGAACACTTGTTGTGCCAATGAAACTGTCGTGGTAAACCAGCAGGTGAGCAGTATCTACATTTGTTATGCGGGGCACGTGGTCGAGGAGATAGTATTTGCTGCTGCGGTCTGCTGGAGAGACGTGGAGCTTTTGATGCAGTACTAGTGTTGCGAATAAAGGAAAGGCCTCTCACCCGTTTCAAAGATGTCTCGACTCGTTCAGCAGCGGTGAGCCACTCCAAGGACGAGTCGAAAGAGAGCCCGGCTAGCGCCAGTTACACATCAGAAGGAACACCATCAGTCAGTTAAGAAATGATGTGGCACTCTTTCAGGTCAGCCAATGAACCCAGCCGCTTTTTCTTATCCCAGAAGTCCTTGATGGTCTGCCCTCCTTTCAGTCGGTAGTGGATGAGGAGACAAAAGGCATCACCTTCAGTCGTGGTAAAGCGGGCTTGCATACCACGCTTGATATCGTTCCAAGTTGTCTCGCCGTTACCGAAAATTTTTGTCAGGTACCACTTGAACGCTTGCCCCGCCACGGTGGTCTAGTGGCTAAGGTACTCGGCTGCTGACCTACAGGTCGCGGGATCAAGTCCCGGCTGTGGCGGCTGCATTTTCGATGGAGGCATAAATGTAGTAGGCCCGTGTAAAGAACCCAAGGTGGTCGAAATTTCCGGAGCCTTCCGCTATGGCGTCTCTGAAATTCATATAGTGGTTTTGGGACTTTAAACCCCAAAAATAAATCAACCAATCAACTTGAACGCTTCCCCTTCAAGGTATTCGCTGAAGTGACTGAACGAATTACGGTGAGTCCATGATGCCTCGGCCGCCTTCATGTCGAAAAGAAGAAGCTACTTGTCGATGGAGACGTCTTCTGGTGTTGCCTTGAACCTATGTATGTTGACTGGAGGTTTCGGCGTAGCCATGGCAGGTTGATGAGGTCGATACTATCGAACTATCGACTTGTGTGACGCTATAAAATAGAGACACGTCATGGTCCAGATGCCATGCGTTTATTCTAATCCACGCGCACCTCTTCGTCGGCTCTCCTACAATCACCTTGTTCATGCGCCGCACACACACTTATATATATATATATATATATATATATATATATATATATATATATATATATATATATATATATATATATATATATATATATATATATAGGCAGGCATGGTGGTTGAGTGGCCGTAGCGTTGCATATGTCCAGTAGATTCTTCGTGAGCGGTCACAACGTGGTTTATTTCGACGTTTCGGCCTAGAGTCTGGCCTTCATCAGGATGATGAAGCCTTCATCAGGATCCTGATCAGGAATCTTGGTGAAGGCCAGACTCTAGGCCGAAACGTCGAAATAAACCACGTTGTGACCGCTCACGGAGGATCTACTGGACAATATATATATATATATAGGTATGGGATATGGCACAACGGGAGCGTTGTCAACAAGGATAAATATATTTATTTCCCAACAGTTTCGGGAGGGGTCCTCCCTTCATCAGGGGATGTGTATATATATACATCCCCTGATGAAGGGAGGACCCCTCCCGAAACTGTTGGGAAATAAATATATTTATCCTTGTTTACAACGCTCCCGTTGTGCCACATCCCATACCTATATATATATATATATATATATATAGATATATATATAGATATATATATATATATATATATATATATATATATATATATATATATATATATATATATATATATATATATATATATATATTGCTGGCAGTCCTCAGAGCTCTGCAACTTTCGCAAATTTTCGTCATCAGTTGTGAAATGACGTGAAGGATGAGCGTTCGGTGCACTCTGATAAAAGGTCGTTGCCCCTCGCCTTGCAGTGTGCGCGCGCTTAGCTGGTGATTCGGGAGAGCACGAAGGTCACTTCACTCGTCACTGTGGTCGCGTTTACGAAAGCATTGCGACGCTCATACTCGAAGAAATAAGATTTTATGGTTCGCGCTCGTCCTATGTGTGCTTGTGCGTTCTTTTGGTGCGTCTTTTTAAAAGACGATAGTCTTTCTTGGGGACTTTAGCGCAAAAATTTTGGCTTGTGTATCTTTATGTACATTTTTCTGTTTGTCCGCCCTAATCGTACCCTAAACGGCACAAAAGCGGCCAAACGATACTCCAAATGGCCAACTCCATCCACAGTGCCCGCCAATATTGCTCAAGATTCAGCGTTCATAATTTTGTGATTGTCAAATAAAAAGCAATTATTGCGCATATCTCAGGCACCATAACAACACGTCAATATTTTGTATGTGTGGCTCTTACTAAAAGAAGCATACAGAAGCAATTATAAGGACCATAGCGTTTATCACGTCGCGCTGACCAGACAACGCTTGCACGAAAAGGCAAGTGTTTCCAACGCTTTGCTAGGACGACACGGTGGTGGCACCTACCCACCGCCTTGCGTTTTACATTTTATAAGTTATTATCGCCAAGATGAGTGATCGAGGGCGCGCGCTCTTCGTTTTCCAAGATAACTGCCAGATAGCGCTGATGTCTCACATGTGACGTTACTTGATGCGCTCGTTCACCTCCGCTGTACGCTCGAGGCACTCTAACGCAGCGCCACCAGAATAATATTCATTGCTTTCTTTGCGCAGAACATCAAATAAACGTTTTGTTCACTGCCATGTAACATGCAGATACAGGGCCAATTTTTTTTTCTGTTTGACAATCGTTGGTCCATGTTCACCCTGTGCATGCTAATTTTGTGCATGGTTTGTGCTCGAGCTGCAAGCGTCGAGCTGCTTTAGGTTCTGTGATATTCGAATTTAGTGCTGTGGTACTCATTCCTTCCCCCTTGAAGTAAAACAACGCACAATAAACGCCTCCCTTTCTCTGTGACTGCACTTTGAACTTTTGTGGTATACCCATTCTGTTCGACAGAGGCATCAGCCACGTTTTTTGGTGTGTGTGAGCTTGGAGCTAGAAAGATGCTAAATTTAATCGGAAGGCTGTTGTGAAGCGTATAATGAGTGGTCTGGTAAGGGCTCTGATCAGGCTGGCTTAGCGAAGATGCTCTAAATGTACCCAAACATTCCGGGTTATAAAAAGTTCATCTGCATCATAAATTCGACTAAGCGTATGCCGTAGTCTGCGTAGAAGCTTTCGCATCCTAAATAGCAGTCAATAGACTGCTATAGCTTTTGTCTGTGGTGACCTTATTTTCGTATTATCAAGATTTAAAAAGTGGCATATCTCAAGCTAGAAGCTCGATATTTTTCTGCATTTCTTTGTCATGCTTCAGCAGATGTGAGCATTCAACACTATTCTTTGTGATTTGTAGTTGCGGTAGGTGCCATAGAAGGTTACTTTTCCGGTTCGCTCTCATACTGTTCTACCGATTCTGCCAACGCACAGAGTTTTTCGAAAAATACACATTTCTCTAAATTGCTATGATGGTTAAGCAGCTGCGCTCTTCATCAGCAAGTTGTACGGCTTGAGAAGAATGTGTTCACTTTGAAAAACATGCATCTAAAAGGCTACATGGCCAAAACACTGATATAGTTTTATTAACGGGTGGTTGCTGCGCTAAGAAAAATTTTAGAAAGTGCTAATTTTCGGAAACGCCAACATTTAAAAACCAATGTTTAATACGGTGCTTGACGTATTTATATGGATACTTTACGCCAGAAATATCGATAAATGTCTTTATTTATTCCGATACTCCCAACAGGTTTGACATTTAAGTGTGCCACGAACTACTTTGGTCAAATATAGTTACAATATTTTGAAAATACAAAACTGACAAATAGTGAATTTTTTCATAAGCCTGAAGGACTCCTTGATGGGCACTCTGTAATTGAGAATTCGCATTGCATAACTTTGTCAAGAAGTATCGTAAATTTGAAAATATCAATGATACTAGACCACATCGATAAATTACTATTCTGAACACTACGCTCGCGAAAGTACTCTTCTAGTCAATGCACAGTATACTACTGCCTTTCGGTTACAGAAGTTGATTCATGTTTTTTAGATGGCGCTAAACTAGTTCCAGTATATTTGACATAGTCCTTGATGTTGTTAGTGCTGAAAATTGATGTCTACATTATTCATTGATGTTAATGGTCAATAACAAAAGTTTTAAACACGCTCGTTGTGCTTCCGATTCTGTATATTATTTGTTCTCATGTACACATTATGTATATTTGCGCTCGTATATCTCCAGGCATTTGTTAGGTTTCATAACCTGGTTGACTATAACAAGCCTCGCTTGTGAGCTGTGTTTTCTATCGTGGAATAAGAATACAAAGACGTCATTAGTAACTCTTTAATGCAGTTCACCTAGGTGTGAGATTGCACTGAAGCTCTAACGCACGAAACTAATTGTGAAAAATGTGTCATAAGAGCATTATTGCAGGAGCTTTTATCAACTTAACAGCGTTTTTTTGTCCATAATTATTAATTTCAGCCTGATGACCAAAGCATTTGTTACATTTTGCAAAAGTCTTAACTTATGGTCTACAAATTGGCACAAGGGTTTTGATGCAATTACATGCCTAAGTTCACCATATAAAAGATGGTTGTTTTACGTAAACCTGCCAACGAGAAAAAAATATGAGTTATCACGAACACTAACGATTCAGTAACAAATCCTGTAGTAAGCAGCATCACTTAAGGTCGAAAATTACGCTTGTTAGGCAATATTTATAAAAGATTGAGGCAATAAAAAAAACGTTTCACCCATTGACAGCTATGAAGAGCCATGATTTCAGCGAATCTTTCTGTACGCAGTCTCTTGCTCAAAACTGACTTTCATTTGGGAATGAAATATCAGAATTAGTGGACTTGTATGTGCCTCTAACCTCTAATGCTCACGATAACGAAAATCCCTGGTTCAGCTCATCGTTGCGCAAATTTCGAAATAAAAAAGCGCTTTTACAGAGCAGAATCGCTTATACATCGCAGCCAAGCACTCATGCAGTGCATCTTCCCGGGGAAGGTACAAGACATGCCTGAATTATCATTCATTAGCTATAAGTTACACCAAAGAGAAGTACTGTTTACATGACCTGCCCTCTCTCTTGCACTCAAACCCACGAAAGTTATGGCAAACCATATCCCCTGAGAATAAATCATGACAAATCTGGCTTTTCAATGACGACAGCACACCACTAACAGATGGGCAGTGCTCACGTGAGTTTGACAAATTTTCTCATCGGTATTTACTAAAGAATACCACCTAAACGTACCTTATGTACAAGCTCTAAGTACTAACTTAGAGCTTGTTCAACACAGTGCTGCCCGTTTTATTACCGGAAGCTACGAACGCAAATTCAGTATTACAGAATAAAACTCGAACTTTCATTGCGCCCTCTTCAAGTTCGTCGGTGTGTTTCCCTTTTATGCCTGCTTCATAGATATGTTCAAAACACCAGGCCACGTTCTCTCCCTTTGAAAACCTCACTGCGCATGTCTAAGCGGCTTCATCATCAGGGCAGTATCGAGTGCATCTTTGAAAATACAAGGGCGTTTAGTTGTTCTACGCTGCCACACGCCATCCAGCTTTGGAACGATCTCCCTGGTGATATCATTTCGATCACAAATAGCAAAGCCTTTCGCAACCACCTACTCGAACATTTCATGTTTGCGTTGTTATGTCTCATTTATTTATTTCTAGATGTAGTATCCCATATGTTTTAAATTGTGTAACGTTGTATTTTGTCACATTGTAGTATTGTAAACGCTGCCAAAATGTGCTTCATTTTCAACCACTGACTGTTCATAATAACTAGGTTCGTGTTTCGCGCACACTCTTCCTTCATTTAGTTCTTTTACTGGGGTGTTACAGCTCCTTTTCTGGCAGTTGTTTAACAACAGTGCACAAATCAGATTCTATTGTTTAGATTTCACTTTTTGTGTGTTTATGAGATGTCTGATTTCACCATGTATTGACCCCCTATCAAAATGCTGCAAAAAGGAGCCTGTAAGATATTGTGAATAAATAATTAAATTCTAGAAGCAATCGTAAGCTCTTTTTTTAAAGACGTGTGCTTCAGTAGGTTCACTGAAGTCGTAAAGCGAGCCGCAAGGCCTGCCCTTGTGCAGATGTACCTCTCACAACACGTATTGCACACTTGTGCACGCTTGCACACTTGTGTAGCTGTGCCTCGTAAAACGCATATTGATTGATTGATATGGGGGGTTTAACGTCCCAAAACCACCATATGATTATGAGAGACGCCGTAGTGGAGGGCTCCGGAAATTTTGACCACCTGGGGTTCCTTAACGTGCTCCCAAATCTGAGCACACGGGCCTACAACATTTCCGCCTCCATCGAGAATGCAGCCGCCGCAGCCGGGATTTGATCCCGCGACCTGCGGGTCAGCAGCCGAGTACCTTAGCCACTTGACCACCGTGGCGGGGCGTAAAACGCATATTGAAAATGAAATAACTAAAACATTTTGTTGTTTAGGCCATTTAAAATTGCCAACAACGAACGCGCTTTGCGGGATAACAGCGTCAGAGGGCAAAAAGGCAAAAAGAAACACAAATGGTCCACACTTAAAGAGCGGGATAAATGTACTTCAGTAATACGGCCTGGTGAAATAGTTCGTTCAATGCTGTTACACGTTCTAAACTACGCGAAATGAACAGGACATGAGTAAGAAAACACAATGAACCAAAAAACTCCGAAAACGCAGATCAAACTGCGCTTGTGGTTATGTGTGTTTTCATAGTCGTGTAATGTTTGTTTTGCGTTGTTTAAGTGTATCTACTCTAATAAATACCATTTTGAATATTTAGTATTCCAGTATCTAAGATTGCCCACGTTTGCATTGGCAGTGCTTGTAAGCGAAACATAACTAACACTCTTGTTCTAATAGAAAAAGAAGGATGTATACCTTGGGGTTTCTTCGCAGTTCTTTGATGAACATCGATCGAAAGTGTGCATTTGGGTCAACGTTTGTGTACATGACTGGGCGAGTGATATGCGGCAAGTTGCCAACCATTCCAGGTCCTATTTCCAGCATTCTGATTGCACCCTGCTTCCGTAGTTGTGGATTGTGTGACTCGATGAACTGCAGGGGCTTCAGGGCGTAGCACCTGGATTTGTCCAACTCTTCGAACCAGATGGTTGTGACTGTCCAGAAGAACAAGACGAAGTAAAGCTCTTGTACTTTGCGAGACAGAATCAATGTCGGTAGAAGAATAACTCCTAATGAGAGCATTGATACGATGCATAATGATCCCAGCACATTTCTGAAATAAGGCAACCTTTGTGTACGACCCATTTCAAAACAGCGCATTAAGGTGGCCTCGCGCGGGAAAACGCAACTGGGGGAATCATATTGTAACGGGTGCAAGAGAGGAAAAGTCAAAAACTAGTTTATTATGGGCGAACTTGTGCCCTGAAAATTATGTGCGAAAAGATGGAAGAGTCCGCTAGAGCGTTCTAAAAACAAGAATTGTTCCTCTGCCCACGCACCTTCTTCTTCGCAGCTCCAACCCACACTGGCTCGTGCCTGTGAACAAGAGGCATGAGACGTGCGGCCACAAGCAAGAGTGCGCACAAGACTGTGGGCGCTGATTCTTCATAATGTCGGATATTGTAAACAGTCTCTGTGGCATTAGTTCCCCTTGGAAATACGCATCGTCCCGATGCGCGATGGAGGGAGGCAAACAGAAAAAGGGAGCGCTTTCATTCTCTCTCATAATAGGGCTTCATATGAACGACGTGTACGACTTCTGCGCTGTTTGCCGCTTTGAACAGATGTGGCCATCGGCGATGACTTCGTAGTTTAGGTCACTAATTTGTCGCAGAACCTTATAGAGGCCAAAGTATCGACAAAAAAGCATTTCTGATAGGCCGCGGCGTCGTAGTGGTGTCCATATCCACACTCGCTCGCCTGGGTTGTACTGAACTTTTCTGCGGCGCAGGTTGTAGTGCCTTGCGTCCTTGTTTTGCTGTTGATGTATTCGATGTCGTGCCAACTGGCGTGCTTCTTCAGCCCTTTGCAAAAAGTCGTCAAGTTCAGATGGCTCGTAATTGTCGTTGTCTACTGGCAACATGGCATCTAGTGTCGTAGTGACAGTGCCACCGTACACCAGCTGAAATGGTGTGACCCGGATGGTCTCCTGCAATGCCGTAGTGTAGGCGAAAGTTGCGTATGGCAACATTTTGTCCCACAATTTATGCTCAATGTCAACGTACATCGACAGCATGTCAGCGATGGTGCGGTTCAGGCGTTCTGTCAACCCGTTAATGTTCGGCGATTTCTGAGGTTTTGATCACACAAAGGAGTGGGAAGTCCTCTTCTTCTTAAAGAGTCGAGTGGACTGGTGAACGTGATAAGCAGTCAGCATGATCATGCTTTCTGCCAGACCTATATACGACCGTAATGTCATACTTTCGGAGCCTGAGACTCCATCTCGCAAGCCGTCCCGATGGGTCTTTTAAGCTCGCCAGCCAACAAAGTGAGTGGTGGTCGCTGACGGCACGGAACGGCCTGACGAAAGGTATGGCCTGAACTTGCTGATCGCCCATATGACTGCCAAGCACTCTTTTTCTGTTGCAGAGTAGTTTTTTCCCCTTTTGAGAGGGTGCGGCTAGCATATGCTATAACTTTCTCTTCTCTATTCTGCCATTGCACCAGGACCGCACCTAGGCCAAGATTGCTGGCCTCTGTATGAACTTCCGTATCTGCGGTTTCGTCAAAGTGAGCCAGGATAGGTGGAGCTTGCAAACGTTTCTTTAGTTCGTTGAAGGCACTGTCTTGTTCGGTGCACCAAATAAATGGCACGTTCTCTCTTGTGAGTCTTGTTAAAGGTTCGGCAATTTTCGCGAAAGTTTCACAAACTGCCTATAATAAGCACACAAACCCAAAAATCGGCGTACCTCCTTCTTGTTTTTTGGCTTGGGAAACAGCCCCACGGCCACAGTCTTCTCCGGGTCCGGGCCAACACCTTGAGCACTGATTACATGACCGAGGAAACGAAGCTTCTTGAATCCAAACTGGCATTTTTCCGGTTTAATCGTCAAGCCGGCTGACTGGATAGCTTGAAGTACCGAACGTAGTCGCGCTACATGCTGTTCAAATGTTGCTAAAAACACCACAACGTCGTTTAGGTAGACTAAGCACGACTGCCATTTGAGGCCTGAAAGGACGCTGTCCATCATGCGCTGGAATGTTGCAGGTGCACAACACAGGCCAAATGGGAGTGCTTTAAACTCATATAGACCATCCGGGGTTACGAAAGCAGTCTTTTCACGGTCCCTATCGGCCACTTAAATTTGCCAATAACCACTTTTTAAATCCAATGAAGAGAAATACCTTGCGTGCCATAGCCGATCCAATGTATCATCAATACGCGGTAAAGGGTAGACATCCCGCTTGGTCACGCTGTTCAGCTTTCTGTAATCAACGCAGAATCTCAGCGTGTTGTTCTTTTTCCTCACAAGGGCTACAGGCGACGCCCACTGACTATTGGATTGCTGTATGACATCATCCTCCAGCATCTCTTTCACTTGGCTATTTATGATCTCGCGTTCCTTCGGTGATACTCTTTACGGATTTTGGTGTACCGGCCTTGTAGCTTCATCTGTTATTGTTCGGTGTCTAACAACCTGGGCCGCCGTACTTTTGACGAGGTAGAGAAACATCCGGTGAAGTCTCTTAGGAGGTCTTGAATATTTTCTTCTCGGCTGGGGATAGATTTTGGCTGATTGCAACTCTTGCCACGACATCGGGTGGAGGTTCCGAAGTAGGTGGCCCTGACACCAGACCACATAAGTCCGTCACTGTTTGAAAACCGTGCAGGAAGGCGATAGCAGTGTCCTTTGCAACGTGCTGAATTTTGTTTCCGAAATTTGTGAGCAATACATCGGCACATCCACCACGTAATTGAATAATGCCTCGAGCTACACAAATGCCTTTCTTGAGCAGTAGTTCGATGTTCGCTGCCGCTATACCTTCAGAATCAACGAATGCTTCATTTCTTACACCGACTATTACGCTGCATTGTGGCGGCACAGTAACATCACAATCTATAACACGTACTGCAGTGTATTCTGGCTCATTTGTGTCTATGGCCAGTTTGGTCGAAAAAGAGACACTAGAATTCTGCAGGTCGATTACAGCTCCGTTTGCTAGCAGAAAATCCATTCCGAGTATTAAATCTCTAGAGCATTCCGGAAGTACGACAAAGTCAGCAACGTAAGTAGCGCCTTGAATTCCGATTCGTGCGGTACATCTTCCCACAGGTGGGATGAGATTACCCCCAACCGTGCGTATCTGGGGTCCACTCCAAGGCGTCAGGACTTTCTTTAAATTCCTTGCGGCAGCGTAACTGACAACCGAATAATCAGCACCTGTGTCAACTAAAACGGTAAATTCACGCCCGTCTACGGTAACGCGTGTCTGAAGAAATTTTGTTTTTACCTTACCTAGTTGTAGTGTTCCGCTCATCGTTGCTGCACTGGGACCTTGACGGAAGATCTTCAGTTGGTCGGACATCAGCGGCCTTGCCTCCATAGGTCGCTGGCTTCAGTTTTCCTGATGGGAACTGCTTGAACGACGGTGTGTTCAGGTTGGAGGTGGAGAAGGTGAACTAAATTGTCAAGGACTTGGCGATCGATAGCGAGCAGGCGCTGGTGATCTAGACACCAGACAAGTAATCTTCAATTTCAACGAGTCTTTCGCCTATTTGGGGGCATGGCGCGTTTGTAGAAAACCCACGGAGACCAACTCGTCGATATGGGCACAATCTGTACAGGTGTCCAGCTTCGCCACAGTGAAAACAGAGAGGCGTCCTGTCGGGTGTGCGCCACACGTCGCTTTTTCGGAGCCTCGAGTTAGCTGGATAGTTGAGCCACGCGAAGCCGGTTGGTAGCCACTGGGAGCTGCAAACGACGCAGTATGCACGGCGGGCTGGCGTACGGCATCGGCGTAAGTAGGTACGGGGTGTTCCTGCAATTGCTGTTCAAGTCGAACAGGTTGCGCCTCGGGTTCGGCTTGAAGAATAGCATGGCGAACTTCATTTCTGATCATGGTAGTCAGAGACGAATCTGGCGTTGCGACTTGTTGGGGCAGCAGCTTCTGGAGCTCTTCCTCCACTATGAATCGCACCATTTCCCTTAATGCTTCGCTGCTGCTTCCCAGGTTTGCTGAGAGGACATCCGCAGGAACACTACTCGTTTCATGATTGTAGTGAAGGGAGCGCTGCTGCAATGCCCGCTCAATAGAGGTGGCTTCGTTGCGGAATTCAGCAACTGTACGAAGTGGGTTGCGAACCAAACCGGCAAATAACTCCTGTTTGACACCTCGCATCAAGTGACGCAGCTTTTTCTCTTCGTTCATGTTCGGGTCAGCGCGCTTGAAAAGGCGGGACATGTCCTCAATATACACGCCAACGCTTTCGTTCGTGCGCTGGTTTCTGGACTGTAGAGCGTTCTCCGTTTTCTCCCGACGATCGGTGCTGGCATATGTAGCTACTATTTGTCGTCGGAATTCTTCCCATGTCGGTATGAACGCTTCGTGGTTTTCATACCACGTCCTCGCTGCATCCTCCAATGCGAAGTACACGCGACGCAGTTTCCTTGCTTCATCCCAGCCGTTGGTTTCCGCAACCCACTCGAAGTGTTCTAACCAATCCTCCACATCCTCGAAGGTGTCACCGTGGAAGGGCTCAGGCAAGCACGGGGGGGGGGGGGACAGAATAAGTTCCGATGATGTCACCTGGTAAGCCATCGTTTCTTTGTGTGTGGACGCTGCTTTTGTTGCTGGAGCACTGGGGAGGGGTGCGAATTCAGGCGGCTCTCCTCGGAGGCGGCGGCTTGAACGCTGGTGTACTGGAGTCAGTTCGCCAGGTTCCAATCGTTGAGGATCGAGGCTTCGCTCTCTTGCGCCAAGGGGGCTTCCAATCATACCCAGCACCGTCCACCAGAGTGTGACGGGTGCAAGAGAGGAAAAGTCAAAAACTAGTTTATTATGGGCGAACTTGTGCCGTGAAAATTATGTGCGAAAAGATGGAAGAGTCCGCTAGAGCGTTCCAAAAACAAGAAATGTTCCTCTGCCCACGCACCTTCGTCTTCTTCGCAGCTCCAACCCACACTGGCTCGTGCCTGTGAACAAGAGGCATGAGTCGTGCGGCCCCAAGCAAGAGTGCGCACAAGACAGCGGACGCTGATTCTTCATAATGTCGGATATTGTAAACCGTCTCTGTGGCAATATGCGTGAACTGCGTCAAAAAATCATCGCTATGACAGGTGGTGGTTATAAGAGGTGCATTGAAAGCGTTCGCTTTTATACGCTGCTTCGATCTAGTCATCCAAACTGACCAGCGATCACGCCTGAGAAAGGAGAATGACCGGGACATGACACCCGGTGCGTTTTTTTCTGAACTGGTTTTATTCTATATGAAACGGATTCTTTTGTTTGCGCATGGACGTTATTAGTACCAGTTTTTCTTTTTCTTTGCTCTCCGCTTCAGGAAATGGACGTTTTCACTCAGTCGCGAGTAACCAGTCGGTGCTATTTGGTTCACGTGCAGTTGTCATCCACGTCGCCCTAATTATGTGACTCTTTCTACCGCAGTCGCTGTTTTATAACTGACATTGCAAAAAGTAAAATCAACGGGAACTTGGAAAAAGCTGCCATAAATGGGAACGCCCTCCACCTATGATTCCTTTGAGATTCACAGTATACACAAATAAGATACAAATATTTAGATTACAAAGTAAGATCGGCCAGTGAACTTTACGATGAAAATTGAGCTACTTTAATTCGTGAAAATGTATTCAGATCAACGTGTAGTGAGAAAGCGAGGAGTGTCACTTCAACGCAGGTCCTGTTGCTCGTATGTCCTTTGCCTTCCTTTACCATGCCATTGAATTTTACGGATGCACCTTGAGCACAGGACAGGTGACTATGATGCTCCTCAAAGAGGTGCACATTATCAGAGACTCCGCATTAACTGTTAAGTGGCGACTAACAAATGTTCCAATGAGCATTATGTAATGAATACATTAAATACGCTGCCATTAGGCGGCGTATAACTTTTGCAGCTTGTGTTGTATCGCGTAAAAAAGAAGGACTGGGGGCACGGCTCACAAGATTCTGTCTAATCCTGGTCATTTTTACTGACGGTCAACAAGTCTTGGCAGCACTGTGCAAGATAGAGTTCAATTGGCTTGCGTGCGCACCCTATGAAATATTTCTATCTTTCAATTTTTAGGGTAACCTACCCTTAATCAATAGACGATTTTCTGCCATAAAGGTAATAGACTTACGGGAGATTGTCGGCAAAAAGTTATTGCACCCTTCAATTTCTTTCTTTTCATTTCTTGGATAGCACCCCGTTTTTCGCACAACAATTTTCGCAGTAACAAAGGCATCAGCTACGCCACGCAGACTATGTGCCACCGTAAACTCGCCGATTTGTCCTGGCAGGACGATATACCAGAAGTATGACAGAAACTATCAGTAAAAACACCGAGAAAGTTATCATGAACTTTCATTGCAGGGCAGAGTGCCATCAGCTTGAATTGTCTATGATTGCTGTTAGCGAGAAAAACTGAAATTACGATGAAAATCAACTGCAGCTGCCATTCATTGTGTGTGGTGACGAAAATCTATGGACGCCTCGCCTCCGTAGCCGACGCTCAGCTCCAAGTATAAGTTGTCGATTAGTGTGGCAACGACAGCGTACGTCGGCGAACATACCTAATATTCACCATATATCACGGTACAAGTAAAGGCAAATTTAACTTGCATATTTTTCAGCCGGATTGCGGGAGGATATTGTGTTCTTTGAAAATTTACTTGCCATCAACTGTGCTTTGTGTGATATTGAAAAAAAACAACACTAAGTGCCTTTCTCCAACGATAAAGTTAATTAATCAACAACGACTTATAATGGATATGTTTGAGCATGATTGACATTATTTGGTTTTCCCGAATGCAAACCAGGAGACATATATTATATAACAATACTAAGCCTTACACCGACAAGTTTAAAGGACATTTTTAAGCTTATGAGGGTTAAACGCGTTGACACGAATAATTTCACGCTGGACATCACCATCATCATCATCACCCTGACTAGGGCAAGTGCAGGGCAAAGGCCTCTCCTATGATCCGCCAGTCAACCCAGCCTTGTGCTTTTTGACGCCATCCTATACCTGCGAACTTCTTAATCTCATCTGCGCGCCTGATTTTCTGTCTCCCTTTTGCGCGTTTGCCTTCTTTGGGAATCTAGTCAATTGCCCATAATGACCAGTGGTTATTCTGTCTACGTGCTGGTTCCCGGCCGATTTTCATTTCTTCTTGATGGCCACTATGATATTCTCAACCTCTGTTTGTTCCCTAACCCTCTCTGCTCACTTCTTGTCCCTTACGGTTACACCTATCATGTTCATTTACATCGCTCGCTGCGTCGTCTTCAATTTAAGCTGAACTCTCTTTGCAAGCCTCCAAGATTCTGCTCCGTAGGCAAGTATCGCCATGATGCAGCGGTTAAATACCTCCCTCTTAAGGGTTAGTGATAGATTGCCATTCATGATTTGAGAATTTTTGGTGAAAGTGATCCACCTCATTCTTATTCACATATAATTATTTCACTCTCACGGTTCGGCTCCCCTGTTACTACCTGTCCGAAGCAGACATATTTCTTTACTATTTCTAGCGTCTCTCCGGCTATCAGAAAGTGCTGTTTTCTGCTGAGACTGTTGCACATTACTTTGGTTTTGTCAATAATAATTTTAGACCACCTTTGCTGCTTTCCATGTATAGTTCAGTAATCATGAGCTGTATTTTGTCCCTTGAGATACTCATCAAGGCAATGACATCAGCGAATTGCAGGTTACTATAATGGTCTCCATTAACTCCTATCCCTAACTATTACCAATCCAGGATTCTGAAAACCTCCTGCAAACACGTGGTGAATAGAATGAGAAACATCGTGTCTCCCTGCCTTACACCCTTCTTTATCGGGATTCTTTCACTTTCCTTATGGATAACTATGGCGACTGTGGATGCACTGTATATTTTTTTCCAGTATGTAATGTGGTGTTCGGACATGGCCTGCTTCGGCAGTGCTCCTATTACTGCTGATGTCTCGACTGAGTCAAATGCCATCTCGCAATCTGTGAAGGCTATGACAGTGGTTGATTGTATTCTGCTCATTTCTTTATTACCTGATTGATAGTATGAATATTGTCTATCGTGGAGCACCCTGGGCGAAATCCTGCTTTGTATTTTGGTTCATTACACTTTAACATCGCCTTAATTCTATTAGCTAAATTTTTGTATATAGTTTATAGAGATTTGGCAGTAAGCTGTTCGGCCTGAAAATTTTCAAGTCATTGACGTCTTCTTGTGCACTAAGATGATGTTAGCGTTCTTCCAAAATTCTGGTACCCTTCCCGTCAAAAGGCCCTACATATATAAAGTGGCCAGTTTCTCTAACGAAATTCCTCCGCCATCTTTCATGAGGTCCGTGGTTACCTTACCTTCATGAGTGACTTTGCCTTTTTGCATTCATTATAGGGCTTTTCATGATTCTTCTGCCGTTACTGGTAGAATATATAATTACTACAGACTCTGATTCTTTCTCACGATATCACCCTGGTTGTTTTGGCTTCTCCCTAGCTATCTGCGGAACTCTGCCACCTCGACAATTCTGTCCATACTGATTATGACACTGCGTTTCGTGTTCCTCAATGCATACATCGAGTTTTGGCCTACACGCAAGTTTGCCTCCGCAACTTTTAGGATTCAGCAGCATTTTAAAGCCGGTTCATTTTTCTCCATGTTATAACTCCATGTTTAACTGCAGGCAGCAAAGGTAGGTGTTCTTCATCCGCACTGGCTAAGATTTCGGTCATCACTATTGCAGGCATAATCGCCTCATGGATCCTTGTGGAAGCTGATCAACTCAGCGTCTGCGCAAGCTACGACAACGCAGCTATATACCACAAAGCAGCAGCACGAAAATGACAAAAGCGACACAATTTGGCCAGCACCTGGCTATATACGCACACCGATAGTAGATCTTGGCATAACTGCGGGCATCCCAGGCACGTGTGCTTCGCCAGCACTGGCTAAGATTTGGGTCATTGCTATCGCGGGTACGCGCATAACACAAATAACAAACGTTAGTTTGTTTAGTGTCCGGGATTCTTTGCAGTGTGTACATTTTACAGAAATGATGACAGTCAAAGAAGTTGCTGAGATGGTGGCAGAACTAAGTAGTAAATGTGACGCTATTACGAAAGGAGACGCCAACACGGTCCCACAGGCGCCACTGCTCCGACCTCCACCGCCAAGGTCACCAGCCATCTGGTAGCGTGGGTTTCTCAGCTCGCGACTGCTTCTGCGCAGAGCTAATGAACGAGCGGACAAGACGACAGTGAGTTAGGGCAAGGTTTGTGTACAGCATAGAAATAGAGGCATTACTAATTCGGCACTGGGGCCGACAGCTTAGGGACTCGAAGAGCCGAGGTGTCTTCTCTCGCACGCATCCGTCGGCTTCTCTCTGCCGCATAGGTCCACTGCTGGCGACGCGCCTGCGGACTTTTTTTATAGGCACTGGGTGGATCTTTTGAGTCACCAACGTGATGTCAGAATCCTCCAAATGGGACTCGCTGCTGCGCGTGTTGGCACACAAGGACGAGGGATGTTGCCACGCATTGCGTAAGACTCGCCAGACTGGAAGGTGCCGATTGCTTCGTTGGGCTCGTGGTCTGAAGGACCTCGCTGCGCGTTGCCTGACAGACCAGTGCCACTGCTTGATGATGTCGTTGAGTTGATCGCATCAGGCGTGTTGGAGCGCTGGCCTTGACACAGATTGCCTTTGCAGAGGCATTGACGTTCAGTGTGAACTCCCAGGCATAACAGCACCCCCGCCGCCAGACAATGCACTTGAAAGACGAGCCGCTTCCACGTGGCTTGGATGTCGGGCGCGCTTGTTCGCCAGGTCCCTCCAGATTGCCTCCAGGGCCATGGAGAGATTGTAGCTCTAGGCTCAGTTCGGTGAACATATCCATTCATTGAGGACGGATCTCAGCTCCAATGGCTTGCCGCCACAACTTGTCGGCCAGCTTCATTCGTCTGTTCTGTCGATTTTTGGTTTCAGCACTTGTCGATGGTTCTGCAACTTGTCAAGAACGGTTCGACAACAGACAACACAAGACACAAGCAAGCACCCTCGGTCACCCGACAGAACACCAAACAGAGTATGGTACAACATATACCTAGCTACCTGTTAATCGGAATTTCGTTCCCTCTTCATCAAGATGCACATGTGGGACACAAGACTCTTAAACTGAGAACTCAAATTTTTACACGTACAACAACGTAGTGAAATAGAATACAACATAAAGTTGGCCCTTTTGGATCGCTCTGGGTGAGAGCGCTCAGCTAAGGCCTTGATGAGGACAAAATTTCGCTTCGAATAGCCAGCGAGAAACGAAAAGGTGGGAAGGTACTAACTAAACCGCACGGCTGAATGTGTCTCCATTAGCGTTTAGCTTTTTTTTGTAGCGATCGTCAAAGTTGTGCTGTTGGAGTATCATGCTTTACCTCAGTAACCGGCCACTTTTAGGCAACACATTATTTAACCAGCTTAGAGGACAATGCTCCGTTTTGACCACAAACCTCGAACTGGAGACATACCAGGCTAGCTTTCTGACGGCCCACATGAGGCAAGCGCATTCCTTTTCAGAGGTACTGTATGCCTCTTCCCTGCAGCTGAGTTTTCGATTTAAATACAAAACTGCCCTTTCCTTACCAGCACCGTCTTCCTGGCACAATATAGTTCCCATGCCGCGATCACTCGCGTCGCATCGAACAGGTGTTTTGCTTAGGGCCTGTTTCAGCTGGCAAAACGCATTCTTCTTTTCTGGGTCCCATGCTACTTTAACCGGCTCGGACTTTCGAAGTGCGTCAGTTACAGGGCTGGCAATGCTAGAGTAGTTTTGAACGTGATGGTGATAGTATCCAGCCAGGCCCGAGAATGCCCTTATCTCAGATTTTGTGGTTGGTCGTGGATAGCTCACGATGGCGGCTACCTTAATTTCTGAAGGTCTACGCTGGCCACGCCCCATAACGTGTCCCAGGAAAGACACCTCGCCGCACTCAAAGTGACATTTAGTAAGCTTCACAGTAACAGCAGCTTCTTTCACCCTGTTCAGCACGACTCGTAAATGCTCGACATGTTCTTCTCAGTTGTCTGAGGAGATGGCAACATCGTCAAGATACGGCAGAGCAAACTCAGAGAGGCCTTTAAGAACGTGGTCCATTACGCCTGAAAAACAAAAGGCGCATTTTTAAATCCAAAGCTCAGCTAACGTGGACAATGCGTTCCGATTGGAGAAACGAATGTGACATGGCGGCTAGCGCGCTCTGTAAGGGGGACTTGCCAATACCCTCGCACGAGGCCTAACGTGGAAATATAGGTAGACTGTGACACAGTTTCTACCCTCTCCTACAGGTTTGGTATCGGGTAGGTTTGGTCTCGAGTTATGGTGTTAAGACGCCGATATTCGATGCATGGCCTCGGAACTTTCCCGGCACTAGAACCGATGTTAGAGAGGATGTATAGTCACTCTCGCCCAGTACTATGACTCCCAACTCCAGCATTTTATCAATCTCCTCTTTCATGGTCTGCTTTTGCACAGGGGAACATTGATACGGCAAGCTACGGATTGGCTCTTCACAAGTTAGCTCGATGTCGTGTACAATCACTGTCGTGCTTCCGGGACCGTCCGAAAGCACGTCTTTAAACTCGGAAACAATCCTTTTCAGGTACTCCTTCTGCATTTCAGTTAACCTAGGTTCTAGGTTCAACTGCTCAAAGATTACCTCCGATCTCCTTTCAATTACATCATTAGAGGTCAAAACTTCTGCTCCCTCTTCCTCTGAAGCACTCAAAAGCAGATTTACGATCGCTTGACGTTTAATGTGTGGTTTCATCAAGTTACTGTGGTAAATTTTGTTCGGACGTATACCAAATTTTGATGCATAATTGGTATCACAAAGCTTTAGTCTTACTTTGACGGGCCCTTCCCAATTAACCTGAAGCTTGTTCTTTTTGGACCGCCGCAGCAGCATTACCTGACTACCTACTTTAAAGGTGCGCTTCTTCGCCTATTTGTAGTAGTACTCCTTCGGCAACACTTGTGCAGCCTTCATGTGAATTTCCACGAAATCTTTTGTTTTTCCAAGCCTCTGAAGGAGGTCTAGAAGATACGCAACTAAAATAGGGTCCTCATCGAATCCCTCACAGGACTCATGTAGCATTCGAAATGGTGTTCTCAAACTCCTGCCATACGCAAGCTCTGCAGGGCTGAAACCAGTGATCTCTTGAGGAGCTGATCTCAAAGGGAACATAGCGGGAGGAATACACGCTTCCCAGCTGCATTTGTGCTCGTAGCGAATAGCTCTCAGTATCCGTTTCAGAAAGGAATGCATACACTCTACCGGATTAGATTGTGGGTGATGGATTGAGCTGTGCACTACTTTTATTCCACATTTATCCAAATAGGTAGAAGTAAGGCAGCTGGTGAAGACACTACCATTGTCGCATTGGAAATCAGACGCGTGCAAATATAGATAGCAGTGCATCCACGACATGAGGTCAATGGAGCTCCTAAAGTGGTATCGCTTCCGGAAATTTTGTGGCTACACAGAGGGTCGTCAGGATGTACTGACAACCTTGCCTTGACTCTGGCAATGACCCGACGTTATCAATTACTAGGCGCCAAAAAGGTTCTGTGATAATTGGCACCAGCTTCATGGGTGCCTTCCACTTGTCCGTGGATTTTCCCGCTCTCTGACAAGTGTCGCATGAGCGTAAAAACTCTTCGATATCCTTCCAGCATTTGCGCCAATAAAATTCAAGGGAAACTCTAGTCTTAGTCTTTTTTATGCCTAGATGCCCTGCCCACGCGTTTTCATGTGCCAGTTCCAATAGCCGGCGACGATACTTTTGAGGCACCAAAAGCTGCTCATGCTTGCAACCTTGCGCATTTATGTAGCTCCGATACAGGAGTCCTGCTTCCTGCGATACAGGAGTCCTGCTCAAAAAAGGAAACATTCCTTTTCTTTTTTCCCAAGTTTACGCTTTTCCTTTGCGCTTTAATCGAGAGCTCCTCAGGCTGCTCTCGAATGACCATTTTCGATCAACCTTCGACAGCTCAGACCAACTTTCCGCTACAAGCGAGAGCGTTGCACCCTTCTCGCTCTGACTCAATGGCGCTATGTCATCTCCTCCGCAGACAGAGACCGCGCAAGTCGCTTCGGCGACGAGCCACTCGAGGGACTGCTCAAGTGACTCACATGAAAAATTTCCTGTCTGAGGTTCCGTCGACTTGCCGCCAAGGTCACGCCGATCAGCAGCTTTTGCAGGTGGCATTAGACCACACTGAACCAGATCAAGGTCCTGCGAAAGCTTCCACGCTTGCAATCGTGTGAGGGCCATGTACGCAGGGTTGGAGAAGAACGATTTACCCTGCTCATTGAGAAGCTGCTCTGAGTAATTAGAGAAAAGATCAGGGAAACGATCGAGAAGCACGGCAGACACAGCCACTTCTGCGCGAAGCTTACAAAACGGGCCTTGAATGACAACTGTAGCGATTGGTAAGCAAGCACTCTGCTCCTCGGCGACTTCTCTGATCCAGGTGCATTCTCCTGTAAAGTCAACCGGAGACACCAACGAAGAATGGACAACGTCCATGGTTGCCGCTGAGTCTCGAAGTGCTTTACACGTTTTCCCATTCACACTAATTTCTTGGAGATATGGCTCTAACAACCACATGCTCTTTTCCGATTCTCGGATTGTTGCGAAAGCGATCTTTTGCTTACAGTATATCACGATGTGCCCTTCCTTTTTGCAGTTGAAGCAGATTACCGGCCTGCATGGTTTAAACGCCCGTGTGGTATCAGTGCATTGTTTATTCTCCGCTTCCATTTGCCCTTCTCCTACAGCGTCCTTCGTAAGAGACGGATCTTTCCTGAAATTACGGTGCGGAGCGGGTTTTTGTTAATTAGGTTTCTTTGAAAGCCCTCTTTTTTTTCTTTATAGTTTGCCTAAATTTTGGTTCTAGTTTCTTTATTACCATGATTGGGATGCCATGAGGGCCTGCTGTGCAATTAGGAACCCTTTTGACTGCCCTTTCACACTCTCGTTGTTCCAGTGAAGCCACCTCGCTAATTGATTCATCCTCATCTGGTACGGTACGTGCGGCGCAATCTTTGTGGAAAGTTTTCGGTCATCATTGTTTTTATATTTTCCATTGCCTCATCCCCTTTTGGTCTAAGTCTTCGAACTGTAATGAGAAAATCTGTTCTATGCTTGTGTAATCACTCAGAAAATTGAGATGGTTCCAAAACTTTGCAGCTGTCTTTCTATTCTTTTTGTTTACTTGCACCATTCATTGCGCTCTATTTCTTCTAATATTTTCACTGGTCAGATTAGACGCCTCCCTTGTGCAGCTCAACAAATTATCCCATTTTCTTTTTTACATAATCTTTGGGTAACCCCTCTGTTTTCATGTCTCTGTTTCCTGGAGGCTTCTTGGTGTCTTACTATGGCTATTTGAACTTCTTCATCCCACCAGCTCTTCGATTCGTTTCTCCTTTTCCCGGTTCATTTGACACGTATCTTAGCATGGTCTGACTCAAACAATTGAGTTAGATTTGTTTACGTCTGCTATGTTTTAGTATGCTCGGGGCATATTTTCTCAATCTCTATAGTTGGTAGTTCTATTTGCCTTTCTGAATAAATATTACCATGTGGTTGCTCGTAATGCATCCTTCCTATTTTCATCTCTTCTCCAAAACTCAGCTTGGTACGTTTGTGATCACTACCTAAGCTTCTGGACCCTTATTATTCTATGTTCTTCATCTTTAGCCGATCATACATCCTATGTGACATCATTTCGAAATCTATTGTAGACTGCAGCCTTCCCACCTCCCATGTTATCTCCCCTTCGCATTGCTCAGTACTGTTAAAAATCATTAAATAATGCCTTTCACAATTATTCATTAATAAGTCTGCTCCACATATCCATAGTATGTCTACCCCAGTTGCGGCAACTGGCAGCGAAATACCGCACTAGCACCAACGGCAACATCTTGTTGAAATTGACTCCTTCACCCGGGCCCTGAAAAAATAGAGAAGGCACTGGTTAGTTGATGGTAGACGGTGGTCCGGCAATGATTTGTCTAGTTGCACGTCAGGATTGCCTAAGTCCACTGTAAAGAGCCTACCTCTGTCGTTGATGAAGGCCTCCAGTGCGCCGTGATGTAGAACGATATTTTCGACAATGAATTTGGCTACCTCAGACGCACTGCCTTTGGGCAGGGCACTTATCTGGACATAGCGTGTGAGGTAGTCGGTTGTAGTCATCGTCTATTATTTTCTGATGTCGAAGTCGGAAATGGCCCTTGTAGGTCCATGCCACTTTGCTAGAATGGTCAGCGTTGTAGGTCGATCGACTGTAGAAGTTGAGTTGCCCTAGTCGGTGGTGTCTTCCATGTTTTACAATCTCGGAAAATCTTCACGTAACAAGCCACATTGGCAGCAAGGTGAGGCCAGTAATATATTTGCAGTATTCTCGCAAGCGTACGCAAAATTCCCACGTGTCTGGTCTTGTAGTGGTCATGCAGAACCTGGATTACTTTTGGTCACAATGCGAAAGACAACAAGAAGGTGCGTGGCTCGACGTGTCAAAAAGTTATTTTGGAAAATGTGATTTCACAAAATAAACGACGCCAGTGCTCGCTTGAATACCTCCTGGACAATGGCAGTACTGCCCTCGATGTATTCAATAAAGATCCTCAGTTCCGGACCGCTTCGTTGTCACTCAGCGGAAACATCAGCGCTTACGGTTCCCGAAACGCAGTTATAGTCCCGGTAATTCTGCGGTGGTGCGTCAACGGGGACACGAGGCAGGCGGTCTGCGTCAGAGTGCTTTCTTCCGGACTTGTAAACGACGAAAATGTCGAATTCTTCCACTCTCGGGTTCAACCTTGTGAAAAGACCTGAGGGGTCTTTCAAGTGTGCCAGCCAAGACAAGTTGTGGTGGTCGCTTACAACTTAGAAGGGCCAGCTGTCAACGGAGGTGCGTAAATCTGAGAGAGCCCAAATGATAGCAAGACATTCCTTTTCTGTAATAGAATAGTTGGCCTCCCCCTACTGAAAAATCCTATACATATAGGACCCGTATCATACGATGTTATTGGATAAAGGTGATACAGGGATTACGGGCCATATGGGGGATACAGGGATTACGGGCCATATGGGGATACAGGGCTTATGGGGCATATGGAGTATATGGGCCATACAGGAGTTATAGGGTTTGTGGGTAATATAGGTGATAGGGGTCCGAGGAATTCTCCGGTTCCTGCTGAAAATCATAATATAGTGCAAAAAAGAGAGAACAGTCACACAAAACCAAACACCATATAGTTTTAAGCAAGCATAAACTAGCCCAAAAACAAGTTTCAGCAGAACAACCCCGGTTACTTTGGGCAAGTAATGTTTGCCTAAGCATGGTAATAAGGCTATGCTAGTTTATAAAGTGTAAAAAATATGAATATGCCACAATGGGCAATTTAATGGTGCTTCGAAAGTGCAGTTGATTGAAGGAGTAGAAGTGTTGTATGTAGTGTAGTGTCGGGACACTTGAGAAAAACAAGACAAATATTTTTGCATCCTCGAATTTATTTATATGATTAAACATTTTGCAAGGAAGTGTGTTCATTTTTCTCAGCCTGCTAGGTGCATGCATATCTGCTGGCCGATTCACAAATTTTGCAAAACCATTTGCACAGTTCTGGGCAAATACATGTAGCACTTACTAAATACTTTACTCATTTGTTTAACTGTAAGTTAAAACATAAAGCAAAATACCATAAAGAGTACTGACACAAAATTTTGTGGCTAATATAGCCTGCGACATTGATTCCCTTGAACATGCGTATATCAACAAATTGGATGAACAATTATAGCTCAGACGGCCAATTATATGAATATTAAAGTTTGCGTGCCTGAATCAGTGCTATATGCCGCATCTCGCATCATTGAATCACTGAAAGTGACCTGAAGCTGAGTCCCAACTTCCAGGTGCCACCATTGTTGCCGAGCTCAGAGTTGGCACAGCTACATTATTGACATCATAGTCGTTGTTGCCTTTTGGCCACACTTGTGCTAGCAGGCTACTATTCAGTGACTGCTGTGTCCATGCCTAATGTAAACATGTGGAACGTGAGGATGCCCCAGGAAAATTTTTGCACCCAAACGAGAACGATCAACTTGACGACAACGACATTGTGCTGCATATGCAGCAGCAAAAGAATGTGAGCACATAACGCAGGCAGCACGGAAGTGCGTCAGTGTTCTGTGTGTAAGGAGGAAGAAGAACAACACGCCATGGTGGGCCATCTCTTAAGCCAGAAGCGCCGAGCGGGAGCTGTTTGCCCCAGCGCCTTGATTATTGTGTCGGTTGTCACCACCCACTTTCACTATTGATAGACCTGCTGTGCAAGTGCTTGCACCTGGAAGCCCCGTTTATGTGTACCACTTAGCACACTAGCTGGCATTTGTGGCATTCCGCGGCTCGTGTTCTCAGAGCTGTGCCAAGATAAAACTAGTCTGTAATAAACACACAGCAATTGTCCATCTGTCCCATGCTGCAGCAAGCAATCCGCCAAATTGTGACTAATAGGCTGTCAACAATGTCAATATTGCAAGACAAAAATTTGCGTCAGTATCTCTTTAAGCAATAATCACTAGCCACAACCTCCAAATTTCTCACTGTCAGGGCCCCGTTCAGGGGCACCTGTTTGTCCTCTTGATGCACAAATACTCCAACGCGGGGCTACTATGAGGCTCTTGTTCTGAAGCTGAAGGACACTCCACAGGAGCTTTGTAGCCTCCTTGCATCACGACCGCAGCCAAGCCCACTGCTCCTTCTTCTGCCTCTCAAATGCACCTGCAGGGAAAAAATGTCTCTGTGATCCTTTTTTCTTGTGTGTGAATTAACATTGTTACACTCACTCTCAAATTATTGCTTTAACACTTAAAACTTACTAGCATAACTACTTCAAAGAATAAAGTTTCAATAGTGAAAATTGATCCAAGAGGTTCCACAATTTTGAATCCAAACAGGTAAATAGAAGGTCTCACAGAAGAATATGCGTGGAGCTCTAGGCACGTGCATGAGTTGTGATCCGTGGCCTTAGCACAGCATTTAGATGGGCACATGTCTTTTCTACTGAGAACGAAAAATGGGGTGAAAAATGTGAAGTAAACAATAAGTAGGGGTACGCAAATATTCATATTTTTGAATATCTTTTAAATAATAAGTGCTATTCGGCTCATTCGTACTGCAAATTTTGCTATTTGAACTATTATAACTTACTAGAGACAAAAAATAGGGTCAATGTCTGACTGAAAGGGACCCTCCAAATTTTTAATATGTTTCACCTCATCACACTCGTATTGCGTGAAAGCTGCCTTTCTGGCTCTGCTACGGTCACAAATGTACTGACTCTAGAAAAGGCTGATTCTAACAAGGAGATGATAGGTGTGGCAGAGGCAAGGGCTTATTTATAGTGGTTTTTGACCTGAAATTTGATCAACTCTTTGGCTGCATGAAATCGTGCATATAAACACATTCGAGCATACATAAATTCGATTGTGCATTGCCTTATTCTTTATAAGGCAACTACGAAACGCCACCCTACCAACACTTATCAATTTTACCAAAAGGAAGACTTTCATCTCATAAGAATAAACTTTAGAAGCCTCTCCAACTTTTTCCTAGAATTTCACATGAAGTATTTGAAAAAAATTCTAGAAGTATTCGAGAAACTTCAGAAAAATATTCAATTTGCACACACACTTCAATATTAGAATTCACTTTGGCACACATACTATAACAATAAAGTTCAAGAGAAGTGGGAAAACCAGAAATAGTTGAGCATTTTATCGCACACTCGTGCCACAGAGAATTATTCTTCTTGTTCTTCAAGCACTTTGATGATGTTGAAGCAGGCAAAACCATATAAAGCTTAGCCAATTAAGGGCACACTTGCACCAGAGAGACCTTTTCCTCCTGTTTTTCGAGTGCCCTGACGGTAACATTTAATGTGCAGCAATTTAAGGGCCTCGATCATCTACTGTCATCACTTAAATTGTTTTCAAATTGTTCTTATAAAGTGTAGCAGATGGCAGATATACAGGAATTAGGCATGCTAAAATGGGCATTTCTTTTACAAATTCAGTATAGTATACACAACACTCTCCATGAAGCAATTTAAGTGGCGCAGCAACCCTTTTCGAGCATGGTCAGAAAATGCTGCCGAGGGTAGTCAAGGCACCTGAGAGCATGCGAGACAGACATATTAGGGCAACACGCAGCCTGTCATTCATAATTTATTATCAGTCACCTGAAAAATGCTGTTTCCTCTGAACAAATAAGGCTCCAAATTCAACTGACTGCGCTTCAAGTGCAATGTCTACAACCGAAACCGGAGGCTGGCACATGCCCGTGCACCTGTTCGTGATTACACTGAGAAGAAGCCCCATGTTTGAAAAAAAAAGAGGTGGGGGGAATAAAAATAAAAGAGCTCAAGTTCAGAACGCACGTTGATAAATAGGCATAGCTTCTTGTCCCTCAGTCATCCCCTCCTGCGTGGCTTTGAGTGAGCTCACTCGAACGAAAGGTGAAAGAAAGCACGTAAAGTGTGTGACGAATTCATGTAGCTCCGCTAGTACTTCGCAGATTGCAAAATTTTTTCCAACGGTCGATTTGGGATGAATAAGTTTTTCTAATGAAGACATTTGATGATTACTTGGAAAGGCTTTTCAGGGCTTCTTCATTACAAGGCAATGCGAACATGTGCCTGTAACATGAAGGTAGGAACTCTTCAACCTGATATGGTTTTGTTATGGCACAACGTAGTCGTCACAATTCCAGCTTCCAGTTTTAAATTTAGTCGACCTGTTCCAAAACTTTACTCACTGTAAAAACCACACCTATAAATCAGTAAATTATCCAAAAATGAAGAAAATGCAATTATCATGTGAGAAAATACAGTACATGGATATAAAAAAGATAAGTGCAAGCAGCAGGAGTGTAAATGGCATATTCAGGCTGCATGAGGAATGTCGTGGAACTGGTAGAGATGAGTAATAATGAATCAACAGCAAACAAAAATTTTCAAAAGAAAGCACAGCTGCCTACTTTGTTATTTATGAGGGCCAGAACTTTAAGCAGCAGTCCTCCCACTGGGTGCTGCCCCCCGAAAAGCAAAAAAATCTGATAGTTAAGTCAGCCATAAAATAAGGTGATTCCACACAAGCATGCAACCACAGCTGACACAAATGAGCACTTAAACAGCATTAAAAAGAAGTGCCCAAGCACAGCCCCCAATGAGCCCTTTGCAGCTACACGAGCTATCAATAGCTGTTTCTCTGAAGCATGCATGCTCCTGCACCCTCCTCTGAAAGAAGGCACCGCGCAATAGCCAGCATGCTTCACACCAATGCTGGTGCAAAAGCCCCCCCAAAAAATGAGAACTCAGGACACAATGTCATGTGGAAGCCGCTACAGTGCTATGAGAAAAGCATGCAAGAAACTTATTCATTTCAAGGCTTTGCCTTTGTTTTGCTATGCATGGATGAGTCATGTCAATATTCCTGGAACCAGGGGGCAAATGGCAACTATTGGCACCCTTGTTCAAGAATTATAGCAACTGAGAATCGATATTAGCAGTTACCTCTTTTGGATTCAATCTCACTTAATTCTACAAAACAAAACGCTGGTTAAAGCAAATGTGAGTGCTCCCAAGAGTGAAGGGTTTTTGTGTTGTTAGTGACCAATGACGAAGTCTGGTGAGTCAACTTACAAGTCCGTTAAAATATGATTATCTTTTTCACCTATAGTTTCAGTGCTCCATAAAAGCAATATATTGCATAATAGGTGCTCCAGCTGGCACCTTGCAGTGTCTCGTGGCAGTGTAACGGCCTCCCTCCACATGGAATTGCGCCTTGAGCTCTCAATTTTCACAGCTCACACATATCTCAATGCACAAGCATTTGTGCACCGACTCAATATTTATAGCTGAAAGGCCAGAACTACAAGGAGGGGGGCGGGGGGAGTCGCGCTTCCTTGACATGCCCTCCTGTGAATTTCTTCCCGGGACATTCTCATAAAATATCTGAGGCGCCATCTCTTTGAATAGAGATTACCTTATTGGGTTGCAGTCACTATATAAAGGTCTGAAATTGAAAGTTTGTAACTGGACCACCAATTATGCAACACATTGCTGTTAAGAAGCATTGAAACCATGTGTGGAAAAGATCATCAACTGGAGCACCAATTATACAACATATTGCTATTAAGGAGCACTGAAACCATGTGTGGAAAAGATCATCATATTTTAACGGGCTTGGAAGTCGACTCACCAGACTTGTCGGACTTGCATTGAGCGGCGAGTCTGAGTCTACTAGTAAGGCCTAAGGAAAAAATATAATTTATGAGTGAGTGTGAATGATTCACAGATTTCTTTTTAACCTATGCAGGGTGCTGCTCAATATAAGCACGCAGAGACAGGGTAAATGCAGAAGTGGTTCAGTTGGTAAGGCAATGTGTTATGATATAGAAGAGTTCTTCGGTTGTCCAGAGAAGTGCTACATTATTAAGTAGTACCATCGATCATCTTACATCGCTGCCGAGAAAAACACTGGCCAGAAAAAATTTGAAACAATGCAGTGTGATGTTTTGCATACCAAACAGCTCCTATTAGCACCTTATTAGGGCATCAGTCAGTCAGTCTATGATGAAGATTTTATAGATGATGCTGTGCAGTCACTGAGGAGGTGTTTTGAAAGAGAGTCTCACACAATGACACTGAGGAGTAACAAGTATTCACCGACTGCAGCAGGGGAGCCCCTGGTCAATACTGCAGTCTACATGGAGGGACTAGTCGGGCTGGTGATGAAATCATTGCTTGAAGGATTGAATATTCTGGAGTGCCTGAGTTTCATGCTTGTGATGAGCAATACTTGATTGTTTCACAATCATTGTTAAACCCATTTGAGTTATCCAGTGATTTAACTAGCCATTCATTTAGAATAAAATATTGCAATGGCAATTATATGGACACTTTCAACAGCTGCTACCATTGAACATAAGGGTGCAGTTACGAGTGCTGGTGCGTGCTATTTGGACAAATATCACTACATGGCTTATTTACGTGGTGTGCTCTCAGCACTTTCTATTCGTTGAGACTACCGACAGCACAAAAACCCACTCACTCTCAGAAGCACTGACATTGACTTTAACCAGTGTTTCGTTTTGTGAAATTGAATCTGAAGAGTTAAGTGCTAATCTTTGTATAGCATTCCCATTTGCTCCTATTTTCTTCATTGCTTCATGCTTGTAACAAAACTCTGAGCTCAGACTTTATCTTTGGACCCCAACCGGCGTTTGCTGGCGTGCTAAAACAGGGGTGCAACAGCCAAAATACCATTGGGAGCAATTTTTGGAGCAGCAAAATGTTACTTTTGGAGCACTAAATTCCAAGTTCGGAGCTGGTTATGGAAAAAAAGAACATGCATTTTTATCATGACATAGCGAATTTGGAGCACTATAATAAAGGCGGCTTACATTTAGAGAAAAACCTATATAAACAATTCAACATAACCTAAATCATGTAGTGTGAGCATAGTATTTACTACTATTTCAATGAAGGTAGTATTTTGAACCACCTCGCTAAGGAACCAATGATAAAGTCCATATTGGCGTTTACTGCACCTGTTAAATCAATTGACAAGTTCTGAGAATTTCAATATCAATCTGCCAATATTGTGCGCTTGAAATTGGGAAGATTAGTAAAAACGAGAACTAGAGGTGGTGAAAAAAAAATGGCGCACATTTTAGTTTAT
This sequence comes from Rhipicephalus microplus, assembly GCF_043290135.1. Taxonomy (NCBI): domain Eukaryota; kingdom Metazoa; phylum Arthropoda; class Arachnida; order Ixodida; family Ixodidae; genus Rhipicephalus; species Rhipicephalus microplus. The sequence continues at coordinate 216,266,286 of NC_134702.1, forward strand.
TTCTGTAGAGAAGCATAAATGTCACACACTGCTTCAAATGATTGCCAGTAGCTTATTTATACGTCGGTAATTATACTGGTACTCAGAATTTAACGGTGTACAAATGCATGAGTAACTGAGCAAAATGTGAAGTGTCCCAGTATCGTGAACAGCCCTTTGTAAATCTCAACACGCTTTTTCGCGGGCACCGGTCTAGCGCGACAAAGGTGACTCAAGCAGCTTCAGAACCAAAGTCAACAAATTTTCTAACCATTCACCACCCCCCTCCAACCCACCCTTTTCAGCATGGGGCTATGTGCCGCTTCGGCTACCTTGCAAGACGAGTTTGACCAGATAAAGTAACAACGGCGCACGCCCGTTGCCCCGGCGACGGTACTAGATATCTATCGCCAAGACCGTGGCAAGGACTCAGCTTCCAGCCAAAATTTGTTATGTGCCACTGCTAAGGTTATCAACGCCGGCATTTGCAGCACGTCGAGCTTGTTCGAGCCTTAATAAGCCATAGCCGCATACCTGGCAAGAGAACTTACATTTTCCGCGAAAGGTTGGTGGCTACACCAACACATTTTTGTTTTAAAGTCCTGCCGTCCCGCCGATACGTATCTGTTGTGGTCAGCGGACCAATAGGCATGCAGTGTTGTTACTTTATCTGGTCGATCACGTCTCAACAGCATAGGGTGGGTGGCTAGATTATTTTAGGTATATTCTAGGCACTTTACTTCGGGTCTGCGTGCTTTGACTGATGGCGCAAAGCTGCAGGTGGCCGACATGGCCTGCATTGCTCACCGCAATTAGTACACCTGAAAAAAAAATTGAGGCTGGCTGGGCATTTTGGCGCAGCGTCGTGCAATTTTAACAATTTCACGGGTTTGGCGCAGCTCGGTGCAACAATCGGGAATTGTATCAAATTAACGCGATTGGCGCAGCTGTTGTACCCCTGCTAAAAGGACCTGATGTTAAACTGTTCAAGCTTTAGCAGTGCATTTTGGGGGCTGTTAAGTCAGCCATTGGAGTCTACCCGGTTACGGCCTCCAATTAAGGGGTAGCAACAATAACTTTTCTGCACCATGTATCTACTTTGCCATTATTGAATAAGACAGCTTTGCGGGTGTATGTAAACACTGCCTTATTTCAGAGCACTGTGTCGATTAGAGAAGACCGGCAAGTCCCAGACTTCCACGTATTTGTTACCCTATTGTCATCATTTTTAAGCATGTAATAATGATAGCAACCAGAAGTTCATACTAATTCGTTCAGAGCCTTGTGTTCTATTGACCGAACCAAAGAATGGTTTATTTTATTTAAAAAATTGCATTTTATGCTCCTGTACATGATTTTGGACATTTTGCACACTTTCTTTAAGATCAAAAAAAAGTTATTCTAAAGGATCAAGTTCAGTTCAGTACACCACCATGTGTTGCTTGAGTATGTGCACAAACAATCAGCATGACATCTTAGCCATTTCAAAATTATCATACTGACATAGCGAAAAATGCCATTTCGAGAAGTTGGAGCTCTACTTACGCAATGAAAATTGCAGTTTTTTCTGTGCTGACCTATTTTTTTACTGTGCCACCTTATCTATTTCACTGTGCCTGACTTCGGTAAATGCGTAAACGTTACTAGTTGGACAGCTTTTTCTTTTCGCTAAAAAATTCTAAACTTCATACTTTTCGTCAATTTACAAAGAAAATAAGCTACAAATATACCATATGTAAAAGGGCCATTTGCTTTCAGGTCGCTTTTTTCGCCTGTATTAAAAAAAGATACGCAGGATGAAAACAATACTGTAATATCTCAAGCAAGTGCCCCCACCTAAGCGAGTTCCATCCTCTCTCTTTCAAGATAATTAAAAGATGCATGAACAACTGAGCAAGCACTCCCCACCCCCCGCCTTCCTGCCACTTCTGCAGTTTCCTTCACTTTCTTTATTTAGAAGCACAGCGAGGTTGCAGAATCATGGTGAATTCATGCATATTTATTTAAGTGTATCAGTTTCGTTGGAAGCACATGCGCCTTTTTCACCACAATCTTGATTTTTGATGCAAGACCGAGCAAGAACCCCCCCTCCAATTCTCGTCACCTTCACCATAGTTGGGAGCACTTGCTCAGAATTGCATGGTACATGAAAATTGTGGAAAAAGAATCTGCTTTCATATCTAGTAAACAATTAAAAAGTACTTTCTTCTAATTTTTGCTTGCCCTGCTTTCTTCATACACAAAATTAATAACATGACCCTTACAAATATTATTCAGTTCTGCACAACATTTCGCAATGGAATATGCTGCCCGCTGATATTGTGAACTCCTCTTCTGTCAAATTTACGAACAGAAATCAAAACTTATATGAACAGCTTGCTTACTGTACAATGTGCATATTTATTGCTCTTGCTTGCTTTGTACATAAGGTCTATTTATTTTCCTCACATTTTTGTGTTTTCAAGTTCAACCCATTCCTGCATGGGCCCGAGAAGAGGCCTGCAGTATTGTAAAATAAAATAATAATAAGCTACTTTGAAATTCACATAAACTTGGTTCCCTACACTGACAGACACACGTAGGTTCAACCCTGTTCAAGAAGCATGAAGTTGGCAGACTTGTCAATTAATCTGCCCATTGAAAACATGAATGCTATTGAAAGCTAAATTTCTTAACAGTACACACTTGCCTGATTGCTTTCTTTGGAAGCATGCGAAGACCTGTCAAGGTGAGGCATCATTGGGAAGGACTGTGGTAGCGGCTCAGAAGTTGTAATACTGGTTGTGATGCAGCAATGGCTGAAGTGAAATATAGGCCGTGGTGGTGGTAGCAGCAGCTGCAGTGTTTGTGCCGAAGGAGCCTTACCTGGAGGATATGACTGAAACCTAAGGGGTGACAGATAATAGGTATTAAGAAATCATGAAAACAAATGTTCACTACATTAAAGAAATTTGCAAATTAGAGTGATGGACAGCTGAGCTTGTTGGTAGAGATTTATGATGGACTTCTGTGAACATAATAAGCGAGAAGCGTAGCATGTAACGGGTGTGTCGTGGGTAGTCCTTACATTCACAACATAGCTCAGGGGCTAAAGAAAGCGATAAATAGACACAACATCAATGCATTATGGCCACCAATAGACTAGAAACTAGGCGAGATATAATGTCATGCTGAAAAACAATGAGAGGGGACAAGAAGCTGGACTCACAATTGTTTCGTAAACACACCAAAAATTTTGTTGATTACCATACAGGCGTAAAGTAAAATGTTCCTTTTAGCTTCGGCCATACCTACATAGGGCAGATGGGCCAGTGTTAACTATAGATGAATGAAAAAAGAAGAGAGCGCGAACTACAGGCTCACCAGAAATTCTATCTTTAAATTGTTGAAGGTGTGTTGAAAGCACAGGCCGACCAAACAAAATGTGAAGCTCACTCAATCACAAAATGTATTTGCACATATGGCTCATTCAGATTCTCATTTATGGCCATATCCGAGTTTGAGTGACTCGGCTTGTGAGGGAGTTTGCCGACCTATGGCTGAGAGGGGTTCTGAAGTCTGCCATTCCTTTCCTCCAAAGCCTCTATTTGTTGCTCAATCCACTCGTTCCATTGTAAAAATTTTCTGGAGGAGGCTCAATCAAACAAGCTTCTAATTGCCAGAGCCATCTTACAGGGCTCTTTTTCTTTCTTGAATCGCTGCCTTCTGCGACTTTTTTTTTGAGGAGTGGGGTGGGGGGGTCTTAGGAGTGTATATTTAAACCCAAAATATTACTACTCAGTAGAGATGCTCTAAGTGCCATAAAAGCCAGAGTAAGCCCTCCTAACAGAGCAAGCACCTCCCTACTTTCTTCAAGAGGTGCTGAATAAGTAGCCTCTTCTCCTCTACCACCATCTTCACTGTTTCTATTTGCCGAGTGAATGCGAAATAAAGCCGTGTAGGTATGGGCATTTAGGAAAGTGCTTAAGTAGACGCTCAGATGTGCATTTTTTTATTCTCAGTGATTCTTCCACTTCCACGTTAAATATTGACCGATGACTGAGCAAGGGCCTACTCTTCAAACCTTGTCGAATTATCATTCACTCTCCAGGAGCACTTGCTGAGAATTTTTCGATAAACACAACATACTACGAAGTCTGTACTTTCCAGTAACATGTACCTCAAAACTAGAGTGGCAGTAACTACCTTTCCAAGTCATATATTACTTCATAGGTAGCCGTGAATATTCACTTGAATATCATACTGTCTGCTGTGTTGCTGACCGCAACAGCTGCATGTTCTCCTTAATTTATAACTATGCAATAGTTGCACATCATATTTGCAGACTGATGTTTATGCAGTGATTTAGCCACATGAATTTATGCAAATTATTACAAAATTAACTGCTTCATGAACGTAACAAACATACAGTCAGCATGAGAATAACTTGAGAAGCTTGCTTTGGCAAGTTGACACTCCAGAGATACATTTTTAGCTCATAAAATACAATGCCGATATTGTTCAAAGTCAAAATGGCCCCCGAATAAAAAGCAATTAAAATTTCATGATGCAACGCATATGTGTTGTACGATTTCTTTAGTGTGCCTGTCTATCTATGAGGTCACAGCTTTCAGTTCTTGACGCAAAGCACCCATGTAAGCATGCCTCGGATAAGTGTGAAGTGTGAGCTAGAATTCCATTTCAGGGTGCTGAGCAGGGCAGTGCAGCTGAAATTCATCGAATATTGAGCAATGTGTACAGCCCCACTTTCAATACATGACAGCAAGGCACTGCAATAATGTAGGAAATGAGAAGCATGATGCACAATATTTACAATGCAGACTGACTGGGAATGAAGCAAGTGTAAAACAATAATTTTGTTGACTGAATGGATCAGATAATTCGGGAAAATCATTGGTTCAGAATTTTTGGGCTGAGTAATTCATTTCCCAAAATATTGCAGTCAGCTCAATACAGCACAGATGGTATACCATGGTTGGACACAGAGTGAGACTCTAGTGCTGCAAACTGCGTGCAGTCAGTTCCTAAAATGCTAACTGGTCATGAAAACAAAGTGACAAACGGGTGCCATTTCGACATTTCTCTGGCACTACCATGATGTGCTCCAGAACTGAAGGTGCAATACAAACAGTGGAAGCATTCCGATGAGCGCAAAAAATTCAAGTGAACCTTCTCCAAGAAGAAGTGCATGGCTGCTGTGTTTGGGGAGATAAATGGTGGTGTTTCCTTGATAAAAATAGGTGAGGCATAAACCCACAAAGACTCGTGAGATTTGCCATCTGTATCGGCTCCTAGTTAAAGATATCCGTGGCAAGCTGTTTCAGTGGCCATGCTTTTGAAGATGTAGACAGGGCTTTTCTTTCAATTGTGTTGAAATCTAGTCATTTGCACAATCATAGTCGGCTGTGCAGCTGTCGAAAATAGTGCCAAACTCGAAAAAATGTTCAGATTTCCTTGGAACAAAGATATAAAATTGAAGTGGATTTTGTGGAGAGATATGGTGAGTGGTATGCCTTTGGATGCCTAGCGTAAGCTGAGTAGTATTTATCGACAATCCTGCATGGATGGTTTCGTTTGACACATTCGGTATTTATGTACAGGCGCTCCAAGAAAAGATTCATGGCAGGTTGACTACGTGCCGTCAACATATTGGCACGTCGAAAGAGAATCTAAGGCGCCAAGACTGAAGTACAAAAGTCGTTTGGATGTGTAGTTTTCATCATCACAACCACAATCACTATCTACACAGCTACGGCAAGCATACAGCATTTGCTTTAAAATGCACGGCCGCTATGCAACGTGCAGCCAGCTCTGAGCTTGATACAGAAAATAGCAAGACAGAGCAGCCAACAGCCACACGATATTGCCATGTTCCATTTCACAAGTTTTTGTTATCGTTCCGAAACACCACACGATTCTCGGCGCAAACCGCGCCTGCAGGTTTCGAGAAGGTTCCGGACTGTAGTAGATCATTTCGATAAGATCACGCCCACTGTGCGAACGGTACAGATTGTTCTGGAACCTACGCCACCGCCAGCGATAACGCTAGAACATTCGACGGCAAGGGTATAAATGCCGACGCGCTTCGCCGCTTGTCAGTTGTTGATCGAAGGCCGACGCTGCGTTCGCCGCTAACTGTCCGAGACTGTTATCTGTGCAAGACTACTGCTGTAATTAGACTTTCCCTTTACCGGGCACAGGTTCGCCCAAATAAACAGTTGAATCCCAACACGACGTTTTCTGTCTTTGGCCACGTTACGACCCCGTGACATCTGGTGGAGGTGCTGCTTCGTTCATGTACCGGACGCCCCCGTCAAGCCGTGAACCCAGCCCCCTTCGCGGAGAAGACACCGACGCCAACCAAGAGCAGCGAACGAGCCGCCAACAGCAAGGTCTCCCACCGGAGTACGGCCTGCTACAAGACAAGGCGCGGAAGACCAAGACCATGACCTCGACTGCAGTGACAATGACAACCGGAGCGTCCCAACCCGCGATCGTCATTCATCAACCCAGGGAACCACCAACGTTCCATGGCTCATCGTTTGAAGACCCGGAAACCTGGCTAGAAACATACGACCGTGTGGCCGCCCTCAACCACTGGGACAACGAAGAAAAGCTCCGCCGTGTGTACTTCTACCTGGAAGACACCGCAAGGACCTGGCTTGAGAATCGGGAGTCCACGCTCCGAACGTGGGATGTCTTCTGCGGCGCATTTCTTCAAACGTTCGCAAGCGTCGCTCGCAAAGAGAGGGCCGCTGCTCTACTCGAGACCCGGGTTCAGCTACCTAATGAAAAGGTTGGAATTTTCACAGAGGAGATGACCCGCCTATTCCGTCACGCTGACCCAGACATGCCTGAGGAAAAGAAAGTTCGTTTCCTCATTCGAGGGGTCAAACAGGTGCTCTTCGCGGGACTAATGAGGATTCCACCGAACACCGTCCAAGAATTTGTATCCGAGGCGACCACCATCGAAAAAACGCTGGACATGCGCACCAGACAGTATAATCGTCGCCTGACTCCAGAATGCGCTGCTGCTCAAGCCAGTGACTCCGACGACCTGCGTGAAACGATCCGAGCGATCGTGCGGGAAGAGCTGCGCAAACTGTTGCCTTCGGCGCAGCCTCAAGTGGATTCGATCGCCGACATTGTGCGAGAAGAAGTCCGGCAATCGCTTCGAATTCTCGAAACACCGCCGCCCGAGCCAGAAACTATGAGCTATGCCGCTGCAGTGCGCCACAACGCTCCTCCCCGTCCACGCCAAAACGCCGCCCCGTCACACTTCCGTCGCCAGACGCCACCGCCGCCACCACCCCAACCGACGTCCTACCGTTCCCCAGCGGGCCAGCGCAGTGCACCGAGGAAAACGGACGTTTGGCGTGCACCTGACAACCACCCGCTCTGCTACCACTGCGGCGAGGCCGGGCACACATACCGCCGTTGCCAGTACCGACAGATGGGACTGCGTGGCTTCGCCGTCAATGCACCGCATCCGGAGCCAGGAGATCGGCCACGTGACATCGCCGACTACCTGGCAGGAACTCAATGGACACCACGAAGTCCTTCCCGTTCGCCGTCACCCAGCCGCCGCATGACACCGCACCCCCGGCAGTACTCTGGCCCAACGCGGGGCCGGTCTCCTAGCCCGTATCCGGGAAACTAAGGGCAGCAACCGATGGAGGTGCGCTTGCTGTGCGACAAACTACCGAAGATCCTCCGACGACGACGCCGACGCGACGGAGCTTTTTGAACACAACCCCAACCAGGCAAAGCCCTGAAGGCAAAAGCTCACTTACCGAAGGTGGCCGGACGACGCAACATGGAAGCAGCGGAACAAGCCGACGCAGCCGTGACCCGACTCCACGCCCTAACTGTAAAGCGAGACGGCGAACTAGCGACCTCGACATTCTTATCGACGGCCACAGTGTGACTGCTCTCGTCGATACTGGAGCCAACTATTCTGTCATCAGTGGGTCGTTCGCCGCGAAGTTAAAGAAAGTTAGGACAGCTTGGAAAGGCCCTGAAATCCGCACAGCCGGAGGTCATCTCGTAACGCCTGCAGGAATCTGCACAGCGAGAGTCACCAGTAACGGCCGTATTTATCCTACAGACTTCGTAGTCCTACAGCGTTGCTCGAGAGATGACATCCTTGGCATGGACTTCTTATGCCTCCATGGTGCTGTCATCAACCTAAAAACAAGGTCGATAACGTTATCCACAGAAGAAGCACTACCGCCGCGCACGCCGTCAGGACACCATGCCTTGAATGTGCTGGAAGAACAAGTCACCATTCCGCCTCGCTCAAGCGTCATTATTTCAGTCGGCGCTCCTAAATCACCTGACTTGGAAGGTGTCGTTGAAGGCAGTCAGCATCTGTTGGTCACCCGAAATATTTGCGTCGCAAGAGGAATTGCAGAGCTGCGGGGAGGCAAAGCAACGGTTATGCTCACGAATTTCAGCAATGAGTACAAACATGTGAACAAAGGAACAACGGTCGCATACATCGAAGACATTGTCGAAGCCACCAGTGCTTTCGCCCTCGCCGATTCTGCGGAACCTGCTCAGAGGAACCAAGCCCCTCCCATAGCTTTCGACGTCAATCCCAGACTTCCGAACGATAAGCAAGAACAGCTCAAGGCCCTGCTCCTGCAATACGAAGATTGCTTTTTGTCGTCATCGAAAATTCGGCAGACCCCAATCACGAAACATCGAATCATAACCGAAGAAAATGCCAGACAACTCCGTCAGAGTCCGTACAGGGTTTCGACGCGAGAACGTGAGGCAATGAAGAGACAAGTTGATGAAATGCTGCGAGATGACATTATCCAGCCGTCCAAGAGTCCGTGGGCATCCCCCGTGGTGTTAGTGAAGAAAAAGGATGGGACCCTACGTTTCTGCGTCGATTATCGCCGCCTGAACAAAATCACAAGAAAGGACGTGTATCCTCTCCCACGAATAGACGACGCCCTTGATCGGCTCCATAACGCCAAGTACTTCTCGTCAATGGACCTCAAGACTGGCTATTGGCAAATCGAAGTCGACAAAAGAGACCGAGAGAAGACGGCGTTTATAACACCGGACGGCCTCTTCGAGTTTAAGGTGATGCCCTTCGGCCTTTGCTCAGCGCCTGCAACTTTTCAAGGCGTTATGGATACAGTACTGGCAGGATTGAAGTGGGAGACTTACCTTGTGTACTTGGACGACGTCGTCGTGTTTTCCTCGAGTTTCGACGAGCATCTTCGGCGCCTTGAAGCTGTACTTCAAGCCATCAAGACGTCCAGACTCACACTGAAGCCAGAAAAGTGCAGATTTGCGTATGAGGAGCTCTTGTTTCTGGGGCACGTTATCAGCAAGTCTGGAGTTCGTCCCGATCCACGGAAAACAGCCGCCATCGCCGATTTCCCGCCGCCCACTGACAAGAAGGCCGTGCGCCGATTTCTGGGCCTGTGCGCCTATTATAGGCGGTTCGTGAAAAACTTCGCCCGCATCGCCGATCCTCTCACTAACCTTACCAAGGCCGACTCGGAGTTCAAGTGGGAAACGCCACAGGAACACGCTTTCCAGGAGCTTAAACATCGCCTCCAGACGCCTCCGTTACTTGCCCATTTCGACGAATTCGCCGAGACAGAAATACATACTGACGCAAGCAGCGCAGGTCTTGGCGCCGTTCTTGTGCAGATGGCTGACGGACTTGAAAGGGTTATTAGTTACGCCAGCCGATCGCTATCCAAAGCAGAAGCAAATTATTCCACAACAGAAAAGGAGTGCCTCGCCATCATCTGGGCTACGTCGAAATTTCGCCCCTACCTCTACGGCAGGCCCTTCAAAGTTGTGAGCGACCACCACGCCTTGTGTTGGCTAGCCACCTTGAAGGACCCTTCAGGTCGCCTCGCACGATGGAGCCTGAGACTTCAAGAATATGACATTACTGTCATTTACAAGTCCGGCAAAAAACACTCCGACGCTGACTGTCTCTCTCGTGCGCCTGTCGACCAACCGCTACCCGACGACTCGGATGACGACTACTTCTTGGGAACGATAACTACCGACGACTTCGCTGAACGACAGCGGGCCGACCCGGAACTTAAAGCCCTAATAGAATACCTCGAAGGCAGGACCGCCGAAGTCCCGAAGGTATTCCAGCGCGCACATGCGTCGTTCTTTCTACGAAACGGTCTTCTACAAAAGAAAAACTTTTCACCACTTCGGGCTAAGTACCTCCTTGTGGTGCCTTCAGCTCTTCGACCAGAACTCCTGCAGGCCCTGCACGACGATCCGACGGCAGGGCACCTCGGTGTTTCCCGCACGCTCGCGAGGATACAAGAAAGGTACTACTGGCCACGTCTTACCACCGACGTCACTCGTTATGTGAGGACATGCCGGGACTGTCAGCGACGCAAGACACCGCCGACAAGGCTAGCGGGACTTCTGCAGCCAATTGATCCACCTTGCCGACCTTTCCAGCAGATTGGTATGGACCTACTGGGGCCGTTCCCGACGTCGGCTTTCGGAAACAAGTGGATTGTGGTAGCTACCGACTACCTCACCCGCTACGCCGAGACAAAAGCCCTGCCAAAAGGCAGTGCATCCGAGGTAGCTAAGTTCTTCGTCGAAAATATTGTCCTACGTCACGGCGCCCCGGAGGTCCTTATCACCGACAGAGGAACGGCATTCACTGCCGACTTAACTCAAGCGATCTTGGCATACAGCCAAACAAACCACCGCCGGACGACAGCGTACCACCCACAGACCAACGGCCTCACCGAGCGGCTTAACAAGATGATCGCCGACATGCTGTCAATGTACGTCGATGTCGAACACAAGACGTGGGACACCATTCTTCTGTATGTGACCTTCGCATACAACACGGCAGTGCAGGAGACGACGCAGATATCTCCATACAAATTGGTCTACGGAAGGAGCCCGGCAACGACGCTCGATGCCATGTTACCCAACGTCACCGACGAAGAAAACCTCGATGTGAGCGAGTACCTTCAACGCGCCGAAGAAGCCCGACAACTTGCGCGTCTTCGTATCAAGAATCAACAGACGACCGACAGCCACCGTTACAACCTTCGACGACGCTTCGTGGAATACCAGCCCGGTGAACGTGTTTGGGTGTGGACGCCGATACGCCGACGTGGACTAAGTGAAAAGCTTCTGCGACGGTACTTCGGACCGTACAAGGTGGTTCGACGTCTCGGCCCACTTGATTACGAGGTTGTCCCCGACGGCATCACGAACTCTCAACGACGCCGATCGCGACCTGAAGTCGTCCATGTCGCGCGCCTCAAGCCGTTTCATGCACGTTAACAAACTGAAACAGTGTTTTTTGTATTATTGTTGTATTGTAATTTATTCATTGTACTTTCTTGCATTATTATTGTACCTTTATCTTTAGTTAAAGCATCGGGACGATGCCTTTTTTCAGAGGGGGGCAAGGCCACGTTCCATTTCACAAGTTTTTGTTATCGTTCCGAAACACCACACGATTCTCGGCGCAAACCGCGCCTGCAGGTTTCGAGAAGGTTCCGGACTGTAGTAGATCATTTCGATAAGATCACGCCCACTGTGCGAACGGTACAGATTGTTCTGGAACCTACGCCACCGCCAGCGATAACGCTAGAACATTCGACGGCAAGGGTATAAATGCCGACGCGCTTCGCCGCTTGTCAGTTGTTGATCGAAGGCCGACGCTGCGTTCGCCGCTATCAGTCCGAGACTGTTATCTGTGCAAGACTACTGCTGTAATTAGACTTTACCTTTACCAGGCACAGGTTCGCCCAAATAAACAGTTGAATCCCAACACGACGTTTTCTGTCTTTGGCCACGTTACGACCCCGTGACAATATCATGCCAGGGGTGACACCGTGGAATCCACGGCACCAATTGCAGTGATGTATACACAATTAGTAGTGGTTAAGAAGGCGACGACTTCGCACCAGTTGGAAAAAATGATGTGTCAGTAATGCTATCTAGACAAGAAAGGGCGCTCCACTATTCTATTTATAGAACAGGTATACAATGTGTTGCTAGTGATTTCAACTGTTCCTCCAAATTCATTCCGTAGTAGTCAATTTATTCATACCTGATCTGGTGCACATGCGAGCAGGACAGGTAACAAGGCTTAACAAACACGGTGCCTGACTGTGAGGTGAGCATCGCCTAGACCAGCTTGTTCACCAAAACGATGCAATGCCGAAACGCCTAAGAAGCTCGACTTTACTAAATAAAAGTCGTTGTCATTCATGCACATTTGAACATTTTACCAGGCCGTCACCGCTGCACGTAGTTTTAGTAACATATAATACTCATTGCACATGGTGAACGTTGATACAAGATACTATATATCCAACAATCTGAGACAGCGACAGAGTGTTTCAATTGCAAATGAAAAAACAGCTGAGCGCCCTCACTAAAGCAAACACGTAAAAATAAGCACATTAGTCGGTGATGTGCATTAATATGTAAGTGTAAATTTAGTTCAAAGCCGTGACAACCAAGGCCACGCCACTTAAAAGAAAACACATAATTGTGATAGCACATACAGTCGGTTGTTTGCCACTTCAAATGAAAATATTATTTGGCAATCACAGCACATGCTTCTCTTTTGTGGTCAGTCGTAGGTGCGGCCGTGCTATTGTGTGCTAGAAATTTGCAGCATATGCGTTGCGTTACCATGAAGAAAGCGAGTGACATGGATAAACGCCAATACTGAAGGAGTGATGCAGCACACGCAGAGCCACTGAAATGGTAGCTGGTGCAGACTGCATGCATCCCATGAGCCTTTGCAAGTTTATGCCTCACTTATTCATGGGACATGGCATGACCCTCACTGCAGTATTGTAGGTCTAACTCTCATATGTCTACAGAGCGCAATTAAGAATAAGCAAAGAGAGATGTCATAAGTGACACTGTCTTTCTTTTTTTCTTTTCATGACAACATGGGGCCACAGAGGAAGCAGTGGGAAGTTCAGTCGCCCAACACCATACAGACCTAACTTAGTTATCTTTGATTGCCATATTTTTGCTAACATGAAATGCTGGCTAGGAGGCCTGTGCTTTCACCTAGTCCTGTTCTTCGCTCTGCTGCTTGATGCAGACTCGCTTACTGAACTTCTAGGCGGAAAGTAATGGAAGTTGCAAGGCAGACAGTTCTGATGAAGCCCTTGATCAACATTTGTTGGGCTGAATACTAAATCACTGAGAATCTTACATTACTAAGTCAAAGTGTGGTTGCTAACTATTAGTGCTGTTCTTTTTCTTTGTAAGAATCATCCTGGCAAAACGGACCTATTTACGTGTGGTGCCAGTATTGTTATTATTTCTGTACCATTCTCCTTTCTTGTAATTCTACTGCAGCTTGGGCTATTCTAGGCTGCAGTATTGTGAATAAAGGAATTAATGAGTTGCTGCTACACACTGACAAATGGCAAATATGTACAGATGTAGCTGGTATATGTACCTAAACGTTTCAAATGAAGCAGTCTTCATTTTCGCTCTGGTTACTACTTCACGACCGAAGAGAACTTGAAAAAAAATTGCAACATAGAATAAGTGACCCTTGTCTAGCCAATTAGCACAAATGTACTTGAATGAGTGACTATTGTATAGACGTGCGGCTTGTGAAAGCAACCAGGACATTGGAAGTTAGCATTTTTTATAAGTTGTTAAAATCAGTTTTACTATTAAACCACATTTACCTTCCAAGTTCTGACGTTCCTTTCACAGTCACTCTGGTAGAAAAGATTGTGTTGCACGGCGAGTCGTTTTTTTCTCCATCTGCACGAGGTCAGTAAAATCATAGAACACATAAAGCTGGAAAGCATGGCTACTATAAATAACCCCACAGAAATGAAAACGTAGAATTCGTGACTATTACACGTGAACAATAAGTAAATGCAATGTAATGCAGGTTGGTCATCAGGAATAGCGACGTCGACTTGTTCATATAATAATAACTCTACCGGTGTCACACCGGACATTTCCAGCGCCATCAGGGCCGACCCGAATGTGGTTTTTGATCGCGATCAACAGTGCCAGCTACAACTTATGTCACTGTGCAGCCGCACATAATATATTTTAATCCAGATCGGTCATGATTGCGATCGAAAGATCCCATGGGACACGAGCGTGCGGTATCAGGTGCAGCATGCCAACATACACAGCACACGGATAAAATGTGCCACATAAAAAATAAAACACACACGGACTCAAACATGTTTTCGTTGTGCCTTCCTTTGTTCGCCTAACCGCACGCCAGCGAAAACGTCATGGAAAATAAAATGACACTCACCTCAAAGAAGGTGGACATCCCTGTAATAGCAGCTCTTCTTGATGTCCTTACCCGGCTCACTTTGCCGATAAAGGCCTTTTTTGCCATATCGGCAACGCTCAGCGAAATGAAGCATTTCTCGAGGTTGTCCACAACGGCGCGGTAACCGTCTCCGCAAACGACGAACGTGACTTTTGGTGCACCCCGCATTTCAAATGACTCTTCACGGTTTTACTGAACCACATCTGTTTCACACCTGCCGCACAGTTCGAAGAGGCATAGAGGCTGCACACAGGAAACGTTTAAACCCGGTAGCACAACACAAGCAACAAACCCCATCGCACAACTTGCAAGCGCCATATTGACGACGAATGACCCCGAAATGGGCTTGTCTTGGCCGCTTGTCGTTAACCGACTCTCCTGAAGTTACAATGAAAAAAAAAAAACTCGTAGCTGGCGAAAAAGAGAAAACTCGTTGACAAAATTTCAAATTCGTAAATTCACGTTTTTTTGCGCGCATAAAAAAGCATGCAATAAGTTTGATTGGTCTCAATAGTTTTTTTTTTCACGCAACAAAAGATTTGTATTTTGGCTTTCGTAGTGCGGCTGTCAGGTAGTCTTGACTTGTGGCTCGTAAACATCCGGTCGCGCAAAAACACAAATGGCAGTTAAGCATTCTGCAATGATCCCGTTGATTCTCATCGACGCAGTAACAAACTGGACCTACCTACAGCGGAGAGCATGTGAAAAAAAAAGCTTTTTTGAACTTCACTAAGCTTTTCAGCAGATTATTGTTCAGCAGCATGCCGTGACGGCATACGTTAACTGGCGTACATAAGCATACATAATCGCCAAAAGAACGCGACCAGTACACCCAACTTCGAGGAGACCAACAGAAAAAAAAACACATCAAAGATAAAATTCATCCGTGTTATTCTAAATTAACGACGAAAGCATAAAGCGCAGATCTGCGAGATGTTGACTATTTTTTGTTCAATACACAGGGTAATGGTAGAGATATTCTCGTCTAGGCCCCGTAATTAGTGTGTGGTGTTTAGAATTTTTTCACGAGCCGTAAGTGTTACATAGATATGTATTCAGCTGACCTTACTGTATCTGTAAGCATTAATATATTCTTTATCTTGTATATGCATATGCCAGAATTCAGCGTACGTAATAGTGTAAAAACAGCTGAGCTGTGGAGAAGAATTATCTTTGGCTAAGTTGCAAATTATGCGTAAAGCTCTGTTTTGAATAACGTGGAGCTTCTTTAAAGTGCTGCTAGTAGGAAGAACAATTAAAACGTGAGACAGCTTAACGCACGAGACTGGCCTGCACATCCCTCAGCAACGTTTATGGTAACCAAACAACTAGAGTTTTACATGACTGGCACAATTCTTATGTTTCTAGAGCTGCAAGTCCGTGATTCCTCTCATAGCACATGATTTACCCCGTGGCCAAAAAGTGATCCCTCTCGTATTAGCCGCAACAATTTCTAGTGCACTTTTTCCAGTCACGCTCCATTTTTACTAACCAAAAATTCTACGAAGATTACGATATTACTTAACGCAAATTCTACGCGCAGCTTCTTGTTGAAGCAATGCTAACTGCAGCCACATGCACTCCGCAGTTGTAGAAACATAACATTAATTCGCTACATGTTGCCACTAAAACTGCCAGTGCTCAAGCTTCACGCACACCACTATGTGCGTTCAAGGAGCCGCAAGCTACGCGAAACGCCTACAGCCACTTTACGACAATCGAAGCCTGCCGCACTGCATGCGCACAAACTTCACCCATAAGGAACAAAAGCGAGGGGTGGGGAGACAGCCTGCGTGACTGAGGAAGAAAACGAGGCTCCAGTCGCTCTTGATATCTACAGACTCCGCGCTCACTCTCTCTTGTTTGATCTATCGGTTACGCCTCCAACGCAGACAGCGAAGCCGCATGACCCAGGAGCACACGCCTTGAAATCAGCTCTCACACACAACTGTATTATCGGTGCCATAAGTGCATAGTCATCGGCAGGATTCTCTCTCGAGGGGTGCAAATGGCTGGTTTAGGGCGAAAGCAATGCCATAGCTTGGGTGGGTGCAAGTGCTAGTGAGGCTTGCGGGGGACAACTACCCCATTTTTTTCCCCTTACTGAAGCCCATGCATAAGTGTGCAAAACAAAATGAGTAATAGATACTGACAATCTTGTTAATAAGAAGTTAAACAAGAAACAACCCGGTATGCTTCTCTATGTGACTCCTAGCTGGCGTAGGATCCAGTGTTTCTCATGAGTGCTAATCAATATTAACATGCTGATGTCGAAGCGACGCACAAGAATTCACAAGTTATAAGACTCGATTGCCATCATAATACGGAAATACAAGGTTAAGAGAAAGTATTTCTTGGTTTTGTTTTATAAGTGTAAGACTTCCTTAAAGTAAATAAAGAGGGCTAACATTAGACACTTCTCTTCAATTCTTTGAAGAATGAATTCTCTCTGCAGTTACACTACACCAACGTTTATCTTAAACCCTGCTTGCATGGCACTGCAAGATTACATTCCTCAATAAAATGAGAGAGATGTCTTCAAATGACGTTTTCTAGGCCTTTAAAGAAATCTCAAAACAGGCAAGCAGAAAATGCACAAGTTTGTGTCACACAATTACTCAGATAACACATTTCAAACAATGCACATTCATGCACCACATCATTCGAACTGAACAGCTAATGGTCACAATACTCTTGACTTGCAAACAATAGGGGCTCAAGTTGTTGTTTTGAGCTTCCATGCATTGCTTTAAATGGTTTATCAGTGTGTTTGGTGGCACAAGCTTTCTTCTTCCTTATACTTGGCTGGGCTATCTCAGAGAGGCGCACAATAGCAAATAAATAGCTTCTCCACGCTTTGTTTTGTGCACTTCCATCTGAACCATTGAAAACGGCTTCTTGCACGCTTTCGTGTACAGCATCATCCCCATTGGATAGCTATTTGTAACGATACTCATGTCACAGCGCATCTTGTGCACAAAGCAAAGCGTGCAGCATTATTTGCTATTGTGCACCTCCTCTGTGATAGCATAGCCACGTATCAGGAACAAGAAAGTTTGTGCCACTAAACACTCTTGTCAACTATTTTAAGCAATGAGTGGAAGCGCAAAACAACAACTTGAGCCACTCTTGTTTGCAAGACGTAAGTACCGTGACCATTAGCTGTTCAGTTGGAATGATGCGGTACATCAATCCGTACAAGCTGTTTTCAAGGGTTCAGATAGAAGCACACAAAACAGTGTGGAAAATTATTTACTCTTGTCCACCTTCTCAGTAATAAACACAGCCAAGTATCACAGACAAGACTACTTGTGCCACAATAACATTCTCATCAATCATTTAAAGCAATACGTGGAAACTCAAAATGAAAAATCGAGCCCCTTTTGTTTGCAAGATATGAGTACCGTTCCAAATAGCAGTCCAATCGGCATGATGCTGTACATGCAAGCATACAACAAGCCGTTTTGAAAGGTTCAGATAGAAGCGCACAAAACAAAGCGTGCAGAATTATTTCCTCTTGTCCACCTTCTGAGTGATAAACACTGCCAAGTATCACAGACAAGCATTCTTGTGCCACAAAAACACTCTCATGAACCATTTCAAACAATACCTGGAAGCTCAAAATGAAAAATTGAGTCCCTTTTGTTTGCAAGACATGAGTACCATTGCGAAAAGCTGTCCAATCAGCACGATGCTGTACATGCAAGCATACAACAAGCCGTTTTGAAAGGTTCAGATAGAAGCGCACGAAACAAAGCGTGGAGAATTATTTCCTCTTGTCCACCTTCTGAGTGATAAACACTGCCAAGTATCACAGACAAGAATTCTTGTGCCACAATAACATTCTCATCAACCATTTAAAGCAATGCATGGAAACTCAAAATGAAAAATTGAGCCCCTTATGTTTGCAAGACATGAGTACCATTGCAAATAGCTGTCCAATCAGCATGATTCTGTACATGCAAGCACACAACAAGCCGTTTTAAAAGGTTTAGATAGAAACGCACAAAACGAAGCGTGAAGAATTATTTCCTTTTGTCCACCTTCTGAGTGATAAACACTGCCAAGTATCACAGACAATTAAGCATTCTTGTGCCACAATAACATTCTCATGAACCATTTCAAGCAACACCTGGAAGCTCAAAATGAAAAATTGAGCCCCTTTTGTTTGCAAGACATGAGTACCGTTGCAAATAGCTGTCCAATCAGCATGATGCTGTACATGCAAGCATACAACAAGCCGTTTTGAAAGGTTCAGATAGAAGCGCACAAAACAAAGCGTGGAGAATTATTTCTTCTTGTCCACCTTCTGAGTGATAAACACTGCCAAGTATCACAGAGAAGAAGTCTTGTGCCACAATAACATTCTGATCAACCATTCAAAGCAATACGTGGAAACTCAAAATGAAAAATTGAGCCCCTTTTGTTTGCAAGACATGAGTACCGTTGCAAATAGCTGTCCAATCAGCATGATGCTGTACATGCAAGCATACAACAAGCCCTTTTGAAAGTTTCAGATAGAAGCGCACAAAACAAAGCGTGGAGAATTATTTCTTCTTGTCCACCTTCTGAGTGATAATCACTGCCAAGTATCACAGAGAAGAATTCTTGTGCCACAATAACATTCTGATCAACCATTCAAAGCAATACGTGGAAACTCAAAATGAAAAATTGAGCCACTTTTGTTTGCAAGACATGAGTACCGTTGCAAATAGCTGTCCAATCAGCATGATGCTGTACATGCAAGCATACAACAAGCCGTTTTGAAAGGTTCAGATGGAAGCGCACAAAACAAAGCGGGAAGAATTATTTCCTCTTGTCCACCTTCTGAGTGATAAACACAGCCAAGTATCACAGACAAGCATTCTTGGGCCACAAAAACACTCTCATGAACCATTTCAAGCAATACTTGGAAACTCAAAATGAGAAATTGAGCCACTTTTTCTTGCAAGACATGAGTACCATTGCGAATAGCTGTCCAATGGGCATGATGATGTACATGCAAGCATATAACAAGACGTTTTGAAAGGTTGAGATGGGAGCGCACAAAAGAAAGCGTGAAGAATTATTTCCTCTGATCCACCTTCTGAGTGATAAACACTGCCAAGTATCACAGACAAGCATTCTTGTGCCACAAAAACACTCTCATGAACCATTTCAAGCAATACCTGGAAGCTCAAAATGAAAAATTGAGTCCCTTTTGTTTGCAAGACATGAGTACCATTGCGAAAAGCTGTCCAATCAGCACGATGCTGTACATGCAAGCATACAACAAGCCGTTTTGAAAGGTTCAGATAGAAGCGCACGAAACAAAGCGTGGAGAATTATTTTCTCTTGTCCACCTTCTGAGTGATAAACACTGCCAAGTACCACAGACAAGCATTCTTGTGCCACAATAACATTCTCATCAACCATTTAAAGCAATACATGGAAACTCAAAATGAAAAATTGAGCCCCTTTTGTTTGCAAGACATGAGTACCGTTGCAAATAGCTGTCCAATCAGCATGATGCTGTACATGCAAGCATACAACAAGCCGTTTTGAAAGGTTCAGATAGAAGCGAACACAACAAAGCGTGGAGAATTATTTCCTCTTGTCCACCTTCTGAGTGATAAACACTGCCAAGTATCACAGACAAGAATTCTTGTGCCACAATAACATTCTCATCAACCATTTAAAGCAATGCATGGAAACTCAAAATAAAAAATTGAGACACTTTTGTTTGCAAGACATGAGTACCGTTGCAAATAGCTGTCCAATCAGCATGATGCTGTACATGCAAGCATACAACAAGCCGTTTTGAAAGGTTCAGATGGAAGCGCACAAAACAAAGCGTGGAGAATTATTTCCTCTTGTCCACCTTCTGAGTGATAAACACTGCCAAGTATCACAGAGAAGAATTCTTGTGCCACAATATCATTCTGATCAACCATTCAAAGCAATACGTGGAAACTCAAAATGAAAAATTGAGCCCCTTTTGTTTGCAAGACATGAGTACCGTTGCAAATAGCTGTCCAATCAGCATGATGCTGTACATGCAAGCATACAACAAGCCGTTTTGAAAGTTTCAGATAGAAGCGTACAAAACAAAGCGTGGAGAATTTTTTCTTCTTGTCCACCTTCTGAGTGATAAACACTGCCAAGTATCACAGAGAAGAATTCTTGTGCCACAATAACATTCTGATCAACCATTCAAAGCAATACGTGGAAACTCAAAATGAAAAATTGAGCCCCTTTTGTTTGCAAGACATGAGTACCGTTGCAAATAGCTGTCCAATCAGCATGATGCTGTATATGCAAGCATACAACAAGCCGTTTTGAAAGGTTCAGATGGAAGCGCACAAAACAAAGCGGGGAGAATTATTTCCTCTTGTCCACCTTCTGAGTGATAAACACAGCCAAGTATCACAGACAAGCATTCTTGGGCCACAAAAACACTCTCATGAATCATTTCAAGCAATACATGGAAACTCAAACTGAAAAATTGAGCCCCTTTTATTTGCAAGACAAGAGTACTGTTACAAATAGCTGACTAATGGGGATGATGCTGTACATGCAAGCATACAACAACCCGTTTCGAAAGGTTCAGTTGCAAGCGCACAAAACAAAGCGTGGAGAAATATTTGCTAATGTACACCTTCTCTGTGATAGCCCAGCCAAGTATGAGGAAGAGGAGAGCTTATGCCACTAAACACTCTTGTCAACCTTTTCAAGTAATGCATGAAAGCTCAAAACAACAACTTGAGCCACTCTTGTTTGGAAGACATGAGTATCGTGACCATTAGCTGTTGAGTTGGAATGATGTGGCATATGAATGCGTACAACAAGAAGTTTTCAAAGGTTCAGATGAAAGCACACGAAACAAAATCTTGAGAACTATTTGCTCCTATTTAGCTTTTGAGCAATAAACACAGCCAAGTACATTTCACGAGCAAGCAAGCTTCTGCCACCCAAACACTTATTCAACTATTTAAAGTAATGTGTTGAAAGTTAAACTGAATATTTGGAACAATTTTGTTGTAAGACAGGAGTAGCATTAGAAATACTTTGTTGGCCAGTGGTGAAGATACTTTCATGCAGACGTACAATAAGCTGTTTTCAAAGGCTCAGATGGAAGCACACCAAACAAAATTTTGATAATTATTTGCTCTTGTTTTGATTCTGAGGAATAAACACAGTCAAGTACCGTTCGCAAGTGAGCAAGCTTGCGCAAAGCCAACCAAACTCTCAGATCAACCGTTTCGAGCAGTGGATGAAAAATTGATCTGAATATTGGATGTAGTTTTGTTTCAACACCAGTATTGCAAAACCTTTTTAATGTGTTTGTATGTAATTATTTTGTACTTGTACAGATTAAAGACTTCATCGATATCTTTCAGTGTATGCGTTTAGACCACAGAGCGCAATTGCTATGTCATAACAGAGACGCCTTGCCCCTCGACTGTGTCATGTGCACTTTTTCCTCGAGGTCCAAGCTTCGTAGAGCTCATTCGCACTCTTCCTTGGTAGTCCTGCATGGCCCCTTGTGCTTTGTGCCTTGGTGCAATGACAGAGCACGTGAGCGAGGCTTGGTCTATCTCTCCTGAATATAAGGATTAATTCTCTTTTATCTTCTTGTGTATGTTCATATAATAGAAAATTACTCACTCACTATTTTCTGTTAGAGACTTCTGATAGAGAGACTATTCATTGCACAAATACAACATTTAAAATATTGTTTTTTTTTTCATAAATTGAACAGCAATATTTGTGCAAATATAACACGTGTACAACTAAGGTGATCAAATGAAATAAAGTACTTTGGTAATTGTCTGATATACTTATCTGCTATACTTTTGCACATATTTGCATCTCATGATATGAACTAGTTAAAATTGATTATTTCTTGAGGTTGTGTACAGCTAACTAATGGAGCTGAAAAACTGAGTATTTTAGACCTTTCAACACAAAAAAACAAAAATTTTATACGTGCCTAGGTATTTGGTCTAATAAGTTTACTGATGTACTACATTGACTATCAAGGTTGACATTGAGCCCTATCAAGTCCTATGTATGGCCCCCATACAGCCCCATTAGCTCCTATATTGTGCTAGATGAGAGTCCTACATACCAAACCCAGAATGCCTATATAGCTCCTACATACTCCTATATGTCCTGCCCAGGTCCCATTCAGCTCCTACATACCACCATCTAGCTCCTATATAAGACCCATCTACCCCCATTCGGTTCCTGTACAGCTCCTGTATTAGCTCCTGTAACCCCTGTATTGAAGCATACGGATCCTGTATGGAATTATATAGGTTTTTTTTCAGTAGGGCCCCCTTTGATGGCCACCGGCTAGCACAGCTGATGACTCTTCGTTGTCCACTAGTCATCTTCATAACAACGGTGCCGAGTCCTAAACTGCTTGCGTCGATATGTATTTCTGTTTCGGCGAATTCGTCGCATTGCACGATTACCGGAGGTGGCAAGTTTAGCCGCCGCTGTGATTGGTCGAAGGTTCATGACATCATGTGTGGGACGATGAGGACAGCTGACTGCGCTTCGCAGCCGGTGATGCCGGGTTTATCTGTTGAAATCTGTTTTCTGCTGTTGGTATGGCGAACTGTGGAAGCGTAACTAATTCACTGTACATCCGTACATTTTCCAGCCGGTCGTAACTGCATGAATGACGACCGAGGACAATGTCAGCGGTGATGATGTGACACAAGAGATTTATTCCCAACCAGCCCCCTTCTTCAAGACGGAAACATAGACTGGTACATATAGGGTGCATGTCGGTGCCTAATTTCCTAGTAGTGATCTGATAAAAATGATACGTTCAAGCGTGAATATAAATCCGACAAGGAACAGCAGCATCGTCACTCCCTTTTAGCCACATATTTTCCATCGGAAACATCAGCTGTTCATGGATTTCACTGCTCAGAGAGCAGCGTTGTTGATGCGGTCAGTATCGCCAATAGCAGTGGGCAAGAAACATACGATGAGTCAGTGTGCTACCACGAGAAAAAAAAGCCACACGAGTGCTGCACTTTGCCGCAATGGTCACATGTGCTCGGAACTGCACTGCGAGCGTGCACATGAATAGCCTGGTTCATATAGTGTAGTTCCATTGTTCAGAATACCTTCACGTTTTGCAAATTTTAGCTAGTACAACAGTGATAGTAAGTTAAAATGCCAGCGGTATATTAGCTGCGTTAGAAGCATGCGACTGCCGTGTAGAGTGCCTGATTTCAATGCTGTTCACCGATATCCGTGCACACACAATTTCGCCACAGGTGCTCATATACCCACTCCTGTCCAAATGGCGAAAGCGGAGGATACATACGAAACACGACGTGCCTCAACATTCCTGCTGGAATATTACTTTGCAGTGCCACATTTATTTTGTTGTGCGTTGTTATAACATTACTCTCACGTTCATTTTAATACACTGATACGTAGCACGTCTGCATTAATAAATACCAGCACTACTGCGATGACAAGCCCCCTTCAGCACAGTGTAGATTGTAGGCAGCAGAAGAATGCTGTAGAGGCTGAGCTTCTGACAAAAAAGCAGGGGCATGAACACTTCAGATGCCAACGGTATGTTCACCTATAATATGCACATACGGAAGTATTGACTATAATCAAATTTGTCACATCGGCAATGACCGAGATCGAGAATGTCTTTATTAAGAACAAACTCAGCTATGCTACACGGTAGACTATATTGCTTCATGGTGTGGCATTCGGCAGTGATCAAATGTTACGGTAGCGATTATATGTTTTCTGGATCATCGTATGAGCGTTTTTTGAATCAATGCATGCTGAATATTCTGCATTTTGATCTAAAGCCAATACCCAAGCAGGAATCTGCATAAGACACCCGTGTTAAAGTTAACTTTCTTTGGCGATCAAGACGTGCTTTGATAAATATATTTAACAACGTGATTGCGAGCGTTCGTGAAACTGGGAGATCGCGTCCTACTGGGTGCCACATCGAGAGAAAGTGCAATGAACGGTGTCTAAGTAACAGCTCGCAATCCGCACTTTCAATGGAGATTCGAAGTGAGCGTCGAGGATACGAGGCAGCAAAGTGAACTGATCACGGCTGCGGTAAGCGCAGGCTCACCTACTAACTACGTGCTGCAATACCATTTACATAGTGTTACGGTCTGGTCTCAGTTTTTCATTTCACGGGGGCAACTCGTGGTGGAAGCGAGGGCCCTCTCAGATTAAAAAACACGGGAGGAACCTCGTCGCTGTTAAGTCGCATACACTTGATCGCCAATTTCAGTGGCTGCATGAAAGCCGGGCTTCGTACGTAGTTGCTGTCAGAGAAGTGCTTGGACAGAGCACGCTTGATCTCGTAATTTGTAAGTGTTTGAAGTCTTGATCTCGTAGGTTTGAAAAGTGGCATGGCAGCCCTATGCCGCAGAGTAACTCGGCATCGTGAGTCCACTTGAACGTAGCGCAAACACAACTAGTGAATCTTACTTCTGAGTTGAGCTGTCTTGTACCATTTGCTTCAGAATAGAAAATTTTTTATGTGCGGACATTCTTCGGAAGAAGCCTTGTGAGCACCATGACAGTTAGGACACTTCAGTGTGGTTGCGCTACAGTTGTCTTCCGCGTGTGGGTCGGTGCACCGTGGGCACGCTGCGGAGCTCCTGCAAACACCCTTTAGATGGCCGATCTATTGACAATTGAAGCTTTGCAAAGGTTTAGGAATTAACGATCGAACTTGTTGACGAAAGTGGCCAACCTTCATGTAGGCGGGAAGACAGTCACCTTTCTACGTTACTCTAACACAAACTGCGTTTCCAAGGCCTCCAACGCTGACAAATTACGTTGTCTTGACTCGCTGATTTTGTAAGTATTGGAAAATCTGCGTTTGGGATTTCCGTGTTAATATCGTGAATGACTCCTGATGTGGTCGCACCATCGGCTGGCATGATGGATCTAACTGCTAAGTTTCGCAGTTGTGTTACTTGTTGCGGCATGCTCAGTGCGCTCGGGTGCAGCACTTCGACAGCCAGGATGTTTCTTCTTATATTTAGCCGTACGTCTTTGATCTCATTAGGCACAGTGTTTTCAAAATAGAGTGAAAGAGATTGTTTGTTCAGAACACGCAGACTTTGGTGGCGTTCTTTGGCACGAACAGGACGGAATGGAGCCATCGCTGGAGCGCCGTTTTCATGGTGGCCGTACTTGACATCGACAATGGCGTGACAATGCGTCGCTTGGCCTTGCGGTGGTGGACATGGAAAGGTTGAAAGCCGTCATGTGATGACTCGTCGCAGGATGCGCATTACAGCTCAGTGTCATCGCTCTCGCAGGATGCGTTTCCTTCCTTCCTCGAGGTAGTGGCTGCGGTCGAACAGGAGTCGGACGTCATCTCGTGAGGTTGTACATCCATTACTGCAACATACGGTGCAATACACCTCACAACTGCCGCGAAAAGTCCCGAAAAGCACTGAGACGAGCGAAATGCGTTCGACAAGAGGGTCTGATTTTCCAAAGTTCTCTACCGCCGGCCTCATATTCATATCGTGGTCTTGGCATGTAAGAACCCAGCTATATTTATAAATATTTCTATTTAATTATTGATGTGATGTACTATGTAGCGTTGGAAGGACGTTATTTTAGTTGCCCTTCCTCTTTCGTTGAGTACTTTGATGTACCAAGGCAAGTGACCGGCAGATCTGTAGTGGTGGAAAAAGTGCGTGATCATCTGTTCTAGGCGCCACGAGTTTGTGTGTACCGCGGGCACATTCTAAAATCAAGCCCTTGTACTTCAATAACCATAGGAATTTTGGAAATTTAACTTCCCGAAACGACCATAAAATTATGAAAGGTGCCGTAGTGGTGGTCCAAAAAATTCAACCACAATTCTTTAACGTGCACCTTATTTAAGGACGCGGACCTCAAGCATTTCCCCTTCATCAGAAATGCGGCCACACCAGCCATATTTTCTACTTTAAGCTATATGTTAGGTAACACCATGTTAGTTCGGGGGACCCAGTTGGCGGCCACATTTCGGCGGACGTAATCTGCTAGAAGCCCGTGTGCTCCAAGTTAGAAGCACGTGAACTCCATACCGTCGAACTACAGGGCCCACCACTACGGCATCTCTCACATTCATATCACGTTTTTGGACGCAAAATTACCAACAATTATTATTGATTCATTCATTCATTCACTAGGACTTTACTGAACACAATTTACAATTATCTTAGGAGACGTTGCGAAAGGTCCGAATTATGCCTGGCTAGGCTACATCACCCGCAGATTAGTTGTGAGTGTGCCTTGTGTCATTCACAATTTACATAACCACAGTCGCACTTTACATAAGAATATAATCACTTTCTCTGCAGCTGGAGAACTATAAGTAGCAAAAAAAGCTCGAAACACACAGGAATAACATGTTATCCTACGCTGTAAGCTCAGTAATCTAAAACTCAACATTACCAAATGCTACCATTTGACTGTTAAGTCATTAAATATATGTCAACCCCTTTAAGACCGGCCAAAGATCGAGCCTTTTGACACGGTAAAAATTTACTCTGCTTTCGCCCAGTCGTGTAAGGCTGGGGTAGATCAAGGCTAGTTGGAACTGGCTTGTCTAATTTTGACTAGGCATACGTTCACTCACACGCCTATACAGAAAATTCTGACGCGATCACATTGTGATTCATGCGTATTGGCTAGATATCGATCGGGTTTCATTGAGAAACCCTTCACCATCGCAGTACCAAGTAACTTATTTCTCCAAATTAGTTTTTGCCCTGAGTTGCATATTCAAGGCTTCATCTCAAATATGCCTCATCATATGTTAATTTAAATTTAGTCAGATAATTAAGCAAATTAGCACAAATTAGCCTCAGCTTTACCTAGTATGTGACTAAGCTCTACAGATATTACCTTGCGCGGAATGACTAGGCATAAAAGAATCTCAGCTCGGCCTAAATAGTGTTTATACAGTGTGGTTTTGGTATCTGAGTTATGCGTAGCTAATTAGGCTTTAAGGTGCCTAACATGGATTTATAAGGCTTGCCTATCGTTGCGTTGGTTCAGATCGGCATAGCTGTTTTTACTTTGGCTTGACGCTGCCGCCGCGCAAGCAAGTTCATGGTTTCTTCTCTTCGCCACGAATCGTACAAACGGAAAGATGCTACCGATGCTGTAAAGAAAAACATTGTTCCCGTATTTGCATGGTAATATGCAAATGTCGTCGAAAGACAATAGTTTTGCGTCTGGAGAGATTGAACAAAACGTTTATTTGATGTCAGTCTGCACAAGAAAATCGGTGAATGGCATTCTGGAGGCGCTGCGTTAGAGTGCCTCGTGCTGCAGCGGAGGCGAACGAGCGCACCAAGTCACGTCACACGTGAGACAAGAGCGCTATCTGGCAGTTATCTTGAACCACAAAACGCGCGGCTTTGAGACAGGCGCGCACGCCTGTCTCAAAGTAGTCATGTCAAAGTAGTCAGTTTTTATCACCTCTGAGACAGGCGCGCACGCCTGTCTCAGAGGTGATAAGGTGTAGAACGCAAGGTGACGGGTAGGTGCCACCACCGTGTCCTCTTAGAAAAGCGTTGGAAACACTTCCTTCTTCGTGCAAGCGTTGGATAGTCAGTGCCGCGTGATAAACGCTATAGTCCGTAGAATAACTTAAGTATGCCTTTTCTAGTAGAAAAGGCACATACAGAATATATACGTGTTGTTGTGGTGCCTCAGATATGCGCGATAATTGCTTTTTAGTTGACAATCGCACAAGTATGAACATTCAAGCTTGGACAACGTTGGTGGGCGCTGTGGATGGGGTCGGCCGTTTGGGATACCCGCTGGTGCAGTTTATATTACCCGGTACCATTAAGGAGGAACAAACAGACAAATATACAGACAGACAGACAAAAATTTTACGTCGAAGGTCTCCAAGAAAGACTTGTCATTAAAAAAAATAAACGTTTGGCTGCTTTTTTGAAATTGTCGGGGCAGTCTGGCAGCTTTTTTTTCTGATGCGTATAACGATTCGTTGCCGTAGAATTGGGGAACGACCAGCTTCTCTAACGTTACAACTCGCCGATCTTATCTCGGTCGCTTTAGAGGACGAACGGCAGCGAAACCAGCCATACACTAAACTTTTTTTTCTTAGTTGCCGCCACGCAATTCTCGACATCGCACGATATTTAAAAAGATAAAGTCGTGTGGCACTTCGTGGAAGACAGGTGAACTAAACGCCGATGTCTGCGAAAGCCGGATCGGGTTCCCTTTTGGTGACACTCGATGTCGATGACCGATATTTCGAGCATGAAAATACATTCGCAAGACGAGAGAACATGACTACCGCTACTCTAAGCTAACGTATTTGAGGCATCAATGCGCACCCAGTCAACTTCATTATGAAACATGGTTTCACCTACAAAAAGTAAGTGGGATATTCAGCTTCTGCTTTTCAAAGCTCCGCGGACGCATCACTGACGAACATGCCTCCTCGCTTCCTCCTTGATAGGCTTCAAGTGATCCTTCGAAATAAGATTCCTACCTCTACCAGAAATTTAATTTGGCCTAGATTCGGCTCACATGCCACGCAGCTTGCGCAATGCTCTGCCAATTTAGCACCCCTGTTGTCGTCAACCCTTTTTAACAGTTCGTGAATGCTCCACCACCCAGCCATTATTGCAACGACAAGTCTGGCCTATATTTGACCTACCAGAGATCAATGGGCTTTCATATAGACAACCCCCGTGTAACAGTTGAGAAGCTTTCAACCGTGCCTTTTTTATAAACCTATTTTTCCGCACGACAAGAAACACGCGACCACAAATAGGCGAGTTTATTCGGAGCGAAGAACACCATCATACCATAAGTTAGCGCACACACGGAAACTCAATTCTAAATATGCCATATTAATCGCAAATTGCATGGAGATATTTTTCCTCAATTTCGCTATAGCACTTGGGAGGCCAATTCACCGGCCAAATTGAAGATACAATTATTGAGTCTGGTTTCCGCTCAAATAATGAACACGTTTCGGCAGTTATACTTGAGATTTTAGCATATTACTTAGGCTTATGCGAATAGTGAATTTCGGGGTGAATAGTGATTTTGGAGCGAATAGTTATTTTGGTCGAATAATTTCAAATCGAATTCAAATAGAATGTATGACATATAAAAAGGGAATATTTATCATAACCTAACTAACCCGCATAATATTTATTTTGAAATTAAATAGGGGCTCTATGCAAATACCTTTTTTTGTTGAAAGGAAGTCAAAACAACTTTGATTAGTAGTTTCAGTAGGATACGAGTGATAACCTGTAAAATACATAACGTTTTAAAACTTATTATACTTAAATCATATAAACTATCATAACAAGCTTCATAAAATGAAGGATTGATTTGAGGCTAACATGTTCCTTTAAAGGGGCCCTGCAACACTTTTTCAAGTATCCACGAAGCCAGTAAACATGCTTGTCGCCTCACAAGTTTGCCGCCGCAATGTTTCTAGAATCAGTCCAGTACGAGCGGAGTTCCAAAAATTTGTCGCATGTTGCAATTGCATTCTCCATTCTCGACCCGTAAAAAGAGCTAGAAGCTAAGTAGGAAAGGATGGCACGGAAAAAGAAAAAGAAAACATCATGAGCGCCTAGTGACTTGAGCATTTTTTCTCCCTTTTTTTTCTTCTAATACGAAGCCTTTCAGTGCGATTCTGCACGTACTTGTGGACAAACAGCGGCCCCACGCGGCGGTCCGATAGCGACGAGCACGCCATGCTCAAATCAGCCAATGACTGTGACCAGAGCCGTATTTTCTTTCTTGGCTGTGATAAGTGATTTTTTAGTTGTAGTGTCATTTGCCGAGGGAAGAGAGCAATTTTTAGCTTTGAAAATTCATTGTGAACTTCAGGCCACATGCTGCGCTATAAATCTTGCCGCGTGTGTTCTCGGTAGCCTCGACCATCGATCAGCAGCGTTTTTGACCATGCTCAGTAAGTGTTGCAGGGCCCTTTAATTCTGAAAGAGGGCTTCGCGGCAAAGCAAATTTTTACTGATTAGGTGTTTTCGGCGTTTTGCAACACTACATTGCAAAAGAACCATCTTTACAGGCGCACCAATAAACAATTATTTGTTTATTCCGAATACTTCAGAAACATTCGATAATTTAAATTCGAATTGAAGTGAATTCGAATACTCCCCTATTCGTTCGAATATTCGAAGCATTCGAATATTCGCACAAGACTAATATTACTCAAGCACATTGGTTGAATGAGAACGTAAGCACATTGACTTGTCTTCCTTCCATGGAAGTTATCTTCCTCAACATAAAGTACATTACGGTAGTTTACTCCTTTATCACAAGCGAGTATGAAGGCATTAGAGCTTTTCTTCTGAGTTACGCTCTGCTGATAATTCAGAAAGTCAAAAAGCAAAAAGTTTTGCAATGATAATCACTGTCTCCGCTGTTTTTCATGATTCTGTGTTTGGATAATTCAGTGATTTCCCTGTTCATACATCAAGTCTTTTTTTTCGTTAATACTATTTTTTACTTGTCATCTTGAACGCATATTATAGCCAACCAATCGGCACTACTGGCTTTGTAAGAAACCCCTTATGCCAATCGTAAATTTGTCGCGATGTACACATGTATCACGTTAAGGCGCATCACGTACAAACGACTGCCAAACGATTATGCCCCACCATGCTGTCTTTTTGATCAGAGAAAAATATTTTTGTGCCGATGCAGAATCGTCTTATTCATTATACTAAACCACGTGTTTGAGGGCCTCCGACGACCGGCACGCACATATGCGTGACTTTCATATTCTGTATTCTATTCCCAGATGAAGGCCGTTACAAAGGCTGCAACGCAGATTGAACTAAACTGCGCCAGAAGGTACGTCATGTTTCAAATACATTTATACAGACCTGCGTGATATATATATATATATATATATATATATATATATATATATATATATATATATATATATATATATATATATATATATATATATATATATATATATATATATATATATATATATATATATATATATATATATATATATATTTATATTTATATTTATATATATATGTGACGAACCACACGAGAACGGTGTGGTGGAATGGTAGAGAAGGAGGAAGACGAAGACAAATAAATGGTTCATCGTACAGCCATCACGCCTCCTGCGTCACACTAGTCGACAGGATCTACCGTGCCCTTCATCATGGCCACATCCAAGAAAGTCATCAACATCCCGAAGTACTCGGGAGCATCTACGGACGTCCCCTTTGACAAGTGGCTGCGACTCTTTGAGGTGAGGACTGCGGCCGCAGCATGGACGGAGCGAGACAAGCTGTGCTACTTCTCCGACTACCTTGAAGGTGAGGCTTTCCGATGGTTTCTCACCGAGGTTTTCGACACAGACGCGTCTTGGGAGAGCTTATGTGAACGCATGAAGGGACGCTTTACGAGCGACGTCGCGGATCCTTTTCGCCAATTCATTCATTGCCGGTTGCGAACAGGCCAGAGCTTGCAGAAATACTATAATGAAAAAATGTCTCTCGGACGCCTCGCCGACTTAAAGGACACGCACCTTATATCAGGGTTCATCGACGGCCTTCCTGCGCATATGGAGATGGCGCTTGCTGGGCTTACCTCGTCTACACCAGAGGCATGGCTTACAGCTGCACTTCGTGTAGAGTCAATCATGCAGAGAATGAAGTTACATCGCTTTCCACCAGCTCGGAATACACAGATTAACATAACAAGTGACAGAACTAGTCAGCGTCCACGTAATTCCCCGGTACGAACACCCGTGCGTGAGTGCAAACACTGCGCGATTGATAGCTTACCCCGACAGATGCACTGGCATAATGAATGCCCACGACGCGCAAGCATTTCCGCCCTCTCCACCAACCAGGGAAACGAGGAGGGCGACCCAGAGTTCATGTAATTCAGTTTGATGCCCTCATTAACGGGTACCCTGTCAGCGCTACACTTGATACCGGAGCTACAATTACCTGTATCAACGAAGCAGTGCTGAAGGCACTTCACCTGCAAATAATGAGGAATTCATGCATCTCAGTTCAACAAGTCACATCATCTACCAAAACTTTGGGTCGCGTTAATCTAAAGGTACACATAGGAAAAGTGACAAGAGAAATTCAGGCTCATGTTCTACAAGGCATGAAGAGCAACTTACTTCTTGGCTTGGATAGTGCTTGCCTCTTTAACTTGTCGCTGGACCTTGACACTATGACTCTACGCCAAGGGAAAGACATCCTCCATTCTCGTACACAGAACCAAACCACGGTTAACAAGGGCGCGTCTTTGCAAGGTGTTGAAGTTTGTGATGTACTACATCTAAATAAAACTCAACAGTTGGCATTGAAGCAGCTTATCCACAAGTACGATGACATTTTTTCCAAGTCACAGACAGACATTGGGTGCATCAACGGCGAAATGCATCGCATTCATCTCAACAACAATGTTCCCATTCGTAGAGCTCCCTATCGATGCTCAGAAACTGACAGCGTTGAAATGGACAGACAGATAAATGAGCTTCTCAAGCAAGGTGTCATACGACTATCTACCTCCCCATACGCTGCGCCAGCACTTCTGGCAGAGGAAAAAGGGGAAGGACGTACGCGCTTCTGCATCGACTACCACAAGCTGAACGAATTGACGGTGCCTGATTATCAGCCCATCCCTCGCATCGATGACGTTCTCGATTCTCTGGGGAAATCTACGTACTTTTCGACATTAGACATAACGTCAGGTTACTGGCACGTGAAGATTCACCCTGATGACATTCCGAAAACGGCGTTTGTCACACGTACCGGTCACTACGAGTGGCTCGTCATGCCTTTTGGCCTTTGGAATGCTCCGGCCACCTTCGAACGGGCTGTCAAATTCGTATTGGCAAAACACCGTTTGCAGAACGTCACGAATTACTTCGATGACATTGTTGTCTACTCTGACACGTTTCCAGACCATCTGAGGCATCTGGAGGGCGTTTTGAAAGCTTTCAAAAGCGAAGGCGTCAAGCTGAAATTAAAGAAGTGTCAATTCGCTCGAACCTCCATTGAGTACCTGGGACACAAGGTTTCGCATGGCACCGTCACTCCAAAGCAAAGCAACGTGGACGCAATCTTACGGTTTCCGACACCATCACGCCCTAAAGTGTTGCAGCGTTTTCTCGGCACTGTCAAGGTTTACCGGCGATACATCGACCACTTCAGTCAAATCGCTCACCCACTGACGCGCCTGCTCATCAAAGACGCCACCTGGAACTGGGATGCGGAGTGTGAACTGGCTTTCACTCAGCTCAAGAAATGCGTGACGGAAGAGCCAATCCTTAACATCTACGATGCCACTAAGCCTTGTGTGCTATACTGCGATGCATCCAACAGAGGTATTGGCGCCGTCTTGAAGCAGGCTGATGATAAAGATAGAGAGCACCCAATCGCATACCATTCACGGAAGTTACTAAAACACGAAATTAATTACGCCATCACAGAACCCGAATGTTTGGCAATTATTGACGCCATCGATAAATGGCACTGCTATCTACACGGGAAACCTTTCACTGTGATCACAGATCACGCAGCGTTGCAATGGCTTAAAATCATCAAGAATCCCCGAGGCCGACTTTTCCGGTGGTCCTTGAAACTCTCCATGTACGACGTGAACATCAAACACCAAAAGGGCATTGACAACATTAAAGCTGATGCACTATCTCGAAGCCCGGTAGTTCAACTCCTATCTGCTGAGCAACTGCGAGAGCATGACAACGACAAACCACCCAGAAAGCATACCATTGAGAACGCACTAACTGTAGTGACACGATTGGAACCACCTTCCCTCTTCCGTTGTATCAATAACAGACCCTTTGTTATTCAAGACTGCAATTTCTCAGCAATGCTTGTAACTATACGCAGTTTCCATTATCTATCTTTGTCTTGTATGTGCTTGAATTCTTATACATTTTTAGTTGATTTATGTTGCCTTCCTGATTTGCGCATCTGATACTTGTTTCTTTATTTTGTCTTTTTTTCTTGTGTGTTATATATGTTGTACCCACCCCCTCTGTAATGCCCTACGGGCCCTGAGGGTATTCTAATAAATAAATAAATAAATAAAAGTCTATGTGCCTTTTGCCCTCCGGTCTTATCTTCTCCAAAAAGCTCATGACGCTTTCGGTCATGTCGGGGTAAAGAAGACGCTGCGGCTTCTCTCTCCACAGTACTATTGGCCCGACATCATCACCGACGTGAGCGAGTACATACGCCACTGCGATACCTGCCAGCGCTGCAATAAACCGAAGAACAAACGATTTGGTTCCTTGGAGTCTTTGCCACCAGCGGAACAACCGTTTGATCTTCTGGCCATGGACACTATCGGAGGTTTTGGCAACTACGGCTCTTCCAAAAGATTCATTCACTTAGCCGTTGATCATGCCACCCGTTATGTCTGGGCTTTCGCACAAAAGAATGAGACTTGCGACGCGTACATCTCTTGACTGAAGAGTATCTTCGCTGCTGGAAAGCCGCGGAAGTTCCTTTCCGACCGCGGCACAGGATTCACTGCCGGCAAATTTAAGCAGTTCCTCAAGCATAACAATATTCATCAGCTTTTAACAAGCTCACAACGCCCGCAGTGTAATGGCCTAAACGAGCGCACTAATCAGACGATCGTTACTCGCCTCCGATGCAAGATCAACGATGAACCCCGAAAACCGTGGCCGCGTCTCCTCTCGGACGTTGTCGACGAGTACACTAGAACGCCTCACGAAGTCACAGGCTACCCACCCTGCTTTCTTATGTATGGCACACCATCGTATCCCTATCTTCTTCCAGGCGTTACCGAAAATCTGCAGGAAGCTCGTACAAACGCAGTCCGCAATTCAGTAGCATATCACGAGAAAAACAAGATCATATATGACAAGAAGTTCCTTCCATTAGAGCTTCAAGTGGGAGACTTTGTTCTATATGAAACGCCCTGGCACCCGAACCGCGGCAAACTCAGCGCAATCATGGAAGGACCCTATACGATCATACGCAAGATTTCGGCAGTTAACTACGAGATCGACCGCAGCGTGGCTCCACTCGGTCGCCAGACTGACATCGTTCATGTCGGGATACTTAAACGATATCATCCACCCCTGCACCTACGTCTCTTTCGGGGGAGGGGGGAAGCGTGTGACGAACCACACGAGAACGGTGTGGTGGAATGGTAGAGAAGGAGGAAGATGAAGACAAATAAATGGTTCATCGTACAGCCATCACGCCTCCTGCGTCATATATATATATATATATATATATATATATATATATATATATATATATATATATATATATATATATATATATATATATATATATATATATATATATATATATATATATATATATATATATATATATATATATATGGGCAAGAAGTGTATACCTAAGGGCTCGTTTTTCCGTATTTTTGACACAATATTAGTGAGATCTAACAGACAGTACTGCCATTGAATGTGCCGGGGAAGTTATTAGAACCAATGGAATGTAAATAAAAAAGAAAAGTGGGTGAAAAAATAACCAGCCGTGAGCAGGAAGCGAATCTACGACCTTCGATTAACGCGTTCGATGCTCTAACCACTGAGCTACCACAGCGGCCTTCCCTCCATCCACTTTTTTGGGGTTTATATGTGAATTTAGAAGTAGGAGTATCAGTCAGCGCCATCTATAAGCCAAGCGACGAGTGTGAAACACTCTTTAATGCGCATATGTGGCGTCACGTAGCACGTGAGCTTATTACGAGCGGGCAGCTGTTTATTAGTCCCTCGTGTACAACCTAATGACACCACGTCTGCCAGTACGAGACCCTCGTTAATGAATAATGGAAAGTAGTGTATAAGTAAGGGCTCGTTTTTCCATGTTTTGACACAATATTAGTGGGATCTAACAGACAGTAATGCCAAGGAATGTAAATAAGAAAGAAAAGTGAGTGAAAAAATAACCAGCCGTAAGCAGGAACCGAATATATATATATATATATATATATATATATATATATATATATATATATATATATATATATATATATATATATATATATATATATATATATATATATATATATATATATATATATATATATATATATATATATATATAGGGTGCTCCATGCAACTTTAACCAGAGTTTAGAATTATGCCGGCACGACGCAACCAAGTGCATGTTGCTCACCGTTGCCTGCTGGAGTTATTCTGACTATATTTTTTTTCTGAATTCTAGTTTATTTGATCTGTTTATTTAACTAACTTTTCAAAAAACGAAGATTGATACAACAATTATAGAGGAAGTGGTAGATTGGTTTCCAAGACGCCTAATTAGACAGGTTTGAACTTCATATCTGGTATGCATTGGGGTTTTTCTTATAATTACAAATGCCTGGAAAATACAAAAAAAACATTTCGTGACAAACCCGCTCGTGCGCCAGTGTGCCCAATGAATGTACTGCTCCCTAAGGTTCCGCGTACGAACAACCAAAGCATGTGCCTCATTGTGCTGTCTCGGCCGGGCCGCAATGATGGTGGCGGCTTTACGATGAACATGTTAAATCTCATTATATTGTGTTAAAACACGGAAAAACGAGCCCTTAGGTATACACTTCTGTCCCTTATTTCATTGAACGAGGGTCTCATACTGGCAGACTTGGTGTGTTTAGGTTGTATAAGAGGGACTATTATTGAGCTGTCCGCTCATAATAGGTTCACGTGCTACGTGACGCCAAACATGCGCATAAGAGTGTTTTCACACTCGTCGTTTGGCTTATAGATGGCGCTGACTGTCACTCCTACTTCTAAATTCACATATAACCCCAAAAAAGCGGATGGAGGGAAGGCCGCTGTGGTAGCTCAGTGGTTAGAGCATCGAACGCGTTATTCGAAGGTCGTAGGTTCGATTCCTGCTCACGGTTGGTTATTTTTTCATCCACTTTTCTCTCCTCTTATTTACATTCTATTGGTTCTAATAACTTCCCCTGTACATTCCTTGGCATTACTGTCTGTTAGATCTTATTATTATTGTGTTAAAACACGGAAAAACGAGCCCTTAGGTATACACTTCTTTCCCTTATATATATATATATATATATATATGGGGGGGGGGGTGTTTGTGTGTAACCTGGAAAATGAAAGCTTATCACAAATCGCATGGTGCAGCGTACAGGGTCGAAGACTAACGATCTGCATGTCCACGTGATGGAGATATGAAAGAACTGCGAAAATCCATAAAGTGACTTAAGGGTTGTTTGAAGGGTACTACGTCCTCTGAAAAAGAAGTAAGATTGAGTTTTGCATCTGCATTTTAGCGTTTTTGTAGTTTGATACGTGTATCAGGTGCTCTTACACACAAGGACGGGCAAGAAGTAGCGCAAGCCCGACAGTTCAGAACAACACTTTAGAAGATATGGTTTGGGAATAACTTTGATTTATGAATTTATTTCAATATCAAATGCTCCGGAAAAAATGCTGGTGGGAGGCCGTGCGGCGATTAAGGGTCAAGAATCGGAAGACAAGCTTTCGTTTTTTATAAGACGGCCATCCCGCAAGCCTGACGCCTGAGTAAAACGTTCATGTCTGCAATGTTATAGTGGGCCGTGACCTTCAAGAATCCGGCATTTTCAATTTCCTTCACGGAATCTCGATTCAGGTGACAGTTGCAACAAGTTATCTTCCAAAGTGGGGTTACCGCGCTCTGCAGCAGCTTCTGCCACGTACCGTTGGGAAAACCCACGTGCTCCAAGAAAACCACGCTGCCACCCTGCACATAAAAACTTCAGTTAGTTTCGGGACACAGATCCATGATGGCCAAACTCATGCCCTATGCTGCACCAGTCGAGCTTTAGAGGATCTTTAAAGTGGAACAATGAAACATATAATTCTAGATATGTTGTAAAAATAATAAAGCAATCTAAGTTTAATTTAGAACTTCGCACAAAATTAAGTTCTACGCTCAACCTAATAAATTTTAAAACACTTTTGCAATATTTTGATGACACGAGCTGAACGACATTCTTTGAAATTGGCGTGCAAGAAAATGAACATATGGATATACGACGACACGAGCGATCACAGCTAGATGATTCGATTCAGAAAAAAAACATGAGATTATGAAGTTCAGAACACCATGGGCGCGCCTGCGTCTACATATAAATTGAGGTAGATAGCAAAAGCTTACAAATAATCGCGCTAAGTCAACTGAAACTAACTCACCTACAAGCATACCAACGTTTGGATAACACCAACGCGTCTTTTATTTCTTTTAATGCCAGTGAACACGCACACTTACCCATGGGAGCCGCCGGTCTGCCTTTGTTCAGGTAATAATAGTGCTGCGACGATGCATGAGGGGCCACGCTGCTTGAATCATACCTGCTTTTGAGTACGTTCCGCCGATGATGCGATAGACGCGTTTCCTACTACACTATAGTTCGTCTGTCAGATTTGTCGCTGCGTGCTCGTTTTTTTTTGTGTGTGTGTGGCTCGAAGCAAGGCTGCCACCTCATCACGGCGCAGCGCATGGAATAGCATTGCAGTGACGCTTCCCCGCCCCGCCGCGGTGGTCTAGTGGCTAAGGTACTCGGCTGCTGACCCACAGGTCGCGGGTTCGATTCCCGGCTGCGGCGGCTGCATTTCCGATGGAGGCGGAAATGTTGTAGGCCCGTGTACTCAGATTTGGGTGCACGTTAAAGAACCCCAGGTGGTCAAAATTTCCGGAGCCCTCCACTACGGCGTCTCTCATAATCAAATGGTGGTTTTGGGACGTTAAACCCCACAAATCAATCAGTGACGCTTCCCCATTGGTTCCCCACATAGCGCCACAAATGGCACCACGCTATCTCAAAACAGTGTATTTTTAGCTAGCGTGACCGCCAACATATGAAATTGAGGAATGCCAGACGCCACCTCACGGATTTGTACACAACTGAACGAAAAATTACTTCGTATGATTTCTATTGTGAGGCACTGCATAGGGGGTGGGGCACCCTTCCCCATGACAGCAAAGCCCACGCGATGGCTAGGCGATAGGTCAGAGCAGTAAAGGGCTAGAGGAGAGGGTGGTGAACGGCTGGATTGGGTGCATTTGGCTGGCATTGATAAAATAAAGGAGGCATCACTAACACAATCACTGTCTTTTTAGAAGCAAAGCAGTTTATGGCCGACACTACCTTGATCCGTCACTTGGCCATCCAATGTTAATGCGTTAGTTAATCGGTATAAAATTGCCTGCGCTCGCTCGTCTCTACTCATTGTCGTCAAGGGTCTGATGAACAACAACATGAAAATGATCGCTTCCCCACCGCAAAGTGGCATTGGCGCCAAGGGAATCCTAAACTCTGGGCTAGAGAAGGGGAAGCGCGCCGTAAATGCGGCAAGATGTTGTGGATACGACAAGGACTCGGGAAGCCGAAACGAAACGACAGCACCGTCAAGCCAACGCCAGGCAGTCTCACAACGTATTTGCCGGGAAGCTGATCGGGAAAGATTTCTTGATCAATTGTCACGTGGGTTTTAACGTCCCGAAACCACTATATGATTACGAAAGACGCCATAGGGAGAGACCCGGAAATGTCGTCCACCTGGGGTCCCTTAATGTGCACCCAAATCCTACGCACATGAGCCTACGATTTCGAAGCAGCGAATTTGTATTGTACACACGTGTTACACTTTTTCATGTTCGAGAAGCCACGTACGGGTATTCAAGGTTACTCGATTGATCTCCGCTGCTTCGCTCACACAACATCATTCACTTCATTGATATGCAATGATTTTTATGTCAAGCCACTCCAAAAGATCGCTTGCCATGACGTCTCCGCTGCGGTAATGTACCTTCATTTGACTGAACAGAGTCGCACAATGGTCAAATTGCATGGCATGGGTCGCAAAACTTGTAGGAAAAAGTGTCGGAAATTTATTGCCACAGGCATGAAACCCCGCCAATGATTGAAGCGCAACTAGATAAGTAGGTCAAAAACAACCAAAATTAAATGTTCTGTATACAATTGCTCTCAAACAGTCATAATTATATATGTGTTAAAGTTAACTATAAATATACATTACGGTGTATATGACACCTGGCTAAATGGTTGATTGCCACACTTTTCGTCAAGTACCATAAACGTGGAACTTGGGGGGCGTATCCAGGCAATTTGCAATCAGAGCTTGCGTTTAGCTCAGCGTGTTCTTTGGTTCGGCACATTTCCTGGTCAACGAGGCATCGCTCCCTTTTCCCTTGTGGTTTCCTGCGTGGCTCCCATAGTTTACTTATTTTTCATGCGCTGTTTTCTGGTGGGACATTCTGGAGCTGAACTAGCTCGCAGAAGGTTCAGATAGCCGCTTCTGTGATTGCTGACTGCTTTGACTGGCGAACGGCCGGCTTGCCATCACCTTTAATAATGTTGAACGCAATACAATAAACAACGGTATGCTGCACTTTATGGTTGCGAAAGCTATATTCTGAAAGACGCTGTCTCACTTCAGTGGTTTTTGACTATTGGGAACGTGAGTTTTCCAAGTATTACGCTATTGTGCTCGTGAACAGTTGTGTCAGAATTGCAATTGCGAAGTTTTTGGGCAAATCATGTAAGTACGTTATTTGGCTAATAAAACCACTTTGTTTCCTCAATCTTCGTTTTTTTTTGTTTATTTTCTCTACCGCATGCAATTAGTGAGCCGCAGCGCGCAATATAATTGCGTATATATGACGGCACCTAAAATGACGTCATATAGAAAAAATTTGATTTCACGCATTGTTTTGCAAATACACGACGCTGCTACTGCCTGTACTTTTGACGTCATTATCAATATTTCAGTATTTTTTGTATGTTGTTAGTTGTCTCGTTCATGCATAGACGGCAACGGCGGAAGCATGCCGCTGGCTACTGGATTCATGGGCTTCTTTTCAAGTTACGCTACCAGTTTACATATAGCTTGGTGACGCTGTGCACAATGCGCTGGAAAGATGCGTTCACTCGCAAATTCTCAGGGACAGCTCATGCTAACGTATCCTTTAATTGACATCCCGGCTTGTTTGTCCGAAGTAACAGTGCCTGGAGCTCAACGGCAACTAATACACAACCACCTACAAAAAATGCCAGCTAGGCAGTATGTTATTTCTTCTCCAATGCGCTGTTTTTCTCTCCTCGGCATCTATGCGCGTACAAAGCTTAAACAACTTGTTCGACGCGGATATCGCCACGCGTGTCCTTTTGATGTATTCAAATTTTAGCAGCAAGCACTGGTTGCTATGCTCAGCACCAGCCAGGCCGCATCCTTGCAGAAGCTTCGCGATTGTTTAAGATCATATTGTCAAGATTGTGGACCAGACGAGAATGATCTAGTTCTTTGCAGAACTTTATTCCATGCAATCTTTGATAGCACAGCTTAAAAGCGGTAGTAATTTACCACTTGTCACCTATCTAGAACCGATGATCTGTTGACTGTTATCAATGTACAACTTACATTCCTTGTACACTCGGTTTCGATTTTCCGAGCAAAAGATCACTCAAATGGAAAGCTGCGTAATTTCAAGTTCTGCTAGGCTCATTTTCCCCGTCACGACCATGAGATAATATAAAGATCAGAACACTGTTGCTAGTAGCCAATTTTATTAGGTTGTACATCGCAGTCTTAATGTGCGGCAGTACCAAGGCCTTATAACGTTGTTCTGCTTTTCGCTGTTCCTCTCGTTTTTTCTTTATTTTATGAAGAAGCGACTCCACAGTGTCCCCCAGAAAGTTCTCTGTGTGCCCAGAAAACCTTAGCCCGTTCACGTGTTGCCAGAAACCGGTCGGGGCCTGCGTGGTCGCAAGATTTTCGGAGCGCTGAATAATAAATCATCATGACATCTGTAGCTGACCAAGCTAATAGTTTTAACCACCTGATTAGATTAAAATTAGCAGTCAATAAGGCACTGCTCACAAAATTCAGAATCGAAAGCAGTTACCTCAGATTATTTCGGCACTGGTTATGGCACCTTGCTTTTCGAATAATACACTTACATTGCTAGATGGTTTGTCCTCGCAAATTCAGCCATAGTTTATCTTAATGTTGGCACGAAAATAAATATGAGCCCGGAAAGAGCAGTGCCTAACGAACCCACTTTCACCAATACACGCTTGACTTCTTTGAAGACTTTCCTGGGATTTTTTTACAGAGCAAAAGAGGTAGGTGAACACTGCAACATCACAATGACTGCTTGGCAAATCACTCATTGTTTCGTCTTATCTTGTCACCCATTGCTCCAGTTGAATCTGTAGAAGCAGAAAAAAAAGGGCTCGCAACACGCACACAATACTAAAGCCTACATGTAGGCAGGAAGACACGGTGATAGAATACTTTAGGTCAACCAACTCCGGGACTCTCTACTGCCAGATAATGTTCTGCTTCGCGAGGATCCCTAGCGGTGGCGCTACAAACTTTGCCCCGGTTCCCCTCCCCTCTCTCGGTGCAGGAAAGCCTGGCGAGGCAAATGCGCGACGTGTGAAAGTAGCGGCGCATATTTATCGTCGCTGCAATACTGGCGTTACGCCGTTAACCTCCTCCCTCATCATCCCCTCTTTCGCGGCGCCGTTCTATGCGTGTCGTGTGGTTGATATCGCGCGATAACCCGGGGCCGGATTCACAAAACTCACTTACGAAAACATTTTTGCGCAAGAGAAATTTTGTTGCGTAAGTCGATTCACGAAACGAAAAAACGTCGTAAGAGGCCATCGTTGTCACATCGGCCGCTGCAAATAAAGCGCGCTGTGACTGCCCGAGAACATGTCAGCGATGGTGGTGCAGTGCTATATTTGCTTAGGTCACCAAAAAGTGCTCGTAAGTGAATTCACGAAGCGAAATTGTGCGCAAAAACAGCATGGCTGAGAGAAAATCCTGAGTGGTCCGGACCACTCTTAGGAACAATGTGGCTACTTAGAACCTGCTGCCGCGGCGGTATACTTTGGTGCCCTGGCTGGTTTTGAGTTAATTCACGCCCATTCAGGGCTGCCTGATGACTGCTGGTGCGTTTTTATTTCTTTCGGCGCTTTGAGCTTCGCGTGTTGTTTCCCTTGTACGCAGTGGATGGTGTTGACAACCACCATCGTCCAATAAGTTTGAAGTTGCAGTAATTGAAGAATTCTATTGGGCATCAATGGCATAAAACTACGCATGTAAAGATTTGTGGTTGGATGAAAACAAATGTGATACGTGAATGGTCGGTGCATTCGAACGCGGCGTGGCATAGGATCAACCTTATTTGTTATGTTGTTGTGTGGCACCCCATCTCATCCAATTGAAAGTGCGACTCGAGATCCTTGCCTCATTGGTGGAAATTACCACAAAAGAGGTTAATGGGAGCATATTCTTTGCACGCTATTGGAAATAAAAATTAGAGGAAGTTTTCAGTGAGTGGTTCATAGAGTTTGTGCTCTAGTGTACTTTCATTGGCTCTAACTGTCCAATGGTTGCGATCTCTGAAATACAGCTTTCGATACACTTTGGGACGATCTGGAACAAAGCGTACTTTGTAAACCAAAGCGTATTAGGGGTGCGCGTGATTACGCATGAAACTACAAACAAATCATGCATCTTCCCCTTCACTGTTCAGACACCGATATGGACCGTGATAATATGGCAAGCAATCGGAATGAAATGACCCTAGTAACTTTGTATGACACCGAAAATATGCAAACCCTCACGATTCTGGAGCAAACCTTGGCTGAATTCGTCCCTGCGTCAATTACCATCCATTTAACTTGGCGCACGAACATCATTCAAAGGTAGAGCGAGCCACTGACATGTATTTTGTGTGACGCAGCGACCACTTGACCTGAGAATAATAGCGTTGCGAAGGCGAATCCCCTGTTGCATGCTCTGATCGAAGCAGACGACAAACGCGAGCAGACAACGGCTTGGCCGACAGGCACAGCTTC
This sequence comes from Rhipicephalus microplus, assembly GCF_043290135.1. Lineage (NCBI taxonomy): Eukaryota > Metazoa > Arthropoda > Arachnida > Ixodida > Ixodidae > Rhipicephalus > Rhipicephalus microplus. The sequence goes on from NC_134702.1 coordinate 216,310,537, forward strand.
TGATTAGTTGTGAAGCAATACCCTCTACATCAGCTGACTCCGTGACGTTGCCAAAACACTTCTTTCATCTGGCACGCCTGTCCTGTTCGTCATATCACCCCCCTCACACATAAGACAAAATTTTTTCACGCCGTGAAAATAGTGCAAGTACTTTCTAATGCTATGTTCACACTACGGTCGTAACGTGCGTAACAGCTCGTTCGGCGTATCGAACGCAACGGCTATAAAAAGCGTTACCGCAGTTATGCCGATACCTTTGTTCACATTTACAGCTACGTACATTACTATTTTTACGATAGGCCAATCATATTTGTCGGTGTAGAATTGACGTCACTAGCGGTCCAATATGGCTCCCATCAACACGCGAGCGCTGGCCGAGTTGGAAGAAATTCACGCTAAAAATGAGCTTATAGTCGTGTATTCAATCGCCCGAAGACGGCGAAGGCGACAGAGAAGAGTTTGGGTGCGCCAAGTATTCCTCGACAGGGCCGTGGATGGCGACTTTCACAACCTTCTCGTCAAGCTCCGACTTGGAGACGCTGCGATGTTTCATAATTTCATGCGCATGTCGCCCCAGCAGTTCGACTTCCTTGAGAACTTAGTGAGACCACTCAGCGCGGAACAACTTTTTACGCACGTTGCGAGCAAACAAAGCCAACCCAATCGTCACCGCGGAATGGCGAAGTAGCACTTCCCGCGCCGGCAGCTACCGCCATCGCCTCCGCGATGCTGCTGCAGCCGGGAGGACGGAAGTCCCGTCAGGTCTCGTGACCGGTTGTTGAAAACCGAAAGCTGATCGGTCATTGGCTGTGTCGTAACGGTCGTAGTATCGCAGTCGCAAAAGTTGCCTAGCCTTTAACACTCTCACCCACGATTTATGCGTTCGTTGCGAACGTTGGTACCTTTACGTTCACAGTCTGAACTAGACGCATACGCTTGTTGTGCTTCCGCTTACGCGTGTTATGAAAAATCGACGCCTTACGACCGTAGTGTGAACATAGCTTAAGAGCTCTCTTATGTGCTGCGCAGTTGTCGAAAACAACATGGCGTCGTAAACAGCTTATCTGTCGGTGCGACTTTCAGCAAACGCTTCTCGCACGAGTTACTTCAGCGTTTGACCGAATGTGTTGCGATTACAGCAGCTCTTTCGGTGCGTGTAAGCAGTGCGGAAAGCTGTGGCAGTGAAATGGTGTACGGGGAAGCGCAGCGAAGCCTGTGCGTCGGTGTGGTTATCAAGCGGGGATCGGCATCGATGTATCGACGGCAACTAGCACTCGAGAAGCCTGCAATGTGTGTTTGTGTGCCGGTAACAGTTCGTTCGCTTGACTTTCCAGTCTCTCAGTTGGTTGCTGTGCGACATTTTGGATTGACAGCGTTTTGACACGTTACTTGAGTGACCCCAAGTACGTACGGAAACGTATGAACTACGCGCTCGGTTTTTGCTTCGCCACTAGTTAGCCCGTACGCTTCTATTTACTTGAGAGCAATGTACTGTTCGGGAGTGAAACGATGTTCATTGTGAACAATGGTGCTGTGTTGACGTTCCAAGACTTGTGAATAAGCTGTGCTCGTGTGACCGAGAGTTGAAAGACAGCGTTGATAACTGTTTTGCCTTGCGAAGCTTCGGTGGTGGAGCTTGGCGCTTTTGTTTGTTAAGTAGTCACTTCTCCTTTTTGTGATCACCATAGTCCTAGCGCTGTGATGTGATCAACCAAAACTGCGAGATGCTACATTCTGTTGTGGATCGTGTTGCTTTGGAAGCGCGCCTAGACTGTTCTTCGGTAACAACTTGAGAGTTCTATGTGGCAGTGAGAGCCCGTGAACGTCAAGCTTCCCTCCGGCCCCCGGACCTTGCGCTGTGATGTGATCAACCAAAGCTGCGAGATGCTACATTCTGTTGTGGATCGTGTTACTTTGGAAGCGCGCCTAGACTGTTCTTCGGTAACAACTTGAGAGTCCTATGTGGCAGCGAGAGCCCGTGAACGTTAAGCTTCCCCCCGGCCCCCAGAAAAAGCAAAGATTTCACCGGTGCCTTGCTTTGGATGAAGTTGTAGGCCAATATCGCCTAACTACAGGTTTCAGAGTTCGTCTGGCCATCGTTTTGCGCGGCACTAGAGCCTTGACAACAGCCGGTCATGGCCAGTTCTTACACTTTATCAATGGGCGTGCACGCCTGGCCAGCCCTTCATTGCTGTCATTGGCAGCTTCCAGTCTGCAGATGCCCTTTGCCTGTTGGCCGTACTTGGTTCCTCACGACACCGACGGCTACTAAATGCTGCCATCGGTGAGTTCACCTTGCTAAACTAAATTTCACCAGTACTATATTTCACGCAGTTCTACAACGTGTGCAAGTTTTTAAGCCCATCAGATGTAATGTTTCTCTATGGTAAGTTGAAGCATGAAACATTTACTACTACTGTTATATACATACATATATTATGGAGCAAATACATAAAAAGTTTTTTGTGATTTAATACAAGTGAGCTCTTGTTTGAATATGAGGTTAGGCCTGTCGATTGACCACGTTTGATAGTTGGAAAGTTAATGTGAATTTATTTTTCAGGAGCCAGGTTGCACCTAAAAATTATGTTATTTTGGAAAATTAGTTCTATAGACGATTATCACTGTGGTAGTACTATACTTCAGTAGGACATATATATTGTGGTACGTAAATTTTACATGAGGCTTCAGTTTATTTCAAAGTGATTATAGCAGATTTTGGTCACCTTAACGAAGTGATAACTTCCTCAAATAAGTATTAGAAGTGAGTGCTTTTATAGATTGTTTTTAAATATCTCGTTTTTGGCTCTTCACAGATCGCAGAGATTGGTTTGTTAAGGTCCTGTGATGCATCGGTGGCCCATTCTGGCACATCAATCCTCATCATTACTTGGAGCACCTGTACAAAAATAGGAAGGACACGTTCTCCCTAACTATGCAAGCCTATGTCACTGCTGAGACTGTTATCATTCAGCGGATGTGGCGTTGAAGCATGAATGGCAGCCTCATCTGGAAGAACTGCGATCTGCTTGGGAGCTTCGAGGGCACAAAACTGCCTAACGGCTGGCTGCAAGGTTAGTTTTTCTTTAATGCATACGATTACGTGAACACCACTTACTGTGCACAAATTAAAATCCAAGCATGGTTGCTTTCAGTGGATACCTGTAATATTCTTACACATAATTTTTATTCAACATTTATAGAACTAAATCGCAAGATAATTGAGAATGTTGAAAGCTGAAAGGCTGCAGCTTATGAATGAAACTCCAATAATCTGAGACTCAAAAGCTTGTGCTTTGAAACGAGCACAAATACTTTGATTCCTTATTGAGCTCTCGAGCTTGTGACTCTCTCTGTGGATCAAGTGCTCTGGAAGAAAATAGCAAGTGGGTGAAAATTGCCTGGCTGTTCACAACTTGCAAGGAGAAAGACCTATTAAAGAAGCCTCAGATGACATAGGACCAGTAACTGCATCTTTTACCTAATGTAGCTTTTTCTCTCTCAGTGCTGTTGCTTGTGTTTCAGCCGAATATGTTCACCACGATTGCATAGTGATATATATTTTTCTAAAAAATTTTACCTGACCTAAGTATGCATTGTTGATCTCTAAAGGTGACGTTCAGTGTGTTTCAAAGCCATGGCTTCTCATTTCTCTGTCTGTGGCTAGCCTATTTCAGCAGCAGAGCGATGCAGCTAGCACACATGCAATCCAAGTCATGGAGCGCTCCTTTGGTGTTCTGTGCAGGACGCAGCATATCCATCCGGCAAGACACTGGTATCAACAATAATGGTGAGTGTCGGTGGCACCTGTAGGAGCCCGTTGTGTTTGTTGCGTATGATTATTTCCCCTGATGAAGTGCATTTTTGAAAGGTTTCCTTCATTCAGAATAATAGATGTCAGCACCAAGCACACTCATAATCCACAAGTTCTTTGTGTCTTCTAGACTGCCCATTTGCTCCTATACGCAGTACGGTGAGCTGGCTATGTTAGACAGCCTTAATGTAATGAACATTGGCTGTTGTGTTGTAATGCAGCCTAACTTGTGTTTCTTAGTGAACTTATTTGTGGTCTGCTTCTCGCACCTAGTGTAAAGTCAAAATAGAAGAAACTTTATTGGCTTTTTATGACTGGGAGAAGTTTGATGCCTTCATATATAACATTGTAGTTTTGCTCTTGTATCATATTAAATATATTTTCAGTCTTCACTGTTTGTGTGTGTGTTGAGGCTTGTCATTGGCTTCTGAAAGTACAATATCTGTAAATATGAGCACATAATTGACAACTATACACCCTTGCATGTAGCACGGTTGTAACAGTGATCTGTATTTTTCTAAGTTCCAGCAGTAACAAGGGGTTCGGTGCTCCACGGTCATGTACAGTGTATCAAGAACAGAGCACAGAAGATTAACAAGTATCAAGTATAAAGGGACTGCCAGTGACTGTTCTCCTGCTCAAAGTTTACAACAGCAGAAAGAGCACATTGTGATGTCAAGAGCAGCTGCTGCTTAACTTCTTAGCAGTGCATTATTCAGCAGTTCATTTGCTTGCATTCGAAATTATTTAAATTTTGCATGGAAGATACCAAACTATGACACTAATTTAAAGGCTGCTGCAGTGTTAGTGGGCAAATATTTTTGAGCTGAAGTTGTTAACATGTGTGTTAAGTGCCTGCGTGCCTCTACATTTAGATGCCAGAAATCACAGCATCCATGGTCGCCAATGGTAACTGTGTTTGCATTCTTTGTAGTACAAGAAGTAAAGCCATGGATGCAGTAATCATGTACTTAGTCAATGTAATCCTTCAGTGTACACTCATATGTATAGCACCAATGATGCCATGAGTGTATAAGCTCTGGGAAGTGAATCTATGTGGACTATTTTATTTGGAAGGAAGAGAATCATCACTACTCCTAGTATATCTTAACAGTAGATTTCAGTCCTTGGGTATTATCCCACTGCCTGTCCGTCCTTCAACAGTCTACTTATCTACTGTGTAAGTGTAACTTTTTAAATGTATACCTTGCTCGGACAGGTTTGTTCATAATGCAATGCAAGTGACTTATCATCTATGCAGCTCTAGTCAGACTAAAAATAAAAGTATTTATTTTTATATGTAGCTATAGCATGCATTCAATTGTGTTTTTCTAGGTGCCTGTACAATTGTTTAGCCCTAGAAAAGTACTGGTATACTCTAATATTGAATCTGGCATCTTAAAAAAGTTTGTTAGTGGAAGTAAGAATGTGTTTACAACCAATATTACTATCCTCAGATGAACTGTGAAAACTCTGTGGAAATTTATTTACATTTTTTGAACTTTGTGAAGGCAATGTTGTTATGTTCTTTTATTGTGGTCCCTGTTTCATGCAAATGACATATAGTTACCTTGCAGTGGCATAGTATTAGTTGTTATTTTACACATATGTGCTGGGCAACATCGCAGTTGAGGCCAGCAGCAAGACATACATGCAGTGCACTGGAGCATCATCTCCCATAGTGTACAGTCTTTGCCCACCAGTAAACTCAATATTTTTCAAGCAGACTAATAGACAGCTGTATGGGAACTGTGTTGATGTGCAAACTTTGAAGTCTTCTTGAGGAGTGTTTTTCATCATTTTTGTCCAAGTGAAGTAGCTACCCAAGGCCACAACTGGTGGGAATGTGGTGGTTTCCTCTCTCCAAAAGCACTCTTACCAGCTGCCTCAATGTTAGAATGGGCTGAATTCACGAACTGGAAAAATCATTGGTCTTTGTTTTCTTGGCCGAAAGAGTCACTTCCACCATTGAGCCACCACGACACACCAGAATAGAAACTTTTAGCTTAATAAAGTTGATTCTACTTTTGAGAAGTGTTTTGGGGAAACGAAATGGCACCTATAACTGTCATTATAAACACTGTTTGCACGAAGGAGCTTAGTAGCTTATAATTGTATTATTCATGTATTGTCTAGAATTCACTCGCGCTGTGCCAACTTTCAGCCCAAGTGCCCTAACATGCTTTATTAGTGGGTTGTGAATGAGCCGAGCTATGTAAAAAAACAGAGTGATATTGCAGACATGTACAAAATATTGATGCACAGCCCTTCTATTTAGCATGACATTGTCAAGGGCTTCATTCTTGTGTTTTTTATAAAAACTGCTTGTCATTGGGCAGCAGCGGAAAACTATGCATCAAGCTTTTGCGAGATGGTTAGAGAAACACCGTGTTCAGACATAACAGTGCCGGTGGATTTCTCTCGTAAGTTACCTTCTGTAGTATATTCAAAATGAGTGTATTAGAATTGTTGTTTTATAGGCATTCATTTTAATATTTGCACCTGAGTGTATGTATGTATGGGTGCACATATGTATATGTGTGTGTGCGTGTATGTATGTATGTATGTATGTATGTATTTTTTAAATGAGAATCCGTTTATCAATGGTGAGTAAGTTTGGTAATAATTTGGCTGAACTTGTTTCTAGTTATTTTCTTTTGAGCCATCATACATTTCAATTTGTTTTGTACTGCATGAAAATAAATGTAACCTTACACAGAATATGTGTGTTCGAAGAAGTTGTTTCATTTACTAACCTACAGTCATGGGCCAGAAATTGGGTAAAATGGAACGAACCTGCGAAGGTTAGTTTAGAGCATAGCTACTCTACATGGCATATCTCATACACATTGCGTTGGTTGAATATGTTGATTTCAACCTTTCAATTTTAATCAGAATACGCAAGCTATCACCTGTGGTTGTATATGTGTGTGGTATTTATGCATACTGTGATACCGGTTCGCAATTACAATTAAGGTCACTAACCTAGTCAAGCTGAATACACGAAATTTGTCCATGCACCTTTCATCTGCGCTGGAACTGTTGTTAATAAAAAATAAACTTCAGTTTAGAAATTTATTCTAGTAACCAAAAGCAGGGTATCTCTTTATCGCACAAATCAAATTGCCATTGTTCTGTTCCATTCTGGACAATAGGAGGTCCTCTCAGCAGAACTCGATTAACTGCTATAGTTCATTTTAACCATTGACAGCGACATTACACTGAAGCGTGCAGCATGACAAATAGCGGGAGAGAAGACACAAACTAATCACTCTGTTTGCGTCAGCTCTAACTGTCCATGCTCTTTGGTCTTGCTGCATGTGATGATGCCCATCAAATTAGCACTAAAGCGTGTCACTACAAAGGCAGTCAACTTGGCTGCAAGCAGTTAGCTCACTGCATGTGTAGAGTTTCTTCAAAACACCGTGAAGACTGATTGCTGATCGAATATTCAAACACGTGAAAAGTAATATACCAGGTATGATATTGGTATTTCAGCACTGGACACTTTTGCGATAAGAGAGGATGGAGGAGAAAATTATGAACCCTGAATTGTTTAATTTTTGAAGGAGCACAGAACAGCGCTTTTGGGTCGAAAGGGGAGTGAAAGAAGCAAGTGCGAAAGCCTACTTCTCAAAAAATTAGTACCCGCCACCACGCATATTGTCAGGCCGGGCAACCACTTGAAAAAAAAAAGTGCTCAGTGATTCTGCGAATTGAACCAAGTACCTCCTAGATTGTTGTTGAGTGCTGTAACCGCTCGTCCAGTGCAGCAGAGCTTGCATTCGCCCTATTGCTAGTATATCGTCATTCCTTCGAATGAAGCCAAATGGCAAAACGTCCGGTGAAACTTTGTCAAAAATAGAAAAAATAGTTAGAATGCGTTTGCCCAAGGTTACTAGAAGATAGAAATTGCCACGTGTGACTGTATAACCGTGCGCTATTTATTCTTGTACATTACTGTCATGATGTTGGGATAGCCGGCTCTAACGTAGGCTACCATCTCATAGTTTGCCAAATATAAATAAGAAAATAAAAATATATATCGGCCTGTGACAACGCTAATCAACTATTATGAGTTCACTGTCACTAGTGTCACTTTCACTAGATAAATGCTCAGTTTGCTTCCATTGTCGTTATTTAGGAAAGTTTTGTCTCATTAACTCAACTCTCCTAATTAGCATTGATTCTCACATCTAAGGACAGTCACGCTTCAACTCGCTTTCTGAGTGGCTGTCACTCCTATATAACGCGTACTCCACTTTTTTATTCTCTCCGAGCATCTGACGCTGCTTTGCGGAGACTTTCCTTGACGTCTGCTGGGCCAGAAAATTGTCTTTGTTATCTATCAATTTCAAGCTTTCTTGAAGCCGAAACGAGAGTCTCTCTCTCTCTTCATTGTTTTCGCACGTGTGATAACGTCTCTCGACCTTAAGACTCGTATACACGTCCCTTGCTTTGTTTGCGCACTCAAACAACGCTGGACGAAATATTTGCACCGTGTTTTGTGAAAAGGATTAGCACTGAGACACCTCCCGACAAGTCTCCCTCATTTTACGTAGACATATACCTAAGCGTAAGCGTATGCACGTTCTCGCATTCCGGCTTTATAAAAATGCTGCGGTGCATGGAACCAGCGAAATTGCGCTCACAATTTCATTTGATTACTGCTGTTATCTATTCACAATTCGTCTGCAGGCACCAAAGTCGCTCATGTGTCTTGTAATAAGAATATTGTAACAAAGGCTACCTTTGACTATAGGTACAAAACACCCTTACGTTCACCACTATACCGTGCTAGATTGCACCGAATTAGTTAAGTAGCAGCACAGCTTCAATGAATGTAATGTAACTGGTCGCGTTAAATAGGGGAAGACATTCGAGGCACATTTTCAAACACTGCATGCATCGATTTATGTGTGGTTTCGTTTATGTGGTGCACCTGGAGTGTTGTTTACTTGTACTTGGCGAGATAGTGCATGGATTGCTCGGTGGCTTAAGGCCATCGAGCATTTTTTTTAGCTACAGTCGTTGATTAAAGGCGAGTGCTTGGCTTTGCACAGCCCACCAAAACGTCTATTACAACGTACGCGGCATCCCGTAAGCGCTGTAGCAGACGCTCGCGGAACTGCAACTTAGATGCAGCAAATCATTGGCTATCATCCTATACTCTCGATGCTAGACGCTTTGCGTGCTACCTTGATATTATCGGCATACACTTCTTTCTTTCCTTGTCGTTTCATCGGCTATCGTGCGTCCTCCTTGCCCTCTTAAGTGCCGAATAAGTTAAATTCATACCCGCGCTATAGTAATCCCTTCAGATGAGAGAATTCTTGGCTACGAAAATGCGTAGCCAAAGAGAAAGCTTTGTGAATTTGGCCCCCGGTTTTCTCAGATATTGAAACCATCGTCCACGCGCCAGATGTACTTTGCGGAATCTTGTAGCAGCCCGCCACAGTCCTCTGTCCGGTGAGCCTTCTATGACTATGCCGCAAATGAGAGCATAATCGGTCCCACCCCACCAAGTGCTCGCTTTGCGGCGTTAGCGAACCTGAAGTATTTTTGCACCAAGCAGAAAGAAGGAGGCCTCTAACAAATTGCGTGGTGCCGAGGGAAGTGCGAGACATATTTCTCGAAGTAGCACTGATGACCACCACTGTCTCAGCTGAAGTTTTCTGACACGCTATACACTTGCGAACGTGAACCAGCATGCTGAAAGAAATGGATTATGAGCGAAATATAACAACACGAGCAGCACAGCAATTTATTTAGCACCTGTGGTTGGTATGGAAAGAATCAAGTGTTTTATCTACTATGTCAATAGAGCCTTCGCTGACGCACCTCGCTTCATTTTCGTTGATATGGTGCATGCCTAGCAAGAACCTTGTAGTGCGTGTCACTGTGTCTATCGGGCACATTCATAACTAAAAAAATACACTTGCAAAGCTTCCACAGAAAACAGGAACGTCATCCTTTCTAGGCCCTTGGAGCCACTCAAAATCACCGTGATATTGGCGCTGCAGAAGATTTTTGTACGAGCACCACCGATGACACAGTCCTTTTCACCGCCACGCTTTTGTGCGATGTCGCCGCATACCTCGCATACCCCTTTTTTTTGTTTTTCACCTCCTCATCCTCTTGGTCTACGCGTGATGAGTACGCATGCTCCATTCTCTATTGAATAGCTAGAAGCTGCTATTGCACTCTGTAGACATTTTTGACTAGGATCCCACGGAAAAACATATCGGTATCTGCGTCACGTAGGTTAAGCAGCTGGAAGACAACTAGTAAAATTATTTAATTGGTCATGGACAGTTGCCGTCTTGATTTCCGGAGCCCTCGTCCACGGCGTCTCTCATAATCTAATGCATTTTTTTAGACGTTATACCCAGCATACAAATTATTCAAGCAACCGAACGTGGCGTTGCACTTCAAAAATGAAAACGCAGACCTCTGGTGCCCCATCTAAATACAGATTTGATTGATTTATATGTAGAGTTTAACGAACTGGAAGCACCATATGATTATGAGAGATGCCGTATTTGAGATCTTTAGAAATTTCGACAACCTGTGGTTCTTTCTTGTGCATCCGAATCGAAGTGCACAAGCCTAACTGCTGAAAGCAGACAAATTCACTCTAGCGCTGAAATAAACTCGCTTATAGCTCTCGCCATCTGTGTTGGAAAATTCATGAAGCGCCTTATTCTCACGCACTTGGAATGGTTTCTTGTACGGCACCACAACCATCCCGATTCCATTGTGGGATTTCCACGAGGCACTTCATTTATCGACCGTGTCACCAGTAGCGCAGCATAAATTCATAAAAAAACAAGCAGTTGCGCTCTTTCTTGATGTAAAAGGTTCTTATAACAACATTCCCCATCTAGCTATATTAGAAACGCTACTCTTGAATGAGCTTCGAGAATGAATATTACGATGGATCCTAAGCTACCTGAGATGACGATTCTTTTATAGGCGAACCTTCTCATGGTCGAACTCAACCTGGTGTGCCGCGTTACCACCCCTACTGCGCATGCGCCTTGGGTGTGGAGTGTTATTGGTTTTTCGCGTCCCGCGCGCTACCTTAACAAAAAAAAATAGGGTTTTCTAAAGCTTTGCCTTTAGGAGTTGAAAGTGATAGCGCAACCTGTTCCTAGTGCGTACTTCAAACATTTCGTGCATTAAACTTTTTCGAATTTCCTATGCATGCACTACGGGTCCTTAAAGAGACCCTGAAAGAATTTTTCATTTAACTACGGAATGAATATACTGGAACAGCTTTATATTACAAACTCGACGCCGTAAAATTTTAAGAGTCCGTCCAGTGCGACTAGAGTACAAATATTTGTCGCATGCTGCAATTTTATTCTCTGTTCTCTCAATCCGACAAAAGTGCCGAAAGCTAAGCACAAAGATAGCCTAGTGAGCTTGAGCATTTTTTCTTCTTTTTTTTCGGAATGCCCAGTTTTTTCAGTGTGATTGCGCGTGTACGCGGGGAGGAGTAACGGACTCCCACGGCAATTTTCGTACCGACCAAGCGCACCATGCTCGATTCAGCCAATGGCTGATAGTTGGGCTTTCAAAGAGTGATTTTCGAGCGTCTTCTGTCTGTTGTCGAGAGAAGGGAAAGCAATTTTTAGCTGACATTAATAATTTATTGTAAAATCCAGGCCACGTGCTGCACTCTAACTTGCTCGCGTGTTGTCGGCAACCTCTACTACGAATAGGCGTTTTCTGACTATGCTTAAAAAGTGTTGCAGGACCCCTTTAAGCAACATTCTACCAGAAGACGAAGCCTCTGCTCATGTGGCTTTAAAGTAATAGGCGCATTAGCGTGTGTGCCTTTTTAGTGGGGTATACCGGCTTTCAACCATGGAGCCACTATGATAATCACATATTCTGACGTTTTTTCGCAATGAACGATGTACCGCTCATTACTAGTGCAATCATTCATGTCGCAATATTGCTATAAAGCATGTATGCAGGACAAGTGTGTTTGTGAAGCTTGAAAGCCACTTTCACTGCATTTCCAAGCAGAGCAAGTTCTTTGCACGATTTTCACAAGTAGAGATGTAGCCATGTGGTAAAGCGTTCACTTGCGAAGCAAACGAGCCGGGTTCAGTTCCCACTTGGACCCTATCAAACCTGGTTTGGTCCCAACTTTGCTCAGGGTTTTTTAACATTTTTTATTCTATTTACATCATTCTTAGTTTTTCGGTCGTGCATAGGATGATAGTTTTTCGCTCACAACAAACGACACTACACCAAAGCCGGAATTTCAGCGAAACGAGCTTTTCAATGCTATTGCGTTAAAATGATCTACTACAAGCAAGAAGCATCTCACAGTCTGAGGCGTGATCTGCACGAAGTAAATCTCACAGAGGTCTTGGTTTAAAAACGCACGCTACAATAACACGCATGGCATGTCCCCCTCTGAAAAAATGTTGCCCCAATGCTTAAAACAGAACACGGGGGGGTGGAGGAAGGGGAGTGCATGCAAAAAACAACAATAAGGCAAGAAAGTACTACAAATACAAGAAAAAAATAGAATAATGAAGGGCAAGTGCGCGCGTTAAATAGCTTGAGGCGCGCGACATGCTCGACATTGGGCCGCGCACGGTGCCGTTGGGAGTTCATAATAGCGTACGCAATTTGTTCATTTCAGTGATGCAGGCGGCGCCTTGTAGCCGTGCTCCGAAGCTGTCACACGGTGATAATCTGCGACGCAGTGAGTGACGCAGTTTGGAATCTCAGAAGTGATGAACCGATGAAGGCGTCTTCATGCTCTGCGACGCTGACGTGCACGCTCACGACAATCCTGTCTCGTCCGCAATTTGAACGTACCATTGCGCCGCCAATAGTCATGTAATGGTAAAATAACCTGGTATCCTAGCCGCATAAGCATATAAGCAAGTTGTATGGCCCAAAGTATCGACGAAGTAGTTTGAACTGAGAAGCATCTTAGAGCGGGGTTCAATTCGGTGTGAGATGTAATCACCCTTACTGCGCATCCCCCTCATCTCCTGCACCTTCCTCTCTCGCATCGCAACGCCGACACAAGCAGCGTCTTCTAGTCTACGCACGCTCCCCCTCTCTCTCCTCCAGGCATCTCTCGTGCTTTTTACACACCACGCAAATGCACGGGAACCTGGCCTGAAGAACGCAAGTGTTCATTGATGGGTTCATCCTGCGGGATGGCTCTGATGCAGTGCCTGGCTATAGCACCTCAGCTTGGCATGGAGCGACAGTGCCACTTGCTGTATTGTGCATCCTCAACAACAACTGAGCTAGTCGGGCTTTCGTTGGCTGCCGACCTCCTACGCGAGTCGCCAGCCGTCAAGAGCGCAGCAATAGTCTGCGACGGAAAACTTGCCCTGAGCCAGCTCGCGAGAGAAGAACACGGCCCGCTTCTGGCGCTTAAGAGCACGGCTGTGATCTTGTGCTTCAGTGGCTCCCAACACACGTCGCTATTGCAGAGCACGAGGTTGCAGACGAACTTTCCAAATGAGCCCACTCCGCCGAGACCAAGCTGATGGACCACGCAAGCTCTTCCGATTCGGCACGCAACAACCTTCGCCGGGAGCTACCGCGCGAGCATCCTAACGCTCAAGTTGATGCCGGACGATCCTCTCCTTTCATGCTAGCGACTGGTTTCACCTGCCACGAGCGAGAACTTCTCCTAGCCCTGACAACCAGCTTGCAGCGGCCTGCGGAACGGAGGCATTGTCTGCGTAGCGCGAGCTCACTTAACTGCGCTGACTGCGGCGTGGTAGAAACACTGTCCCACCTCTTATTTAAGTGACCTACTCTAGATGAAGTGCATAAGTGGTTTGTGAAGAAATATCGCCTCGTTGAACCGCCATGTGCGCCCTTGAAGGACATTCTACAGTCTACCAGATACGAAGACAATCACCACTCTGCCCTAGCGGACTTACTAGACTTTCTAGAGCATACCACTTGAGCGACCAACACTATAAGCCGCTCGCGACGGTGAAGGGTGTCCTCCTCTCATCCCGCTAGTTTTTCTTCTTTTTACTCCTTGACTTCATTCCCTCTCCCCCAATTCTTTTTAGCTTACTCTCTTTTCTTCACTGTAACTGTCTCTTTTTCCCCGTTCCCTCGTGAGTGTATCAGTTGAGGTGTCCTCACATGAGAGACAGTTATCGTGCACTGCACACTCCTTTTTCTGACTTTTCCGCAATTTTTCTGAAAAACCATTCCCCCCCCCCCCTTCTCTTTCACACCCTTTACGCATGCCCTTATCTCTCTTTCTCTTCTCTCCTATGCTCTCCCCTCTTTCTCCTCGCAGCACCGACGCAGGCAGTATCTGCTAGTGAGTTCCTTGATTGAAAACAGCGACTGCTCGCGCTGTAAAACCGTTCATTGATCACTGCGTATATACAGGCACTGGATCTTTACCTCTAAGGTACTACCGGGGGGAGATTTTGCCTGTCATTTGTTGAATAAAAAAACTTCGCAGCGTGCACGTTCACTAAAAGCGAAAGGCAGGTTTCTCTGTCACGTCGGAGTCTACTGTCTCTCATTGCACATTAGCAGTGATTGGCCTGCTTCTCTATAACTTTCTTTCCCACTTTACCCTTCCTCAGTGCAGGCCTACAGTGCTGCAGTCTCCAGTGCAGACCTAGTGTAGCCTACAGAATTCAGCCCTGGTTTATTTTGCTGCTTTTCTTCTTGTTCTCTTACTTTCTTTGTTTGAAGAATCGGGTTGATTCCAGGTTGTCTCCGAGTCAAAGATGATGCAGGTTCTAGATTGCTTCCAAGTTATCGTTAGGCTTTATCTAGGTAATACTTGGTTGTTTCTGCGTTGAATTTCAGTGCTAAAAAACACAATTTTAACCACAGACTGTCAGAAACATGACACGGTTATTCGCAACCCAGCGAAAAAAACTCGCGCTGAGAATGAGCGTTCGCACTCTCGTAGACCTACGGGCACGTTGTCGGGGGGTGTAAGCTTTCGATTGCTTAGGTGTCTTCTCGCAGACGCCATTGCGTTTACCTGTTCCCTAGGATTCTCACGTTGTATATACTCGGGATGTTATGATCACCGTCATCACATCGCAATTATTTCTTGGGCTAACTGGTGCCTCCTTCTTTTGATGTAGACCAGGGGTGGATAAAGGGTCTTATTCTCATACTGTGAGACATATCCGTTAAGATGATCATGGTTTTCTGCGATTCACTCAGAAGAAACGGCTTGCTAAACAATCTCTCATTCAAAGATGGCCTGCGTTGATGTTGCGTACAATGAGAACATAACTTTGAAAATGAAACTTTGTTTTTGCGCTTGCTGTGGTGCTCGTGTAGCCTATCACTTCCACGTCTTTCAGGGTGCCTAATATAACTATTACCGCATCACAGAGGTATTATATGCATAACTTCTGTTGCACCAGATATGAGTGCGTTCCAGTTTCTTTTTTTCGAAAAGCCTTTGTAAATATTCTGAAAGCATTGAGTGCTCCACCGGGTGTGTTTGGAAGCAAAACAAAAGTAACGTCATGTCATTCGAAAGGGCTCCAGCTATACAGGTCCGCAGTACTAGATGCAAGATTGCTGTTTGTCTATCGAGGGGTAACGAGTGGGTGTACGGAGGTACATGCATGGCAGGGGCGTTGCATTGCGCTAGCTGTGACGCCACGTCGAGGGACACGTGTTGGCACATTATTGATTTCAACCTATTGCTAATGGGTACTCTGAATCTCGTCACCACCCGCAATAGCGGCATCGATAGCTGCGTTGTATCCCTCCAGAGGTAAAGCCTTCGGCCAGGAGCTGAGAACGATGCAGACGCACCCTATACCACATTTGGTTTGCTTTAAGCAACCTGTTATTGAATAAAGGTTGAGTGGCGATTCATCATTATCTTCTTCGCTAGCAGCTTTTCGTGGCCTTAGTCGATATGGCATGAAGTAAACGTTTTTAACACGAAAGGGGTCTATACCAGAGTTTAACACGGCTCCTTTGACTACTTTCCGTCGCGGATGTGACATTGTAAAATATTTGCTATTGCACTGCAAAGCTGAAAATAAGCAGAAGAGTTTCCTTTGTTGAGCATCGAACGTACGCCCTCTAATCCCCATACTCGCGCGCAAAAACCACCAGGCCGTCAAGAGTACCTTTTTTTAACAGCAAGTTATCTCTCTCTCTCTCTGTATCTCTCTCTCTCTCTCTCTCTCTCTATATATATATATATATATATATATATATATATATACATATATATATATATATATATATATATTGATAGATAACTTGCTAATGAAAAAAAGGTACTCTTGATGGCCTAAAACAAGCAGAAAACTTTCCTTTACTGAGCATCGAACGTACGCCCTCTCATCTCCATACTCGCGGTGCAAAACCACTAGGCCGTCAAGAGTACCTTTTTTATTTTTTAACCGCAAGTTATCTCTCGAAATATATATATATGTATATATATATATATATATATATATAAATATATATATATATATATATACATTGGTCAGCTGCCAGCTCGTATTAAGTTCACACGTGACGCCGAATAGGCTCATAAAGAGCGTGCCACACTCGCCGCCAAGGCTACAGGTGGCGCTGACTGACACTCCCACGTTTAAATTCCCATATAAACCCGATAAAGTGGCGGGGGGATAGCCGCCGTGGTAGCTCCGTGGTAGAGCATCGAACGCGTTATTCGAAGGTCGTACGTTCGGCTCCTGCTCTCGGCAAGTTATCTTTTCACCCCTTTTTTTCTTTCTTCACATTTGGCCTAATAACCTCCCCTTTACTTTCCTTGGCATAACGTCTGTAAGATTTCATTATTATTGTGTCAAAACACGGAAAAACGAACCCCTAGGTATACACTTCCTTCCCTAATTCATTAACGAGGGTAACGTACTGGCAGACTTGGTGCCCCTAGCTTGTACACGAGGGACTACTGGTCAGCTGCAAGCTTGTAATAAGTTTATGCGTGACGCCGAACAGGCTCATGAAGAGTGTGCCACACTCACCGCCATAGCTACAGGTGGCGCTGACTGACCCGCCCACGTTTATATTCACATAAAAACCCAATAGTGGCGGGGGGGGGGGGGGCTCAGTGGTAGAGCATCGAACGCGTTATTCGAAGGTCGTAGGTTCGGTTCCTGCTCTCGGCAAGTTATCTTTTCACCCATTTTCCTTTCCTCCCAATCACATTAAAATTGGGTGTAACACCTCTCCTACTCTCCTATGCATTCTTTGGCTATATTGTCAGTTAGATCTCATTATTATTGTGTCAAAACACGGAAAACTGAGTCCATAAGTGAACACTTCTTTCCCATATATATATATAAATATATATATATATATATATATATATATATATATATATATATATATATATATATATATATATATATATATGTATATATATATATATATATATATATATATATATATATATATATATATAACTATATATATATATATATATATATATATATATATATATATATATATATATATATATATTCGAAGGTCGTAGGTTCGATTCCTGCTCACAGTTGGTAATTTTTTCATCCACTTTTCTTTCTTCTTATTTACATTCCATTGGTTTTAATAACTTCCACTGTACATTCCTTGGCATTACTGTCTGTTATATCTCATTTAATATTGTGTTAAAACACGGAAAAACGAGCCCTTAGGTATACACTTCTTTCCCTTATATCGAACATATATATATATATATATATATATATATATATATATATATATATATATATATGTATATATATATATATATATTTATTTATACCGTTGGCAGTCCTCAGAGCTCAGCAACTTCAACATGTTTTCGTCATCAGTAGTGAGATGACGTTAAGGACGAGCGTTGAGCGCACTCTAAAGGTTGTTGCCCCTTGCTTTGCAGTGTGCGCGTGCTTGTCTTGTGATTTGAGTGAGCACACAGGTCACTTCGCACGCTGCTGCGGTCGCAATCACGAAAGCAGTGCACTGCTTACGCATGAACAAGTAAGACATATGCCAGTTCGCGCACGTCCTGCATGTACTTGTGTGTTCCTTTCGTGCATCTCTCTGTTTGACTGTTGTTGGTCTGCGCTCGCCCTGAGCACGCTCATTTAGTGCGTGGTTTGTGCTCGAGGTGCAAGCTGCACATTTCAGGCTGCTTTACACTTTGTAATATCCTATTTGTTGCGGTTGTACTCATTCCTTCACCTTTATGGTGAAATAATGCGAAATAAACGCTTAACTGCCTCTGTGAAACACTTCCCTTTCGTTCTATAGCGATGCCTATAGACTGATGGAGCAGACACGTTTTTGCTGTGTGGTAGCAGCGAGTTCGAAAGATGCTAAATCTATTCGAACGGCTGTGGCGAAGTGCATGAAGAGTGGTCTCGTAAGGACGTTGATGGCGGAGGCTTAACGAGGATGCTTCATAGGTACCCAAATATTCCGGGTTTCAACAAAATTCATCTGCCGCCTTAAATCGGTGTAGCGTATTTTGTAGCCTGCGTGGGTGCTTTCGTATCCTGTATAGCAGTCGACAGGCTGCAATAGCATTTGTCTTCGGAGAGCTTACTTTCGTATTACCAAGGTCTAAAAAAACAGCATATCTCTAGCTAGAAACTTGATACTTTCTTGCATATGTTTGCCGTGCTTCGGTAGATGAGAACATTCAACAGTATGATCTATGCCGTGTACTTGCTGTAGGTGCCATAGCAGGTCATTCTTCCAGTTCGCTCTGACATTTTACTGCCCGTGCAGAGAGTTTTATTTTGGAAAATACATATTTCCCCAAAAATATCATGATGATCAGGCAGTTGTACTATTAGGCAAGTTTGGCGGCTCAACAAGAATATTTGTAGTCTGCTAAACAATCACCTAATTGACTAATCGGCCTAAACACTGAAGTAGTTTTTAATAACTTCATGGTAGCTGTATCAAAAATTTCTCGGACGCCCTCATTCTCGGAATCGTCAACATTTAGAAACCAGAGTTTTATACAGTACTTGAGGTATTTATATTAAAGTTTTATGTACACAAATATACAATAAATACCTAACCTACCCATATCAATATTCCCGTCAGGTTTGACGTTTAAATGTGGAGTGAACTGTGTAGCGCAAACGTAGGTACATCGGCTTGAAAAGACAAAACTCAAGAATAAGTGATTTATTTATGAGCCAACAAGTTCTATGATAAGTATTCTGTAAATGAGAAAGTGGATTACATAATTTTTTAAAGAAATGTCATATAATTTGAAAAAGATGAGAACATTAGAGCCATGAAGAATTCTTATTCTGAACATTATGCTCGTGAAATTACTCTTTTATTCACTGCACGATACATTACTGCTTTTTGTTTACGGAAGATCCTTGCCTTTTATATGGTTCTAAACTGTTTCCAAAATATTTGATATAGTCCTTAACGTTGTATGCTGGAAATAGATGTCTATATTGTATTCTTAGATGATAGTGGTCAACAACAAAGTTCTCAAACATACTTTATGCGCTTGCGAATGTGTACAATTTCTGTGCTTGCCTACCAAACATGTATATTTGCACTCGTACACCCAGGCATTCATTAGGTTTCATAAACTGCTTGACTATAGCAAGCCCCGCGTGCAAACCGTGCTTGCAATTGTGAAATAAAAACAAAATGCCATCAATAGGGTCTTTTTATGCAGTTTACCGAGCTTTGAGATTGCAGGGAATATCTAACACACAAAACTAATCGTGAAAAGTGGGTCATGAGAGTGTTGTTGCTGGAGCTTTTTTGAATATAACAGGGTTTATATTTGTGCATGATTATGAAAGTCAACCTGATGACCAAATAAAGTGTTATCTTTTTTCAAACGTTTTAACGTATGGTCTATAAGTAGGTAGACAAGTTTTATTGCTCTTACAAGCCTAAATTAACAATGTAAAAACGTTTATCTAAGTGTGATAATGAGAAAAAGCATAACTTATGACGGACACCAACGATTCAAGAACAAACACTGTAACGAGCACTATCACTAGAGATCAAAATCACTCTCGTGAGAAATTAGTTTGAAAGAACGAGGCAATAAAAAGAAAATGTTCACACACCAAGAGCTATGAACAGTCGTATTTTCAGAGAACTATAGCAGCAATCAGAATCTTTTCCTTAAAAGGTTTACTTCAGCAAATTCACTGAAGTCCCACAATGAACAGCTAGGCCTGATCTTGTACAGCTGTACAGCGCACAACATGTATTGCACAATTGTGCGCACGTGCACACTTGTGAAGCCGTACCTCACACAACAGCTATTGAAAATGAAGCAACTAAACATTTTACTGATTAAGCCAGCACTTCATTGCCAACAACGAGCGCGCTTTATGGAATAGCAGTGACAGAGGACAAAAAGAAACACGAATCATCCACATTTAGAGAGCGGGATAAATGTACATCAGTATAATTATGGTGAATTAGTTCGGTAATTTTTGTAAGACGTTCCTAATTTACGCGAAACGAGCAGGGTACGTGTGAGAAAACAAAAAAAAACAAAGAAACAATAAACTCCGTGAGCGCAGAACACATTTTAGCTCGTGATTATATATGTGTTTTCTTTTTTGTGTGTTGTTCGTTTTGCATGATTTAAGAGCATTCCATCAAATAAATACATTTGGGAAAATTTAGTAATCTAGAATCTAAGATTACCTACGTTTACTTCGGCAGTGCTTGTAAGCGAAAAACAACGACTTAATCTCTTTTTTTCTTATAAAAAAAGAAGTAAAAATACCTTCGGGTTTCGGCACAGTTCTTTGATAAACGTCGAACGAAACTGTACATTTGGGTCAACGTTGGTATACATAACTGTGCGAGTGATGTGCGGGAAGTTGCCACCAATTACAGCTCCTATTTTCAGCATTCTGGTCGCAACCTGCTTTCTAAGTTGTGAATCGTGCGACTCGATGGACTGCAGGGGCTTCAGAGTGTGGCGCCTGGACTTGTCAAACTCTTCGGACCAAATGGTGGTGACTTCCCAGAAAAACAGGACTAGGAAAATCTCACGTATTTCGTGAGACATAAGTAAGATCGGGAAAAGAATAATTCCTAATAAAAGCATTGACACGATGCATAACGATCCTAGCACATTTCTGAAATAAGATGACCTCAGTGTAGGGCCCGTTTGAAGACAGCGCATTAAAGTTGCGTCGCACTGGACAACGAAACTGGGGGAATCATATACGCGAACAGTGTCAAAAGAAGGATCACGATGGCAGGTGGTAGTTATGAGAGGTAAATTGAAAGGGCCAAATTTTATACGCTGCTTTGAACTAGTCATCCGAAATGGCCAGTGATCACGCCTGAGAAAAGAGAATTACTGCGACATGACACCCGTGGCTTTGTTTCTAAACTGGTTATATTCTATATGAAAAAGCTCCATTTCTTTTCGCACGGATATTATTAGTTCCAGTATTTTTTTGTTCTGCACTTCAGGAGATTGACGTTTTCACTCAGCTGCGAGTAACCCGTCGGTGTTATTTGGCCCACGAGCACTTTTCATCCTCGTCGCCCTAATTGGGTGACTCTTTCTACCACAGTCACTGTTTCTATGAGTGACGCTACAAAAAGTAAAATCAACGCGAATGTTGAAAAGCTGCCATAAATGTGAACGCCCCCCGCTTATGATTCCTTCAGGATTGGCAGTATACACAAATACCGACCAATAAATAAATAACAAAGTAGGATAGCTTCAGTGTAGACGTGGTATTTAATGTATCCCCATAGCAAGAAGTGCAGCGGAGTCAAATCATGGAATCTTGGGAGCCACTCTACAGGCCTAAGACGGCCGATTTATTTCTGGGGAAATCCTGGATAAAGCCATGCTCGAGTCTGCGTGCAGCTGTGCAGAGGAGCTGCGTGTTGCTGGAGCCAGATATTCCCAAGCTGTGCTAGAGGGATGTTGCAGGTGAAGCCACTCATTGGGCCAATTAGTATTTCACTGATGATGAATTTTCTGTGGTGAGTGTTCTATTGAAAAAGACCGGGCCCATAATTTTTCCATCGAAAATGCCGCACCATACACTGAAAGACCACTGCACTTGGTGTTGTGACCGCAAGAGCCAGTGAAAATTTGTAGCGCTCCAGTAATGATCATTGTGAACATTGACTTGGGCATTGCGCGAGAAGCGAGGTTCGTCGGACCAGATTATGTGTTTCAGAAAGCCGGGATTACCTTCTTCCTCACTGAGTATCAGGTTGCAGAATTCAAGACGGCTTTGGAAATATCTGTCCTCCAGCTGTTGATGTAGGTGAACATGGTAAGGGTGAAGTCCTCCACTCTTGAGTACGCGACTAATGCTACTGCTGGAAACGCCGGTCGCAGCACTGATGTTGGGCACGCTTGCATAAGGATGGACTGCCATGTAAGCAACAATGTCTGTTTTAAGATACAAAGTCACACATTTTGTACGCTGACGCCGCTTTTTGAATGTGCCTGTCTCCTTGAGCGTTTTTTTTTAAATTTCGCACCAATGTCGAACTAATTACACGTATTTCGGGGTGTCATCTGCGAAGTAATCTTGCCGCGTCTCTCCTGTTTCCGTTCGCTCGGCCGAGGGCGAGAACCATACTCGCATGCTCTTCATTAGTGAAACGGATCGTTCCAGCCTAAGACTTTTCCTTGTCGAAGCGTGTCCAAAAAAAACTGTGCACCACGTATTCTCATCGTGCTTTTGATATTCTTTTTTTACCAAAATATCGCCCCCTTTCCCACCATCATGTTTATCGTTGGCCCAAATAGAAAACAAAAACGTCGGCGCTGCGCCGATTGTTACCTTCGGTCTATTTTATTGTCTCCGTTTATTGTCTTCGTTTCATTTATTGTCTTCGAAGTTTATTGTCTTCGTTTCATTTTTTCGCACCCCCCCTCCCCTTTTAGTGGTATCATTCAACCATCGCTAATGTCCATCGTAGTCACCGTTAGCCTGTTCAAGCGACCTTCGTGCATGAGAATCCTTCGCAAATTCATTCAACTTCCATTTAAGGGCACTCAAAGTGCCACGCGCAAGGCGGCAATTACGTGGTATTTTTTTCGCGCACTTTAAACATACCATGCAATGAAAATAACCAGCATTGTTATCGACCGTAAATTGAAAACTGTTATTTCCAGATAAAAGCTACAAATCTTGTAATAAAAGTTTTTCTCTTCACTCAGTATTTAAAAACTTCATTAAGCAATGACTGCTAACTAGTGTGCTTGTTGGATTAAAAACAATATTCCTACGTGCTACACACAGCCAAGAAAAATACTGCTCTAGCTGGAGATGCGTTTTCGGGGAACTTTTTTTAGCGTATATATCTATCTATAGAACCGCTTACATTTGGGTGCTTTCATGGTCACCCCCTTAACTTTGCGTGAACCAAAATTAGCGTGGGAAGGTAAGCCGGTTTGACAAATATGACGCGCTCCTCAAAACATGAATAATGTCACAATCTCGTCGCATACATCGTCAAACACTGCCCCGCCGCAGTGGTAAAGTGGCTAAGGTACTCGGCTGCTGACCCGCAGGTCGCGGGTTCAAATCCCGGCTGCGGCGGCTGCATTTCCGATATAGGCGGAAATGTTGTAGGCCTGTGTACTCAGATTTGGGTTCACGTTAAAGAACCCCAGGTGGTCAAAATTTCCGGAGCCATCCACTACGGCGTCTCTCATAATCATATGGTGGTTTTGGAACGTTAAACCCCACAAATCTAATCTAATCTCGTCAAACATTTCCCGTCAGTCAGTAGCACACACACACGGACGCGTATGTGCCGCTGGTATGCGGGTATGTGCCACAAGTCATTGACACTTAGTCTCTACCCAAGAACGACGAGAACATACATGGACAAATATAGCGTGCGAGCGCTACGAAATACCCGACCTCGGTAGCGTCGACCCGACGAATGTAAAGCATAAATTCCAGTGTCCCAGCTGGAATCGAATCCAAGTATTCTGCGTGGCAATGAAGTATTTTACCACCGAGATACGCCATGTCTCTGGATTACTTTTCGGATAGACGCTAATCTTCCTGAAACGTCAATAGTGATTGCAGCGCTGCCACTAGACCCAATTTTTTAAACATTACATATGCACTCCTTTGATACAGCCGTCACGTCAGGTTATCGTCAGTTGTAGCTGTCTGCCATGCGCTGAAGTTAATTTAAGTAGCAGTGTCCAGGATAAGCATCCTAGCGAGCGTCAGTGCTTCATATCAGCTTCTAGTGTTGCTAATATCTATGTACGAGTTGACATTGTTGCGCAAGTGCAAACAACTGGTTCTATAAACATATGCAACTCTTCACTATTTATTTATTTATTTATTAATACTGTCAACCCTCGCTTGAGGGTCATAACAGTGAGGGAGTACAATATGAGTACAAACAGAACACCTAAAAAAACCACTAAGCAATAAACACAGGAAAACAGAATGGGCAGTACTTCAACCATTACCAAAATAAGCATCAATTTCTCTGTCAAAAGTTTGCACATCGGTACTATAATAACATGGTATATATATAACACATGTTATACATACATACATACATACATATATATATATATATATATATATATATATATATATATATATATATATATATTATATATATATATAGTCTGTGTGTTGCACGCACAGACTATATGTTTGTGCGTGCAACATTTGTACATATATTTAGTGTAGTTTCATGGTGTTTCGCTCAATAAAAAATGTAACACAGGCACCTTCCCTCGACATGCTTCGCATAACTTAAACAACATAAAGAAGAACATTGATAACATAAAGAAGCCGAAGCGTGCGAACACTTCCACTACGGCTCCTGCTTTATTCAACGTTTTTGCAACCCCACTTTGCGATTTCAACGTTATATTAGTGCAACGACTTCCAGAAGACACATGTTGCAAGGACTCTGCCGACACGCTTTGGGCGCAGTGAGTGCTTGCTTCTTGCATTTTATTTCGCTTCCGCCGTCGTCGCTCGCCCGCCGACAGCTAGCCCTGACGAGTGTTTTCTTCGCTGTAACGTGACGCGTGCTCGCTTGCGCGTCCCGTAGCTGCACTGTCTCGTTGAGCGATGGAGTACCAAGTGATCGGGGAAGACATCGACCCGAAGGAAATCACGCCAGAACAAGGCTGGCAGACCGCCTCATGTCGCCCAGCCCAAAATGAAGGCTCCAAACGTGTGCCGTCGTATAGCGCTTCAAAACGCAACGAGCACAAGCCCCGCAACAGAGAAAATGTGAAGAACAAAACTATTCGAGCAAGCCGAATGCCTCAACTACCAAAGAACAACATCCGAATTATCTTTAGGCCCAGAGGGGGTCTTAAGATCGTTAGGGTTGGCCCAACGACAATCGCTGAAGCCATTTCAACTTCGGCAGGTATCAGCTTATGGGAACAGCAAGCAGCCATGCTCTGCCCCAACGTTAAACAGAATATCTTAGTAGCAAGCACGCCGAAGAGAGAAAATGCTAATCGCTACGTGCGCGTTAAAGAAATCCGCATCACTGGCAAGACCTATGAAGTTAGTGCCTACAAAGCGACACCACATTCTACATGCAAAGGCGTCATTCGAGGGATTCCCGTGCAAGACGGTTCGGTGGACATTGATGCGAAGATTGTCAACGACTGCAATCCACTAGCTTTGGCTGCCAAGCGCATCAAAAGTACCACCGCAGTAATCGTGGCCTTCGATGGACATCGCGTGCCCAGTTTTGTGCGATACGGATCGGTGCTACTTCAATGTACACTATGCCGTAGACAGATAGATATTTGCTACACCTGCGGTCGGCTCGGCCATCGAGCGGACGTGTGCCCGAACCCTGAAGACGTTATCTGCAGAGTCTGCAGCGTGCCGAACCCCGAAAAAGAACACCACTGCACATCGACATGCAAGCTTTATGGAGGAGCCCCCCTCACTGCCAACAAGGAATGTAAAGAACGCTACAACATTCCATACGTGGTGCGCCGACGACGATGGGAGCGAGCACACTCGACGCGACACAACAGTTACAAAGCAATGAACGAGTTCAACGCAATCGCTGACGATGACCAAGCCTCGAAGCTTTCTACAGACGGTCGATCCGATGGCAGCCGATCCCGGTCCCGATCCCGGAGTCGTCCCAGGAACCGTACCATGCGTGTATCGAGGTCCCGGAGCCACCCTCGGACCCATTCCCGCAGTGCGCGAAGTGGGACCCTAGCCGGATCTACATCGCGAGGCTACTCCAGGTTCCGTTCCGGTTCACGTCACGGTTCCCGTTCAGGTTCCCGGCCCGGGTCACGCTCCAGATCATGCTTCGGTTGCCACTCTGGTTCCGGGCCTCACGCCGGTTTCTGACCTCACCCCAGTCTCACCGGGGTCTCGCGTCAACGATCACCGAACCCATCGGCACCACCATTGCCAGGCAGCGCCAACAAGAATAAGCGGGGAACTCTCACTTGGGCGGACGCCGTCCGGGGAAAAGGTAACACTAAATCACAGGTAGTGTCGGGTTCACTCCCAGAGCATGATACACACATCACATCTGAGTTAGCAATCTTAAAGCACGAAAATGCGTTGATGAAAGAAACAATACGCAAACTCACAGTCGCAATTGCCGAACTGAACACTGACAGATACGCACGCGCTGCTACGCCCACAACCGACAACGACGACAATGCAGTCACCCCGTTGCAGCCGCCACCCATAGGTGCCCGTAACGACGACGGCGAGAGCGCACCCAAGAAACACGCGGTCGCCCACGACCAGCCAGCTTTAAAGGCAGAGTTAGACGACACTAGGAGCACGCTATCGGCCATTAAGGAAAGCTTTTTTGGCGAAAGGATGGCTCTCGTGCAGTCTACCCTCGCAGCACACGGTAATCGGTTGGGCCAAGTGGAGCAATATCTCAATCACGTCGTCGCCCCTGCCGTTACCGCGGGTAAGCCGTTGTCACAATGAACAGCCGTGCCCAGTCCACCACTTTCACGCGGCCCTTAAGCACCCGCCGGGTGCTCAGGCCGACTCCTACATGCTTCAAGATGGCCAGGCCAATTGACGAGTTGTGAATCTGGCAAGAGAACTGCAGGAGCTTCGCCCACAAGAAAGCCTTCCTGCAGCAATACCTCCGTAGCCACGAAGCCAAACCTCACATCATGCTATTAGAAGAGACTGTAGTACCAACCCCCACGTTTTCCGGATACCAGTGGTTGCCCCGCTCCTCGGGAGGACGCAATACCGCCACCCTGGTCGCTAACAAGATTACCTGCATGGCGCAGTCTCAATGTGCCCGAAATTGAACATGTTATGGTCGAAATTTTCCCTGGCAACATATCACAACAAAGCGTGTACGTGCTCAATGTATACCATAGTCCCAGCCACCATAAACAAAGGTTCACACGCTCTTTCCAGAAAGCTGTCCGTCTCGCGGGGCCTAACCAGCTAGTGATTGCGGGCCATTTTATTGCCACGCCTAGCGCCTGGGGCTACATGTACGACACAATCAAAGGTAACTAGCTTTGAAAAATTGCGAATGACATGGGCCTTATTCTCATTTCGGACAAGGCCTTCTCCACTTGCACCGGTACGTCCACGCAAATAGACACTACACCGGATCTCTGCTTCGTCAATATCGCCGACGGCCGCTGGTCCAACCACGTGGTTGATCACAATAGCTACCACTTCATATTGGCCGTACACCTCCCCACAGTAAGCAGGAAGACCAAGTCGTACACGTGGGTCGACTGGGACCTCCTTCATAAGACCCGCCCACTTCATATTGGCCGTACACCTCCCCACAGTAAGCATGAAGACCAAGTCGTACACGTGGGTCGACTGGGACCTCCTTCATAAGACCCGCCCAGAACGACCTCCTCTCGATACCCCACCGAGCCTCGAGACGTACACGGCCCATGTCAAAGCTGATGTAAACAAGGCAACCCAAACTATCAGTACAGACCTTCCAATCGAAAAGATGGGCAGTCGTCTCACCCACCTACTTGAGGTCAAACTGTCTCTATTCGCCCGTTGAAAGGGCGAGCGCCTTAATCGGAGGTTACGCAAACGCATATCTCAGCTGAACAAGACCATGATGGATCACTGCCGCACCCTTTGTTACAAAATGAGCGCTCTCAAAAAAGGGCGCGCCGCCAAATTCTCGAGACGAAGCACCGGAGAGACGCCTCGAGGTCAACGATAAAAAAAAGAAAACAAGCATCCAAAGACTCCCCGGACGCGAGTCCCTCTCCCCTCGGAAGCGTAGGTTCGCCGACGAACCTCCTCACATCGGCGGCCGAGCAAGCCCTGGCAATTTCTCGATGGAAAGGGGCGTGGTGATGCAGGGTTGCGTCATCTGTCGCGGACGGCCCTCGAACCGTCCCGCGCTTTCCCCAGCCTTCTCAGCGTATCGCGCCGACGAAACGATGAGAATTTTCTGGAACCTAGTGCGAAGGGTATTTAACTGAGCAGCAGAGATGGGAGATCAGGAGAAGAAGGAAGTTAGTGCCAGTGTGCGTGGGGTCATTCTGCCGCGTCTGTCGGTGAAGCTTTTGTCCTTAGTGACAAAACAGGAGAAGAAGAAAGTATGCACCAGAGCGCGTAGGGTGTTACACCTTGTGGGCGAAGCCTTTTGTTTTCCGTGACAAAGGAGGAGAAGAACAGGATTCCCACCTCAGGGGTAAATACTCGAGCTACAGGCACGAGTGTGTGTCTACCGCCAGTGAGCGAAGACGCGTGACAACACCTGCGTGTGGGAAGCCGACGTGTTACTGGCGAAGAAGTTTGGAGTCTGGAGAGCGGCCAATTGAAGACGCGAGGTTTCCTGGAAGAGAAACTTCGGGGGCAGCGGAACGACAACAACGCTGGACTTTGAGTGAGTGATTCTCGGAAGAGTATCATTCAGACTTTTGTTCCAAGAACATTGGACTGAATGAGTTTTCTAACTCTTTAGTCTTTAAGTGTCTTGGTTGTTCTATGCATGCGACTGCTTTGTAGTGCGTATTGTTGTCTGTGTCCGTTGTTTCGAGTGTGGCTGATTGTACCGTGTAATACGTTGTTTGATTGGTGACATATTGTATTCAACTATTGTCGAGTGTGCATAATTGTGTATCGATTTGATATGCCGTAATCGAGAATATAGTTTTGTTTTGTTTATCAACTCTCGGCTCTGACTTGTTCTTTGGGCTACAGCCGGGGTCCGCTGGCGCACCAAATAGGACCACTTCTAAATTGTCCAAGCTTTCGTGATGCAGTTCGGGGGGCCGATATTTTGGTCCTTGGAATCAGCCCGGCGATCGTCTTCCTAATTAACGGTACCCGTGACACCCTTTCAAAACAGCAGTGGGACGAAATTTGTAACTCGATTGATGTTTAGGATCATAATGACAAAACGTGGAACTTACTCAAACACCTCCTCAATTTAAGCAACACCCGCACAAATCTGCATCATTCAATCGGGAAGAAACTTCATCAAGCTAAACAGACAGTGTCACCGGAAGATGTTGTCAAGAACCTCGTGAAAAAATATCTCCCCGTTCCACGGGCCTTGTGACTCCTCACCCCGATTACTTTGGCAGCGACAGCACCAACTTAGACGCCGACTTTTCTATTGAAGATATGTGCCGAGCTCTCCATGAGCTCAATGACCGCTTAGCCCCTGGCCCCGACGGCATCACCAACAAGCTCCTACGCAACCTGGACGATTCCTCGGTCACCTACCTCACCGACACTATCAACGAAATATGGAAAAAGGGTGAAATACCCGATGCCTGGAAACTAGCTCACACGATTCTCATACCCAAACCGGAAAAGGCGCCGATTCTACAAAACCTACGCCTCATATTCTTCACGTTGTGCGTGGGCAAAGTGGCTGAGCACGTCGTCCTCAACAGGGTTGGTCGATACCTCGAAGATAACGACTGCATCCCGCACCACATGATTGGCTTCCGACCAGGGTTATCCACTCAAGACGCCATGTTACTCCTAAAGAATCAAATTCTAGATGGCAGAAACACTCGGAATACTCGTGCAATACTCGGTCTCGAATTAAAAAAGGCCTTCGATACAATAACGCACTCGTCAATCTTGAAAGCTATCGCAGCACTTGGCCTAGACCATCGATTTTACTACTTTATTCCCCCTTTCCATCTCGACGCAGAGCCGTCCTCTGCGTAGAAGACCTAGTGTCGGGGAAGTGGAGCTCAGACAGCGTGGCACCCCTCAGGGATCCGTCCTCTCGCCTACGCTTTTCAACCTTGTGATGATCGGGCTTTCCGAACTACTTTCGAAAATCGACGGGCTAAATCAAACTATCTACGCGGATGATGTAACCATTTGGTGCTCCACAGGGTCACATGGCGTCATTGAGTCCGCCCTGCAAGAGGCTATCGACACCGCCGAGTCCTACCTCGACCACACCGGTCTCAGGTGCTCACCTGCGAAGTCGGAGCTGTTGATATATTTTCCCAAATGCCGGGGTGTCATGCCCATAGGGTGGAAACCTGCGGCGGATCGCAATATCACCCTCCACACCAGAGATGGTCGTACTGTACCCAGGGTAGACACCACCAAGGTCCTCGGCATGATCATCGAGTCCCACGGCACCAACACGCAAACAGTACACAAGCTCAGGAATAAGACTGAGAATGCCATACGACTAGTACGTAGAGTAGCCAACAGGGACCATGGCCTCAAAGAAGATAACCTGCTGCGTCTCGTACATGCGTTTGTTTTTGCCATTTTACCTTCGTTGCTGCTATACACAAATGGCTACATGCTGACCACAATCACCTCAGTGCGCTTATTTGCAAGGTGGTCAAACGAGCCCTTGGCCTCTCTATCACCACTCCAACGTACAAACTCCTCGAGGTTCGCGTACATAACACGCTAGAAGAGATCGCCGAAGCTAAGGAACGCGTGCAATTGACCCGACTTACCACCACCATGGCTGGCCGCAATATTCTGCGTGAGCTCGGCTTCTTCTCCTCGAGGGCCAAGAACCCCCCAGAGTTGACCCTAATTACCCGGGAAATCCGCAACCTTATCACAATCGCTCCCATTCCACGAAATGTACACCCCGAATACAACAGAGGCAGGCGCCTTGCGCGGGCGACCGCCATTCTCAAGCACATAAACATAGAAGCGGACAACGTCTCGTTCATCGACGCCACTGCCTATCACAACAACCGAGCCTTAACCGCGGTCGCGGTATCAACCGCGCAGCAGACTCTTACCTCTGCCACATTCCTCACGCGAAACCCCCTAGTAGCGGAGCAAATTGCTATAGCTATAGCTATGCTCGACAGCAAACGGGAATTCATCTATAGCGACTCCAGGCCGGCCATCAAAGCCTTCGAACGCGCAGTCATCTCCGACCAGGCGCTACGTATCCTGCGCAAAGCAGACCCGAGTGACCTGAAGCACCATACTGTCATCTGGCTCCCCACCCATCTCGGCCAGGTGCCGGGTGCCCTATGCAACCTCAACGAGATCACCCATGATGCAGCGCGCGCACTTACTGACCGCAACGCCACAGGGCAAGTAAGACGGTAAGTTGGGCCAATTGGTTAGGATCCATCGTGAACTTACTTGCAGCACAACACCAGAAAAAATACAGGACAGGGAAGAAGTAAAAGAGAAAGAAAAGACGGCGCTGACTGACAACTGTTGTTTATTGGAAAAAACGGGGTGAAAAGTATATATATAGGCACTGGTAGCCTACATCACAACATGCGCAGAATACGAGGTGCACCGAGGTAGCGTTATCACACTTAAGGCAATAACAAGCTTGGCCTAAATAACTTAATTCTTTTTCATGCAGTGTGACGAATGGTTCACTAACGCACTTGCTACCCCTAATCTTTATATGATTTGCCTCAGCGATTTCTCTAGTTAGCTGCTTAGGATGCTTGAAGATGATGGTGGTTCTCTCAAAAATGGGACGACAACCGCATGACCTGCAATGTTCCGGCAGAGGAAGTCGCGCGATCCCTTGAAGAGATAATTCATGCTCCCTTAAACGAACATTGACACATCGTTTCGTTTGTCCCACGTACTCCCTACCACACGATAATGAAGTTAAATACACAGCT
Organism: Rhipicephalus microplus; assembly: GCF_043290135.1. NCBI lineage: Eukaryota > Metazoa > Arthropoda > Arachnida > Ixodida > Ixodidae > Rhipicephalus > Rhipicephalus microplus. The sequence goes on from NC_134702.1 coordinate 216,342,417, forward strand.
TTTTTTATGCATGCGATGTACTTGTTCTTATGATTCACAGCGCATCTCCCTTTGGCCGGTTTGTTCCTCAGCGCCTTATCAACCATCGGGCGAATGCGACCTATCTTATGTTTGGCGGAAAAGAGAACGTCGACACCATACCTTAAGCCTACGTTTTTCAGCCCATAGGCCAATTTGTGTACATAAGGAAAAACGGCTCTTTTTCTTTTTCCATCAGAATTTTCTTGAGCTCCTCTCTGTTTCACGAGCTTAACGCTCCGAACCATTGACTCACACACAGACAAAATCACCTTGTCAGGATACCCAGCATCTACTAAGCGTTTTACCTGGTTATGAAAAGCAGTATTCGACACGTGCACAAAGGATTTCCTGAGCAACGCATTTAAAATTGTCTTTGCAGTCGCTCTCTTCACAATCTTAGAAAAGCCAGACTTGTAGTTTAAGATAGGCTTAACTGATCTTGGGCCATATTTCCAACACAAATGATCTTTGCCAAAAGTTAGCTTTAGGTCAAGAAACTGTAGCTCGTAATCCTTACAGACTTCGTGAGTGAAGGTGAAACCTATACCATGCTGACTGAACAATTTAAGAATGTGGTTAATGTCCTTATAGTGAATGTCATTGTAGCAAAAAATTATAAAATCGTCGACGTAACGAAAAACAGCACTGCAGCACTTACTAAGGTGACCTTCCAGCTGCCTGTCAATGTAGTCTTAAATAATGTCACTAATAATAAGGGCCACGCTCGACTCTATGCAGACACCAGACTTTTGTACACAAAGATCCCCCCGCCACGGCGCAAAGGTACTTTCAAGGTAAAATGACAAATGTTCAAGAAATTATTCTAAAGAAATACCGCAACCATCGATTGATTGATTTGATTTGTGGGGTTTGACGTCCCCAAACCACCATATGATTATGAGAGACGCCGTAGTGGAGGGCTCCGGAAATTTCCACCACCTGGGGTTCTTTAACGTGCACCCAAATCTGCGTACACGGGCCTACAACATTTCCGCCTCCATCTAAAATGCAGCCACCACAGCTGGGATTTGATCCCGCGACCTGCGTGTCAGCAACCGAATACCTTAGCCACTAGACCACCGTGGCGGGGCTACCGCAGTCATCGATGAAAGATTGTTCATCGTTATCAAACACAATGCAGGCTTCTACGCATTTCATAACCTGGCAATGCGGAAGGGAATAATATAAATTTTCCACGTCGAAACTAAAGGCGCGACGTAGGCTCATCGAGTTATTTTGAGGTACTCGCACACAGAATCCGAATTCGGTATGCAGAAAGGGTCAACAATAAAAATTAAACTACAAGTCTGGCGATTCTCAGATTGTGAAGAGAGTGATTGCAAAGACAATTTTAAATGCGTCGCTCAGGAAATCCTGTGTCCACGTGTCGAATACTGCTTTTCATAACCAGGTAAAACGTTTAGTAGATGCTGGGTATCCTGACAACGTGATTTCATCTGTGTGTGAGTCAATGGTTCGGAGCTTTAAGCTCATGAAACACAGAGGAGCTCAAGAAAATTCTGATGGAAAAAAAAGAGCAGTTTTTCCTTATGTACACAAATTGGCACATGGGCTGAAAAACGTAGCCTCAAGGTAGGGTGTCGACGTTCTTTTTTTCGCCAAATATAAGGTAGGTCGTATTTTCCCGATGGTTGATAATGCGCTGAGGAACAAACAGGCCAAAGAGAGATGCACTGTGAATCATAAGAACAAGTACATCGCATGCGTAAAAAAGCTGTGTATTTAACTCCATTATTGTGTGGTAGGGAGTACGTGGGACAAACGAAACGATGTGTGAATGTTCGTTTAAGGGGGCATGAGTTATCTCTTCAAGGGATCGCGCGACTTTATCTGCCGGAACATTGCAGGTCATGCGGTTGTCGTCCTATTTTTGAGAGAACCACCATCATCTTCAAGCATCCTAACCAGCTAACTAGAGAAATCGCTGAGGCATATCATATAAAGATTAGGGGTAGCAAGTGCGTTAGTGAACCATCCGTCACACTGCAAGAAAAAGAATTAAGTTATTTAGGCCAAGCTTGTTTATTGCCTTGAGTGTGATAACGCTACCTCAGTGCACCTCGTATTCTGCGCATGTTGTGATGTAGGCTACCAGTACCAGTATATATATACTTTTCACCCAGTTTTTTTCCAATAAACAACAGTTGTGAGTCAGCGCCGTCTTTTCTTTCTCTTTTACTCCTTCCCTGTCCTGTATTTGTTCTGGTGTTGCGCGCTAAGTAAGTTCACGATGGCCACAGGGCAACCCCATCTTGCTGAGTTAGATACCAATCGGGATGCCCCCGTTACGTACAATGACATAACAAAGCACTTTTACCTGGAACGCCGCATTTTTCAACCCCCACATCCAAAACTTCACCGACCGCAGGCATTAACCCCACGCCTATTACAGGCACACACGTACCTAAACCTTGCCACGCTTCACGTTTATTATCCTCATGCATACTCCAGCGACACATGCCCATCATGTGGACACACAGCGACACTCACACACATGATCTGGGTGGGTAGAACAACTCTTCCCGACTCTACCTCAAGCAAGTGGGAGAGGTCCCTCAGGAGCTCACTTCTCGCCGACCAGCAATGGGCCGTCCAGCAGGTCCACGAAGCGGCCGTCAGGTACTCTCTGTTGGTCCCTACGTGGGACACTCCCGCTATGTGCTAAGTGCGTCCTGCAGGACTGAAATAAAGTTCTTTTTTTCATTCCATTCTATTGATGATTTTCAGCTGAAACATCCTGTATATACCCACTACAAAATGCACACACGCCTTAGCGTCACGTGGGCTCATAGCAAATTTCCAAAGGTTTCATGCACTAAGTGTTTGAAGTACACACTATGAACAGGATGTTGCTATTGCGGTCAACTCCTAAGGGAAGTTTTAGGGTCCCTTAATTTTTAGCAATTCTTTTGCAAATGATTTCTCGAAAATGGACAGTAGGCTGATTACCCTGTATTTTTTCAAGTCCTTAAGTCTCCTTTATTACGAATTAAGGAGCAGTTGGCGTTCTTCCAAGATTTTGGTACCCTTCTCGTCAAAAGAGAGTTTTTATATAAAATGCCAGTTTTTCTAACACAATGTTGCCACCATCTTTTAGGAGGTCCGTTGTTACCTTATCCTCACCAGCAGCTTTGCCTCTTTTCATTCCTTGTATAGCTTGCCTTGCTTGCCCTGTCGTTACTGCTAAAATGTCAATCTCCTCTGGACTGGAAATGTTTCTCACGATATCTCTCTGGTTGTTTTCGCATCTGTATAGCTCTCTGTAGGACTTCTTCGCCACTTCGACTGTCCTATCCATATCGGCTATGACATTGCGGTCATTGTTCCTTGATATATACATACAATTTTTGCCTATGGACAAGTTTACCTTCGCAGATTTAAGGCTTGTGCCACTTTTTTGCAGCCTACTAAATTATTTCCATGTTAGACCTTCTGATGTCGGCTACTTTACGCCTATTGAATAACTTGTAAAGCTCCACTAGCTCCGATTTGTCAGCTGCATTTGAGGCTTTCATAGTTTGTCGTACCTTACTGAGATTCTTTGTCTGCTTAGATAGTTTGCCAGTGTCCTCTTGAGATACAGTACCTCCGGATTCCATTTCACACTGTTTGATGACACTAGTAAGGTTATTATTCATTGTGTCAACGCTAAGGTCGGTTACCTCATTTAAAGCCTTGAGTCTATACTGAAGCAAAATTATGAACTTCTGTACTTTCCCTCTCACCACCAGCTCAATAATTTTCTTTTTTGAGTCAGTTTATGCCTTTGCAGTTTAAATCTAGGTTAATACAAGCTCTCACCAATCTATAACCGCAGCATCAGATCTTACCAACTACTTCTATATCCTGTACAATGCCTGGAAGTGCAGGATTGGATGAAGTCTATTTAATTTTTTTCAGTTTCTTCATTAGCGCTTTCTCATGTCCACTTGCGGTTAGCCCGTTTTCTGAAGAAGGTTTTCAAGGTCTGTAAATCATAACGTTTTCCACAAATACCTCTCTTTTGGCCTTTCTAGAGCCGATGCCATATTCCCTGCCTGCATGATCTCAAGCTTGTTTCTTGCCTACCTAAGCATTAAAGTCGCCCATCAGGACAGTATACTGTGCACTTACTTCTTTATAGCTTACTCTACGTCTTCATAAATACGTCCAACCAAATGGCCATTATAGGTCGATGTAGGCGCGTAGGCCTGTACGTCCTTCATATTGTATTTTTTGTTGAACTGAAATATCGTACTTGCCACCCTCTCATTGCTTCTACAGTATTCCGCTAAGTTGCTAGGGATAATCAGCAGTGTGAGAAACACAACGCCTAGGTAATTTTTGTCTTCTTATCCCTCATAGCATCGGACGTGTCCGGTCTTGAGCACCGTATAAGCGTCACATATCTTCCTAACTTCCTAGCACAGCTACACTAGGCTCACATGATAGCGTTCTATCGTTGAACGTCGCCAAGTTTAGATTAAAAGGGCGTCCTAGCAGAACTCAGCCATTCTCAGCATCTTTCACGCTGTACGCGCTGAATTGCTCGCGCCAAGGTGAAAATGCTGAGAATGTTTTCATGAGGCTATTTTGCAAGACAAAGAAAGTTAAACGAGCAGTTCGAATAAATGTGAAATTCAATAAACATTTAGGTATTTTGTTTTTACTTAGCAAATGTTATTTCGCCAGGTACATGAGTAATGACTCATTAACACAAGAAGTCCACACGTTGCTTTCTTTCTTTGTATGTGCTTTCACTTCTAAACAGTAATCCGTAAATCACCACCACAAAGCACTTTCACTATATTGCAGTTAGTATAGTAAGTGACTTTGTATGAGATCTCAGTCACTGGGAGGTAGAAGGGGTGATGATCTCTCATGAGACACAAGAGCAGCTGGTTGATGAGCTAGTGGTCTCTGGGATGTCAAGCGAATGTAAACATCGCGAAAATGACAGATGGCGACATACAGGCTGTCACTCCTAACCCATCATCAGCCACCGCCATCTGCACAACATCGCACGGCGCTGCGTACACAACAGGCATCGTATCACCTGGTTTTCAATTATCTGTTTCGATTTGTTTTTTTTTTGTTTTCCACACCTACAATCAGCGCTCCAAGACTACGTGAAAAAAAAGACTAGTTCTTGGGCTAGTTGATGCTACTGGAAATCATAATGTAGCACTAAAATGTAATAACGTCAATGATGTAGCAACGAACACACAGAACCACTTTAATTCTGGGGTTTTGTGCGACAGTTGTGTCTTTTTTGTGCTAAATTATACTTTTAGCAAGGCTGAACAAATATCGTGTCACCGGTAAAGTTACCGCTATAACATTTCATGTTGTTCACAAGTTGCTTTTACTCGTGATTTTCAGATTTTAGAAAGAAGGGGCCCATCCCTCAAAACATGTAGTATAACTTGGAGCGACCAACCATTAGGTGCAGCAATAGTACCTGATCAAACTAGTATGCCTCATTTCGCGGCTGGGGTCGGTTTTCACAAGTTCATTGAACATTTTTTTCGTGCACCAATAAAGCATACGTGTAAAATGCGACTGACCGCAACAGCGAGGTGCTGTTTGACGTCACGATATATCCTAGTTCGCAAATATATCACACCAGTCTCCTGACATGACAATTTCATGAATTCTAAACATATTGGCCCGTCCCAGGAGCAGCCGTGGTGACCAAGTGGGATTAATTTGTTACCTATTTTTATGCTATCCTTATTTATACGCCTACGCGAGCTCCTACGAAACAGTGCGCATCTGTACAGTAAAAGGAAAGTAATTATTGCCCTTTTTTTGCGAGCGCGTTCGTCAGTGATGCCTTTTTTATTACCACATCATAGGCAGGCTATGTGTTAGTGAGTTTTGCAGTTTCTGCAGTGCTTGCTGTTTTAAGAGAGTCTGCATTCTGTCTCGTTGTTTGCGGTATACGCAAAGTGTGTGATCTTTTTTCCATTAGGTATGCATTCCGCAGCAACGTTCAATGAACACTGACTATAATTTCAACTTACCAGATTGCAATAAAATCTAGGTTTGTATTTTCAGCGGAAGCCTGCGAACCGGAAGACAACTGAAAGGTCAATGTACTTGATCTTACTTCTTTATTACACAAGAGCTAAACACCTCCAAACACTGTTCCTTAAATATCTTAAGAATGTTGGTCATTGTGCGGCTCAACTATAGCTGGCATGAAAAATTCAACATGGCATCGAATAAGCTCATGAACCAAACTGCACAGGTATTTGTTGAGGCTCTATCAACCATGAAGTTCCTTATTGCAGCGAGTGAAACAATGTGCACCTGAACTCATCACCAAGTAGGCCTTTGTAACGAGATGTAACATTTCTGTGGAGGCCTTTCTAGACGTGATTCATGGGTTACCTAACCTACACGGTCATCTGTTGGAAATAAAATATTTTCATTCAGGCGTCCTGTGCAGTCAGTTGTTCTTGCATGCTTCTCTTACAGAACAATATTGCTCCTGGCAATCGTAGGCCACGCCCTGCAGACCTGCCTGTCTGTCAGATCAATTTTATTCTAACAAAACCTTAAAATATGTCAGCTCTATTTTCTCCAACATTGGTTAGTAAGAACCCCTTTTGCCTTAATTTTAGATTACAGGGTAGTGACGCCCTCACTGCACATGAAGAACCTCCTGGAGCAACTGAAATGAAGTCGCGTAAGCAGCTGAAGAGGCCATTTGCGACCTGCAGTAAAGAGCTAGGGTGAGCTAATGTGACTCTACCGAAAAGTCAAATGAGGTTAACCTAACGTTCAAATCACTTTATCCAATTATGTGATTTCTTATTGTATAAGTGTACACACAGTTACAGGCATATTGCAAAAGCACGTGGATTTAGGCTAGTTGGCTCAGCTTGATCTTTAGAAGCTTTATTTTACAACGCATGCGAAATAAAGTATGCCTCTGCTTTATATGTCTGTTCATGACTAATAAAGAATCAGTTTTCTGTGTAAGTGCTCTTTGGTCCTTCTATTATCCGCGTTTTTTCAGGGAGATTTCACTAAATTGGCTGAAGTGAAGGATTACAACGCCTTCTAAGTCCCAGAATAAGTTAAGTCTATTATTACCAACTGATGCTTAGAAATCACCTATTTAACTGAAAATTTGCAATGATTTGGTGTTGATTTGTCAAAATATTTGACACATTGATAAGGTGTTTAAGCAAAGTGCACCTGCCCCCTAATCTAGAATGTCTGTTGTCCGTAGACATAATTGCAAACCTCATCCTACGAATGCCTACTTAGGGTTGAGGAGTCTATAATTAAGCCTTTGCTCCCTCTACCTAAGCAGCACTGATTTCCCCACCCCAAAAGGCGCAAGGTGGTCAGGCACATTGTTTTTGAATCTGTGGGATCAATTTTTGTCTCCTCATTATCTTCTTTCTTGAGATAAACGACGCAATGTTCCAGCCTGAGGAGAGACTTAAGCTTCAGCCTGTTCTTTTCTGATCTTCCAGAAGTGTTCCAAAACCGTGATGGAAACTTTTCCTACGAGTTTATTCTTTAAGCTTACGTGGGTACATACGATATTATAGTCAGTCCACATATATATGTTCAAGGTGTACAAATTAGGAGATTCAACTTACCTATCAAAGGTAAGGTCGCGCGTGGTGTATCACGCGTAAGAACTGGCCATCCTGATTGCGCATTCCAGGTGCGTGACTAGCGTGAAGTCTAGGTGCACCGTTGTACGCTACAAGTCGCCTTTAGGTGAGGTCTTCAGGTAAACCCACGCGCCACGAGGAGTGCCAGCCACCCACGGCCACAAGCTAGATAATGCGGCCCTGCCGTCAGCTCTACTCAACCTCATCTCAAATCGAAATTACGAAGGAACTGCCGCGCTGTGAATGTGAACGATGCAAATGCTGCACCTAAACTGCCCTCCCCCCCCCCCTTCAATAATTTAGAACGGCGAGGTTTCCACATCACTGGTGACCATGCGTGACGAAGATGCATACCTGAAAGACGAGCCTGCAAATACATCTCCATCGGGTTTCGTAGGCAGCATGCAACTTGCGACCAGGTAGAACGACGTAATCTTAAGGTGTGTTTTCAAGCGAAATAACGTGCGGGTTTTCAAGGCTGAGAATGAATGGAATGCTGACAGACCGTCTTTTTACGGTAAAAAAAACCAGCAGCTCCACTGCCACATTCTGAATACTTTCGCCTGAGTCTCCCTGGCTACGCTCGAAAGATTTCTGCTAGCTTTCTGAAACCTTAGCGTTCAGGGTGCAGGAGTTAACGTCCAATGCTTTGGACTTTATGTCCAAGGCATTCAACTTGTCAGCCACCTATATATTTTATCAATATATACAGCTACTGTTTAGCTAATTATTTGAACCTAGATTTGATTTCCATTTTGAAGCTTTTTAGACCCTCATGCAACGCGAGACTCTTCAAAACTCACTTTTCACTGGACGCACAGAGCATCGCACCTTCATAGGGACATTCATGGGTTTCCATTTTAATGAACTTTTCATATTGTAGAACCTACCAAGTGAACCTTTGTATTGTGGGATGACCTGATGAAAATGTTATCAGCCTTGCTAAGTTGAACCCTTGACAGCAGTTGCTCATGCCTCTTTTACTGTGGCTTTCGCCTTGTTCAACGGAATTACTCTACTAATATTCCGCTTTGACGCTGTGCACCCACTACCTTTTACCCCACTCGGTCACACTTGCCGAACCATCGGACCATTAAGGGCCTCTGGTTTGAGAGTGCCGCCTCAAGGGAATTTTGGCCTTACCTGTCTTCTTTACCAAGAGTGTGCTTCATGCTTCTAGACCTTCACTGTGTGTCGAGTTCCGGTTTAGAGAGCCAACTTAAACAGAGACAGCTCTTGTCCAAGCCGTGTCACCTCCTTCTTTTCTGTCAGGTATGGAGTCTTCGACTACAGGTTTGGTTGGCCATGCAATGAGGTGCTTCACAGAGGGCGACCAACACGAGCCACTGCATTAGCCACCATGGGAGTTTATTCTGCAGCCCCTGCAGATCAAAACTGCTGGACGTGAGCAGATTTAAGCTCTGTGGGCGAGTCGACCACGGACATAGAAGGCATTCGTCCACTTTGGGTAGAGGGTGCCCCTCATCATTCAGGCACCACACATGACGTGATGTATGGCGAAGTTTGAGTTCTTAAAAATATAAATGAGAGAGATAAAATTATTCACTCATGTGAATTCGCAAACACTAGATTTGTTTTGTACAGTAATCAATCTTCTCAACACTACATGCTGAAGCTATAAACTCATGACCTATTTTAGCAGCAAAATAACTCCTACACAGAGCAAAGAAACACACAACACAATGACTGAACCGGTGGCCACCCGTCCTGTCTTTGTGTTGTGTGTATGTTTTTGCTCTGTGTAAGTGTTAATATGTGGCTAGAATATGTCATCAAGCAAGACCAAGTCATGACCAAGTGCCAGCTAGGCCAACAAACAAGGTTGTTAAAGGACCAATTTAGTAAAACGCACGCAGAGCTGCTGCGCACGCAGCAGCTCTAGCTGAGGTGACAGTGCATGTACCCAGTATGCAAGACAACACACAGATTTCTGCAGGCCTCCCAAGGTATAAAAAAATGCGTAGCGCCTGTTGCAGACTTGTCGGAATGTGCGTGGTCGTGCGTCTCGTCGTATCGACAGTGGGTGTCTGCAGGAGCTGCGTATACTAAGGATATTTCGCAGGCCTCAATACGCATGCCCACTACCTCAGAAAACGCATTTTTTGCGGACGGTTGTACGTTTTCAAAAGCTTCGTAGCGTCGACTGCGGAATTCGCGTGCTTTCAAGTTTTGTCGCTTCTCTTCGCGAACGCATTTTTTCAGTATGACTACGGCTGGAGATCCTGCTGTGATGTGTAGCGACGGTATATCTAACCGAGTTCAGTTCAGCCACGCAATAGACCTAGAAGTGCTGTCCTTTGGGAAAACGCAAACCCTTTTCGTGACCAGAAATTGGACGACTATTGAATCCAGATTGCAGGATTTAGGAAACATGCATTTCACAAATAAAACAGTGTTAGTGTGAACACACCGTGCCTACAAACGGCTCACCGCAAGAGATTGCGTTGCCAAGCACAAGTAAATATACGCTAGGGCAAGAAATATGTCCGAAAATCGCTAGTGAGATTGCTGGGGCTCTAAGTTTTAAGGTCTGGTATAGAAAAAGGGTATGGCGGGCGATGAGCTCTGCTGCAAGATATCCTGCACCTGGCTCGTGAAAGTAGAGTGATGATTTGTGCTTCTTGTAGAGTCAGTGAACCAAGCGTTCATCCAGCTGCGAAGATCTCTGTTCACAACGACGTATCTTCAACTGCAAAAAACCCCAAAGAGCTCATTTGATTCGGTAGAGATGTTGCTGCTGAGATTCACTCTAAAGAAAGCACCGATGAAGGTCGCTGTGAGTGAATTTGTCAATGTTTTCATGGTCGATTTGTCTGGCTGTTTCCGTGCACTGAAGTATTTTTTACTGACGTGTCGCTGAGCTGAATGTTTACCCCATTACACACATGTAACGGTCTCGTGCTACCTGGTGCAAATACGCTAATATCCTACCTGGTTTCTCAGACAGGTGTTTTTGTTTTAGTGCAGGTATCAATATAGAAGACAGCACCGCGCAGCTTCTTGAAGGAATAGAATTAGCAAAAATGCTACAAGTGATGATGATGAAGAGATCACATCAATTGAAAAACTGAATGATCAACCCACAAATTTCCCTGAGCAGCCTACAACACCCTTCGTTGTCGTTGGCCCAGCTGCACCAAGAAACCAAACAGGAGAAACCACGGCTAACAACGTAGACGCCACAGCTTCCACATCCCATTCTACGAGAGGAAATGGTTTGTCGCGTAGTATCCGCTTTTCTGTGACTTCTGTAGCTCCTCAAAATGATGAAGCGGCGTTCTCAGGAGTACAAAACGTACATAGGTGCCAAGTGTATGGAATAGTGGTGCGATCTTGTACGCGCTCCAAATTCGGCGGGAGGCGCTTCGTTCGTTACGTAAAAGAGTGGGAGGTCGGCATTGGTCATGAGGACAAGGCAAACCAAACAAAAGATGAGAAAAATGGATGCCTCCATCACAAATAGGATCTCAGCTTGGGGACCGTATAACAACTTGAGAAGTGTTTTTAACAAGTTAAGGAATGCTTATCTAATATTTTTCACTACTGAAATGCGTTGGAGCTCATTTTCAAACATTGCATATGAAATGCGGCGTAATTTTAAACGTAATTTTATGTATTGTCTTGAAATGATGCCAGGTGGCACGCCACGTAGCAGAACGTGGCGTGCCAGATACAGCAGGACTAGCAACCACACTGGTAAAAGCGATCGATCACATGCGCGCCAAGTCTCCTCTAGTTCAGGTAAAAATATGCACGATACCGGGGGTACCGGTGCATGACAGCAACCTGCAAAGAGCGGTTGTCAATGCAAACTAAGAAATATGGCTGATGAGTCGAGAGAAAGGCTTTGAGGTGGTGGAAATAAACAGAGAGGTGCATAGGCGGGGTGGTTTTCAACTAGACAGAATTCACTTCGATGTGCGGCTAGGTAATGAGGTGGGTTAGCGACTTGCAGGACGCGCTGTAGCTTTCTCGGGGGGCGCGTGGGCTCTTCTGGGTGCAGGGTAGCTAGTAACGAGAAAAACAACCAGGGAGACTCCTTGACAGGTGGTATGGAGAGATATGATTCCAAAGTGGCACCAGAATCTAGGATAGGTAGAGTCCGGGGCAGAAATAGACGTTGCCACGAGCGCTGAGCCAATTCAAACATAGGGTCTATTAACATGCAGGATGGCAAGAATAGGCTTAGGTGGGAAGACATAGAAGAACAGCTAAGGGAGGAGAGGCCGATGGTATACAGTTTTGTAGAAACACATCTGAGGGACAGAGAACAACCTCGTAAAAATCCGGACAACGCGTGGGAATATTGTAATAGAACAGGAGGCAACAGACAGGGGGGTAGTATTGAAGCATTCATTCATAAATGTACAGACTGGCAAAGGGTCCAACAGGAGTGCAAGTAGCATTTATGGCTGAAAGGCAAAGTGGCACGGCAAATGACAATCCTTGGTTTCGTGTACTTGTGAACGGGAGCAAATACCAGAGAGGAAAAGCGGGCAATGGTAGAGTGTATATCAAATGGCATTGAGGAGTTAGGAGGAGAGTGCGAGATAATTATACTAGGAGATATGAATGCGCACTAGAAATATAGATGGTTATACCGACTCGACAGGCAAAATTATCATGGATATGTGTAAAAAGCATGATTTGATCATTTGCAACAGTACCGAGAAGTCGGAAGGAAAAATAACATGGAAGGTAGGAAGGCTGCAGTCGACGGTAGATTAGGCACTGATGTCACATATGATGTATGATAAGCTCAGGGAAATGCACATAAATAAAGGTGGCTCCAGAAGTCTGGGTAGTGATCATAAACGTATCAATCTAAGTTTCGGAAATGCAGTGAAAGTGGAAAGGAGACGAGTTGAGCAACTACAAGAAAATGTTTATTCATAAAGGCAAATTGAAATAGCTACTAAACGAATTGACAAAGTAATCACTGAGGATAATAAGACAGTGTGGACATACATGAATCAAATTAGACTCTTTGAGCTAGAGCTTGCTAAGGCACGTGACAAGTCACCCCGCAAAATAAGACACAAACCCAAAAGTTGGTGGGATGAAAAAGTAAGAGAGCCTTAGCAAAACGTCAGGAAGCCTTTAAGGAACACAGACATGCTAAGCAGCGGGGTGAACCAACAGATGATGTTGAAAGAAAATGGCAAATCTTTCTAAGCTGTAGAAGGGATACATCCCTTGAGATCAATGAAAATATTAGAAGAAAGGGAGCTCAGTGGCTGGCAGAATTACATAAAAAAGATAGAAAGGCAGCTGCGAAATTTTGAAACCATCAAAGCTCCCTAAAAAATGAGACGAGCCTGGAGCAGAGGTTTATAACTACAGCTCAATGTGCTAGGCTAAAAGGGGTCGAAGCTATTGAATATACAAGAACAAGGGTGACAGAAAATTTTCAACGAAGACGTGCTTTATGCACCACAATGGACAAGGATGAATCAAGTGGCTCAATGGCTCCATTTTCACATCGATAGTGGGAAATTGCTGAGAAGGTGGTTCCTAGTAGTACATCAACAGGCCCAGATGGCATTCCAATTATGCTGATAGACATTAGGTCAGAAGTCTAAGCAGGCTTTCAGAGAAGCAGTGAGCAAAGTAATAATCGATGAAGTCCCCGATGGATGTAAACTTAGCAGGCTAAGCATGATCTATAATGAAAATGGGGACATAGCTTACATTTACAACTACCGTCTTATAACAGTGACATCAGTGGTGTACAGGCTTGCGATGCAGATTATAAAGGAAAGACTGCAGGCATGCATAGAGGATGAGGGGGGCTAGAGAATCTGCAGAATGGGTTCGGGAAACACAGGAGGTTGGAAGACAATCTGTTCACACTGACACAGTGCATCGAAATAGCAGAAAAGGAACACAGACCCTTGTGGCTCGCATTTTTGGATATCAAGGGAGCGTACGACAGCGTGGTTGAAAAGGAATTGTGGGGAATACTGGACACGCTAGGCGTGGAAGATGTAGTCACTAATTTTTTGAAGGATATATATAAACGTAACAAGGTATATATCAAGTGGGAAAATCAGATATCCAAGCCTGCAGAGGTAAAACGGGGCCTTAGGCAGGGGTGCTCTTTGTCACCTTTATTATTCATTGTGTAGCTACAAGGATTAGAGGCCAAATTAGAGGGAAGTGGACTGGGCTTCAACCTCTCTTTCTTCAAACAAGTAAAACTCATTGAAAAGGCAATACCAGCATTGATGTACGCAGATGATACAGTGCTAAAGGCCGACAACAAGGAAGATTTGCAGAGATTGTTGGGCATCAGCGGTAATGAGGGAGATAGGTTAGATTTCAGCATTCCTGATCAGCATTCGTGATTTTTAATGACAATGAAGGTAGTGAGCTTAAAATACAGGAGGTCACGCTAGAGTTAACAGATAAATACAAATATCTGGCCGTACGGATAAGCAATGGGGCTGAGTACCTAAGAGAACACGAAACATACGTGACGACTAAAGGTAACAGGAATGCAGCGGTAACAAAAAACAGGGCACTTTGGAATTACAATAGGTATGATGTTGTGGGAGGATTATGCAAAGGGGTCATGGTTCCTGGTATGACGTTCGGCAATGTGGTATGGTGCATCAGATCAGAAGTTCAAGCAAGATTAGAAATTAAGCAACAAGGAATAGGAAGGCTTGCCTTAGGAGCTCACGGGAATACAACAAATCAGTGAGTACAAGATGATATGGGATGGGCATTATTTTATGGCAGGGAAGCTAGCAGCAAGATAAAATTTGAGAAGAAATTGAGAGAAATGGGGGAGGAGCATTGGGCTAGGAAGGTATTTAGCTGCTTGTACATGAAGAATGTCGATAGAAAATGTTGGAAGCGAACCAGAAAATTGATTGGTAAATACTTAGAAAACAGCAGCGGGCCAAATAAAAAAAAATTATCGATTAAGAAGAAGGTGACGGAAGCTGAGACTGATATGTAGAGAATTCGCATTATCAAGAAGTCCGAACTAGAGACCTATCAAACATTTAAGCAGAAAATTGCCAAGGAAATGATCTATGATAATACTCGGGGTAGTTCTCTACTGTTTGAGGACAGGACGGGAGTATTGTGAGCCAAGACATATCGGGTCAAATACGAATGGGTAGACATGGTATGCAGTGCGTGTGGAGAGGAAGGGGAAAGTGTCGAACACTTGATAATGTTCTGTAAAGACTTCACCCTATAGTTCAGGATATGGCGCCGAGTTTTTCAAAGCACTGGGGTTTAGAAAAGGGAGGGCAAAATAGACTTTAAGCGGGTAGAATTAACCAGAAAGACGTTATCTAATTGGTGGCAAAAGTCAAGGCACGAGTGAAAATTAAACCCTTCACTGTACAGTACGAACCCTCAACCTCACTATTCAAGGGAAAAATAAATCTTGTTTTTGGTTCATTATGTATTACTGCTTCGTGGCGCTAGCCACAGCCCGATCTAAAGGGTACAGCCATATCAATCCATCCATCCGTTTTAATGATAATGAAGGCAGTGAGCTTAGAATAGAGGAGGTCACGCTAGAGATAACAGAAAAGTACAAATATATGGGCATATGGATAAGAAATGGGGCCGAGTACCAAAGGGAACATGAAATATACGTGACGACTGAAGATAACAGGGATCCAGCAGTGATAAAGAACAGGGCACTGTGGAATTACAATTGGTATGATGTTGTGAGAAGAGTATGGAAAGGGGTGATGGTTCCTGGTCTGACGTTCGGCAATGCAGTCTTTTGCATGAGATCAGAAGTTCAAGCAAGATTAGAAATTAAAGAACGTGGATTAAGTAGGCTTGCCTTAGGAGCTCTGCGGAATACACCAAATCAGGGAGTACAAGGTGATATGGAATAGATATCGTTTGAGGGCAGGGAAGCTAGCAGCAAGATAAATTTTCAGAAGCGATTGAAGGAAATGGGGGAGGAGCGTCGGGCTAGGAACGTATTCAGCTACTTGTACATGGAAAATGTCGATACAAAATGGAGGTAGCGAACCTGAAATTTGACTGGTAAATACTTAGAAACCAGCATGGGGATAAACCAAAAAGAATAATCGGTTAAGAAGGTGAAGGAAGCTGAGACCGATATGTGGAGAATAGGCATGATTAAGAAGTCCGCACTAGAGATCTATCGAACGTTTAACCAGGAAATTGCCGAGGAAAGGATCTATGATAATACTTGGGGTAGTTTTCTACTGTTTGAGGCCAGCACGGGAGTATTGCGAAGCAAGACATATCGGGTCAAATACGAAAGGGTAGACACGATATGCAGTACGTGTGGAGAGGAAGAAGAAAATGCCGGACATTTGATAATGTTCTGTAAAAGGCTTCACTTTATAGTTCAAGATGATGACGCAGATTTTTTCAAAGCACTGGGGTTTAGAGACGGGGAGGACAAAATAGACTTTAAGCGAGTAGAATTACCTAGAAGGAAGTTATCTGATTGGAGGCTAAAGTCAAAGCACGAGTGAAAATCGGACACTTCACTGCAAAGTACGAGTCTTCAACCTCACTATTTAAAGGAAAAAAATAAATGCAGTTTTCGGATCACTAAGTACTACGGCTTGCTGGCGTGAGCCCCCACTTGATTTAAAGGGTACAGCCACATCAATCCATACATCCATTTGTTTAGTGGTGGAACTAGGTGCAATGCAGTTTCGAGCAATTATTCTACTGATGTCTCTACCTCTATTACAATTTAAACAACGTGACTTTCAAAGCCATTGGCTACGTCTATCGAACTCATGGCGGAGGACACCTCAACCAATAGCCAAAACGAGCGTGTCCTCCACGTTTCCGAGGTGCAGCGCGTGAACCTGCTCGCCTTCATGAAGGAGCAACCCCATGATGATGATGATATGTGGTGTTTAACGTCACGAAACCACCATACGATTATGAAAGACGCCGTAGTGAAGGGCTCCGGAAATTTTGACCACCTGGGGTTCATTAACGTGTGCCCAAATCTGAGCACACGGGCCTACACCATTTCCGCCTCCATCGGAAATGCAGCTGCCACAGCTGGGATTCGAACCCGTGACCAGCGGGTTAGCAGCCGAGTACCTTATTCACTAGACCACCATGGCGGGGCAAGGAGCACCACAAGCTTGCGGCGTTAAGCCATCAAGCTGAGGCACGATTTCACTATAGCTGAGCGTTTGCTGCTGCGCCAGAAGCTAAGAGATGCACCTAATTATGAGGGGCCTGACATGAAAAAAATTCATAGCATACCCACGGAGGGAATGATGATGAGTGGGGCAAAGCTTGAAAGAATTTCGTGGGTAAACCTTGATTCCTCCTTCCATCCGTCCATACATCCGTCTGTCTGTCTGTCTGTCTGTCTGTCTGTCTGTCTGTCTGTATGTCTATCTGTCTGTCTGTCTGTCTGTCTGTCTGTCTGCGTCAACGGACATTAACGGACATACTGGGTGGCTACGACAGCAGAGGAGGGACTGAGTCACACCGTCAGTGCAAGAGGCCCGCTTCAACGCTACCGCTATTAAATACGCGCAAACGTGAGTGACCATCGTATGATCTCAGGATTTTTTTTTTTGCTACATGGGGGTATATTTGCAGGCAACTGGCTCGTTGGCATCCAATGACAGGGTCAAGTTCGTCGCACAACCTACGCAATGCTCCTCTCGACAGATTGAAACATTGTCAAACCTCTTATAGATACCCTTACTTCTAGGGGTACCCCTAGGTGTGAGCTAGGGGTACCCCTAGTTTACACTGAAGCATACGCTTCCTACAGCAACCATAATGCTCCTGTCACTGAAACGAAGCGTCGTTCACCCTGGACGCGTTCCGCGTCGCCGAATCTGCCATCTACCACGGGGTCATAACGCGCTGTGACCCAGTTTTTGTCGAGGCACGCGAATGCCACTGTATTTGGCGACAAGTTTTCTTGGCACTGAAGGAAAAGCTACTGACCCCAAGGAGTTTCTCACAACAGTAGCTAGAAGAAAATCTGGCGCTAGTGAGCTGCTGAATGCAAGATAATGACGGTATACATGAGGATCTAACTTGAATCGGATTTGTATATCTCTAAGACGCGTCTGGCTTCACGTTAGAAGGATTGAGTTTTTGCCAAAAGAGAACCTAATAAGCAATTTATTTTTGTGATCACAGAAATGTGTTGTATTTAACACTAGAACCTTCTACATTTATGTGCCGTTTTTACGAAGCGTACGAAGTAACCAACGTCCGCTAAACTTTGCAGGCAGACGACAAAGCGAGCATTGTTTCTACCAGTTTTATGACGTGCGTTTCTTTCCTTCGCCGTTTGGTTGTGCCGTCAAGGTAAGTGGACTTTTATTTTAGAATATAATACGCCTCAATAAGATCCTCTGATAAACTTTTTGTTTCAGAGAAGCTTTATTTAGGCAATCGTATTCGCATTGAACCGAAGCCTTGCTCAATAGCAGCCAACACAAGCATCGTAGACACACATACTGTCATTCCCGGCGCTCCAGCATCGCCCCTTAAGAAATTCGCATAGACGGTGGCGCCACACTTCCCTCTGGGTATTCCTGAGAAACTCCATGATGGAGCCAAATGACGTTTATCCTTTCGCCAGTGAAGGTAGTTTCAAAGTAGCGCCCAAATTTTCAGCGTGCAACATAAGTGTTCTTTCTTCATTTTTTACGTGGAGCTATTTGAGACAGCACGCAGCTTACACCTGTGAGATATTCCTATTTCTTTTAATTTATGTGTTCTATCTTCGCGTTTTTTAACACGTGAAAGAGTCCCGCCTTTTTACGTGCCCCTCGAATGCTACGTGGCGTCTGCGTCTACGTGAAACTCTGATGATGCACCCCCAATTGTTTCCACAGTGGTACGAAACGTGTGGCAAAACGGACTACTTCGCGTAGTGCTACATGTGCAGAAGCTCCACCTTCGTAGCTTTCCCTTTAGGGTCAATAAACGTTGTCGACGAGTACAGGCTATCCGATGGTCTAGTCTTCGATAATTTTCGAACGCGGGAAGCAAGGAGAAGCAGTACTGCTTACTTTGCTGGCAAGACTCTGTCTTGTAGTGCATGAAGAGCACGAAAAACCGCTGACGCTTGAATAAATGTGGGGTTTAACGTCCCGAAACCACCATATGATTATGAGAGACGCCGTAGTAGAGGGCTCCGGAAAGTTCGACCACCTTGGGTTCTTTAACGTGCACCCAAATCTGAGTGCACTGGCCTACAGCGTTTCCGCCTCCATCGGAAATGCAGCCACCGCAGCCTAGATTCGATCACGCGAACTGCGGGCCAGCAGCCGAGCACCTTAGCCACTAGGCCACCCCGGCGGGGCAAAACAGCTGACGCCAGCGGCGTTGGTGGGTTTGTCTCGCTCTGCTAGACCGCGACAAGCTTGGTCACCACTTCCATGCAAGTGGGACGTGAAGTAGGCACAGAAGGGTTAAGCTCCTGTTGTTTGCAACATTCAGTTACATGCACTGCGACATGACAATCGAGTAGAATCTAGCCGCCTATTTTCGAAATTCCTTGACTAGTGCTTCTTTTGGTCCACGGTGACTGACTCAGTGGCAAACGCCACAAAAGCAGCCCGAGAGCGATCGGCGTTGAGAAAGCCCTATCGGTGGTTCTGGCCGTGGCCGAATAAGATTCCACGCACTGTTATCGGCCAGAATTCTCAGGATGAACGCGCCGGGTGCTCCCACTTGGGAGTTTAGACCAAGCAAACAACATGGGCTGATAAAGGGGTTGGAAGTAATTTTAAATGAAGAGAAGAAAAAGTGAGCCCCGTTACTGTCTTTAAGGGGGAGGACACCTCAACAGTAGCTCACGAGGAATGGGGGTAGAGAAGTGAATAAAAGGACATGAATAAAAGGTAAAGAGATATAGAGAGACGAAAGAGAGAGTGAGGCGGAGGGACAGCGAATGACGGAAGTAAAGAGAAGACGGGAAAGATGGACACAGTCGCAGGAGTCCGAGGACGGGGCACCACTGACGAGAGCTCTTGTCGGCGTCAGAAGAAGGCGTAGGGCAAGTCCAGTAGGCCAGAGTTACGCTGTCGTTGAAGATCGGCGTCAGTAGTTGGCGTAGCGCCAGCCCAGTCATCCAGAGCTACGCTGACGTCGGAGATCGCGAGGGCATAGCCAATCGGCACAAATTACAGCGAGCAAGTCGGCTGATAAAGTTAAACACATGCCTCCTAAGGTAACGAAAGGTTCACCGTCCGAGAACTGTAATTTTAGAATTACGCACTTACCGTAACCCAGCCGACACTGAAGCATCCGCTTTTTACAGCGGTCGGACTTCCCCTGCCGCTGAAACACAGTGCCGTTTCCACTGAACCCGCTCCACGCCGCCGAATATAGAGCGAGACAAATTGTGCGATTTGGCATTCAATGTGGCGCGCGACACTGCATGCCGAGTACGACGATTCACGACACTTACGGTGAACAGCCATCAGCGCTCAAGCTTCGCCCACATACAGCCCCTGAGCTTGCACGCTTGGAACTAATCGATTCTGCTTTATTAAGCAGAAAATGAAGTAGTTCATGCAGCCATGCTTTGTTGTCTAATAACATCGCCAACAAAGCTACGCCTTCGCAAATGAAAAACATCGACACTGTCCACATTCATTACCAACTTCGAGCATCGGCCTAGCACGGCCGAGGTTCTCAGTAGCACCTCTTGCCAACGTGAGCTCATTGTCGAGCGCTTGTTTTTACCAACACGATAGAAACTACTGCGCTTTTATGACGCTTTCACACGTGCAACTAGTTTATTCAACGACCTCAATCTAAAGAGCAAAAGTGGGAAAAAAACGGGCGGTTTGCTAAGACCGCTGGTACCACTGTTTGTTTACCTGCGGCCTCTATTCCGGCTAGACATTTCGTCGTTCGTTCGAAAATGGGCGTCGCTTTGCAGAATAGCACACTACAAGCCTCACTTTATTTATTAACGAATTATTCCACGTCAAAAACAGTTTATTCAATGTTTTTGATGTCACAAACAATGGCGGTATCCAAAAATCAAAGCATATCCACGGAGTGAGTGATGACTGTTGAGGCGAAGCGTTCGTCAGTACATCCGTGCTTCCGTCCGTCCATGCGTCTGCCCGTGTACCCATCCATCCGCGTGACCATCGGTGCGTCCATCCGTCCACGCGTCCGCCTGTACGTCCATTCTTCCATCTGGCTGTTCGTTTGTCTGTCTGTCCATCCGTGCGTCTGTTCATGCGGTCGTCCCTCTGTCTGTCCATCCATCCGTCCGTCCATGCGTCCACCCTTCTGTCTGTCCGTTCATGTGTATGTCTGTCCATTCGTCCATCTGTCTACTCAGTGAACACTCCAAGTACAGCCATCTCACATCTTTTCTTCATGTATTCATCATACACAAGTGCCGCCATATGACGGAAATTCTAAGGACCGCTCTTTCAGGTATGTGCCACCGGTGGTTACGCACTACAACGAGGGACGCACAAGCCACGCTATAAGGAGCTTCACCCCTAAAATACAAAGGCGATCAGTGCTATCAGTGCGGCGAGGCAAAAACTTGCGACGGCGCCCACCTGTGGCACCCCTTGTGATACTCACGCAATGCCATTGGCTGCGCCCACCAAACCGGCGTGTTGCCGTGCGGCAACATTCAGTAAGTTGAATGAAAGTGCGGCGTACGAATCATCGCCGCAGCTGTTGGATCCTGTTCGATGTCTATCAGATGCGGCTGTTGGCACGAACAGCCGTATTGCAAATTGCATCCGAATTTTCATCATGTGTCTCGCGCTTATGCCATCTACCACGAGGCCAACGCGGGCAAGATGCGCTGTCACTCGGTTGTTGCCGTGACTTGCAAACGCTACTACACTACTAATTGGTCCACCCTTCGATAATTCTCGTACGCCGGAAACAAGAAGAAGAAGCACTTCTTATGTAATGCCTGAAGAGCAGATAAAAATCACCGACACCAGTGGCGTTGGTTGAATCTTTTTGCTCTGCAAGACAGCGACAAGCTCGGCCACTTCTTCCACAAAATAGGGATGTGAAGTAAGCACATATTGGGCTAAATTCGCGTTGGGAACAACATTCAACTACGTGAACTGCGAAATTACAAGTGAGTAGAACTTGGCCGCCATTTTTCAAAATTCTTTGACTAGCATTCCGATTGGTGCACGGCGACCGATTCGCAGAAATTGGTCCGAAGGCGATCAGCATGGAGAGGGCCCTTTCGGCGTATCTAGCCGCCACCGAATTGAATTCGGCGCACTTTTGATGGCCGGAATGCCCAGTGTGAAGGCGCCCTTAGAGAGAGAGAACGAGCAGCTCAGCGCCGCATTGGAGCTGCTAAGGGCCCAGCTCGAGTCGTTTCGCCAATCCCATTCGCCCGCGCCAATCTTCCCTGCGATTCTCGCCGAGGCAATGGCGCCCATGCGGGCCGCCAAGAAACAGGCCCTTGCGGCCCCTATTGAGAGAGAACATGAGCTCGAAGAAATAAAACCGAGATTACGAACTACATTAAGGACATTAGGAAATCGGTAAATGGCCTCCAAGCCGCAGTCATGACTCATAACTTTAGTCATAACGGCGACTGCTCTCAGGGACGGGGTCAACACCCTAGAAACTAGTGTTGGTCTCCAAGACTCAACACCGGGTTCTGTGGTGCGGTGAGAAATGGCTAACTTCAGAAACGGAGGTTTCTTAACGCAGTTCACCATATGAAACCCATATTAGGATAACAAACACTTATTTAGGCTATGTAACTGCGCCGGGCTCACGCAGTTTGTGCGTTCACGTGAGCATAAGCCACACATGATTTCGCTTCAGGAAACTCTCACGGAGACAGCTTCGCCGCAGGGTTACAGGTCTCACTTTGTCTTTGGCAATGGCAGGAGGGGCATTTAATTCTTCTTGTTCTTGATATGAAAACGGCGCACGATACAACATGGCGCTTTGGTATAATGCGAGATCTGTCACAGCAAAAACGACATGCCCAACCAGACATTCTGTGTCTGAGTTGGCACTGTTTTATTTCGAATATTTGTTTAAGAAACAGGAGTGCCCCAAGGAGGTGTATTGAGTTGCACACTTTTCATATTCAAAAGGAGTCTTGTGCCTGTTTCTCCCATGATATATTTTTTTACTTATTATATGTAGGTAATGTACAGGTTGGTTTCAAATCATGCAACCTTACAATGCGCGAACGTCTGCTTCAACTAGGGTGAAACAAGGTTTCCCACTGGCCAGATGAGAACCAGATGAGAATGGTTTAAAACCAACGTGCAGAAGAGCACTTGACCTTCATGGTCAACGTCTGTCTGGGAAGACCGAGCATAGGTTTCTGGGACTAATATTAGACATAAACCTTACAATCATCCCATACATCAAGCATTAAAAGACAGGTCCCTTAAAATTATGATTATTTTGAAAATGTTCTCACGCACTACGTGGGGTAGTGACAGCAAATGTCTGATGAATTTATAATAAAGCCTCGTCAATCTATCAGTCTGCGACACCATTAGCCTTAATGTTTCTTGATCATGTTCACCATCTAGGCATTCGCCTCTATTCGGATGCTTTTCGAACTAGCCCCTTGGAGATTCTGTTCGTAGAATCAAATGAATGTTCGCTCCATCAACAGATTTGTTACATGTCTTTTACATACTCTCTCAAGGTTAACGCAGACGAAGAACATCCCACTCACTCAACAACAATGATCTATATAATTATACTTTGTTGAATAACCGTCCTTTACTGAGACAGCCCTGCTCACTTCGTATCAGGAGGCTCGCTGAGGAAACAGCTGTGCCACATGTAGAACATTCTTTGGCGGCTCGAGCACTATATGCCTTACCGTGCAAGTGGATGCTAATAGACTGCGATCTATTTCTCGTGGGAGTCACTAAATACGTACCAACTGGACATATCCGAAAGCACTTCCTCGAACTCCAACTTAAGTACACTTGCCCAGAATTTTTCACAGATACTTCAATGTATCCCACTAGTGTGCTCTATGCAGCTGTTTGGTCATCGTTTTCCCATTCCAATTTTCTGCACTACGAAACAAGCATCTTCACCGCAGAAGCTCATATGGTATCTCTGACTGTCAAACATATTATGGAACTGCCATTACAACGCGCAGTAATATACACAGATTCGCTGAGCGTGGAAACAGGCCTGAAGACTCTTGAAAAACTTGAAAAACTTGTCCTTGTGTGGCTTTACTCTCTATTATTCAAGATATACGCTCTCAAACGAAATGCTGTAGTTTGCTGTGTGCCAGGGCACCGCGAGACCACTGGAAACGTGTTGGTGGATCAGCTAGCTGCATCCGCTCGATACAACACTGCGGCCAATGAATCTTTAGCTGTCCCTGCACTTGATTTGAAGCCTTTCGTGCGATGAGAACTCAAATCGTGCTGGCAGCACCTATGGGACAAGCTAACAGAAAACAAACTACATGTTATCAAACTGATACTTGGAAACTGGCCACCGGTATCAAGATCATGCTGCACACAAGTAACACTTACCAGGCTACAGATAAGAGGCACACACTGTACACACACATACGTTCTCTTTGGTGGGGACGAAACCATCTGTGAGAGGCGTGGAGATCTACACACAGTTCTCCACATTCAAGTACAGTGTAGTGAAGTAGCTCTAAGAAAAAAGCACTTTTATTGCCTACTGGCAGCTGGTTTTACTACATCCTGTGATGCTCATTGGTAGGGATGCCCTTTCTATTTCCTGATCACTGTTCTTGTTTTCACAAGATGTACATAGTTTTCGCTCCATAAACCAAGGGGATTTGTAGCTTGACCTTTTTGGAGAAAACAGCTGGGGCGGCTTTCACCACCAACCCTGTTATTTATTTCAGCTCTACACGTTTCATGTCATCACCTTTATTTCAATACTTTTTAATTTCAATCCACTTTTGGACGTGGAATTGAAGGCCTCTTTACAGCCGTGTAACATCACCATTGTTCACATCCTGTTCATATAATTTCCATGACAACCATTGCTCTTCACTTATAAATGCTTATAGCGCTCTTTGGCCAAAAATGTCCCTTGTGCCGTAAAAACCCACACATCATCACTAGCATCCTTCTTTTTTCTTTCTTTCTTTCTCCATATTTTAGTTGTGGAAATTCCACACTATATTTTCGAGTTCCGAGTGTTCATTTTTGTGTGTGTGTGTGCTATGTGCATGTTCATCTATCACTTCATATTTCGAGATAAAATTCTTTGTATCGCTAGTGATATTTCTGTTTCTTTCTCACTTAGATTATATTTCGTTGCTGTTTATTTATCTCAGTCATTCAGATTATTATGGTTTTTAAAAATTACATCGCAGTAACTTTTTTCTTGTTCATTCATTTGTGCAGCAGAGTGTGTTGCGAATGCTCCGAAGTACACTTTGCAGATTACGTAGCTATTCAAGCTAATTGGCAGCTTTAAATCCAACCCTCACTTATCTTCTTGGTAAAAAGTAAAAGATCAGCTATAAGTATCCTATTTCTGTAAACAAATGATAGGCCTAATTTCCTTGTTCGAGACTTGATCTATAATAGGTTGCAGCCTATGTGAACCTCAACCAAATTGGATAGTTAACCGAATTAGAACTATAGGTAGACTCAGCCTTTACTAGTATTACGCTAAGCTCCGGGCATCTTATCTTGTGCGCCTTCACCAGGTATACAAGAATCTTAGCTTAGTTGAAATAGGGGTCATTACAGTGCGAGTTGATCAGCTTACTTATGCGTAGCTAATTAGGTTTTTCAGGGCTCAACATGACTTCATTAGGATTGACTATTGTTACCTTCGTTTAGGTTGTCACATCTGTTGTCATCATTTTGAGAGGCCTGCTCTTTTTGCATGGTTTGGCACTGGTCAGGCAATTATTGTGGCCCGCTTCTGACTCTACTAAGCGACTGACTTGTGCCTGATTGGGAGTCGGTAGGCACCACCCCAACCAAGGTCTCAGGACGAAGACAGGCGTCACCCTTATCGTGTGACCTATAGACAAGGACGAATAAATTGGGCAATGGCTCCATTTTCACAACGAGAGTGGGAAAGGGCTGAGAAAAGGATTCCTAGTAGTACATCAACAGGCCCAGATGGCATTCCAATTAGGCTGATAAAGACATTAGGTCCGAAGTCTAAGCAGGCTTTGAGAGAGGCAGTGAGCAAAATAATAATCGATGGTGAAGTTCTCGATGGATGGAAACTTAGCAGGATGAGCATGATCTATAAAGGAAAGGGGGACAATGCTGACATAAACAACTACCGTCCTATAACAGTGACATCAGTGGTCTACGGGCTGGCGATGCAGATTATAAAGGAAAGACTGCAGGCATGGATAGAAGATGAGGGGTGCTGGGGGAACTGCAGAATGGGTTTCGGAACCACAGGAGGTTGGAAGACAATCTGTTCTCACTCACGCAGTGCATCAAAATAGCAGAAAAGGAACACAGGCCCCTGTGGCTAGCATTCTTGGATATCAAGGGAGCGTACGATAGCGTGGTTCAAGAGGAATTGTGGGGAATACTGGACACACTAGGCGTGGAACATGTAGTCACTAATCTTTTAAAGGGTATCTTTAAAGGTAACAAGGTAGTTATAAAGTGGGAAAAACAGGTATCTAAGCCTGCAGAGGTAAAACAGGGGCTTAGGCAGGGGTGCCCCCTGTCACCCTTATTATTCATGATGTACCTACAAGGATTAGAGGCAAAATTAGAAGGATGTGGGCTGGGCTTCAACCTCTCTTTAGTCAAACAAGGAAAACTTTTTGATCAGGCACTACCAGCATTAATTTACGCAGATGATATAGTGCTAATGGCCAACAACAAGGAATATTTGCAGAGATTGATGGACATCTGTGTTAATGAGGGAGATAGGTTAGATTTTAGATTCAGTAAGGAAAAATCAGCAGTCATGATTTTCAATGACAACGAAGGTAGTGAGCTTAGGATACAGAAGGTCACGCTAGAGATAACAGATAAATACAAATATCTGGGCGTATGGATAAGCAATGGGACCGAGTACCTGAGGGAACACGAAATATACGTGACGACTAAAGGTAACAGGAATGCAGCAGTGATGAAAAATAGGGCACTGTAGAATTACAATAGGTATGATGTTGTGAGAGGAATATGGAAAGGGGTCATGGTTCCTGGGGTGACGTTCGGCAATGCGGTCTTGTGCATGGGATCAGAAGTTCAAGCAAGATTAGAAATTAAGCAACGTGGAATAGGTAGGCTTGCTTCAGGAGCTCACGGAAATACACCAAATCAGGGAGTACAAGGTGATATGGGATGGACATCATTTGAAGGCAGGGAAGCTAGCAGCAAGATAAAATTTGAGAAGCGATTGAGAGAAATGAAGGAGGAGCGTTGGGCTAGGAAGGTTTTCAGCTACTTGTACATGAAGAATGTCGATACAAAATGGAGGAAGCGAACCAGGAAGTTGACTGGTAAATACTTAGAAAACAGCAGGTGGCCAAACCAAGAAGAACTATCGGTTAAGAAGAAAGTGAAGGAAACGGAGACTGACATGTGGAAAATGGGCATGATTAAGAAGTCCGCACTTGAGATCTATCGAACGTTTAAGCGGGAAATTGCCAAGGAAAGGATCTATGATAATACTCGGGGTAGTTCTCTACTGTTTGAGGTCAGAACGGGAGTACTGCGAACCAAGACATATCGGGCCAAATACGAAGGAGTAGACACAGTATGCAGTGCGTGTGGAGAGGAAGAAGAAACTGCCGAACACTTGATAATGTTCTGTAAAGGGCTTTACACTATAGTTCAGGATGACGGCGCAGAGTTTTTCAAAGCACTGGGGTTTAGGGACCGGGAGGGCAAAATAGACTTTAAGCAAGTAGACTTAACTAGAAGGAGGTTATCTGATTGGTGGCTAAAGTCAAGGCACGAGTGAAAATTAAACTCTTCACTGCAAAGTACGAATCCTCAAACTCACTTTTTAAGGAAGAAAAAATAAATATAGTTTTGGGTTCATTAAGTATTACGGCTTGATGGCGCTAGCCACCGCCTGATCTAAAGGGTACAGCCATATCCATCCATCCATCCTATACGAAGAGGCAACGACAACCTGGGTCTCTGTGGCGCAGTGTCAACGAACGCATCTTTCTAGAAACTTTTCACTACTTATCAGGTTTGCTTTAGGTCGCTGCCGCGCCAGCACATTGATGACCTTTTCTCTGCGTTGGAAGCTGGACTAACGGTGGGCATATCTGCGATGCTGCAAAAACGAAAAAAAAAAGACAACGTTTCGCTGCAATTTCAAAATTTCTGGTTCAGTCGGGCAGCGTTCCTTTTTCTGGTGCATAGAACGATTCGTTGCCGTAGAATCATGGATTGGCTACTTTCTTTATTGTTAAAACTCCCCTGTCTTATTTTTTTCGCCGTTGTCGACGCACGGCGGCAAACCAAGCCACGTATTGAATTTTGATTTTTTTTTCTTTTTCCGCGACGAATCTTCTGCCGACGCGCGAGATTCAAAAAGATAAATGTCATGCGGCACGTGGCGAAAGACAGGCAAACTGAACGCTGATGTCCGTGAAAGCTGGGTCTGTGCACTCTTGTTTTCAACCACATCACTCTAAAATGACACGTGACCCCGAGGTTACGAAGTCCTACAAATGGCATGTCAGTTATTAAAAACTGGAGTGCCTTTACGCTTGTCAAATACTGCGACATGCTTTCAGCTGAGGCCTTCAAATATGTCATTTTATCTTTTTCGCTCTTTTCTCGAGGATGGTCATAGTAACAAACAGAAGAGAGAATTACTTTCACACACTCTCTGATGCAATATAAGCATTAGGAACGTTACATTAAAATGCTACTACTTTA
Organism: Rhipicephalus microplus; assembly: GCF_043290135.1. Taxonomy (NCBI): domain Eukaryota; kingdom Metazoa; phylum Arthropoda; class Arachnida; order Ixodida; family Ixodidae; genus Rhipicephalus; species Rhipicephalus microplus. The sequence continues at coordinate 216,370,942 of NC_134702.1, forward strand.
AAAGAGTAGAGTAATTGTTAGATATCACTATCTCAGATGACACCTCGCAACTTGAAAACACAGAACTGATTTTTCAGTTATTCATTCAACCTTAAGTGTGCTGGCGAAGTTCTAACACACGTGGCAGAATACGCAAAAAGAATGGCAACAGAAAAGCAGCCTTAAAGCTTTGCTGGAATCCCACCTCACTGCTATTGCCAACCTTACCTATCACGAAGGCTAATATTGCTATTCTAGGGAGTTAACTATTACTTACTTCAATAAACTAAATATGAACTGAATAACATATAATGGTTCTTATAAAGCAACTCATACATCAAAGGGAACAATGAAAGCTGTTGAAGAGGCTTAAAATATTCACCTTGTTATTCTCGTTGCGGCTGTGCCAAATCAGATCCATCGCATTCCAGTACGCTAAATTTGAATATAAATACATGCATCACCTTTGTTAATCTGCACACCAAGCTAGCATCATGATAGGCGCGCCCCACGTGAATGTTTTCGTCGTACTTCTAGCACTAGCGACAAGAGCAACCTGTGAAGCGGAAGGCATCTTCGAGGTAAGGTTTCTTGAAGCAGTGATATAATGCTAAATGTGTCTTCTTCTTACTTTTGAGCACATCACTTTCCAGAGCCAAATTATTTTGTACCCGATATGACGACGATCTGTCCCAAAGGTCTCAATTGCACCTTTTTCTTGTGCAACCATATCGTATTTTCTGCCTGCAAGTTGTTTTTTTTTACTACAGCACACTTCCCCGTGGTATAGTGGCCTCGATAGCGTTTACTATTTCTTGTTATCAGCAACATCGCTCCAACAGATAATCTGTTTTCGGCCCTATGCGTTAAGGAACCAGTAAGGACCCACTATTATTTTGATGATGGGTTTGTTGTGTCTGGTCTCTGACCCACTCAGCAATATTTCTTTTTGCACGCTATGTTGTACTTATCTTTTTCCACAGTTCGTTTTTTTCTTGTTCTCGAAATTCTGGCCCATAGATTAGCGCTGCAAAGATCTAATATTCCCACACTGTCAATTTACACTGGTGGGTCTGCATTTACCATTAGGTTATTTGAGAACACCTACCGTATACGCTTCAGCTCAACTGTATTATGTAGCGAACATTCTCTACGAGTAGTCTTCACTGGAAGTAAATGATTGTCATGTGCATACCCTTGAACAGATAGTGACAGGACAAAAATGGCCAACTCTCGCTTTCTCAACGAGATATTAAGCGTATATTTGCGTTTTCTAATTTCTGTCTTCCACTTTTCTTTAACAGTTTGACAGTAAAAAAGAGTTTCTACTGCTTGGAAAAAAATTCTGATTGTGGTGAAAATAAAAAGATTGTTCTTTATATTGGTGGCAACGAGCATACTTTTGTCCTACGAAAAAGATTGTATTTTGGAAATCGTTAAAGAATGACCGCTTGTGTCAGCCCACATGTCGTTTAGACGACCGACAGGAAAAAAAGTTCTGGCACGTAGACTAGTTTTCCTTCCGAACTAAAATCTAAACTTGAAATTGTACAATAGACACTTTAGCCACCTTCCAATTGCGCCAGAAAGTAATTTTTGTTTGGTTTTTTTCGCGCGTTTAAAAAGGCGTTCAGTGGTACAGATGTTCGCGCATTAGCCCGCTTGTCTGCGAGCAGCAAAAAGGCAAGCACTGCGTCCGGTGCAGCTCATATGAAAATTCATCTGCGGTAAAAGGCAGTCTGGTGGACTTTAGAAAATTTTCGAACCATTCCCGTGAATCCAACCAAGAACAGCAACGCTGCGCGACTCCTCAAGCGAAATGTGTTCCTCAGTATTCATCAATAATACAATAAATAAGGTTCACAGACCCCTTTCCGCTTCACCGAGGCGTCTATGTTGGTTCTCATAGCGCGTATGCAACATGGAACACCTCGTTATAACTGAAAGACAGCAGAGACCTTGTGTTCTTCTGTAAGAAGCTTCTCATGGTCGTTCTAGTAGCATGCTTATCATAAATAAAACTGCTTCAGTTCTTCCCGTAACGTCGGTGTACCGATCTTGCTGCAGCCAAGTATACCTTTGCCACTATACTCTAGTTGTTTTCAAGGCTGAGTAACCAAAATGAGGGAAACTGCCGGAATATACTGTATTTAACAATATGAGTACTCTGCACGGTGACTACAGTATTTGTTTTCATAGTGAACAAAACTTCAGGAAACATGCAAAAAGAGCACGTGGTTGAACTTTTCGACCGGCACAACAATTATCATCGCGTCCACCGATGTGTGTTGGGGGCGTCTTCACACAAACGAAACAGCCAATGCTGATCTGTATTTGCATAAAAAAACATTGCAAGGACAAGACATCGAACAGCACGCTTAGTATTACGACACAAAACTACAATAAGAAAACCAGTGAAGAATGACAGAGTGGGCCTTTAAGGTCTCTGTATTAGTTACTGTGGCGTGTTAACGTCCCAAAACCAACTTATGATTAGGAGGGATGTCGTAGTGGAGGGCTCTGGAGATTCGGACTATACCTGGGGTTCTTTAAAGTCCACCTGATTCTAAGTGCATGGGCTTCAAGCAACTACCCTTCCATGGAAAATGACATCGTTATGACTGGGATTTGATCCGGCGACCCGCGGGTCAGCAGCCGAGTGCCTTAGTCACTACACCATCTTGATGTGTAAGGCCGTTCTGTTACACTTGCAAATTTTAAACACGAATGCATTTCTAATGGTTGGTTCACCTCAGCGATTAACAGCAGTCGTGGAACCTTTTGCGACTGGTCGCAAACAGTCGCGAACTGTCGCACACTGTCGCAAAGCGACTGCTTTGACTAATTCCTTCCTAACCAATTTTTCAGTCGCGTGAATGCATTTGCGAATTAGCTGGAACCAATCAGCAATGCCTTGATGATAGCAGATAAAAGAAAATACTTCCGACACCGGGAATCGAACCCGGGCCTTCTGGGTGAGAGCCAGGTATCCTAGCCACTAGACCGTGCCGGAGAATAATCAGCGATGCCTAGATGAAACACCAGCATTTCGTTATATGCAGGCTCATTTTAAATGTGAAAAATGCTTATTGAACTTCGGCGACATTGAGCGTATCTATCTATCTATCTATCTATCTACCTATCTATCTATCTATCTATCTATCTATCTATCTACCTATCTATCTATCTATCTATCTAGCCGCCTACGACTTTCAGCTCTCCTGGCCATTTTGATAACGGTATTGATGCCAAACTTGGTATGGCATACCATGACTGTATGAAAAAATATTTGACTAGTCAAGTTAAAATCATGGCATGTATGTATTAAATGTCAAGATATACATTTGATGGTTCTGCAGCTCTTGCGGTGGTTTCGTTCACATGGCATGATGCATAACTGGTATGGTATCGCATGAATGCATGGCTAAGAAAAGTGACAGACCCTAACATGAAAATCATGACATGCGTGTCATGTAGCAACATGACTACACGCCACGTTTCTGATGCACTCTCGGCTGTTTCGCTAGCTTGACATATGCCAAATTTTTTATTACGTGACGTCAATGGATGACAAAGGTATGTGACTGGTGCAAACATGATAATAATGAGATGCGTTTCATGTTAAACATGACTACATGCCACAGTAAAGGCGCCATTACATTTCGGCTTGACCCAGTGCGCGTGCACACCGGCGTTCTTTTCGTCGCGTCACGCAGGCGTTGCCTCGCCAGGCGCAGGTCCTGCCACATACTCACAGGTGCGCGCCACGCTGCGCTGCTTTGACGTATGCGCGTTTCAGCGCGCTTTGTTGAATTTACGTACGCGCGTGCTGTGTCGCTCCGTCACAAAAATAGGCAGACGCAGTGCACTCTAGATAACGCATCAGGGCGAATGGTAGCATGTCACATATCGCGCCGGTTGCCGTCAGGCCACATCGATGGAACGCTGGTCGCGTCACTCACGCTTGGCGTCAGGTTATAGAGTGTTCGAGTTTTGCTAACATATCGCCGCTGTGCCCAGCGTGCACGCGTGACAGCGCTACAATGGAGTATAATGGAGGTGCTGGCGACCGTTTTGCTAGCTCCACATATACTATGTTTGGTATCACGTGACGTCATTGACGAAAGTAAACGACACATGCAAATATAATAATCATGACACGGAAGGATTGTACGGCATAATTTTCCTTCACCTCGTAACGTTGTTCTGATTTTAAAGTGACATATATCAACCTTTCTAATTCGTACTTCGCATATCGCCGATTATCACCCCCGTATTCACAAACGCTCCTTAACTCAAGAACTCTCCTCGACTTGAAAAAGCCGATGGGAGCGCCGTCTCTTGGCAGACCAAGTCACTGCTATCAGGAATATTCTGAAGCGATTCTTGAGAAGTGCAGCGTCAATTTCAGTCGAGCACCGGCGCAGTGCTCAACTCAGTCAAGTAAAGGATGGAATTCAAGTCGACGGGCGTTTCCAAATACGGGGGTTATTGTACGTGTTGTTCTATCGTGGCCAAAGAAAGACACGGACGCCGGGACCAGACAGGAACGAATGCCCTTTTATTGAAGCAATGCTCTGCTTTTAAAGCGCTTTATCGTGACGATGGTCTTAGGCCATGGCTCGTTTGATAACCGATATCACACGTGTGATCAGGCAATTTTTTTATTTCAGTTTTTTCATTGTTCTGGCCTCCTGTCACCAGATACAAACTAGTGCGATTCTTTTGGTCTGTGGCACCACGGCCACTACGGAGTACTTGCCTTAGAGATCGTGGGGCGCAGCAACTTAGCCAAGTGTTGAATTTACGTATAAAGAAAAAAAAACGATTCTACAATATCTTCCCCCTTAGTCAGAATCCATTTTGTCTTGAACTTGACTTGTCACCGCCTTCAATGCAGCCTACTACTCTGCAATCGAGAAGTGGAAAACCAATTCACATCTGTGAATAGGTTAATGTTCTAGGCGTCACAATCATAATGTACAGAAAAACCAACACCGATGTACTCAGACGTCTTGAGAAGAGCGCTCACAGCTTCAGTAGGGTCATCTGCAGAGTTGCCAACAACAGAGAGCGGCTAAAGGAGGATAATTTCATGAAAGCCTTGCATACGTTCCTCCTCAGCCACATTATTTACGGCGTGCCTTTACTAAAACTGGCAAAGAAGGAACTTAATAAGATTGACGACTCTCTCAGTATGGCGCTAAAGTGGGTCCTAATTCTTCCGAAATGCACAAACACGGAGCGGCTCTTACAGCTTGGACTGCATAACACAGCAACGGAGCTCTTTGAAGCTCAACGAACTGCTCATCTATGGTGATTGTCACTTACCAAAGCAGGCACCACGATCCTCCCAGAAGCCGGCCCACAACCCCTCTTTATGCCACCATAAAAACAGAGTATATCTGCTGAGATAAGAGAGCTATATGCGTTGACCCGGTCCTCAGGGCCATCCATTTGGTGCACAACGAAGGACACCGACGAGAAAGAGCCGAGACCATCATGAGCAAGATCGGGCGCTTAAGCTCAGCTGCCCTCTTTGTCGATGCAGCTCAATACTGGAAGAATGATGCGTGTGTCGTCACTGTTGGTAATGAGAAAGGATGCCTTGTCAACGTTGCCACGGTGGTCACCAGATTCACTCACGAAGCCGAGGAACTTGCAAACACAGTCGCTCTTCGCAAACGAAGAAAGTACGTCACCATCTTTTCAGACTCAAGAACAGCCATTCAGTCATTCTCATCTTGTTTTGTCTCTACTACGGCTGCTCACATCACGAATAAGGTTTCTACTCACAAAAATGAATTGTAAGTTCTCTGACATATATTGCGTGGTTCGCAGCCTATATGGGTAATCTCTCGTCTTGCCAAACCGGCAATCCGAACGAGAAGGCTCAGCAGCTAGCATGCGAAAGAGCTACCCGCGGTGGTGAGCCACCCTCTCAGAGGTGTAGCCAACGGGGATCTATGGACTTCAAGGATCCACTGATTACGTTTCACGCGATCACCACAGCTCATAAACTAGGGTGCAGCGGTTACCCTTTTCCGCACCCTGAATTGAATAAAGCACAAGCAATTACACTTCGGCAACTACAGATGCAAACGTACATCACACCAACCATACTGCACAGACTCGACCTAGATTTCTCACCCCACTGCCCACACTGTCATTACGAGTACTGTAATTTCGAACAAATGCTGTAGTTGTGCCCCTTTTCCTAGGGGTCAGAACTATCAGACAGAACCTCCTGGGAGGCTGCCACGCGCAGCACGAAACACGTCCGCAAGCCATCCATGACGCGTTCACAGTGCTCTACGACTTATTTACAGAGACGGTCATGCCCCCATTCACTTTCCGAATATACCCCCGCAGAGCATCTGCGAAAACAGGCGTTTTGTTTCGTAGCGAAACCATGGACCCACGCTAATAGGAGGGTCTCCACTCCTTCCAACGCCTAGCCTTGCGTGGCTGAGCCGTGTCCGAAGAAAAGGGGATCCTGGGGGCTGAGCCGATGCTGGGTGAACCTTTAAGGGCCCCCCGGCGGAGGCAACACACCCCTTCGGCCTCGCCTTCACGTAGATGGCCATCCTGGGCAGACCCATTCAGGGGAAATCGGTAGTCCCCTTTTCCTACATCTCTCTCCCTACATCTGCGTCTTTATCTCTCACTTTTTATCTGTCCTGTCTATTTCTCCTTTCTATTAGTTACTGTTGTTTCTGACGGCATGTGTACTTCCTCATTTTTTCACCCCACCTTGGGACGCGTCACATCAGGCTATAGCGGTGGCGTACAGCTGGCGTATGCAAGCCATTTCTTCATGTCTTCCAGCGTCCCCTCGTTGGGCTCAGTGATGGGTAGCTGCCACCGCTCTTAAACACAATTCATACTTTATGGCGAAATCTTTCAACCCTCCATTGAGCGTTCCCTGAAGAGGGCACGCACTGAAGCAAACTTTCACAACAAAGGGTACTTTCCACCAGCAAAACCTGTAAAAAATTCCCAGTTCCTAGTTTCAAGGTGCCTAATAGACACTCTTGAAACAGGTTACAAAGCAGCAAAAATAGCCAACGGAGACCTCCTCATTCAAGTCCGAGACAAGGCAAAATATGTAATACTGTCCAGCTTGAAAACTTTAGATGAAGGTTCACTGATTCAGCACATCGCTCGATGAACATTGTCCGAGGAGTTGGTCGGAGGTTGACCTTGTTGATTGACAGATGCCGAACTTCTTGACGGCTGGGAAGAACAGAACGTAGTCAATGCCATGAAAATCAAGAGGCAAGATGGCAAATGCATTCCAACAAAACATATGAACTTTACCTTTGGCTCCTCAGCATTCTTCCTGAGAGACTTGCAACTGAGTAAACAAACCAACGTGTAGAACTATACATGCTGAATCTCCGACAGTGCTTCCAATATGAGAGATATGACCATGGCTTGCAAAGCTGTCATGGCCGGCGAACTTATTCACAATGTGGAGTTTCGGGCCACACCTCCGACACCTGCGAAAAACCAGCGCACTGAATAAACTGAGATGAAAATCATGCGACATACTCACGATCGTGTTTATTTTGTAAAAAAAAAGATCACGTTGATGATGAAGGAAAATATCTCGTTCGAAGAAGCAAGAAGGGTTTCACTGTTCTTCGGCTTAAGAACTTGTGCGCAGCAGCGCATCAGGGGGCAGCGTCGCGCCAGCCCTCACCACTCCTTTGTCCTACGCAGAGCGAGCTGTGGGATTTTGTGCCTGCGCCCAAAGCAGCAGTAGTTTAGTGTACTCCACCTACTCACGAACAGAATTCGGAGACTCCTAGGGTCGTCATGTCTTAACGCCTAACCTCGTCAGGCTATGTCTAAACTTCGAACAACCAGCTCACACTTGCGGTCACTCAGTGCCTCTGAGGAAGCAATGGACAAGGCGGCACCCCTGGTGCCGAAAGACTGGCGAGGCTCCTTGGAGCATACCAATAAAACAAACAAGCATATAACTGAGTCAGGTGACAGTCCTGTTACTTGAATTCCGCTTACCGTCTCAACAGACAATCGCTTTTCGTACGCACAGTAATACAATACTTTCATCATGAACACCCAAACTATAAGATAACACGCCAGGGGCCTTCTACGGAACCTTGACGATGTCCAAAAACTTTTAAACAAACACTCCCTAAAAGTGCTTCGCGTGCAATAAACACAATCAAAATCAAAACACACTAACGTTCTATGTAACTAGATTATTTTGTGAAACAACCGTGATAATGCTATAACATCATTCAGTGGTGTAGCTATTGTAGTAAATCAAGAGATCGCATGCACACACAACTCCAAGCGTTGCTTGAGGTAGTGGCTGTTCGAGCTTCTCTTTTCGAGAAACTGATCACAATTTGCACTGTATACATTCCTTCGAACAATCAGCTACAGACAAAGATTTGAAATCTTTGATTCATGAAATTCGCGAACCTTACCTTCTCCTTGGAGACCTAAATACCCATAGTAGGCTATGAGGTGACTCTCGATGTGACACGGAAGGTTGACTGATTGAACAGTTTCTTCTCTCGTCGAGCGCGTGTCTCTTGAATTGAAGAGAATGAACATAATGTAATATCACTAACAATACCTATTCCGCACTCCGCCGCGGTGGTGTAGTGGTCAAGCTACTCGGCTGCTGACCCGCAGGTTGCGGGACTGAATCCCGGTGGTGGTGGCTGCAATTTTGAAGGAGGCGGAAATGTTGTGGGCCTGTGTGCTCAGATTTGGGTGCACGTTAAAAAACCCCAGATGGTCGAAATTTTCAGAGCCCTCCAGTACGGCGTCTCTCACAATCATATTGTGGTTTCGGAACGTTAAACTCCACATATCATCATTATCACACGTATGCCATCCTAGACCAAACACATTACTTCATCGCTTGCGCCTCTACTCCAATAGAAAGTATTCAGTACACCCTATAGAAGTGACCATTTTTTTCGTAGTTTTGAGCTAAACTACATCAACTGAATGCCCTTGATTGGTTCCCAAACGGCTCTTAAAAAGCAAGGACTGGAAGCAAATGTATGCCATCACTCGTTCAGGTTGGACTGACACATGTACTTAAAGCATAGGTGCTGTTGTCGACAATTTCACAGCTTTTTTTTTATTGATGCCACAACAAAAGCATCCAACAAACGAATGGTCATTCTGGAAAACGAAGTTTACCGTGGTTTATACTACGAGCGCTGAAAAGTGCGCAAGCAGCAAAATGAAGCATGGCGGCTGTTTCCGAACTCTCCGACTGCTGAAAATCTCGAAAACTTTAGGAAAATAAAGTCTAGAAGCAGGAAAACGCGCCGGCAGGCCAGGATGGAAAATTTACGAAAGCTTTTGTAAAGCACTAATTTGTGTCCACACGAGCGCACAGTTTGGAACATGGTTAGCAGGATAACAGGAAAAGAGCCACGTTAACTTCCTCTAGTAAGTACACAAGTTGACAGCAAGGAAGACCAGGCGAAATTTCTAGGTCCCTATTTAGAGCAGGTGTCGAGCTCTTCACACTATTCTGAAGCCTTCCAACGATACAAAAGAAAAATGCAAAAAGAGAAACTAGAGCGGAAATACACAAAACGGGAGGCATACAGTGTGCTATTTTGTTCGGCTGAGCTGCAGGCATCGCCACGTTGCTGCAATAAATCCGCTACCGGCTCCAACCTAGTCCCATGCAAAATGCAAAAGCATCTGCCCTCTGAAACGCTAAATGTCCTTCATCTATGCATAACGCTGTTTGGGTTTTCCTGTTATATCCCCACTGCCTGGATAGAAGCCATTATTGCTCCAATTTTGAATAGGCCTAGACCTATCCTTAGTCTCCAATAACAGGCGTATCACTTTGCCAATTGGTTTGGTTTCGTTTGCTTTTATTCAAGGCAAAATTGAACAAGATTGCCTTGGGGGACACGACTAAAGGCTAAGTAAAAACCTGACTTGGTCGTGCCACCCTGGCAGCAAAGAAGAAACATACCACAAGTACAGTACTCAGAAACTTACAACATCACGTGTTATCTTACACGGGTACCATAGTCAAACAGGAACTGCCAGAAGTATGAATAAAAGAATAGAAATATAAACAGTCCTTATTCGATTGGTGGCAAATACAAACAAATGCATGTTTCCTATGAAAAAAAAATTACAAGAAACATCTTGACTAAAAAATCGAGTTGCTTTACAAGACAAAATAGAGTATAATAAACAACAGGCAAGGGACAATAATGAACAGGGTGCAACGAATACAAAAACATCTTTAACTACAAATTTCACAATCAAGAAAAGCATCGCTTTCATCCACTAGGAACTCTTTCGTTATTTTTCAAATGATCTAGCTGAAATTCCGTCTTCCAGTAAATGTAGTATAACTGGGTGTTTGTTTAGAATGTTTGGATTTTGTGACGCTAATCGTCGTTGGTCACCGTAGTTCGTGCGTGATCTATATTTGTATATTAGGCTCTTTCTCAGCTCGTATGGTGTTTGTTTCATATAATATGTGTCCAAGAAAAGTGATGTATTTTGTTTATACTGGTGTAATATCTCTAGACATAGCTTATGTCTGTATAACAGTTTTATAGGCAATACTGTGTACATTTTAAAATATGGTCGAGCACTTTCGTAAAGGGGAGTGTTAGATATAGCACGTATAGCACGTTTTTGTAATATCAACAGAGCATTAAGGTTTATGGTGGCCGTTGTTAGCAACACCAAGGAGCAGTATGTTAGTCGTGAATGTACTAGCGCGTAATAAATTTGCAGCTTGACATTTGATGGGACGTAGTATCTCAGTCTATTGAAAATGCCGATTCTCCTGGAAAGATCTTTTTTTATCGCGTCGATGTGAGGAGACCAAGAAAGTTGTTCTTGCAACAGAACTCCTAGAAATTTTATTGTTGTTGTGCGCTGAATCTCGGAGCTCTGGAAGGAAATTGGAGTGCGTGGTATGTGAGCTACTCCTTTAGGCTTGAAAAACATGTACTTTGTTTTAGGAATATTCAATTAAAGTTTATTTGCATTTAACCATGAATTTACTTTCTCCATCCAAACGTTAGCTTTTTATATAGTTCACATACGTTAGAACCTGCGAAAAATACATTTGTGTCATCAGCATACAATAATATTTTCTTGTGTCCATCGATATTTACGATATTATTAATGAACAGCAGGAATAGGATTGGCCCAAGAATCGATCCCTGGGGGACACCATACTTAATGTGTTCAACTTGAGAGTGTGTATTATTTACAACGGTATATTGTTTTCTAGACGAGAGATAACTTTGTATTAATTGAGCTGTGGTACCCCGAATGCCATAATACGGTAGTTTTCGTACAAGTGCAAGGCGCAATTGACGGTGCAAGGCCTCCGAAAAGATAATAAATAAAAAAGTGATCCACTTTCCTGAAACAAACAGTCTACTTGAGCCACACCAGTGCGAGTTTAGAGAAAAAAAAGCTACCACGCACAACCTTATCCGTATTGAGGCGCAAATTCGTGACGCTTTCGTTCATAACCAAATTTTTGTTTCTCTATTCCTCGACATGAGGAAAACCCACGACACTACGTGGTGCTTCGGTATATTCAAAGTTCTCTGACATTTAGGTGTGCGCGGCAGAATGTTCTGTAGAATTGAAAGTTATCTGTCCAATCGGGCATTCCGATTTTGTGTGGGCACTGTTCTCTCGCAAACATTTGTGCAGTAGACAGAAGTGCCGCAAGGAGGTGTATTCAGTTGTACGATTTTTAAAACCAAAATGCATTGCTTGCTTATGCCCATCCCACGAAATATGTTTTATTGCACGCATGTCGATAACGTGCAAATCAGCTTTAAATCGCGCAGCTTTCAATGTGTGAATGGCACGTTCAGTGGGGTCTGAAGAAGCTTTTGAAGCGGACACATCCAAATGGGCTTAAACTGAAGTCAAAAAAGAGCATTTGTCTTTTATTCTCCAGAAAGAAAGGTTTTCATCCTGATGGGAACTTTCATATGCATGGTCGATGTCTACCTGTTAAAAGTGAGCATAAGATTTTAGACCTAATCTTAGACAGCAAGCTGACCTTCATACCACGGATTAGGTACCTAAAAAACGAGTGCTTCAGAACGATGAAGATGTGAAATTATTGTCGCGCACGTCATGGAGTAGTGACAAAAAGTGTCTTTTGAATCTAGAAAAAACCTGATACGCACGCGCCTGTATTGCGGAGCAATAATATACGAGTAGCGATTGCGTAGTGGTTAGAGTATCCGCCTCGCATGCAAAAGGTCCGTGCTTCAAATCCCAGTGCCGCGCAGTTCCCAACCGGATAAAAATAAATCCGCGTGCTGATGGAACTGCATTACGAGGCCTGGGGTGCGGCCTCACCGGCAACCACCGCCGGGAACGCACTTCCTCACCAGAGGATTGGCCACCCTGGTGCAGTGTCTGGCCACTACCACCAACATGCATACGTCAAATAACTCAAGGCCCTCAGTCCCCAGCAGCTGCGAAGCAACTGACCACGGCGGCGGTCAGATCTGCAACGCAGCAGAGGGTGCTAAGAATCTCTGGATCCGGACAGACCGCCATTGAAACCTGAACTTGGCAACGTTTAACGCTAGAACCTTATCTAGTGAGGGAAGTCTAGCTGTACTATTTGAGGAGCTAAGGGGTGTTAAATGGGATATAATAGGGCTCAGTGATGTTAGGAGGACAAATGAGGCCTATACGGTGCTGCAGAATGGGCACGTTCTTTGCTATCGGGGCTTGTCTGACAGAAGAGAACTGGGAGTGGGGTTCCTAATTCACAGAAACATAGCTGGCAGCATAGAGGAATACTATAGCATTAATTAAAGGGTGGTAGATATCGTAATTAAACTGAATAAGAGATACAAGACGAAGGTGGTACAGGCTTACGCGCCTTTATCCAGCCATGATGACAGTTCAGTTGAAAGCATCTATGAAGACGTGGAATCGGCAATGCGTAAGGCAAAAACACAGTATACAATACTGATGGGAGACTTTACTGCAAAGGTAGGGAAGAAGCAGGCTGGAGACCAGGCAGTAGGAGATTATGGCATCGGTACTAGAAACGCCAGAGGAGAGCTACTAGTAGAATTCGCAGAACACAATAATTTACGAATTTTGAATACTTTTACCGAAAACGAGGAAACCGCAAGTGGACATGGAGGAGCCCTAATGGCGAAAATAACAACGAAATAGACTTTATATTGAGTGCACAACCAGGCATAGTGCAGGATGTGAAAGTGGTTGGCAAGGTACAATGCAGTGATCATAGATTGGTACGGTCTCGAATTCGCCTAGACTTGAGAAAGGAACGACAGAAACTGATACGCAAGAAGCCAATCAATGAGCTAGCACTGAGAGGGAAAGTACAGGAATTCAGAGTCTCGCTTCAGAACAGGTACTCGGCTCTTAGTGAGGAAACCAACCTTAGCATAGATACAGTGCGTAATAATCTGACGACTATCATTACAGAGTGTGCAGTGGAAGTTGGAGGAAGGGTAGTTAGACAGGACACTGGCAAGCGTTCCCAGGAAACGAAGAATCTCATTAAGAAGCATCAAATCATGAAAGTCTCAAGTACAACAGACAAAATAGAACTGGCAGAGCCTTCGAAGTTGAATAATAGGCGTAAGGTATCCGACGTGAGAAGGTAACCCATGGAGAGAATTGAACACGCTCTGAAAAACGAAGGAAGCGTCAAAGCAGTGAAGAGGAAACTAGGGATAGGCAAAAATCGGATGTATGCACTAAGGGACAAAGAAGGCAAAAGAACTGCCAATATGAATAGGATAGTTAAAATAGTGGAGGAGTTTTACAGAGATCTGTTGAGTAGCCGGGACAACCACGACTTTAATACTATAAGAACTAGCAGTAACCCAGATGACAACCCACCAGTAATGATAGAAGAAGTCAGAAAAGCTTTGGAAAGCATGCAAAGGGGAAAAGCTGCTGGTGAGAATCAGGTAACATCAGATCTGCTGAAAGATGGAGGACAGATTGCGTTAGAAAAACTAGCCACCCTGTTTACGCGGTGTCTCCTGACGGGAAGAGTACCAGAGCCTTGGAAGAACGCTAACATCATCTTAATACATAAGAAAGGAGATGACAAGGACTTGAAAAATTACAGGCCGATTAGCTTGCTCTCTGTAGTATACAAGCTATTTACAAAAGTAATTGCTAACAGAGTAAAAAAAAACATTAGAATTCAATCAACCAAAGGAACAAGCAGGATTTCGAACAGGCTACTCAACAATCGACCACATTCATACTATCAATCAGGTAATAGAGAAATGCTCAGAATATAACCAACCACTATACATAGCTTTCATAGATTACGAGAAGGCGTTTGATTCAGAAGAAATATCAGCCGTCAAGCAGTCACTGCGGAATCATGGCGTCGATGAAGTATATATAAACATCCTGGATGAAATCTACAGGGGTTCAACTGCTACCATAGTCCTTCATAAAGAAAGCAACAGAATACCAATCAAGAAGGGTGTAAGGCAGGGGGACACAATCTCCCGAATGCTATTTACAGTGCGCTTACAGGAGGTTTTCAGAAGCCTAGAATGGGAACAGTTAGGGATAAGAGTTAATAGAGAGTACCTTAGTAACCTGCGCTTCGCCGATGACATAGCATTGCTGAGTAACTCAGGGGAAGAATTGCAACTCATGATTACAGAGTTAGACAAGGAGAGCAGAAAGGTAGGTCTTCAAATGAATCTGCAGGAAACGAAAATAACGTACAACAACCTCGGAAAAGAGCAGCGCTTCGATAGTTGTAAAAGACTATGTCTTTGTAGTAAAGTTGTAAAAGACTATGTCTACTTAGGGCAGGTAGTAACCGTGGAGCCGAACCACGAGATTTAAGTAACTAGAAGAATAAGAATGGGGTGGAGCACATTTGGCAAGCACTCTCAAATTATGACAGGTAGATTGCCACTGTTCTTCAAGAGAAAGGTATATAACAGCTGTATCATGCCGGTACTTAGCTACGGAGCAGAAACCTGGAGACTTACAAAGAGGGTTCAGCTTAAATTGAGGACGACGCAGCGAGCAATGTAAAGAAAAATGGTAGGTGTAACTTCAAGAGACAAGAAGAGAGCAGAGTGGATTAGGGAACAAA
Source organism: Rhipicephalus microplus (assembly GCF_043290135.1). NCBI lineage: Eukaryota > Metazoa > Arthropoda > Arachnida > Ixodida > Ixodidae > Rhipicephalus > Rhipicephalus microplus. Next base: position 216,386,063 of record NC_134702.1, read on the forward strand.
CGGGGGTTAAGGATATCATAGCTGAAATCAAGAAGAACTGGACATGGGCTGGGCATGTAGCGCGTAGACAGGATAACCGCTGGTCGCTAAGGGTAACTAACTGGATTCCCAGAGAAGAAAAGCGGCTAAGGGGTAGACAGAAGGTTAGGTGGGCAGATGATATTAAGAGGTTTGCGGGTATAAATTGGCAGCAACAAGCACAGGACCAGGTTAACTGGCGGAACATGGGAGAGGCCTTTGTCCTGCAGTGGACGTAGTCAGGCTGATGATGATGATTATGATGATGATTATGATGATGATGATAATGATATACGAGTCTGCTGCACCAACTGCACTAAAAATGCTCAGCCCTGTTCACCATGTTGGGATTCACCTTACTACAGTTGCTTTTCGCTCTAGCGCCGTAGAACGTCTGTACGTTGACACGAACAACTGGTCACTACATCTCTAGAAATCCTACCTATCTATTCTATACTTCCTCCAAACAAACGTGAACAACGAATACACCGTACATTACAATATCAATGACTTGTCCCGTCCTGTTATACCTGAAAACCACGCTGGCACGAGCCAGACCTAAGCCATTCATGTGAGGAGTCTAGCCGTTCAAATGAATGAGCCACTTATTGAACACCGTTTGGCTGCTCCCGTTGTATATGTACCGCTATGGCAGTGGCACCTCACTGATTGCTATATGTATTTTCTAAAGTTACTAAAAGCGTGCCTATTGCACATATTTATACACACTTCTGGTACTACAGCATAAACATTCTTGTCCGGTATTTTTTACCGAAGCTTCAAAGACACAGACCACGGTGTCCTACGAGCGGTTGGTTCCTTGTTTTCAGATGTAGGTGTTCTGTGCCCTAATGCGAGCATCTTCACTGCAGAGGCAAATGCGATAATATCAGCCAGGAATCATATAAAGAATTAAAACTGCCAAAAGCTGTAACATAGACTGATTCTCTAAGCGTGGTAACGGCTCTGAGATTCCTTGAGAACACACGAACTTTATCTTTGTCTGTGTCTATTCACTTCTATACACAATTTGTGCACATCAACCGTCTGTCATTGTCTGCTGAGAGCTAAAACATGTCTACTGGGTGGAAGTTTCAGGAAAACGTGTTAGAGGATCATCTAGCTGTTTGCGCCCATGATGATGCCCTCGTCAATGCATCTATAGCTGTCCTCCACTTGACCTCAAACCCTTCATTGAACGAAAGCTTAGGGTTTATTGACAGCGTTGATTGGATTGGCAAACAAAAATTGAACTTCACTTCCTCAAACCATTTATCGCGCATTGGCCGCCATTATTGAAATCACGCTACACAGACTTAACCGTTACCAGATTAAGAATAGGATATAACACAGCACACACTCACACGTTGTGTTTGATAGTGATCGCCCTCTCTGTGAAAAGTGCGGTCAACCTCTCGCAGTGCTTCATGTTTAATTACAGTGAAAAGATCTGGGTGTAACTAGAAAAATACTTTCCGTTTTTCTTCCGCCATAAACCTCTCTTGCACCCATCGATGTTTATAGCCAGGGAAGCGCTTTTTAGTTGTCAGTCATTGCTCGCATTTTAAAAGATGTGAATGGTTTTTCACGACAAATTTGCAGGCCTGCCCGCAGCGTGACCTCTCTGAAAAAAGGTCGCTGCTGCGATGGCTACACTGAACAAAGCACTTGTCTCGTGGCTCTTGGACAGAAGGGCGCAGACAGTCGAGGCACTTGTGCTAATGCCATACATGTTCACTATGGTTTCCTTATAACGAACTTTCGCCATTTATATACACACATTCCACGTCGTGGAACTAATTTCAAGTATTTCAGTGTGTTTGTCCGTCTTAAATTAAACAATTTTAAGGCCCAATTCAGGAACTTATCATAACCAATGTTCACATCTCTATTCACGTGACCTGGCGCTCTTTTTCCCATGAATTGCCCTTGCGCCACAAACCAACAAACATCAATATCAACTTCGCACATATGCGCACTATATGTGCATTTCAACGTGGCAGGGTCAGTCAGCTTCATCTTTTTTCATCAATTGTGCCGCATTTCATGTTTAATTGTTCGTATTATTTGAAAAATAGAAGGAATTCTCAGCACAGCAAGCCATCTCGTGTGGCTGTAATTTCGGGTACAGCGAACCACCTCTTATAGAGCATTAGCTTAACTCTGGTTCACTGATGATTGGGAGTGAAAGAGAGGGTCTAGAATTTGTGCAGGGAAGCAGTTTCGTCATTTTTTCATGATAAATTGTGTGGCTTATTGCAGGATGGTGTCAACAACATTAGTACTGCTCTGTTAAGTTTTCTAGGCATCCTCACAGCTCCGCAGTGTAGTTTTAATCGTTTCAACAAGCCCGGCAAGCTTCCCTTTAAGCATGTGTAGGTACGACTCGTGGCATTCTTTCTCCTTTAGTGCTGCTCTAGAGGCAGTAAAAATATTTACAATTAGTTGCTTTGGCGTTTTTATTGCCAAATATGAGCAATTTTAGCACACTGCACACGGCAAACAATAGTTCTCTGATTGAGCATTTGCACGTTTAGACGGTCTTTTTCACCTGCTGCCTGTGAGAAATTTTCTAAAAGTCGTTCGAGAGATAGCAGAAGAGAGAGAGAGAGAATGAGAGATGAAAAGCTAGGAGGTTAAGTTTGGTTCGGTTGGCTATCCTACACTTGGAGTGGGATAAAGGGCGAATAATAGAAAAGAAAGAGATATAAATTAAGGTGAGTAAGAAAGAGATGGATCAGCTTGAGACTACACAGCATGGTCTCAACGCTGTTCTTTTAAAAGCGCTCGTGAAGTATGGCGGTCCTTAAAAAGCAAAAGAGGACTTTCGTGTCTTTGCGCGTATGTAAAGTTCCAAGATCGTTTCTTTAAGCAGCCGTGAATCCAGCTGACGGAGCTTGTCTTCTCTAATGCGTCGTTCAGACTGGTATGCTGGGCAGCGGCATAGAATGTGCTGAAGCGTCTCCTCGCAGGCGCTTATGTTGCATGCCGAACTGCTCGAATTTCCTTGAAGACAAGAATGCGCATTCGTAAATGCCACGCCCAACCTCATGCGACACAGCAAAGTTTCATTGCGTAGTGGGAGCCCAGACGGCAAACAAAGTTGTAAGTTTGGTCAACCGAATACAGGTCCGCGTTGGTTAAAGCCGCGTATTCTATCGTAGGATAGTTATACTGTGAGCCAATGTTGATTGTAGACGCCAGCAGCATTCGTTCTCGAGAGTGGTATGGGGGTCCGCAGGTCTTAGTCAAGGGTCAAGCGAGCAGCTTCATCCACGCAGTCATTGCCGACAATTCTGAATTCACATAGAAATCATTGAAATACATTATCGTGACCTTCCTAGAGTGTTTCGTGGCAGTCGCACCTTATCTGATATACTGATTGTTCATGTCATCATCATCATCATAAGCCTGACTACGTCCACTGCAGGACAAAGGCCTCTCCCATGTTCCGCCAGTTAACCCGGTCCTGTGCTTGCTGCTGCCAATTTATACCCGCAAACTTCTTAATCTCATCTGCCCACCTAACCTTCTGTCTACCCCTAACCCGCTTCCCTTCTCTGGGAATCCAGTCAGTTACCCTTAATGACCAGCGGTTATCCTGTCTACGCGCTACATGCCCTGCCCATGTCCATTTCTTCATCTTGATTTCAGCTATGATATCCTTAACCCCCGTTTGTTCCCTAATCCACTCTGCTCTCTTCTTGTCTCTTAAGGTTACACCTACCATTTTTCTTTCCATTGCTCGCTGCGTCGTCATCAATTTAAGCTGAACCCTCTTTGTAAGTCTCCATGTTTCTGCTCCGTAGCTAAGTACCGGCAAGATACAGCTGTTATATACCTTCCTCTTGAGGGATAGTGGCAATCTACCTGTCATAATTTGAGAGTGCTTGCCGAATGTGCTCCACCCCATTCTTATTCTTCTAGTTACTTCAATCTCGTGGTTCGGCTCTGCGGTTATTACCTGCCCTAAGTAGACATAGTCTTTTACAACTTCAAGCGAACTATTACCTATCTCGAAGCGCTGCTCCTTGCCGAGGTTGTTGTACATTACTTTCGTTTTCTGCAGATTAATTTTAAGACCCACCTTTCTGCTCTCCTTGTCTAACTCCGTAATCATGAGTTGCAATTCGTCCCCCGAGTTACTCAGCAATGCAATGTCATCGGCGAAGCGCAGGTTACTAAGGTATTCTCCATTGACTCTTATCCCTAACTGCTCCCATTCTAGGCTTCTGAAAACCTCGTGTAAGCACGCGGTAAATAGCATTGGGGAAATTGTGTCCCCCTGCCTTACACCCTTCTTTATTGGTATTCTGTTGCTTTCTTTATGAAGCACTATGGTAGCAGTTGATCCCCTGTAGATTTCTTCCAGAATGTTTATATATACTTCATCTACGCCCTGATTCCGCAGTGTTTGCATGACGGCTGATATTTCTACTGAATCAAACGCCTTCTCGTAATCTATGAAGGCTATGTATAGTGGTTGGTTATACTCTGAGCATTTCTCTATTACCTGATTGATAGTATGAATGTGGTCAATTGTTGAGTAGCCTGTTCGAAATCCTGCTTGTTATTTTGGTTGATTGAATTCTAATGTTTTCTTTACTCTGTTAGCAATTACCTTTGTAAATAGCTTGTATACTACAGAGAGCAAGCTGATCGGCCTGTAATTCTTCAAGTCCTTATCATCTCCTTTCTTATGTATTAAGATGATGTTAGCGTTCTTCCAAGACTCTGGTACTCTTCCCGTCAGGAGACACCTCGTAAACAGGGTGGCTAGTTTTTCTAACACAATCTGTCCTCCATCTTTCAGCAAATCTGATGTTACCTGATCCTCACCAGCAGCTTTGCCCCTTTGCATGCTCTCCAAAGCTTTTCTGACTTCTTCTATCATTACTGGTGGGGTGTAATCTGGGTTACTGCTAGTTCTTATAGTATTAAGGTCGTGGTTGTCTCGGCTACTGTACAGATCTCTGTAAAACTCCTCCGCTATTTTAACTATCCTATCCATATTGGTAGTTATTTTGCCTTCTTTGTCCCTTAGTGCATACATCCGACTTTTGCCTATCCCATGTTTCCTCTTCAATGCTTTGACACTTCCTCCGTTTTTCAGAGCGTGTTCAATTCTCTCCATGTTATACCTTCTTACATCGCATACCTTACGTCTATTAATCAACTTCGAAAGCTCCGCCAGTTCTATTTTGTCTGTTGTACTTGACACTTTCATGATTTGACGCTTCTTAATTAGGTTCTTCGTTTCTTGGGAAAGCTTGCCAGTGTCCTGTCTAACTACCCGGCCTCCAACTTCCGCTGCACACTCCGTAATGATACTCGTCAGATTATCATTCGTTGTATCTACGCTAAGGTTGGTTTCCTCACTAAGAGCCGAATACCTGTTCTGCAGCGACACTCTGAATTCCTGTACTTTCCCTCTCAGTGCTAGCTGATTGATTGGCTTCTTGCGTATCAGTTTCTGTCGTTCCTTCTTCAAGTCTAGGCGAATTCGGGACCGTACCATTCTATGGTCACTGCATCGTACCTTGCCAATCACTTCCACATCCTTAACGATTCCAGGGTGTGCACTCATTATAAAGTCTATTTCGTTCTTATTTTCGCCATTAGGGCTCCTCCATGTCCACTTGCGGTTTTCTCGTTTTCGGTAGAAGGTATTCAAAATCCGTAAATTATTGCGTTCTGCGAATTCTACTAGTAGCTCTCCTCTGGCGTTTCTAGTACCGATGCCATAATCTCCTACTGCCTGGTCTCCAGCCTGCTTCTTCCCTACCTTTGCATTAAAGTCGCCCATCACCATAGTATACTGTGTTTTGACCTTACTCATTGCCGATTCCACGTCTTCATAGAAGCTTTCAACTGAAGCGTCATCATGGCTGGATGTAGGCGCGTAAGCCTGTACTACCTTCATTTTGTATCTTTTATTCAGTTTAATTACGATACCTGCCACCCTTTCATTAATGCTATAGTATTCCTCTATGTTGCCAGCTATGTTTCTGTGAATTAGGAACCCCACTCCCAGTTCTCTTCTGTCTGCCAAGCCCCTGTAGCAAAGGACGTGCCCATTCTGTAGCACCGTATAGGCCTCATCTGTCCTCCTAACCTCACTGAGCCCTATTATATCCCATTTAACACCCTCTAGCTCCTCGAATAGTACAGCTAGACTTCCCTCACTAGATAAGGTTCTAGCGTTAAACGTTGCCAAGTTCAGGTTCCAATGGCGGCCTGTCCGGATCCAGAGATTCTTAGCACCCTCTGCTGCGTTGCTGATCTGACCGCCGCCGTGGTCAGTTGCTTCGCAGCTGCTGGGGACTGAGGGCCGTGAGTTATTTGACGTAAGCATGCGGGAGGTAGTGGCCAGATACTGCACCAGGGTGGCCAATCCTTCTCTGGTGAGGGAGTGCGTTCTCGGCGGTGTTTTGCCGGTGAGGCCGCACCCCAGGCCTCCTAATGCAGTTCCATCAACACGCAGATTTTTTTTTTGTTTTTTTTTAATCCGGTTGGGAACTGCGCGGTACCGGGATTTGAACCACGGACCTCTTGCATGCGAGGCGGATGCTCTAACCACTACGCCATCGCTGCTCCACAGGTTACATGATTGTTCATGTAACCTGTGCTTTATAGCGAACCGTAGTGTCTTTAAGGCTGACCACGAGTCGCAAAAGGTGGCCCATTGAATAGGTTGCTTCCAAAAAATGTACTTGACTGCACCTTGAAGTGCTGCGAATTCTGCTGGTGTCGACGTCTTGGTGTGAGAGAACTTGCTTTGGAGCAACACATTACCATAAGGAACAACCAATGCTCCTGTGGAGCTGTTGGAAGTAGTGGAGCCATCGGTGTAATTATCTATGCGGTCGAGGTATCTTTTGTCCAACAGGCGCAAAGTCGATTGCTTCAGGGCTATCAGTGACATGCGTGCCTTCTTAAAAACTGCAGGATCCGATGAGCGCACGTCAGGCTGACGGAGACTCCATAACGCAGATGCTGGACGCATTGCAAGTTCGAAGCCAGGCAGTAATATGTCCTGGTTTTTCATCACAATACCGCAGAACGAAGCATGGGGCCTCCACGCTGGCAAACACGCTAAATGACGTGACGGAAGAGTTGGTAAATTCCAAATGTGTGCTCTCAGCGTCTCGACAAAAACATACGTTGTGACTGGCTGTTCCTGTGTGATAACAATAGTTGCCACTGTCGATGAGCATCTTGGAAGGCCAACACATGTCTGAAGTGCTTGGGCTTGTACGCTCTGTAGTCAACGGATGTCAGTCTTGCACGTTTAGGACAGGGTAGGAAGGCTGTACCTGAGAAATCAGAGAAAGAGGGTTGTAAAAAGCTGCAGCATGGAGTGCACGGAGAGCCCCATGATTTTCCGGCTATGAACTTGAATACATTCTAAATTCCAATGAGCTTTCTCTTCCGGTATGTGGCATGTGGGCTTCAGGTTAGGTCACGATCTACAATGATACCTAAGAATCTACGACTGATCTTATATGCAATCGATTCGCCATCGATGCGCATTTCTTTGTGACGGTAGTCAAACCTTGCTGGCTAAGGTATGTCGATGTCATTGTTGCCGCCTTCTGTATCCTTGCGCGCACTTGAGGCCATGTAATGCCGAACGCCAAGCTGCAGATGTCATCAGCGTAAAAAGAGGTATAAGCCATCTATGACCACATTTCGGTGAGCCCCACCAGAACCAGGTTGAAAAGAGTCGGACTCAAAACTCCACCTTCTGGCGCCCAACGACTTATGAAGTGCTCATTCGTAGGCCATCTTTAGTTAGAACAAACATGGATCCCTTTGTGACTTAGCTTCTTACCCATCGAAAGACACGACCTCCAAGTTCAGTGGCTTTGAGAGCATTGACAACAGCCTCAAGGATGACGTTGTCATGCGGGCCTTTCACGTCTAATAACAGAGCTACGGAGAGCCGCTCCTTAGCTTTCTGTTCCTGAACAGAGGTATTTAAGTCCTTGACGCTATCGATTGAAGAGCCACATCGTCGAAACCCAGCCGTAGGATCAGGACAGATGTTATAATGTTCCAGGTACCATGCCATGCGTGTCAGCAGCATCCCCTCCAATACCTTGCTGACGCAGCTTTTGCAACAGGCAGCAAAAACATTCTTGGAGGGGCATTCACTAACCAGACTTTGTGACAGGCCTTACGTTGATGAGGTCGATACTCGAATGGCTTTTGCTGTCAATGCAGTCATCAACATTTCTTTAGCGACAGCACAGAGTTTACATCACGTTCTAGTTTTAGAGTAGTTGTACTAATTACTTCATCACATTGGCCTTCCTTGAGCATGAAACATGATGTCATTCATACGTTCAGTGAGCTTGATATTTCTCACTCTATCGAGCAAGTTTAACACGTTTCGCTTCATTGCTGAACCCATACATCGGCTCAGCACCTCCTTTGTGAGCACGAAGCAGACGAGATTGATGTTTAATGGTTGCACTTCGCGGACGTTTTATTACGCGCATGCCGTCAAGCCAGCGTTATTCTCCGTATCCTCTTTCTAGACAGCTACAAGAAGTAACAGTTCGAGCACCCTCTTAAACTGAGTAGACGCTGCTTCAATGGCCAATTCAGTTGGCAGCTAAATAAACAGAACGCACCCAGGCAGAAGTACGCCTTCTGGTTTCCTAACATCGTCTGCTGAAAGTTGGGCGTCGATGTCTATGTTTTTTTTAATTTACACTATGTTCTATTCACTTTCAACTGTTGTGCTAGCAATATCAACTTCAATGCCACAAAAAATTGCTCCAGCGTTTTACATTATGTAACTTGTTTGCAGTTACATGGTTTAGAGAGTACCCTTTTTCACTCAGTTTATTACAAGTATTTCGTTAGATTCTAAGATTTATTCACTGTGATAGCAATGCAGTTTCTTGCAGTTTTTTATTCAGAATAAACTCGCTGCGTCGTTTTCACGATAGAACCATATGTAGATCGCTTAATGTAGAATGAGCCGCACTTTTTTACCATGCCTTCCATTCATTGCAGTTTAAGTATGCCACTTGCTTTTTATAAATCTGCTGTTTGCTGACTTAGTTTCAGTCCTAGAGCCCTAACAGTGAGTAGTTAGATGCGACTTAATACTTTGACAATTCCTTTTGCTTGGGCTTTTTTATACGACCCTCAAAAAAGTGCATGCACGTCTTTTCAATGGTTCTCGTTCCACGTTTTGTGAGCACACAGCCTGCCGTATAAGGCTTTGGATGAACAGCGTTGTATGTCGCAAGCATCGGGAAGTGGCGAACAATTGTTTGTGCAATCTGAGTATGTCAACAGCAGCAGAATATAATTTATTCTTCGTCGCAGGGTCACCAATGCACAAGACGCTTTCATGCCACGTAGAGATGTGTAAGCTTGGGCACAAAGGTCTCGGTTTTTGACGGCGACTAACGCGTTTTATTTCTACTCTGGCTTCTTTGAAATGTTGGGTCGTAGTTATACAGTCTGGCAGCATGATATATATAATGCGGAGAGCAAGTCCATATATTTGGTACGCATTTGAGGTCATCGTGAACGTCGAACACAATTACGCTCACCCCTGCTAGAAAGCACATTGCATTTCAGCAGCGCTACACACGTTGCTAGCTCTAAACTCTTCATCATCATTTATTTTTTGCAGATCCAAGTGGGGTAGCAAATCTGGAAGTTAGACAATAGGGAAAGCAAAAAATGAAGCAGATGTGGTCACAGCGCCCGAGCACGCCAGCTAGAAAAACAGAATGCTTGTTAAGGCATAGCGCAAAAAGTCACAATTTGAACTTGGAAGAGAAAACCGTATATGGTTATTATTACTATGATAATGGGAGCTACCATGTTAACAAATATTTTAGCGTAAAAAAATTGCACTCAGTCACAACATTGTCTGGTGAAATGTTTCATTCCGCAATGGCAAAGGGCAAATATTTTTGAAGAAAGACGTTAGGCCAAGCAACCCATGAATGCGGCAGGAGTGTAAGTGATGGTTAGATGTAGAAGTATTCGTCAAGAGACTTTTGCCAAACAAGAGCGGAACGTGACAGTATAGGCAATGAAAAAGACACAGTATAGTAATTTTCTGACAACTAACGAATGACTGAAGTCCTAGCGATGTTTCAATGACCCTGATGTTTTCAGCGCAGCCGTACCTGGAAGAGATCAATCTGGCCGCATGGTAGTGTATTAACTCTGAATTGTTAATGTATGCTATATGTGGACTCCACATTGCACAAGAAAATTGAAACTGATTTCAAAAGAAAGTTTTATAAGCCAGGCCTCATGGGGATCAGGTACGTAAGGAGGGAGATCATCTGCAACACGTAACCAATTGTTTTTTTATCAGCAGCGAATTCTGTGAAATGATCACACCACGTAACATGCTGCTAATTATGATGCTGACATAACGATAACAATCGGCAGGGAATAAATCTATCAAGTTCAGATGGTCTGTGTAAACATTGTTTCAGTGCATCAAGGTCATTGCATCACGTTGCATTCCATGTTGTTCAGTTGCATTAGTCAGTTTTCATACCAGCATTCGGTTTGATTTAGGTAGTTTTTTAAGAATATTGCCAATGCGTCAGTTTTATATGTAATGTGACCTTAAAAAGCACAGCCCCTTCCCAAAATATATTGTACTATGAAGTTCTACTTTGAAGATCACTTACGAAGATTCCGAAGAAGAGTGCAACAAAAATTGATTACTATGGTGCCGCGGAAATGCATATAGTAGTGTCAGAACAATGATTAAGGACAACGGTTTATGCGAGGCGATTTGTCGGAAAACAACTATATGATGAAAACTCTGCCGCCTCCGGCTGGAGACATAACAAGAGAGCTAGACCATTTTGAAGGATGGAGAATTTCCCTGGCTTAGACAGATGGCCGACTTGCTATTCTGTGTAGACAAGGAACCTGGGGACGAAAGGAACGAGGGAAACAAATCACCAAATCAAATAAAATGAAAAGTATTCAAATAGGTGAAAAATTACGTAAATAAAGATCTGACTGACTATTCTGAATCTTTGGGCAGGACATGCGCTAATAGCGTCTTTATTGTATGCACTAAAAGTGCAACTAATATTTGCTGAGCTGACGAATACTACAAAAATATATAAATATTACTTTCACTACATGTCTTTGTCGCATGAAGCTGGGTTTAAAGCCCAATACAAAGTGAAATTCGAAGGTTTTTTGTTAAAGCATGCATTAATAATGAGCGCATGCTCACCATGATACGCTTGGCACTCTTAACAACTTATGCCTCGCAATTGTAAGTGAGCAGCAGTTATTTCTATATAGACTTGCCGCTTAATAAACGTGCGTGAGCTATTTTCACAGGCATTGTTTTACAACGGTGCAGTGTTTTCAGGTGTATAATAACTATGAATGGAAGCACTCTTCTGAGGTGTGAGTCGATCAAGTAAAGTAATGGAAAACGTATTGATTTGTCGCAATGTTCGAAGGTATCTTCTTTTCTTTTTCAGGACTAAGTTCTTTAGCCACAATACTTCACTTATACCTTTGGCATTGAAAAACTGCTGCTGCTGTTGTTGAGACTCAATATCAAAATTTTAGTTTTAAAAGTTGGGTAAAATTACAGGCATTTAGTCTCCAGAAGTGGTACTATAGTCAAGAGATTGTGGCGGCGCCTCTTGTACAAAAGCAATTATGGCAGTAAACACCTTTTAGCAACAGTTTCGAAAGGTACCGTTCAAGCGAAAAATACCACAGCGGAAAAATATACAAGTGATTGCATCAAAGAGTACAATTTACTACATTACATCACAAGAAAAGATTAAAGTGAAAACAGATAACTATAAAAAGTGCAATACCCTTTCCATATTGCACTAAACAAAAAGCACGCAATTTATTTTAAAAATGGTAACTTGTATGGTTCTCCAGCGTGAAATAGGTATATTTTTGTTGTTTAGTTAGGTGGTTTCACTTTATAATTTTAATAATAAAGGAGGAGCGCTGCATAGTGAAGTGGAAGTGAACGTTAAATTTGTTACCATATTTGGAATGAATTTTAGTAAAAATACATAAATGTTTAGCGCGAGTGGAGTAATATTTTAAATCTTGTGATTAAAAGACAGAAAAGTGGTCGGTGGAACATTGTTATTAAATTTTTGTAATGATAAGTATTTATGTTATATTTAGTGAGCTCAATAAGAGTAGGGATGTCATTCTGCTGCAGTAAAAGTTCAGATCTCGGAGGACGTGATGCAGGTAATTATTCTTATGGCATGCTTTTCGAAAATCTTGAGATGCACTATGAGTAGTATAAGTACTTCTGTAAAATATTTACCGTAAGTAAGATGAGAATCAACGATAGAGTAATAAAAAGACATCAATGTGGGGCTTGCAAAAAACGGCTTGTTTTAATTAAGACACGAATAACATATAATACTTCAATGTCAGCACTACAATTCTAATAATTTAGCTTACTATCAAGAAGGGTCTCAATAAAAGGGGAACATGAACTACAAGAGAGCGAGTCTCTTCACTCTCTCCTGGCAGTGTTGATGTTACGTTCCGTTCATGAGAAGTGAATGCGAACGCTTTTTAGTTTGCGAGAACACAGCAATGAGCTAGTCTCTAGAGAAAGTTGACAAAGTGACTTCTCGCAATCGCCAAATGGTGCACGTACGCTATGCTGAATTAAGCAGACTCATATTTAAGTAGCTTTGAGAGGTTGAACAATATCTGCTCTCTTGAATCGGTGGAAATTATCCATCAGTCGAGCATTTGGTGCAGCATATAGAAGGCAGCTACCTTGGTGCTATGAAGTTCTGATGTGTTTGAGGACGCCCTCCCCTGTAGCCGAAAAGACAACAGTTGTCTTGTAGAAAAACAATAAAGCCACAGGAGGCATGGAGCTGGACAAAATCCAGATGAATGACATTCTTTTCTGTATTGTACACGTTTCTCTATAATCGAAGCGCAGGCTCGTTCCTCGTTTCTTACCAACTTCGGAGCGAGATCTTTCTACAAGTTACTGTATTGAGAACGGGGTCTGTGAGAGTTAAGTTTCAAAAAAAGAACGTGTCATTACATAAACGTTACATTTGGCCTTTTATATATATAAAAAATCATTTTGGTTATTTATGAAACAAAACAATGTAAGCACATGAAGCTACATATATTATGCGAATTCTACATCGATGACAGTAGGTTACACCGACGTAAACAAATTCTGAATAAACGCTCTGAATCAATTTTCCTTACATTACCAGCCATACTACAAGCGTGCCCCTAACTGCAGCTTGTGCGTTCTTTAATTTTGAGTCCCGCATATGTCTCACATTTCAAGTCGGTCTTCAAAGGTGCAGTAAGTATACTGCGCTTCAGATTTTCCCATGAAACTCTCCGCTCAAGCACCAATGTAATTATATTTCTTGCACAAAAAACCGCATCGAAAGGGACTTTTAATGAGTGCTGGTTCAGTATTTCTGTGAGAGTAGAAAATAATGTCAAGAAAACATGTTTGCAACTTAGTCAAGTCACAGTCGGGTAATATATTTTCGAGTATTTCTACCTCTGCTTTTCTGTCTTCTTCCATTTTTCTTCTCTTTATACATGTTTATTTTTACCTCTTTCTCTGTAGTTGTAGTCTGACCTTCTTCCTTTCTCAATATTCTCTTTTTTCTCGAAATCTGTCTTTTTCTATACTCGTTGCCCCTCCTCTTTTTCCTTTTTTTCACTTTCACTACCCTTTTCCAACCTGTTGTAATACTATGCAAAGCTTTGCTGTGCTCTCATAGCATGCGCTCATGTTGCAGAGGAACGCATAGCCAATGATTGCCTCGACACCCTCTACATGATTCCAGGCTTCCGTGATTTATTTCCGTCACAGAAATACGTCAGTTAAATGAAAACCAATGACAAAGAACAAACATTTGACGAAAAGTGTACCCTGGGCGGGATTCAAACACATGGCCGTTCAATTCACGACGACGGTTAACGAACGTGCAATTTACTGGGCCGCCGTCAGAAGACAGAAGAAGACTCCGTGACCACGCCTTTCACGATACTCTTCGGTGCTCTTATTCGCACTCCCTACCATCATCATGGTGCTGCCGCAGACGCTCTACGAGATGACGCCTGGAGATCTCGGATGCCGCTTTTATTGCGATAGCAAATATATGGACACTCACGGCTGGATTTTGCCGCCGGCGTCGGCGTCAACGTCGACTTCATGGACCGTATATAAATACGTATCGATAGTTAATGTCGCAGTGCAATGCGAACAAAGGATGACAGCAACTCACGGCAACGAAAAGAGCGTTATCGGTATCAAGTCAAGACAAGATCCTTGACGATGTGGCGCATACCCACGCTGGGGGATTGGTCAAGAACCGAATAGTTTTCATGAATTTCTTTTTTATTAACAGATTAAAATTAATCCATTTACAAGAAATAAAAGAAAAATGCAACAAGACAAATTTGATGGTTGCATTGTAAACAATCTGTGGTGTAATGCAATATTTGATTTATTAGGAATTTGGAAACATCAAAATCTACCAACAATAATTTCAACTCTTGAACCTCTTTGAACTTTTGACGAACTCCTGCAATGCGTCAACCATCTTCCCGTCGCGGTGGCCTAGACACAAAGCCCCGAAAGAAAGCACATTTTTCGCATTTAAATCTATTCCGAGAAGGTGGAAAACGGCACCTAAAGTGTTTTTACGTAAGGCAGAGAATCTAGTACAAAAAATGAGATAATGTTCAGTTGACTCAGTTACTCCAAAAACAGGACAATGAGGGGAGGCTGCCAGACCAGCTCTGTGTAAATATAAACTCAGCTGTGGAACTTGACAGTGCAGTCTAGTGATTGCGACTTCCGTTCCTCGCGTTTGACATATTTTACTATTTCAATGGTATAACAAGTGCTTGAATTCTGGTGTGGCTGTTAGTGAAGGTGTAGAAAATTCCTCTAACAGTAGCTTCTTCCCTAATCTAGCGCCTATCAAGAATTATGATGCCGGTAATACATCAATAACAGGCCCATTTAAAGATGACTTGGCCAACGCGTCTGCAATTTCATTCATATAAATGCCCTTATGTCCAGGAACCCAGACCAGTTTGATCACATTGAGATGCGAGGGAAATAATGCTTTGAAAGCACTCTGAGCATGCGAGTTCTCATCTGCAGTATGGAAGGCACATACTGATTGTGAATCTCTTAATATATTGCGGTTCTAACTGAAGCAGTTATTAGATTTAGCTGTACAGCTTTGTTTTTTTGTTTCCCTGGGATGATGGCTCATACCCACTCAGAGGGATCGGCCAAGAAAGTGTAGTGCAGTTTTTCTGTGATCATTTTTAACTATGTTTAATGAATTTGTATTATAATATGATAATGTAAGGAAAAGCACATAAAAAGAGAGCAAACGAGGAAAAAAAAAAAGCAAGACGGATGCTTTGTTGTCGTCTCGAAAAACCCCCTGTCCAATAGCTGGAATTAACAAAACATTCCTATCGTTCATGTTTTTCATATACACACGTGCCACTTGCCTCTCCCTATAGGAGCATCGCCCCGATGCTGATTAAGAACCACCGCATTTTTTTTACGTGCAGTCATTCGCTCACGTACGGCTTCATACGCGCTACATGCACAAGTTCAGGTCGGTGTTGGCGAAGCCTCGGGCAGTGGGGACTGTCAGGGAGGACCTCGTAGATGACGTCACTTAACTGGCGCGATACTCCGTATGGTCTGAGATATAGCCTTAGCAGCCTCTCGAACAGTCCACTTTTTCATATGGGTGCCCAAGTCCACACTCTGTCACTGGTTTGGTATGTTACTGTTCTATGGTGAGCATTGTAGTGGCCTGCGTTGTAGTCTTGTCACTGGCAGATTCGTAAGTGGGCTAGCTGCCTAGCTTCTTCCACGCGTTAAATGAACATCGGCGCCTGTGTCGGTGGCATCCCATTCATGTGGCAACATCGCCGCCAGCATAGTTCACACCTCCCGTATATGACCCATGCTGAATGGAGTCGTGCGAGTTGTTTGTTGTTTAGCCGTATTGTATTCTAACGTGATGTAGCGTAAAATTTCGTCCCAATTCTTTTGTTAGACATCCAAGTACACTGACAGTATGTTTTCAATCGTCATGTGTTAAGGCGCTCTGTTAGTCCATTCGTTTGCGGGTGGTAGGCAGTGATTTTACGATGAGCCGTTCCACTTAGGATCAGGACGTTATCTAAAAGAACTGCCGTAAATGCTGTTCTGTGGTCCATTATCACAATAGTCGCGGCACCGTGTCGTAGCACAATATTTTCTTCGAAAAATTTCGGTATTTTTGCCGTGGTGCTCAATAAGATAGCCTTCGTTTCGGCATACCTGGTCAGGTAGTCTGTTGCGACTGTAACCCAGGAGTTCCCGGCAGTAGAAGTAGAAAGAAATTGTGGTCATTAAAGGGAAAAGAAAAGAAAAGTCAGCCCCGTAACTGTCTGCACCTGGTGCAACACCTCAACAGTAGCTCACAAGCGATAGGGGTAAGGAGGGTTTAAAAGAATAGGAATAAATGTACATATGTAGAGAGAAATGCGCAGGCACAGCGAGCGGCGACGGAAGAGAAGATGGGAAAGATGAAACACGGTCACAGGAGTCCGAGGACGGGGCGCCACTTGCGAGAGCTCTTGTCGGTGACAGGAGGTGGCGTAGGACCAACCCAGTCGGCCAGAGCTGCGCTGTCATCTGAGATCGTGACGGCGCAACTGGTCAGCACGTAACCCAGCGAGAGAGTCCTGCAGTAAAGGTAATAAGGGGTCCCAAAATATCCACTCCTATCTGGTCGAACGGTGTACGTGGAACCTGAACAGGTTGCAGCTGACCGGCGGGTTTTTTCGGAGGTGACTTGCGCCGCTGGCAATCGAGGCAAGTGGAAATGTGGTGCTTCACGGCTGTTGTGAGTCGTGGCCAGTAGTATCCTTGCTACACTATTGCCAACGTGCGAGTGTCAGTATGCCTAAATGGGCAGACGTCGGCTCATTGTGACATGCTTGAAGCACTTCACTACAAATGGGTGCAGGAATAACGAGCAAATAGGGAGCTCTGATGGATGAAAACTCTTTTCTAAAGGACACCGTTGTTAAGCAAAACGAAGATAATGCCCTTGCAAAGACCCTGGGTGCACTCGAAGAACGCCCGTCCACGTAATTATTCAAATCAAGCAACACAGGGTCACCTCTTTTTTGTTGGGCAATGATGAACGCGTCGAGAACACCAAATAAGGCCAGATCCTCGTCGTCAAAATGAGAGGCTGACTGTACTTGTAATCGAGACCGGCATTCGGCGTCCGTTCGTTGCTTCCCAGACATGTGTATGACTGTCATATCGAACTCTTGAAACGTCATACTCCAACGTGCTGAACGGCTGGTTAGATCTCTTATATTAGTCAACCAACCGAATAAATTATGGTCACTAATGACTTTGAAGGAGCAACCATACAAATACGGGCAAAATTTCATAACTGCGCAGATCACGGCGAGACATTCTTTCTCGATCGTTGAATATTTGGCCTCAGCCTTTGTTAGCGTCCTACTGGCGTAGGCGATCACTCGTTCTGTGTCTTCTGGCCTCTACACAAGCACAGCTCTGAGCCCTACACTGCTTCCGTCAGATTGAAGCATTGTTGTCGCTTGCTCGTCGAAGTGGGCAAGCACTGGAGGTGTTTGAAGACATTGCCGGAGGTCAATAAACGCTGCTTGCTGTTCGTCATAGCACTCAGAGGTAGTGTCATCTCTAGTGATGCGTGTTGAAGGCGACGCAATCCGTGCGAAGTCGGCTATAAACCAATGACAGTACGCGCCTAGGCCCAAAAAGCGCCTTACAGCTATCTTATCACACGGTATAGGGAACTGTTGGGCTGAATGCCGGTGTAGCTAACGACGTGACTAAGAAAATGTAGTTCTTCAAAACATTTCTCTGGTTTCAATGTGAGGCCTGCGGACTGTATGGTCCGTAAAACAACTTTTAGTCTGTTGAAATGCTTGTCAAAAATTGTGGAAAACACTACGACGTCATCTAGATAGAACTAAACAGGTCTTTCACTTTAATTCTGAAAGTACAGTGTCAATGAGTCTTTCAAAAGCAGCGGGCGCTGAGCATAGACTACAGGACAGAACTTTATAATCATATAAACCATCCGGCGTAACAAAAGTGGATTTTTTCACGATCCTTTCAATCTACCTCGATTTGCCAATATCCCCTTCTGAGGACCATTGAATAAAAGTAGTGAGCGTTTCGAAGCCTATCAAGTGAGTCATCAACACGTGGAAGCGGATACACATCTTCCTTAGCCACCCGATTCAGCTTCCTGCAGTCCACACAAAGCGCAGGGTACCGTCCTCTTTCCTAACTAGTACTACAGGTGATGCCCACAGGCTCTGTGATGGCTGAATCACGTCATCTTCAAGCATTTTTAGCGACTTGTTGCTGTATCACTTCCTGTTTCTTTGGAGCCACACGATAAGAATTCTGGTGTATAGGCCTTGCTGCGTCGTTGATATTTATTCCATGCTTTTTTTAGCGAATTTCGACTGACCCGTGATGTCATTGAACAGCAGTTCTGGAATTCAGCTACAGTTCAAGAAGTCTCGTTCGTTCGTTCCTAGACAACGTAGTACCAACGCCAAGCTTAGGTGCTGATTCTTCTTGACGTGCTCGTTCTAGTGCCAGTAAACTGCCTCGGATTTCCACAGTATTCTCAATATAAGCGGGGCTGTACCCTTTTGAGGGTGTCGGTGCTCAGCAGTGAAGTTAATGAGCAGCAAGTTTGTGCGTCCCGCAGTTACATTTACAAGACCTCGAGCAACTGAAATACCGTGGCGTACGCTCAGCGAGCTTATTTGTTTAGCAATCCGTCGCCGTCAAACGGCTCTTCTCCCTGCCACCGCAACAAGTGGGTACGATAATGGCGGGAAGACCAAATTGTCATCCATCAGACGTAAAGGGTTATGGCTCGGCTCTGAGCAATCGACTAAAGCACGGCTGTTGATGCGAAACTTAATGACACTGTCAAGAACGTTGATGATGGCACCACGTTCTTCAAGAAATTCATTCCGATAATCAGGTCTTTACAGTATGAAGCAAGAACGACGAACGTTGTCACGAAAGTAGAGCCACCGATGTCGAGCCTTGCTGTGCACATTTCGACAGGCATCACTAATTGGCCGTCTGCGGTCCTTAGGTGAGGTCCCGTCCACGCTGTCTTTACTTTCATGAGGCGTACGGCAAGGTCATCCCCAATAATACAGACCTCGGCCCCAGTGCCGACTTAAGCTCTGACTTGTCCGTCCACAAGAACGGTAAGGCCTGGGGTCACGGTAAGGCCTGGGGTCACTACTGCTCTGTTTTCGCCATTACTAGAAAGTGAAGGTGGCGCAATGAGCGCTCGCCGCTACATCGAGCAGCGGCGTCCGCTCTAATCTCCTACGCGTACTTTGCCCGGCTTAGATAAGAGAAGCTACGCTCCCTCACGGGCCCTTGTCCCGCGGTGGCGAGGAGGGGAGGATGGTACGCCTTGGCTGGCCTCGGGTTTTACGAGGAACGATTCTGCTGTTGTTACCGGGCGCAAAAAGGTCACCGCAGTCATTGCAGTCTCTGTTCGCGAAGAGCATGCACTGTTCAGACTCAACGAAGTAACAAACGAGACGCTTATTCACGTGCATCCATACGTGTGAGTATGTTTCGTGCATTATTTGTGCGCGAGAAACGCGGCGCACGTTTTGATCTGCTCTCCATTCTGCGCGTGACATTTCTAATTGTTGCTATCGCGTTCATTGCTTCACTTTTGCGCAAAAGCTGTGACGTTTTAAATGCGAAGCA
Source organism: Rhipicephalus microplus (assembly GCF_043290135.1). Classification (NCBI taxonomy): domain Eukaryota; kingdom Metazoa; phylum Arthropoda; class Arachnida; order Ixodida; family Ixodidae; genus Rhipicephalus; species Rhipicephalus microplus. Next base: position 216,405,933 of record NC_134702.1, read on the forward strand.
GCTCTTTGACTAGCCTGGAAAACGCTGGTCTCTGTCCGTACCACTTTCCTCGACACAGTTGTTGGAGCTGTGCCAAGTAGCTCCCGCGCTTCCACCAGTGCGCGGTAACGTCTCCCTTCCTCGCCTGCCGTGCGCTCGCCGCGTGTCAGCTCTCTCTCTCTTCATCCTCTCCATGAATCGCAACGCTAGAGCCCTCTCCTCACGTAGGCATAATCTCATCCGCGCCATCTCTTCCATCTCTTGAGGAGAAGAAGCCTCGAGCCGGCTGGTGCGCGCCCTGCAAGCGCCTAAAATATCTCGTGGTGCCGGCAATGTGCACAACGTTCCGCTGCTTGCCACGTGTTTGCGCCGACAGTTGGGGCGCCGTCGTGGCATGCATACCGCTTGTGTGCGCGTACGTTTCCCGGCTGTCGCCAACGTTGCGAAGATTGGCGAAGCCGACCCCGTTCATGAATGGCGATGTCAACACCGACGAGGTACGATCCGGGGAAGCCGAAAGCAAGCGTCGGCAGTGGAATACTAGCGACACGGGCGAGGTGCGAGTCACGAACACTGATCGCGTTCGAGAATACAGAATGCACGGGTGGATACCGACGAAACGGGAGCCAAGGAAGCCGACTGCAAGCGTCATCAACGCGTCCCGCCTCCCCTGTGTCAGCGTTTAAAACAAACGTTTGCCCGAGTAAACGTTTCACGACGTTTTGCTTCAAACCGTTCTTCAAGCACCCGCATCCAAGCCTGTTTAAACCGGGTCAACACCATGCACTCCACTGCTCCTTCGCATTCCAACAGGGGTCCCTTCGGGGAGATGGTTCATAGTTTGTTTATTTAAATAAAAAACAAACCAAAGTGTTGTTGTCGCCATTACTTGGCGACTGCTACTCCTTCCCACTTGATTGTTAGCCACTTCAGTGCTGGATCAACGGTGGAAACTTAAGGCACAACAATGACCTTCGAAGTCCACTTACAGTCCTGAGAATACAACATTGTGTGAGCCGAACATCGAGATCGTGATCGTGTGAACGAAACACACAGAGTACACATAGAGAAAATTGTTGCCTTTTCTATGAGAGAAAATAGTCAATCCACGGAGCGGAAGCAAAACAGCTCCGTTTCTGCCCGTCTACGAGCGCACGCGCCAGCACTCCACAAGCATAGAGAAAACCTCTCGACCATCTTAAGCAGGAAACGTGGGGACCATCTTTAGCAGAGAGGTAGGGGAGGTGCTGTGTGCTGCGTTGCTCAAAGCACTGCTTTGTGAGCGCTTCCACTTACTCTATCGGCGGGAAACATCGACAAACGGCTCGTATACTGTTGTAAGTGTTGTTATTTTACTGCTTCACGTTCAAATTCAACCTTCAAGAGAACATCAAGTCTACCTGGAATGATCATTTTTTTTTTTGGCGAATGGTCAGCTGTATTTTGAGGTGGAAAGCCAGCTGTTCTGAAGCCAACACTGCGAGGGCCGCTCAGGTAAGTAAGGGTGGGGGAGCGAGTGCTTTGCAGGTAAAAATGGAAATAACAAGGAAAAGTAGCTACTCTGAGCAAATCTCTGCTAGAAGTTCTTTTAAATTTTCTGCTCGTTTATGACCAGATTGCAAGTAATAGAGGTAACGTGCAAAAAAGCAGGTTTCAATGCGACATTTCGTGTCGAATAATATTGACCAGCTCGCCTACAGTTACGTCCGGGTTGCTTACCGACAGGCTTACGGCGTCATCCATTGGCGCATTCGGAGTGACACTAGAACCCTGCGCCGAAGCACTACACTCTGAAGGAGGGCAAGGGAAAGAAATCTACCAATAGAACACACGTGCTCCCTCTAAACCAAATGGCAGGGTCAGAAAAGAACAAGATGCATGCGTCTCTGTTCTTGCTTAAGTGGGCACGCTGTGCACACCGACGCCACGCTAGCAAAACATGAGCTCCGACGTGAGGCGCAAGTGACGCGAGCGGCGTCCGTTCACACGCCCCGAGTTGCCGCCATTTCAAGGCACGAGACGCTTGCGACGTTTGGTTGAATCCGCCAATTTGTGCGGAATAAAAAAAGTTGATCCATGGAATGGTTCTCGTGACGAAGCTGATCCAGATATGCCAATAGAACATACTGGAAGCACTCTCGATCCGCCCCATGAAGCCCCATGCGAAGCGCTTGCTCCGCATGGGGCAATAGAAAGTATTACCGGAAGTGCTCCGAATCTGCCTATGGATGGCTTCATTAGAAAAATTTCAAGGTGCGCATTGAATAGTTTCTAGTAGGGGGTGTACGATGCGTGTTCTGGGCTGATACTATTATTCTTTACTTTTCAGCAGCATTCTTTCTGTTTTCTTTCGATTGAAAAGGTCGTAACGATTCCGAATTCAAAGATGGTGGAGCGCTTTCTTTTGGAACCTTCCCGTCTCTTCCTCAAATTGTTATCTCGTCCTCCCGATTTATTTATTCCCAAACCACACGAATAATCGCTGTAACAAGCGTCGACGTGTTCGGGATATTGCGCTGTTCAGCTACACGCTTTCAATCTACATGGCGCAGCAGGTAACAGAGTGGATGAAGGTAAATAAATGATCGCACGCCATAGTCAAACCAGATAAGGCCAAACAGGCTTACTAGTCCATAGTAAAGCTTGGTATGTGGCTTTTCGCAAATGATATAGCTCATGCATGGACTATTTGAGGCCTTCTTATATAATTACGTCACGTGAATCACCCAACCGGCACCAAGAAGAGCACCAAAAATAATAAAAGCTCCGGTGAGAAACGCGCACTCGTTGCTTGTGTCTTTCGAAAGTGTTGTAATTTTGTTACAGAAATTACAGGTCTAATTTTGTTACAGAAAAAAATACTTCAGGAGCGTAAAAATAACTGAAAACGTGGCTGTATAAGCCGAAATGCCAAATGCTAATCGAGACACGTCAAACACCGAAAGCTCAGCCGAATCAGTGCACTTTCTCTAAACGAGACAACGAGAGGTTAGTGAGTAATATCCAAAATAGCATGACTCTATATACACCGTAAGTAGAGAAATGTGAACAAGCTGAAATGAAAACTGTGTGCAAATATTTGTGGCGCACAAGCTGTAAATCGCAAACACCTAATACTGTTTATCCATGATGGAAAAGGCTATGCTTCCTCGTCTTTGCGTTCCTTTGCAATCGTCAGAGGTCACTGCATTGGAAGAGTACTCGAAGACTCTGCGATAAAGTTTGTTCTTTTGACATGCACTCCACCTTGCCTTGCAGGTTATAGGTGGTTTGCCATCTGTAACAGCCGTTTACGCATTACCAACTGATGTTGCTGGCGATGAGCTCGAATGTCTTCATGCGAACTTGACTGAATACAACACCGACTCTGGTAAAGCTATATATCGATGGACTTGGAGAGATGGCATGGGAAATAACAAGTATGCCAACTAAAACATTTCATTCTTTCCGACTGCACTTGCTATTTTATGTTTCTGTTTTGCTAAAGTGGCAAGACAGAAGGCAGATATGAATAAATGCTTACAAATCAACACGAATCCCGGCAGATGAACATCCATAAACAAGGAAGTAAAAAACACGGTTGTAGATATAAAACACAAATATAAAAAGTCCTTTGGGAATAAACTATTCGTAAACGTCACTAAAAGAAAGTCCATTGTTATTATTCATTCATCCTGCTCTAATGGCCAGCACATCAAAAAAAAATCGCAGTTGTTTTTCAGTTGTTTACTCAGCTGCCATATCTGTGCATACGAAAGACAAACATGACCTTCACTCAATCATAAACTTTTTCAGGCAGTGAACTAAAAGCACGTCAATAATTGCAGTAAGAAAAAAAAACATTGCAAAGTTCTCACAGCACACAAGACGGAGAAAGCGCGACAATAGCGCTGCAAGGGCCTACCATCGTTTTAATTTACGAATTATATTCTCATGCAGATATAGGTGACCAGAAATCACTTCTCGACTACGCACTAACGTTGAAACGTACGAGAGTCGCGAACGGTGCTAGTCGATATTTGCAATATCTCAATATCTATTAAAAACTACGCCAATGTTTTCGGTGACGATATGCCGCCAAGTAAAGGCACTGGAAATTTAAGTACCCTGTCAGTGGAAGAAATGACATTTACGCCTATTCTACGTACCTTTTAGCCTAAATATTTGTGTTGCAACGACCACGCCAACCTCACCAAGTGGCACTCGCCATCAGGAGCCCCACAAAAGAGAACGAACTTTAGGTCATCGTTTCACCCACGATAAGGCACTCATGCTTAGCCTAGCCATCCCGACGTCGAAGGAGCCCGCTGTGTGCTGGTCACTTCTCTCAGGGCATTTACTAAAATTTTACCTCACAACCAACAAACGGCAACAAAGAGGGGCAACAATAGCGGCCGTCGGCCTGACTTAGTACATTAAAATAAAAAACAAATGCTGAACGCCGTTGAAGCTGATTTGGTGCAACCGGTTTTTACATCTGAAGCCTTAGCCACCTCGAAAAAGCGAAAAAGCGACCATGGGCGGCGTCGGCGTAAAAAATGTGGAAAATGTTGCTCGTATTCACCAAGTGAGATTGTGATGTAATACAACGACATCACAGGGCGACATTTTTGAGACATCATGAAGCCGTTGTTTCTACGGCAGACGATAAAATTACCACTTGCTCTGGTCTCTGTTGTATATGGACCCATCTCGAAAGCACTGACGCGTGCAGAAAGATTAAATCATAAAACACGCGGTGCGATTTGACGTTAACGTACAGTTAGAAACACCCTCACCAGGAGTGGTCGAGAAGCGTGGCTGTGCGCGCCACGTGCTCGATGACGACGCCACCTAATGTGAGGTTACGTAACAACTTCATCACATGACATTGCCGCTTGCTGAATTATGCAGGCAGTGCGCATTCAGATGAGGTGCGCAAAGCTTGCCGTGCATCTGATCTCAGAGAACGTACACAATCAGATAGGTACGTGAGGCTTGCAAAATTAGGGGGGGGGGGGGGCTGGATGAACTGATAAGTCAGGCGAGAAAACCTTGATGATGATTTGATCGATATGAGGGGTTTAACGTCCCAAAACCACCATATGATTATGAGAGACGCCGTAGTGGAGGGCTCTGGAAATTTCGACCTTCTGTGGTTCTTTAACGTGCACCCAAATCTGAGCACACGGGCCTACAACATTTCCACCTCCATCGGAAATGCAGCCGCTGCAGCCGGGATTCAAACCCGCGACCTGTGGGTCAGCAGCCGAGTATCTTAGCCACTAGACCACCGTGGCAGGGCAGGCAAGAAAACATCTTTCGCCTTCGAGTTGTCTTTGGTAAAAGCATAGCAATGGCACAAATTTTGGCGTACCATGAATACTACCGCTCATTTTCCGTCCTTCAAATAAAAGAGTAGTACATTTCTCAAAGGATAATGTAACGATGAGTTACTGCTGGCTTCACCACTATCCAGCGAATGCAAAAAAAAACATGAAGAGTAGGATAACGTAAGTCTGGTACTTTTTCAGTGATTAAAATTTTCTTTCTTGCAGCATGGTAAGTCAAAAGCGTCAACTTGTCCAAATGCAGAAAAAATGGCGCTCGTAATCTTATTCATTCTCTCGCTGCTCGGCTCATCTATGCATGATGAAGCGGAAAATTCTTCTTGCGTCATTCCTGCATATTTCTAGAGGCGCGTGTCCAGCTTTCATGTGCAAGAAATTCGTCTAGCATACATAAAAGCATATGGAGCGACTGGCCTGCACAGTGAAGACTGTTCGTTTGCTTCAAGGGATTACACACATTTTCATGGTTTTGCGGGTGGTTGGATAGTGCGCGAAAAAAGGGGAGCATGACTTTGTGAAGTTAAACATTCTGCATGCCTAAAGCGGCGACCGTGTACGGCAAAGCTCATAGACACAGTCTGAGTTTTCCGGTAATAAGTAGAGTGGTCCACTCTGAATGTCCATTCCGATATTTATACAGTTCAGTCTGAGTTTTCCGGTAAAAAGTAGAGTGGTTCACTCTGAATGTCCATTCAGATATTTACACAGTTCCATGAATAAACCAGGGCCGTAGGCATAAATACTTTTTGGAGGGGGGGGGGTTGGGGTACGTCCTGGATAGTAAGTGAGGGCTGGACACGCAGATGTGGTCTTGTGTTATTTTCTATTCATCACGCGATGGGAAAACAAATATTCATTGGGAGAGGGCTGGGGTCACACATGTCTTGTGTGCCATCCTCTGGCTACGCCACTGGAAGGCAGCTGTTCATTTTACACTCTATGAACGAAGCTTGTTTTGCTTTTTTTTTTGTTTTCCCGCAGAACTGCTGACAACTACATAACCAGGAAACACTCGTCTTATATAGTGACCGTTAAAACTTCGAATGGTGAGGAACATTTATTGATTATATATATGCGTTCGTGAAGACGTTCTTGTTGTCATCAAATACACCATGTAGCATAAAGAAAGTAGTGTCGAATGTGGTATTCTAGTTCTCTCTAAATTTTTGTAGCTGCAGATAGAGGGAAAACTAGAAGATTGTGCATGGTGTTTTGTAAGAGTCTGTGCTCTCTTCTTTCTTGTCAGTCTTTTTTTAAATGCGAAGCATTTTTTAGCGAACTTTGCTGACATTGCCCGTATCTATCTATCTATCTATCTATCTATCTATCTATCTATCTATCTATCTATCTATCTATCTATCTATCTATCTATCTATCTATCTATCTATCTATCTATCTAGCCGCCTGCGACTTTCAGCTCTCCCGACCGCTTCAGTAGTGGTATCAATGCCAAACTTAGTATGGCATAACATCACTGTATGAAGAAACTATTTCACTTGTAATAACATGAAACTCATGACATGAATGGCATGAATGTGATGATTTACATTTTGTGTTTCTGCACCTCTTGTGGGCGTTTCACTAGCGTCACATACAACAATTTTGTATTACGGGACGTAAATGAATGACGAAGGTATGATTCTGGTGCAGACGTGATAAACATGAGATGCGTACATGTAACAACATTACTACATGCTACACCTATGATGTGCTCGTGGCCGTTATGAATCTAATGTATCTAAGTATTGGAGATAAATTACAGATTACGCCGTCGTCTTACTACATTCTAAGTTTAATTTCGGTAACACCGATAAATTATTCTTCCTCAATTGAACAACTATTAAACAAAATCAAACCAAGCATGAAACATTGAGACCTCTTTTTGCTGTTATATGTACGTCAGATGAGATCACGTGGTTAAACCTCACAAATTTTGAGTATCACAGCAGCGAATCTGCTGCTATCAACTATCTGAAGTTTCTTTCTTTGGCTTGTTCTTCATTACAACCCTCTACACTCTCTTCAATACAAATTTACAGGCTGCATCGCTTAAACATTTATGTCTTTGTGATTCACAGGGGGCCACAACACCGCCATACCTACGATGCTCACAACGCTTCTACAATTTAAGGTGCTCACGTACCTGGTGCCTGGAGCCGTTTGCCCTTACTTCACCGCCCAAATTCCCTCCGGAACCACCTACCTGCACGAAGAAAGTTCTCCACCCGCCGGACATCCCCCCTCCAAGTTAAATGTCACCAACCACCTGCATTTAGCCCGAGCCTGGCACACCGCCTGGCAACCTTGGCCATCTTTGACGTCAGCAACCACGGGACCGGATCGAGCGCTACATAAGCAGCAAGGAATCGCCGGCTGTTCGGGGCACAACACCGCCAACCCTACGATTCTCACAACACTTCCACAATTCTAGGGGCGGACGTACCTGGTGCCTGGAACCGTTTGCCCTTACTTCACCACCCAAATTCCCTTCGGAACCACTTACCTGCACGAAGAAAGTTCTCCACCCGCCGGACATCCCCCCTCCAAGTATAAGTCACCAACCACCTGCTTTTAGCCCGAGCCTGGCCCACCGCCTGGCAACCTTGGCCATCTCCGACGTCAGCAACCACGGGACCGGATCGAGCGCTACATAAGCAGCAAGGAATCGCCGGCTGCTCGGGGCACAACACCGCCAAACCTACAATGCTCACAATGCTTCTACAATTCCAAGTTTGTTACCTCACCTGCTCAAAGAATTTAGAAGTGATGGCATATGTATACTGGGGTGTCGTGCCCCTATGACTTAAAATGTCGCGGAGTGGTGCCGTTGTGTCGTGATGCGTTTGTCCTCCATTTCCTGTGTGAAATTTTGTTATTACTATCCGGTGATGTTGAGGTCGACCCCGGACCCTCCACTAGTGCTGAACTTTTACCTGTCTTTGACGCTATCAAACGAATAGAAAGTGTTCAAGCCGCAATTCGCGTAGATCTTGGACAAATGAAATCAACACAGACTGCCCCCCCTCCCCCCCAAAAAAAACTCATAGCTGAGATTCTGGGCCGCTCCAACGCATTAGATTCATGCCGACCAAACCAAAGTACCATGACCGCTGTTAACACTTTTAACCGACTAGAGCATGCCATCACTACCCTAAAAGCCCCGAGCATTGACACTAACAACCGTATGCGCCGAGACAACGTTCTTTTCTTTTGCATTGATGATTCTGATAAAGAACCTTGGAGCGATTCAGAAAACAAAATTCTAGACATGTGAAAAAATAACTCTCGACATAACCCGAAGCCCCAGCAATATAGAGCGTGCTCACCACCTTGGGAAATTTTCTTTAACAAAAAAACGCCCTATAATAGTAAAACTAGCTCACTTCAAGACAAAGGAAAACATATTGGCATGTAGGCGTAAGCTGAAGGATACATGTTTCGCAATAAGAGAAGATTTTGCCCCAAGTACGTGCCTTGCACGCTGTAAATTGTTAAAATTTGTCATGTCCCAAAAATGCGCATTTAATCTCAGCCTTGACAAACGACATGTAGGTAGCAGAGGCTACTTTTACGACGCTGCATCCAATAGCGTTATCGTACACCCCTCAGCACCAAACAGAACTACACTAGCAGCCCCTGAAGATAACCTATCTGTGCCACCCCAGTGACGAAAAAGAAATGCTGTCCTCTCTTCCGCCACCCCTGGAAACCTCAGTGGAGTCAATCTAAAAAGTTAGAAGTTATTTTAACCAAATTTCGATGTCGTGTCCCTCCATTAAACTTTTACTTGCACAGAGCTGGTCTGGCGATATCCCCCCTGTGTCCATTCTGTGAAGAAACGGAAACAATAGAGCATTACTTTATAACATGTAAAAACTATTCATTAATTAGGAAAAGACTTTTAATTGTTCCGTTTCAAGCAGTAGGTTTAAATTTAACTGCAGATAATGTTCTAAGTTTCGGTGCCTTTAGCTTGGGACATTGCCACAGGAGCGTATTCGATGCTGTATGCAATTTCATTCGAGAATCAAAGCGCATGTCATAATAATGCCTGCTTAAATATATTTCTGAAGACACTTGTCTAATTTTGAATGAAATTTGCATATTCATTTGATTGTGACCGGGTGAGATAAGCTCGATTGTCTGGTCTACTCAAAATTTCTGTCTTCCACTGTAGTATTACCTCACCTTTTCTCTTCTTGATTCAATCTTCAATTATTTGTTTAGTTTAATATTCCTTTTTAGTTAATTATTATTTTCTATTACATCATTAGTTTTTTCATTAAGGATAAACCTTTTAATATATCTCATATAGGATACTTCTAGATTTCATGGCCAATCCCCCATAGTGGGTATGTGCCAGTGCGAAGGGGCAACAACAACAACAACATCTTCCGCCAAAAACCGACCTGATTCATTCCTTAACATTAGCGTGCTTTTCACCAACATCCGCAGCATAATCCCAAAACGTGACGAACTCGAAAGTTTCATAGACGATACCCCAGCCGATATCGTCTTGTTAACCAAAACGTGGTTAAACAAGGACGTCAGTGACTTCGAAGTTTTTCCAACCAACCCAAATCTAATAGTATATCGACGTGACTGGCACGACAGGCGAGGTTGAGAAGTACTGATTGCCGTTAGAGAAAGCTTATCATCCTCACTTATCACTCACGACGACAACAATGAACTAACGGGGGTATGCGTGCACAGTACAATTGGCAAAATAGTGTTTGGAATATGTGACCGTCCACCAGACAGTAGCGCCTCCTTTTGCGAGAAGTTACGTTTTTTTCTAGAACAAATAAAAAAGATATACCTGAGGCACCAATCTTCCTTTTCGGAGACTTTAATCATCCCAGCATTAATTGGTAGTTACTTTCAAAAGCCAACAATTCACCAGTTAGTGAACCCAAAATATTTCTTGAATTTAGACCTAAATCTGCACCAAACAGTTACATGCCCTACAAGGGGCGACAACACTTTAAATCTCTTATTAACATCTAGCCATGCAAGACATAAAAAAATGTTACTTTGATCCCTGCCCTAAGCGACCATAGCCTCCTTCATACCAGCCTTTCTTTGCCTATAAAAAGAACGCCCCAACGCAAAAATCATCACTGATTACAAGAAAGCTTACTTCGACGCATTTGACCGCGAACTTTCACCCTTCTGCGACGACTTGCGACAGTGATACACTGCCTGCTCGGTCAACACCAATTCGGAATTATATAAAAACACATTGCTAAACTTGAAAAACAGACATATTCCAACTATCCTTGTAAATACAGACACAAATAACCAGTTGTTTTAGGCAACGCCTCAAGCGCCTACTCAACAAGAAAAAACATCTTTATCGGAAAGAAAACTTCTTAATAACGCCATGGTTTGGAATCAGTACAAATTCGCTGCTAAGGAATACATTACGGAACTTAAAGGCTCCAAAGACAAATTCTTCTCAACTGACCTCTTATCAGTTCTACAGTCAAACCCTCGTAAACTCTTTCAAATTATCTCCCCGCCAAATCGTCAAACGCAACTCCAGCTGTCAAACGTAGACAACGAATTATTCGAAACTGATAAATGTGCTACAGTCCTTAATGACTTCTTTACGTCAGTATTTGCACGCGCTCAAAGCTTCAATTTTACCCAGTTACTCCTTCACTCGCCGACCAGAATGCCTGATATCCAGATCAACGTTGATGGAATATCCAAATTAATAAACTCTCTCAAATGATCCTCCTCGGCCAGTTGCGATCAAATTAGCCGCAAACTACTTAAAAACACAATTTACCTGTCAAGTGCAATACTGACCTTACTGTTCCAACAATCACTGAGCACTAGTAAAGTTCCCCACAATTGGAAGAAGGCACAAATTATTCCCATCCATAAGTCTGGCGACCGATCAAAAGCACCTATTACCGCCCGGTTTCGCTAACCAGCATACCATCCAAACTGCTAGAACACATTATTGCAACCAATTTAATGAACTACCTTGAATCAATTAACTTCGTTTATGCGCACCAGCATGGTTTCAGAAACCTGTTATTGTGCGAAACACGGCTCTCAGAATTCACCGATGATATCTTGCAACATGTGGATGATCACCTAGAAATTGACGCCGTCTTCCTCGCTTTCTCGAAGGCCTTCGACCGTGTCCCACACAAGCACCTGCTTGTAAAATTATCTACTCTTGGAATCCTCTCGAAACTGATTACTTGGATAGAGCATTTCTTAAAAGGACGCATACAATACACAACTGCCCACTCTCATGACTCGCAAATTTCTAGTGTTACATCCGGCGTCCCCCTGGGAGCAGGCTTATCCCCCCTATTATTTTTAATCTACGTCAATGACCTGCCATCTAACACGAAAACCAGACTTCGGGTTTTCGCCGATGACTGCGTTATCTACAAAGCCATTTACAAGCCTAGCGACTCCACTGATTTTCAGGAAGACATTGACACTATCGCTGCATGGTGTGGAAAATGGCTCATGCCTCTTACACCTTAATAAGTGCCAATCCATGTCTTTTTCCCGTAAACGCAGCACCGCTATTCACGCATATCATATCAGTTCAAATGAAATAACTCGAACAGACTGCTATAACTATCTAAGCGTTCACTTGACATCGTCATTGTCATGTGTCGCTCACATTGAAACAATATGCGCACATGCTTCGCGCGCACTTGAATTTTTGCGCCGAAATCTCAGATCTGCATCACCCGCTATTAAAAAACCAGCATATCAGACATACGTTCGGCCTAAATTGGAATACGCTTCATCTATCTGGCACCCCTCACAAGCATATCTCACCTACGAATTAGAATTCATCCAGAATCGCGCTGCTCACTTCATAACGTCAAACTATTCGCGTACATTTAGCATTACTGAACTCAAACGCACACTTGATCTTCCATGTCTCCAATCAAGTCGAATCAGCTGGCGTCTCCACTTGCTTCACTCTTTCTATTATCACCCACTTTCCAGGCACCCTCGACTTCAACCCCCCCCCCCCAAATCTCGCCGCGCCTCAACCACAGCAAACCAATCACACACAGTCAGTGCCGCACATCATCAATGAAAGATTGTTTTTTTCCCCCATGCAATCACCCTGTGGAATATCCTGCCCGACAGTATTGTTTCGTTCACCGACAGCACGACTTTTCGCGAAAAAATAACAATGCATCTGACCTAAATTGAAATGTATTCCTAGTTGATCCATGTTAGTAACTAACTCTTAGTGACTCATGCATTATGATGTTGATTACTTATGTATAATGCTGTTTTATTCCCAGTCTACGGTAGTTGTTTTTTTCTGCTTGCTTGTTTCCTTTCTTAGAGATGTTTTGGAGGCGGAAATGTCGAGGCCCGTGTGCTCAGATTTGGGTGCACGTTAAAGAACCCCAGGTGGTCGAAATTTCCGGAGCCCTCCACTACGGCGTCTCTCATAATCATATGGTGGTTTTGGGACGTTAAACCCCACAAATCAATCATCAATCTTAGAGATGTTTTTCTTCCTCTCTTCGTCTTTTCTTCCTTTTTCGGCGTTTGTGTCATTAAGAGTCCGTCATATATTGTTTGCCCCCGCCTTATGTAATGCCTCCGGGCCCTTAAGGCTTCAGTAAATGAAATGAATGAAATGAAATGTGCAACATGTGAGCGCTAAGCATTGTGCCTATGAGGATTTCCAGCTTGTGGGTTCCATTTTGTTATTTGCACTTGCGCAATCACAGTCTCGAAATGCAGTGAAATTACAAGTTCATCGCATGTGATAATAATCGTGCGAGACGCGAGGAAGAACGGGAAACGGGGCCAGGATTGTAGTCAGGGGGTGGTACACTGGACACGTGCCCCCCCCCCCCCCGCCACTCGAACATTGTTGTGTCCATGGTATAGAGAGCGAACACTGGTCATTTTATTAGCCCCCGCCCCGAAAACATTTTTGCTACACGCCTGGCGTGAGCGAAAGCATCGATGGCAAAGCAGGGTAGAAAACAATGTACAATTTATATCTGTCATATACGGATCATCTCAGAGCACATTTCCTAAGCACGTCACGGGAATCAGCGTTCAGGCGTCATATAACTAGAATAACTAGAAATGCCTGGAAAGGCTAACACGCTCGACGGTGTATTTTCAGAAGCTGTTTTAGTTCCTTTATATAGACAGGGCATGCAAACACGCAAACAACAGAGCAGTCACGCCAACACAAATGCCACTCTAAAAATTCTAAAAGCTTCAGAAAACTAGGTAAAGTGCAACATTCCTCGTTTGGGTTAAAATAAGATAAAATGTGGCACCCGCAATCATTACGAGGCGTTGGCGGCATGAACGGCGTGAGCAAAAACTGGCGATGGTGGCTGTGCAGCACGGTGGCGCACAGCTCTAACTCTGATATTCATGAGAACGGCCGGTTGTCCTGTGCTTCGGCCTCACGTGGCCTAGCGAGAACTGCCTACTTTATTGCGATATCAGTTATATGGACACTCTCAACTTGATTTCGCTGCCGTGGTCAGCGTGGACGCTGGCGTCGTCGTCACTTACCGTATATGTATCTACTGTACTGGTGCACATCGACGCCAGCTCCGTGACAGTGAGAAGAAAAAAACGACGACGTTCGTGTGGTACGCTCTCTTTTTTTGCTTATTGTCTGTTCATAGGCGCGTACATCAACGACAAGCACAACAACTGAAACAAGCAGTAACAGTCCGACACAAACTAAAATTCCATAAGCGCTGCCAAGCGCTCTACCCTCGACAACCACTCAGCCAAAATGTCCTAAGTTTTCTGCAGTTCAGCAAAGTTGGCCATACATTCACGGAAATACATTCGTGCAGGCCGTGCATCCTGACCGCAAACAAAACCCGCCATACGGGCCCGCCATAAACAGTGAAGTCCACATAGCATAATCAAATCAAAAGGCATTCCCTCTTCGTCCACTATTGGCAGAAATCTTATACCATAAAAATTCAGAGGTAATTCTTTCTTTAGGTCCTTTGAAGTACATCCCAAAAGTATACTCCCTCTCAACAATGTAAGAAAACATGGTCAATAGTTGCCGATTTTTCACAGATAAGGCAATTTGTCCCCAATGTGAGTAAAAACCATGGTCTGCTTGAAATGTCTTGACAGTCAATATACCTGTGTGCAGCTTGAAAAAGAAGGACTTCGCGGCAGGAGCCACTTGTTTTTTTGTGCTGGACCTGTCTTGCTTGCCCGGCGAGTCTCTTGTTGAAAATCCTCCGAAGAACTCGCTTGTTACACTATATACATATAAAAACGCAAAAAAGGATAAGTTCAAGAAAAAGACTCCGGTGCGTGGAATCGAACTTGTCACCTCTTAAACGTGCGTGTGAGGCGTTAACCACTGAGACATAGAGGCAGCACGTTGATACGGCAAGTTATTTAGACCTACCAGTTACCACTGGTGACAGGTATATCGGGGGGGGGGGGACTATCGTATTTTCAGCATCACAAGCAAGATGGCAGAATGAGCGCGCGCCGAAAGATCGTCACGACGTGGCGACGCAAGCTCCTACCACCCACGCGTACTTTGCTTCACGGAGAGAAGGGGGTGGACGTATAGTCACTGGACGCTCATTCGCACGCCCTTATTTTGTGGTGGGGAAAATTGCACGTCTTGGCTGGCTTTTGGCTTTCACCGGAACGATTGTGCTGTCCTTACCAAGCGTGCAAATGTCACTGCAATCGTTGAACAGTCTTCGTTTGCGAAACGCGCGCTCTTTTTAGACACAGCGAAGTTGCAACTGAGACTGTTATACGCATTCATCTGTACGTGTGAGTAGGTTTCGTGCGTTATTTGCGAGTTAGAAACATGGAGCTTGTTTTGATCGGCTTGCAATTCTGCGCGTGAACTACCAAAATGTTGCCATCGAGTTCATCGTTTCGACTTTGCGCCAACGCTATGACATTCTTAGATACGAAGAAGCTCTTTGACTAGCTTCTGTAACGCTGTACTTTGGTCTGCACCACTCCACTCACTGCAGATGTTCGAGCAGTGCGAAGTTGCTTATGCCCTCATAGCAGCGCCAGGGGACTTTCCTTTCCCTCGCCTGCTGCGCGCTTCCCGCGTGTCAGCTCTGCCAGTTCTCTTTCAAGTTTCAAGTTTCAAGTTTTATTATTTCCAAAAACAAGGTACGAATCCTCAGATATACAGATGAGGGTCCCAGACCCAGAGAATTTAGTGGGACCCTCGGTTTGTCAATACAAATCGACGGTAAACTACCCTTACCTTCCCAACACCCATGCCTTTCACTCACCTTTGATTCTTTTCTTACCTTCTTCCCCCTTCACCCCCAAGTGTCGCGGTTGTGGTGTCCTCGCCTGAGAGACAGCTAATGCGTCACTTAACCCCACTGTTCACCCTCCTTCAATTCAAGAATCTATTATCGCACTCGCTTCACCCTCTACAGCGCTCGCAATGTCCGAACCCACTTTTCAAGTGGGGCATCATCATTCGGCGCCGTGCACTGCGCCGTGCTCCCGACAAGGCTACAAAAATTAGGTGCCTTTCTCCTCTTCTGACCGCTACCACCACCATCATCTCACCCGCGCCACCTGTCCCCATCTGTCGGCGAGAAGGCGCGAGCCGGTGGGTGCGCGCTATGCGCGTGCCTCGTAAATCTCGCGGCGCCAACAATGTGGATGGCGTGCCGCGGCTTGCCGTGGGATCGCGCCGATGGGCAGGACACAGACGCCGCACGCTTCCCGCTGGTGTGCGCATACCATTCCTGGCTGTCGCCGGCATTGCGAGCATTAAAAAAGCTGAGTGGGTTTTCGAATTGTGGCGTAAACATTGACGAAGTGCCTCTCAGGGAAGCCAAACGAAAGCGCCGACAGTGGGAGACCAGTGACATTGACGAGGTGCGAGTCAGAAATACAAATCACGTTCGAGGATACAAGCGGTGGACAGGTAACACTCAAGAGACGCAAGCCAACCAAGCCGAGCACAAGCGTTTTTAACGCGTCCCGCCTTCCGTGCCTTTGCGTTTTATACTTTCGTTTACTCGAGTAAACGCTTCTCCTATTTTCGCTTCAAACCATTGTACCGGTACCCACGTCGACGCCAGTTTCAACTGGGTCAACGCTATGTGCACCGCAGCTGCTTCGCATTTCATCAGGATTCCCTTCAGGGTGATGGGGCACAGCTTGTTATGAAGGCGAAGCATTTCTGAGCGAATTTAGGTAACCTTTAGCGTATCTATCTATCTATCTATCTATCTATCTATCTATCTATCTATCTATCTATCTATCTATCTATCTATCTATCTATTTATCTATCTATCTATCTATCTATCTATCTATCTATCTATCTATCTATCTATCTATCTAGCCACCTACAACTTTTAGCTCTCGTGGCCATTGCAATTATCGTATTTATACCAAAATTGGTATTACATTACGTGAATGACTGACGAAGGTACATGACTGATACCAACACAATAATCATGATGAGCGTGTGATGTAAGAACATGACTGCATACCACGCTCATAGACTGGTCGCGGCGGCTTCACTAGCTCCATATGTAGCAAATTTGGTATCACGTAACACGAACAGACGACGAGGGTATATGACACCTCAAACTTGATAATCGTGATATGCGGGTGATATAAAACATGACCGCATTTACGGTCACAGTGTCCTCGAACCTGTTTTGCTAGCTCTTCAGAAACTAAGTTAGATATTACGTGACGTGAACGGTCATCGAAAGTAAGTTACTCGTTAAAATGGGACAATATTAACAGCATGTCATGTAAAACATCACTACACGCGACACTCATAGCGCGTTCGTGGCCATTTCGCTAGCTCCACATATACCAAACTTGGCATCACGTGACTCCAATGCACGACGAAGGCCAATGACACGTGGAAACATGATAATCATGACATGCATGCCTTGTGAAACATGACTACACGCTAGGCTCTTGGACCGTGCTCGGTTGTTTTGCTAGCGTTACATACACCAAATTTGGTATCACGGGATGTAAACAGACGAAGAAGGTAAATCACACGTCCAAACATGATAATCATGATGTGCGTGTTATGTAAAACATGACTACGTGCTACTTTCATGGTGCACTCGCGGCTGTATCACTAACTTCACATATGCCAAGTTTGGTATCACGTGACGTGAACAGATTACAAAGATAATGACACGTCCACACATGATAATCATGACACACGTGTCATGCGAAACATGACTACAGATTACGCTCATATCGCGCTCGCGGCCGTTTTGCTAGCTCTACATATATCAAATTTGGTAACACGTGCCGTCAATAGACGACGAAAGTAAACGACACGTCCAGACGTGATAATCTTGACATGCGTGTCATGTAAATATGACCACATGCTACGCTCATGGAATGTTCGCGGCCGTTTCACAGCTCCACATATATTCAATTTAGTATCACGTGAGGTGAATAGACGAAGAACTTAAATGACACGGCCAAGCAGAATACTCACGACTTGAAAGTCATGTACGGCATAATTTATGTCCGCCTTGTAACGTTGGGCTGATTTTAAAGAGCCCCGCCGCAGTGGCCTAGTGGCTAAGGTACTCGGCTGCTGACCCGCCGGTCACAGGATCAAATCCCTGTTGTGGCGGCTGCATTTTTGATGGAGGTGAAAAGGCCATATGCCCGTGTGCTTGGATTTGGGTGCACGTTAAAGAACCCCAGGTGGTCGAAATATCTGGACTTCTGCACTACGGCGTCTCTCATATTCATATGGTGGTTTGGACGGTAAATCTCACATATCAATCATATCAATGCTTATAAAGAGACATGATAATCTTCCTCATTCGTGCTTCGCACATCAGTGATTCTCCCTGTACGTGGGATCTGCCAGTACCTTTCTCATTGTCTCAACGGCAATTGATCCTTGACTAATCATTATTGTAGCAAATTCTATCGCAACAAGATCTGATCATATCCATTCCTCAATCCGAAATGGATTCTTCAAATTGAAATTATACTGTACATTCATCTCTTGGTCATATCTACTGAGCACTAACGGGAAGAAATTGCTCCAACTCAAATGACGCAGTAGTTGCAAACGTAAATAAAAAACGTTATTTTATGATTATAATAAACAGGTTTTATCGGCGTAAACGCCATGTTTGCCCAAACATTGCCTGTAGAAAGCATTCAATGGAGAACCGTGATGAATGATTCAATTTGACAAAATTTATTCTTGATTTAGGGACATAATAAGAAGCGTTATACATAGGTCTCTAATATATATGGTATAAAATGATAATAATCCTATGTGTAGAATTGTCTAGAATGAGATCTGAAATTGCTAATGAACTGTCAGAACGTGGAAAAGTACGATTTCCCCCGAAAGCAATGACCCCAAATCGCTGGAGGCAAGCGTTTTCTAATGCTAAACCTTCAGCATCAGCCCGTTTTCAGAACGATCGCGTCGGAAGGTCTTGTAACAAAACATGGAGCGTGTTGACGTCTATAATAAATGACACATTCGCCGCATGGGTGAAGCAATATATGTAATAGCGACAAATCGCAGTGTTATACGATGTACTTACTCATGGCAGCTAAGTCTTTTGAATCCAATCTTGCGTAAATATTAACAGCGCTAGCGTAAATCCATGCCGCCGTTCCAAGAAGAGCACTGTTTTTTTTTTGGTCTCTTTGGGTTAACAGCACAGCAGGTACAAGAGTTTACAAGCAGTTGTTTGATGCATGCGCGCCAGCGATTAAGGACCGGAACCTTGAGGTATAGCTTCACCGCTGCAGTTTGAGCATGAAACGCCCCCTCCCTTATCACTACCCTCTGCGTTTCTTTATGCTCCCTAAAGGTGAGTTGGGCTATAAGTTATCATCCAACTTATTTAACGTTTACATTACTCTGCCTTTACTGGTCCTATAACTACTGCTTGTAAGCCCCGAGAGGATCACATGGTTCGAAAAGCTGGAAATAGACAACAAAAGCAGCATAATATTCAATTCGAATGCAAGCATTGCACCGGCAGCACGGCCAAACTAATTGTATTTGGCACAAGTACCAACAAAACTCTCCGAGAAGCATAAATTCAGTCAAACTTGGATGCAAATGTTAGCTTCGCAATACGCGTATGTTTTCAGCGCGAGCTCCCCGTATTTATTCGCACAGCGCCAGCACGCGGCAGCAGTAAGCGAAAACGAAACACGAACTTGAGGGCCTGCAAAAAGCGTTCATCCACGCACTCTTCAACAGTGGAAAAGGTATGGTGCCTCTGCGGAAGGCCTTGAAGGTGCAATGATTTGGCGTCAAGCCCCAGGATACCCTCTTCCCCAGACAGGGCTAAATTACCAAAACTAACGTAGGATAGGGACACTTAAGCAGCTATAATACAGTTGAAACTCTCAATCACGAAGTTTTTTCCTCAACAATCGTAGGCATGGGCTGGGTTTCTCTTCAGGGAAGGGGGTGAGTTTTATTCGGAGCGCCCCACTCCCTTTTATTTGAATGTATATGGCTGACTGAGCGCTCACACGCTCACCTGAGGCTCTGTGCCACCCCTTCCTGTGAAATCAATATGTGGGGCTTATATTGTGTCCCTCTCCTTGATTAGAGCACATTGATGCCCCCTTCCCCAAGTGCGGCCTGTCGTGCGCACGCCTATGACAACAGTTAAATTTGGCGCCGCTGGTGAACGTCCACAGAATTCTATGTACTTGACCTTTCTCGATGCTACAGTGACATTAAAAAGCTCTCCTACAGCAACGGCAATTTTATGTACTGATTCACATGGTTGTTTTTTTCAACCCTGAGGCAGTTCAAGACACATGAGTTCGCAAATGTAAGTACCGCTCATTCCACAACATAACCACATACATGATTCGCGAACAAGCATTGGTGGGACCATAGCTGTTTATATTCAACAGCATAATAATGATAGAATCAAGACTTCTTTTATTCACTGATAACACAGATATTATAGTGGCTCCGTTTCCAATTACATCGGCGCATGAAGTTTGAAATAATTAAACACATAAAAGTGTCGTCATGCCAACAGACAATCTGTAGCCTGTCTATCTTCTTGCTGCCGCGCAGCTTTCATCGTGCGTGCTAAGATCTATCTTGCTTTGCTTACGCGCAGTATTGCACACATTTCAGAAATATACTGCCCTTTAATAAAAAGCACGTTTCTGAAACGTGAACAGACTTGTCAGGAGAAAGCGAAAAATGTAATAAAGACAAGCGGCTTCATGTTAAGCTCTCGGTGCTTTTGATAACGCTAGCACTTTCTTCGTTGCCACCATGACAACGAACCTATTCAATGTTCCTTTTAAGCTGCGAGGCAGGGACATCATTATCATCACCGTTATCTCGGGCCGTCACGCTCAAAAGAGCGTGAAACAGAGCGCAATCATAGACTTTCAAAAATAATTTTTGTGTTGTGAGGGTAAGGTTGCGTGTCTGAATTCGTGAGAGTTTTGTGACAACAAAATTCACACGAGAACGAACAAAAATGACATTCACGGTGGTTTTGTTATTCAGGGGTTCGCCTGTGTTGCGCGACAAAACCATAGAATTGACACTCTGTGCCACATCGTGTGAATTGCTTAGTGGGTTGTTGGTTCAAAGGACTCCTGATAACGAAAGCTTTGTTTCCGACTTTTTACAGAAATTTGTGAATATGCGTCTGCTAGTCCTAAAATGAATCGTTCATGCTCTGGCGCATCGTATATTTATAGGCAGCGTCGTTAACTTAGAGCCATTTTACGTCATTTTAACAATTTTATAGCAAATGTCTGCCAGAATACTATATGAAACTGGCACCTCGCCGCAGGAAAGGTCTTGTGCATACGTGTGTTTAAGATTTCGTCACGCTAAAACGACCCGTTTTCTAATGGGGGGTGCCGTACGGGGTGAAAAACAGAACTATATGGATTATTTGCCCACGTCACCTGAAAAAAGAAAGGCTTTGGCTGCGTAAGCAGACCAAAACTACCCTGAGAGCCACCCGACCACAAAAGCGAGCGGGGCGCCGAGCAGAAGTCCACGCCGGGAGCCAGTCGGGGTATTGTGAGCGCCCCACAAATGATCTTTGACGTTGACAATTATTCGTGAAACACCACGCGGGTTGTCTATCGACGCGAAACCAGAGAAGATTGCGATTGGTGTTGATAACTCAGATGAGCCCCCACACTTACTCTAGGACTAAGTTACTGTATCTTTTATCGGCAACGCTCATCGGTGAAAATCGGTCAGAAGTGCCTCCGCATGCATTTCTCAAACAAAACAAGCATTTCGTGTTTCTAAATACGGTGTCAGGGGTATTTTAAATCAACCAGTTCATTAAAAAGTGCTCAGCCATACTAACAATCTTCTGTACCAGCATCAAAGCATCAATTAAGTGCCCATTAAAAACGTCTGCATATATGCTTCACAGTTTTTAGTCGGTACATTGCTACTTGTGAAAAATGGTAAGTAATAGCGTGTACTACGAAAAGCAACCTCAGTAGGCAGATAGAATACGTTAAATGGGCAGACCTCAAGTGCACAAACATCACAACATTGTGTAGATTTCCACCTATCAAAGAAGCACCACCAGCAGATGAGAAGACGAGGAGAGCAGGGCCCTAAACTCTATGGTGGTCCATTCCTAAATCTGACGCCTAAGTGCCCACTTCACTTCTGTTTGTTTGTGGACTGCACTCATACATCATTGCCTATAAGAGTATTGTTACGTTGTGTGAGTGACCGTAAACTCAGGGCTATTTCTGGCATTTCAGATCATGGACATCCGTTCTTAGCCACTCTACCTTTCTTTGTTGACAATACCTGCTTTGTACTTGCAAGTGGCAACTTCGGAGGCCGTAAGTTCACTTTTACGAATCATTTATCTCTAATAAAATCCGAGCTTTGAGGTCCCGAAAGCATGACATTGTTACAAGTGTGATGGGTTTATTTACAGTGAAAGGCCAGCGCTTGACCCGACGTGCTGGTCACGTGGCTAAGGTACTCGGCTGCTGACACGCAGGTCACGGGATCGAATCCCGGTTGTGGTGGCTGCGTTTTCAAGGAAGGCGAAAATGTTGTAGGCCTGTGTGCTCAGATGTGGGTGTACGTTAAAGAAACCCAGGTGGTTTAAATTTCTGGAGACCTCCAATACGGCGTCTCTTATATTAATGTGGTGGTTTTGGGACGTTAAACCCCGCATATCAAGGCCAGCACTCAACCGACACTGCAGAATATCCATTACTCGAGACTGTCTTTCTTCCTCTTTTTTCGCGCACTTTGAGTTCGCGTTGCATTTTCCTCCAGGCAAGACGATGCTCACCGAGCGAGTTGAAGCGATTGCTTGTGGTAGGGCTTCGAATGAGCAATATGCACGATTCGCGTCTTACGCGAACGCTGGTTCTGAGTAGTGATTTTCGAAACGACGTAAGTGACGTCACTCAAGCTCTAAGTATTCACGAATGGTCTGGAGTACTTGCAAAGAAGCTTCTGGCATAGTCCCCTTTTTCGAACAGGCGTCCAAAGCCAGACAAAATCACCTATAGGCAAAGTCAAAGGCGAATCTTTTGCGTCATAACGGTCTTTCGCGTGAGCCTGGGTGGAGTCGAGTAAGCAGGATTCAAAAAGTTCGGAGCCGAACAACTCGACAAGCTTCTTAGGCACGACAAAACGTCTGCACGACACTGGCGTTTTCGCTCGTCGAAAAAGCAAGAATGGTGTCGAGAAAATTTTGGGGATAACGGGCATAGAGAAGAAAGACAGATGTATAGAATGTGACCTCATGTTTCGCGGTATTAAAGGCGTATGCCATCATCATCATCATCATCAGCGTCATTATCATCATCAACAGCCTGACTACGTCCATTGCAGGACAAAGGCCTCTGTCATTGTTACAAGCTGCCACTCTAGCGTCGCCAGCGCGAAGTCGGCGACGGGAATGACAGCAGGTTGGTTCGTTCCGTACGCAAGCAGAGACAGTGAAGAGATCGGAGACGTGGGAAAACAAAACAAACTTTACTCTAGTGATATCGCAGCAACACGGGATCTAATACAACACTTCAGTACAACTAACAAAATGCATCGACACTTGATACAACTAAAGAAATATATAACAGAAACAATAAATCAGCTTACGAGAGAGAACTATTACAAACTACACAAACTAACACAACAGAACTACAGAGGAGAAAGTTCGAAGATATAAACAGGTGAAGGCATACGTGTGATGACCGGCAGCGTTGTGTCCCCGACGATCGGATGCGAGAAGTCGAAGAGAGTTCTGGCACGACTGCGATGTCGGCGGTGTTGCAACGCTGGTAACTCCGGGAGGCTAGTGCTTGCAGGTGACTTCGAGCAGGTTGAGCTAACTCGAGGCGAAGTCCCGATGTCTACGTTGCCGACGTTAATATCGCGTCACAACTAGACGAACGGCTAAGTTTAGGTGGCCAGCCGATACAGAGCCACACTAAAAACTTCTAGAAGAGATGCTTGATGATCTGTTTCTACACCATCTTGGTCAGCGACTAGTCTGCCTAGCAGGGCAAAATCCTGCGCTTAAATCCCCCTCGTGTCTCCTCGCTCTCTTCCTTGGGGACAAGAGACCTCTACATGGGTCCAATCATGCGCGTTTAATTGAGGGGAAACTCCGCCCCAAAAATGTTTTGACCCCACCCCTTTTTAATTGAGAGAGGGCCCGCAACTAGCGAGAGTGACAACCTGTCGGGTTGTTGTCATACGGCTTGGCCACCAGAGCGTTTCCCACGCTTTTCTCCGTGGGAACGGTCAACCACTTAGCTCTCAGCCGGGCGTCTTGTAGTCTAATCCTTGTACGGGGTATACCGCGGCCTTCTACGTCCTTGCAGACGTCGCCACGGTTATAAAAGGATTAACTGTCGGCGGCGACGTTCTAAGGAGAGTACCCCCATTTTGCACTTATCGGTTCCCTTTCATGTGCCGCCGTTTCTCATGGTCAGTCGGGGAGTACGGCGCCCGTTAATTGCCGTGACGCGGTGTCGCCGAAAATAGCCGTCCGTGACATTGCCCCCCACTTTCAGAATGTTATTCATATCATTTGTTCGCACGGAGGGGAATTTTTCCGACAACAAGGAACAAAACACCACCAACAAGGGAGGCATGAGGACTGTCCCTCTCATACACAACATAAATAGGCAGAGTGCATCAAAGTAACAACAAAAGGAAAAACAAACAATGGTTAGAGTACCAGCTTCATTTACACGCAACAATATCAATGCGCCATACAAACAAGAAGAGGAAATAGCTGTGTACGGCAGCCATCAATACAGAATACACTGCACGAATGTATACTACGAAATAAAACGGAACAGGTGCGCTCCTCAACTGTAGTGCAATCCTTCAATGTGCATTACAGCAAGTAAAAACAACCAATGCACCAAGCAAAAAGAAAATAACTCAAAATACACTCCTTATACAATGAAATACGTGCATACAAACAGAAAACAACCGACGGAAGAAAAAAAACATGCTCATAGACCTCAAGAACTATATCCGGCTCAAGTAATCGGCTCCCACGTTTTCGCTACCCTTAATATGTGTAACGGTGAACTGGTACTCTTGGAGTAGTAAACTCCATCGAAGTACTCGAGCGTTCAGCTGTTTCGCCTGTTGGATATAACTCAGAGGCTGGTGGTCTGTCTGGACACAAAAATGTACTCCATATAAGTACATGGAGATTTTCTGAATTCCCCATACCAACGCGAGACATTCGCGTTCGATGGTACTATAGGAAGCCTCCCGGGGAAGTAGCTTTCGGCTGGCATAAGCTGTGGGGTGGAGCTTGCCTTCGTGGGCCTGCATGAGCACGGCTCCGAGACTTGTGTCCGATGCGTCCGTTCGAAGTACGAATGGTTGGTGCAAATCTGGTAGCCGTAGTATCGGCTCCGTCGAGACATGTTGTTTGAGACTTCGAAAAGCCTCCTCGTGGGCTGCTGTCCATTTCACCGAGTTAGCTTCGCCCTTCCGAGTTAAATCTGTAAGGGGAGCGCTGACCTCTGCGTAATTCGGGATAAATTCCCGATAGTACCCGGTCAAACCGAGGAAGGCGCGCACTTGTCGTTTGGTTGAAGGACGTGGTGCAGCTTCGATCTTGTCGAGTGTTTTCCCCAGTGGTTGCAATCTGCCCCTGCCAACTCGGTGTCCCAAGAAGTCGATTTCTTCTACCCCAAGTTCGCATTTACTGGGGCGCACTGTAAGCCCGGCCCTCTGTATGCGCTCAAAAAGCAGTCCCAGGGACCTGAGGTGCTCTTCCCATGTCTCGGTGGCTACCAGTACATCATCGTAGTAGTGGTCCACACCGGGTATACCTTCTGCAACCTTCCGCATCAACTTAGCAAATACAGCAGGCGCTGTCTTGATGCCAAATGGCATGAAGCGGAACTGATATAGTCCCGATGTCGTCGAGAAGGCCGTCTTCGCTTTGGACTCTTCGGTCAGCGGGATCTGCCAATAGCCCTTCACGAAGTCGAGCTTCGAGAAATACTTCTTCTTTCCCACTGTAGCAAACACCGCGTCAGTTCTTGTCATAGGTTCGGAGTCGGCCACCAGAACGTTGTTCAGGCGTCGAAAATCGATACACAGTCGATTTGTCCCGTCGGGTTTCTTTACCAAAATGACTGGCGAATTATAAGGGGACTCTGATTTCTCAATGATGCCGAGCTTCTCCATCTCCCGCACCTCTTTCTCTACACCTTCCAGCGTTGCAAAGGGAAGAGGGTATTGTTTCACGTGGACGGGGTTACTCGTGGTGAGTTCGAGGTTGCAGTGGACCCAGTCAGTTTTGCCCGGGACATCCGAGAAAATACGAGCGTGTTCTCTGACAATTCTTTGCAGCTGTCCGATCTGCTGAGCGTCCAGTTTGTCGGAGAGCGTCCCGTCTTCTTCCCCTTCTACTTTCAGCCAGTCAGGGGTTGGAATATTCTCGTCCTCGCTTGATTCCACAACACCAAATGTCACGTTGCACACCTTGGTGGAGGGGCTGTCCCTCTCCTCGTATCTTTTTAGTAAGTTGGCGTGGAAGATTTTTCTGCCGCCAGCCGTGTCTATGACGTTGTCAGCTTCACCTTTCTTTTCCCGGACTTCAAACGGGCCCTTCCATTGCAGCAGCAGCTTGTTCGTGTCGGTTGGAAGTAAAATCAGTACCTTGTCTCCGGGGTTGAAACTCCGCTCCTTCGCCTTTCGATTGTACAGCTTCGTGTACCGTGCTCCGGCTTTTTCCAACTCCTCGTGTGCCAGGCGGCACGTTTCCTCCAAACGGTTCCGAAGGTCAAAGACATGCTGGTACGTCGTCTTAGATTCTTCAGTCAAGTCGGCGTTCGTCCACAACTCCTTCAGTATCGCCAAGGGTCCCCTCACATGGCGGCCGTAGAGAAGCTCGAAGGGTGAAAACCCCATACTGGCCTGCGGAACCTCCCTATAGGCAAAGAGGAGCGGTGCCAGGTAGCGGTCCCAATCTCTCGGTTTTTCGGCGCACATGCGCTTCAACATTAATTTCAAGGTGCCGTTGAATTTTTCCACCAAGCCATTCGCCATGGGGTGATATGGGGTGGTGTGGAGCTGGCGCACGGAAAGGAGCCGCGCTACTTCCTTTATCAGGTCCGATGTGAAGTTCGTGCCACGGTCGCTCAGTACCTCGCGGGGGACGCCAAATCGGGAGAACATCTCGACCAGGGCTTCGGCCACTCGCTCAGTTTCGATACTCGGGAGCGCCACTGCGTCTGGATACCGGGTGGCATAATCCATTAAAGTCAAAATGTATCGGTTCCCATGCTTTGAGGGCGGGTGAATCGGTCCCACTATATCGATCGCCACTCGCTTGAACGGGGTGTCGATTATGGGTGCCCTCCCCAGTGGAACATGTGGTACACGGCCCTTTGGTACGGTGCCCTGACAAATGTCACATGAGGCGACGAACCTTTTTACGTCAGCTGTGATGCCTGGCCAAAAGAACTCCTCCGAGATCCGGTCCTTGGTTTTCTGCGTGCCCAAGTGTCCTGCCATTATACCATCGTGTGCCGTTTTAAGCACAGCTTCTCGGTGGCAGCGCGGAACGACTAATTGGCGTACAAGCCGTCTGTTGGCCTCTGTGTACTGTCGGTACAGCAGTCCCTGTTCTTGTTTGTACTCAATGATTCCCTTCTCATTTCGGCATGTTTGCTTCCTGCCGATCTTCTCAAAACACTGTTTGAGTGTCGCATCTCCCCTCTGCTCGCAGCCATAGTTATCTCCCGGCAATCCCGCCGTGGTCCCAGGCGTACGAAGCTTGGCAAATTTTCCCGGCTGTGCGTGCGCTTGGGAACGGGTTATAGCTGCTGCCACAGGCTCTTCTCTTAACTCCTTTGTCGCGACTGGGTTTTCAGTCTGCTTTCTGGGATCATTAGGAGGTCTTACGCCCTCGATATTGCCCAGAATGAGGTCATACAGTGGATCTTGCAGACATAGTGCTGTCAGATTGCCAGTAAAGTAGGGGGTGTCCACCTCAATCCGTGCTTCGGGCAGCATCCTCGCTGTTCCGTCAACCAAGTAGACGAGTCTGCTTGTACCTGTCAGCTCGTCTTTCTTCACCAACTTCCTCCGCACGATTACTGTGTTGCACCCCGTATCCCGCAACACTGATATGTCTGTGCCTCGGAGGGTCCCTGTGGCCACTGGTAGGTTCTCGGCCAGATTTTTCGGTGGTGTCGCCCTTACGGCGTTGACGACGGGGACGTTTTCGCCATTCCTAAGTTCGACATACCCGTCGCATATGAGATCCTCACGCGTTTCCCTTGGTGCGTAGAGGCAGGATGCCTGGAGGGAGTTATTTGCTCCTGACCGGCAGTCGTTTGCCCTATGTCCTTTTTTCCCACACTTGAAGCAGACGATGGCTACATTAGCGGCAGGTCTGTTGCGACACAAGTGCGGTGGGTGATTCCCACGATTGCAAATATAGCACCTTGGTAGTGGTGAGTGGCTGTTGCCTCCTTTTTCGTATTTCCCCTTTTCGTCCGTTATGGGGCCATCTTTCTTTGTTTTCGCTAGGCTTGCTCCACCCTGAGCTTCCAAAAACTGGTCTCCCAGCTCAAGCATGTCTTCCAGGGATTCCGCCCTCCTTTCTTTCATATATAATGCCAGGTTCGAACCACATCCATGCAAAAACCTCTCTCTAATCAACAATGCTCGGAGGGACTCGAATTCTGTCTCAGTTTTGGACAGCTCAACCCATCTATCGAAGTAATGTCTTAAGCGGGCCGCGTACTGTGTTGCTGTTTCACCCCCTACTGGCCTCTCCTTATTAAACTTGTCTCGGAACCCATCCGCCGTGAAGCGAAAGCGCTTCAGGAGGGCGGTTTTAACCTTGGTGTAGTCCGTTGCATCTGCAGGCGGTAGCCTGCCATAAACACTTAGCGCCTCTCCTGTAAGACATGTCGAAAGCGCCGTCACCCTTTGGCTTTCAGGCCACTTTTGCCTTCTGGCGATGCTCTCAAACCGGCGTATAAACGCATCTAAGTCGTCCCTTCCTTCGTCAAAGGTGACGAGCAGTCTACCTGCGTGTATTCTCAAACTCGGCTCCTCCCCGGTATCACCGTGCTCACTGCTGGATCTGCTCACACTGCTACTCTCATTGAGGCGAATCTTTAATTGCAGTAACTGCACTTCGCGTTCTCCGGCTTCCCTAGCCGCTTCCCTTTCTTTTTCCTTTTCCTCCCGGGCCCGTGCCCGCTCTTCTCTGGCTAACGCCTGCGCCTGTTCCTGCTGCTCCTTCACCCATTGTCTCAGTTCGGCGCCCTCGAGGCCTAACTGTTTACCTTGCGCGATACACTTATCCAAATCTATACACTCCATACTGCAAACTGTCACTATATTTCCACTATAAAAACAGCGCAATCATGTGCAGGATGCAACCGCTTCAACTGTGCGGCTCTATCACCACGCTATCCGCACGGTTCTCGTTCACCCCTCACTGTCTTACTCTTGTACGGAACGTCCTGTCTCGCGGACGCCAGTTTTGTTACAAGCTGCCACTCTAGCGTCGCCAGCGCGAAGTAGGCGACGGGAATGACAGCAGGTTGGTTCGTTCCGTACGCAAGCAGAGACAGTGAAGAGATTGGAGACGTGGGAAAACAAAACAAACTTTACTCTAGTGATATCGCAGCAACACGGGATCTAATACAACACTTCAATACAACTAACAAAATGCATCGACACTTGATACAACTAAAGAAATATATACCAGAAACAATAAATCAGCTTACGAGAGAGAACTATTACAAACTACACAAACTAACACAACAGAACTACAGAGGAGAAAGTTCGAAGATATAAACAGGTGAAGGCATACGTGTGATGACCGGCAGCGTTGTGTCCCCGACGATCGGATGCGAGAAGTCGAAGAGAGTTCTGGCACGACTGCGATGTCGGCGGTGTTGCAACGCTGGTAACTCCGGGAGGCTAGTGCTTGCAGGTGACTTCGAGCAGGTTGAGCTAACTCGAGGCGAAGTCCCGATGTCTACGTTGCCGACGTTAATATCACGTCACAACTAGACGAACGGCTAAGTTTAGGTGGCCAGCCGATACAGAGCCACACTAAAAACTTCTAGAAGAGATGCTTGATGATCTGTTTCTACACCATCTTGGTCAGCGACTAGTCTGCCTAGCAGGGCAAAATCCTGCGCTTAAATCCCCCTCGTGTCTCCTCGCTCTCTTCCTTGGGGACAAGAGACCTCTACATGGGTCCAATCATGCGCGTTTAATTGAGGGGAAACTCCGCCCCAAAAATGTTTTGACCCCACCCCTTTTTAATTGAGAGAGGGCCCGCAACTAGCGAGAGTGACAACCTGTCGGGTTGTTGTCATACGGCTTGGCCACCAGAGCGTTTCCCACGCTTTTCTCCGTGGGAACGGTCAACCACTTAGCTCTCAGCCGGGCGTCTTGTAGTCTAATCCTTGTACGGGGTATACCGCGGCCTTCTACGTCCTTGCAGACGTCGCCACGGTTATAAAAGGATTAACTGTCGGCGGCGACGTTCTAAGGAGAGCACCCCCATTTTGCACTTATCGGTTCCCTTTCATGTGCCGCCGTTTCTCATGGTCAGTCGGGGAGTACGGCGCCCGTTAATTGCCGTGACGCGGTGTCGCCGAAAATAGCCGTCCGTGACAGTCATGTTCCGCCAGTTAACCCGGTCCTGTTCTTCCTGCTGCCAATTTATACCCGCAAACTTTTTAATCTCATCTGCCTACCTAACCTTCTGTCTCCCCTAACACGGTTCCCTTCTCTGGGAATCCAGTTTGTTACCCTTAATGACCAGCGGTTATCCTGTCTATGCGCTACATGCCCGGCCCATGTCCTTTTCCTCTTCTTTATTTCAATTATGATATCTTTAACCCCCGTTTGTTCCCTAATCCACTCTGCTCTCTGCTTGTCTTTTAAGGATACACCTACCATTTTTCTTTTCATTGCTCGCTGCGTCGTCCTCAATTTAAGCTGAACCCTCTTTGTAAGTCTCCACGTTTCTGCTCCGCAGCTAGGTACCGGCAAGATATAGCTGTTATATACCTTCCTCTAGAAGGATAGGGGCAATCAACCTGTCATAATTTGAGAGTGCTTGCCGAATGTGCTCCACCCCATTCTTGTTCTTCTAGTTACTTCAAAGATATAGTCTTTTAGAACTTCAGGTGCACTATTATCTATCTCGAAGCACTGCTCTTTTCCGAGGTTCTTGTGCATTACTTCCATTTTCTGCAGATAAAATTTAAGACCCACCTTTCTGCTCACCTTGTCTAAATCCGTAATCATGAGTTGCAATTCGTCCCCTGAGTTACTCAGCAATGCAATGTCGTTGGCGAAACGCAGGTTACTAAGGTACTCTCCATTAACTCTTATCCCTAACTGTTCCCATTCTAGGCTTCTGAAAACCTCCTGTAAGCACGTGGTAAATAGCACTGGGGAGATTGTGTCCCCCTGCCTTACACCCTTCTTGATTGGTATTCTGTTGCTTTCTTTATGAAGCACTATGGTAACAGTTGATCCCCTGTAGATTTCTTCCAGAATGTTTATATATAGTTCATCTACGCCTTGATTCCGCAGTGTCTGCATGCCGGCTGATATTTCTGCTGAATGAAACGCCTTCTCGTAATCTATGAAGACTATGTATAGTTGTTGGTTATATTCTGAGCATTTCTCTATTACCTGATTGACAGTAAGAATGTGGTAAATTATTGAGTAGCCTGTTCGAAATCCTGCTTGTTACTTTGGTTGATTGAATCCTAATGTTTTATTTACTCTGTAAGCAACTACCTTTATATATAGCTTGTATACTACAGAGAGCAAGCTGATCGGCCTGTAATTCTTCAAGTCCTTGTCACCTCCTTTCTTATGTAATAAGATGATATTAGCGTTCTTTCATCACTGTGGTACACTTACCGCCAGGAGACACCTTGTAAACAGGGTGGCTAGTTTTTCTAACACAATATGTCTTTCATCTTTCAGCATATCTGATGTTGCCTGATCGTCACCAGCAGCTTTGCCTCTTTGCCTGCTCTCCAAAGCTTTTCTGACTTCGTCTATCATTACTGGTGGGGTGTCATCTGAGTTACTGCTATTTCTTATAGTACTAGTGTCATGGTTGTCTCGGCTACTGTACAGATCTCTGTAAATCTCCTTCGCTATTTAAACTATCCTATTCATATTGGTAGTTATTTTGCCTTGTTTGTCCCTTAGTGCATACATCCGATTTTTGTCTATCCCATGTTTTCTCTTCACTGCTTTGACGCTTCCTCCGTTTCTCAGAGCGTGTTCAATTCTCTCCATGTTATATTTTCTTACATCGCCTACCTTACGCCTATTAATCAATTTCGAAAGTTCTGCCAGTTCTATTTTGTCTGTTGTACTTGAGACTTTCATTATTTGACACTTCTTAATTAGATTCTTCCTTTCCTGGAAAAACTTGCCAGTGTCCTGTCTGACTACCCTGCCTCCAACTTCCACTGCACACTCCGTAATGATACTCGACAGATTATTATTCATTGTATCTATGCTAAGGTTGGTTTCCTCACTAAGAGCCGAGTACCTGTTCTGAAGCGAGACTCTGAATTCCTGTACTTTCCCTCTCAGTGCTAGCTCATTGATTGGCTTCTTGCGTATCAGTTTCTGTCGTTCTTTTCTCAAGTCTAGGCGAATTCGAGACCGTACCATTCTAGGGTTACTGCATCGTACCTTGCCAACCACTTCCACACCCTGCACGATTCCTGAGTGTGCACTCATTATAAAGTCTATTTCGTTCTTATTTGCGCCATTAGGGCTCCTTCATGTCCACTTGCGGTTTCCTCATTTTCGGTAGAAGGTATTCAAAATCCGTAAACTATTGCGTTCTGCGAAACCTACAAGTGGCTCGCCTCAGGCGTTTCTAGTACCGATGCCATAATCTCCTACGGCCTGGTCTCCAGCCTGATTTTTTCCTACCTTTGCATTAAAGTCACCCATCACTATAGTATACTGTGTTTTTGCCTTACTCATTGCCGATTCCACGTCTTCATAGAAGCTTTTAACTGAAGTGTCATCATGGGTTGATAAAGGCGCGTAAGCCTGTACCACCTTCATCTAGTATCTCTTATTCAGTTTAATTACGATACCTACCACCCTTTCACCCTTTCATTAATGCTATAGTATTCCTCTATGTTGCCAGCTATGTTTCTGTGAATTAGGAACCCCACTCCCAGTTCTCTTCTGTCTGCCAAGCACCGATAGCAAAGGTCGTACCCATTTTGTAGCCCCGTATATGCCTCATCTGTCCTCCTAACCTCACTGAGCCCTATTATATCCCATTTAACACCCTCTAGCTCCTCAAATAGTACAGCTAGACTTCCTTCACTGGATAAGGTTCTAGCAATAAACGTTGCCAAGTTCAGGTTCCAATGGCGGCCTGTCCGGATCCAGAGATTCTTAGCACCCTCTGCTGCGTTGCAGATCTGACCGCCGCCGTGGTCAGTTGCTTCGCAGCTGCTGAGGACTTAGGGCCGTGAGTTATAACGTATGCATGTGGGAGGCAGTGGGAAGATACTGCACCAGGGTGGCCAGTCCTTCTCTGGTGAGGAAGTGCTTTTCCGGCGGTGGTTACCGGTGAGGCCCCACCCCAGGCATCTTAATGCAGTTCCATCACCGTGCAACTTTTTTATCCGGTTGGGAACTGCGTGGCACCGAGATTTGAACCACAGAATTTTTGCATGCAAGGCGGGTGCTCTATTCACCACGCCATCGCCGCACTCTTTATGCGGTGATGGCGTATTTAAAGAAATGTAATACGGCATCCCAGTTCTTGCGATCCGCTGCGAGGTACATTGAAACATGTTGATGAAGTTACGATTGCTGCGTTCAGTGAGGCCATCGGTCTGAAGGTGGTATGGTGTAGATTGCCGGTACTGGTACCCACAAAACCGAGGCAACTCTTCGACAAAGTCAGCTGTAAACTGCCGGACGTGATCACTTATCACCACGCGAGGAGCCCAGTGACGGAGTATAATTGAGTGCAGAAGAAACCATGAGACATCAGATGATAAGCTGAAGCAACTGCCATCATTTCAGTATACCGCGCCAGGTAGACTACGCACACAATAATTCAGAGGTGACCGGCGGTAGACTTGGGGAAGAAGCCCAGTAAATGTATGCCGACTTTTTCGAACAGTGATGTCAGTGGCTTACTGGTATAAGTGGGCCGGCCAATGGCGCCGTAAGTTGTTTGTGGTGTTGGCATACTTCACAACTCGCGACGTGTTGCTTGGTGGTCCTCCGAAGTCGAGGCCAGTAGAAACGTTGTCGGATGCTGTGAAGCGTCCGGGCCAATTTAGGGTGCCCAGTCGTGATATCAACAGGCATTGTTTGGAATGCCGGCACACGCAGGCATTTTGACACGACGAGGAGTAGTGTGGAACCATGGCTGGAGTAAGTCTTGTGGTATACTAGGGCATCATGAACGCAGAATGGCGTGCCGCATTTAGAGCTACGAGCTACATCGATTATTGGTTTCAGCGAAAGGTCACACTCTTGCTCATAGCGGAAAACGTGCATATTTAGGAATTTGGAGAATATTGCAGCCAGCTAGTTATCGAAATTGTCGTCATCAGTATCTAGTCGGATATGGAAGACGAGATGAGCAGTCGGCATCTGCGTGGCATCGACCGCTCTTGTAGGTCACAGAAAAATTAACTTATTGATGCCGCAAGCACCAATGACCCAACCGGCCAGCTGGGTCACGTAGCGCAATGAGGCAACAAACAGAATAATCATCCGTGACGATCTTGAATTACCCGCCGTACAAATAAGGTCTGGGTTATTGGACGTCGAAAACTACTGCAAGACATTCTAGTTCAGTGATTACATAATTCGTCTCAGCCTTAGTCAAAGTATGACTTGCATACGCAACGACGTGTTGGCGGCCTTCGTGATACCGAACTAGCACGGCACCAACATCGATACCACAAGCATCTGTATGCAGTTCCCTGGGTGCCTCCGGGTCGAAATGGCGCATGAGGGCTCCGGAAGTAAGCAAATACTTTAGCTGCTCGAAAGCAGCCTCACACTGAATGGTCCATCGAAATGAGGTGTGTTTGCGCAGAAAGTCTGTCAGTAAATAAGCAAGCTTAGTGAAGTCTTTGATGAACCAGTGAAATTAAAAACACAGGCCCAAAAAGCTTCGATAATCCTTCACAGTCGTTGGTTGCTGAAAGTTGCGGAGAGCATAAGCCTTTTGCAGGTTTGGTCGTATACCATTCCTGACGGCTAACAATTCAAGCACAAGGGCTTGACGCTCACCAAAATGGCACTTCTTTGCGTTTCAAATGAGACCAGCTTGTTTGACGCAATCGTGATGGAGGATAATAGTCTGGTAGAGGCCTGGTTGATGACAGTCGGAAGTTTTCAGCGGCATGTCGAGATGATGCCATCCGGTGGCAACCGTGACCCGTCGGGGAAGACGGAAGCTGCTGGGCGAAATCTGCAGTTTCTGTACGCAGTCAGTTTTCAGCGTGTAGCGCTCTC
Source organism: Rhipicephalus microplus (assembly GCF_043290135.1). NCBI lineage: Eukaryota > Metazoa > Arthropoda > Arachnida > Ixodida > Ixodidae > Rhipicephalus > Rhipicephalus microplus. The sequence continues at coordinate 216,441,279 of NC_134702.1, forward strand.
GCATTCAGTAAGGATGTGGTTCGAGGCACGCGGCGACCGAGCATTGGTAGAGAGCGTCACCTGCATGAAGACGTGCGTGCTCTTCTCGAACTACGTGTGGTACGAGGAAGGAAATGTCTTCGCAGGTGGTGACGTCCGTATTTACATAAGTAGGAACATTGTCTAAGCACCCGAACTAAGGTAAAATTCTCCGGGTTCTCAAAGACTCGAATGCGCGACACTGCTGCCTGAAAAAAGAAGTAGTGTTCAGATTTTCTTTTCTTATAAGAAATTGTATACCTCCTCCGCCTAGTCTTTTTACAAATGGCCCAGTTTTTCTTCATCACATAGATTTGCGTTTACAATCCCGCCAATCTTCAACACCTCTTCAATGTAGGTCGCGCACGTTTTGACGGGCAGCTGAGCACTACGTGAGAGTGTTTGCTCAGCTTTATTTTTCATTGAACTCGTGTCCTGAAAGCAGGCCTTCAGTTCTTTAACAAATATATCCCAAGTGCTGGGTAAAAGTTCATCGTTCTCAAACCACAGCAGAGTGGTCCCGGCAAGGAAAAATACAATACTTTCACGAGCTTCGCCGGGCCACCGTATTCGTAGTAGCGGCTCACTCTGTCCTAGTGTTTTAGCGAATCATCCGCGTCTTCGCCAGTTTTACCTCATAATAACAGTGGTTCAGGTGCCCAGTAGTTAGGTTGTCGAGGTCGACGGCCACCTTGTGCCACCTCGGTGGCGCGGGTGGATGCAGCAGCGTAGCCCATCAATGGTCTTGCTGTGTCGTGTTTCATGTTTGTGTGGCCTGGGTGTAGTCCAGCTAAGCGTCTGCTTCTATGAAGGCCTTCTGCTGTGGTGTCTAGGACGGCCAATAATCAATCACCTCCACTAAAACTGTTACGTATGTGATGGGTGTATTACACCGAAACGCCAGCGTCTAACCAACACTGCCGAATAGCCATCGCTCGAGACAGTTCTTCTTCCTCTTCTTTTGCGCTCTTTCAGTTCGCATTACAATAAGATGATGAGGAACGCCGTAGTGAAAGGCACCAGAAATTTCGACCATCTGGTGTTCTGAGACGGGCAAATTTTTTATGATTAATGGCACACCACGCTTTTGAAATAAAAAAACGCTACATCCACCGCTGCAATAGAACATGTGTCCTTATTGTCAGCAGCAAAGATAGTCTTAATATATGGGGGATTCCCGCATTGGCCTACAAAAGAATACACGTGATTCAGCTCAGCAGCATACCGCGTTACGCAATAAGCTAACTTTACCACTGTCACGTGTAGCAATTTAAGTGCACTTTAAGCGAGTACAGTTAGCCACGAGTGTCATTTGCGCGCTGTAACACGAGCAAGTTTAGTGTCACTCGATGCAAAGTACACTTGCCGACAAGTGCGTTCCCCATTCTCACTTCACTGTGACGGATGCGATGGTGCGTAGCCTCGGTACTTATGATGGTGATATGTCTGGTTTAACGTTCCAAAACCACCATATGATTATGAAATACGCCGTAGTGGAGGACTCCGAAAATTCTGACCACCTGGGGTTCTGTAACGTGAGCCGAAATCTGAGCAGACGGGCCTACAACATTTCCGCCTCTATCGGAAATGCAGCCGCCGCAGCCGCGATTCGATGCCGCGACCTGCGAGTCAGAGGCCGAGTACCTTAGCCACTAGACCACTGTGTTGGGGCCTCTGTGCTAACGGCTTGTACAGAAACACGCTGTTGCCTAAAGCGGCTCTTATAATATTGATACGCGTATGGAACTGTCGCCCCGACACAGCTGAATTGGCACCCAAATGAAGAAGACGACAACGTGGTTGTTGTGGGTTGGACTCTCGAGCTTCTCCCGTTGGCCTGCATGACTGTGCGCGATTTAAGCCGTTAGCAAGACCAGCTCTCGGTGAATAAATCTTCTCCGTAACATCTTTTGGTGGAAGGTCCGGGGTCTTCACACAACCCGGCTCTGGAACTCCGCAGTGGACGCCAGCTTTGTCCAGCCTCGATGCCTGAAAATGGCACTCAGGCCTCGCCACCCACGCCGGCTCCATCACTTGTGATTCCCCCCCCCCATCTTCTCGACCCTGGCACGTTTTCCAGGACCGACAGCACGGACGTCGAAGAATGGCTCGCATTATTCGAGCACGTCAGCAAGCACTACAGGTGGGATGAAACACTTATGCTGGCAATTATTCTATTCTACCTACGGGGTACGGCACGCACCTGGTATGAGACGCACGAAGAAGAATTAACCAGCTGGGACACATGCAAGCAAAAGCTTCGCGATTTGTTCGGTCGGTCAGTTGCTCGTCAGATGGCAGCCAGGCAGGAACTCGCGTCGCGTGTTCAATCATCGACGCAGTCGTACGTCACGTACATCCAAGACGTACTGGCACTGTGCCGGAAGACTGACAAAAACATGTCCGAGGTGGACAAGATCAGCAACGTGTTGAAAGGCATTGCTGATGATGCTTTCAACATGTGCAAGAACTGCACCACTGTCGACTCCATCATATCTGAATGCCGGTGATTTGAGCAAGCTAAAAGCAGGCGAATCACCCACCACATCGCGAGACTACCAAACACTGCTGCGACTTCGTCTTGCGAGGATTCTGCAGCGTCCCGTTCACTTGCGCCTCCTGCCAATATCGCAAGGATTGTTCGCCAGGAGCTGGAAGCCATGGCACCCACTTCCTATCAGCCCCCTGCACAAGACAACTGGGCAACAGTCTCTCTTATTCAAGCCGTCGTACGTCAGGAGTTTGCTAACCTGGGCGTCCAGGTTCCCCAGCCCGACAGACTTATGCCGCAGCCCATGAGCACTCCCGTCCACAACGCTGACCACCACTCTGCTCCACTTTGTCACTGCGGCAGCTTTGACTCCTCGGTTTCCACCACGCTACCGAAATCGATCTGAGTGGCGCACGCACGATGATCGACCCATCTGCTTTTCTTGCTCTCGAGTTGGGCACATCTCCCGCCATTGCCGCAACAGGTGGTATTTCCGGCCAAGCTTTCGTAATGTCGATCGCCGTCAGGACTGCGGACACTATTCGCAACCGGGTTTTCCGGATGACCATATTCTGGACCCTTCAGCTCGCCGTTCATTTCCACGCTCCGAACCGTCCTACGCTGACGTCGTCGCCCAAAGAAACTGGTCTAGCCGCTCGCCGTCACCTCAGGGTCGGCCGTCACGCTCCCCTCAACGCCACTGCTCTCAGTCACCGGCTTATTCTGCCCGTTCCCCGGGAAACTGACGAGTGCAGCTCCTGGAGGTGGCGCTGCGTTGACGACTCGGAACGGAAACCCTCAACCGGCTACAAATTCACGACGCAATTTACTTCGGGTGTTCGTTGATGGCCACGCCGTTACTGCTCTAATTGACACTGGTGCCCAAGTATCTATTATGAGTTCTACACTTCGATCTCGCCTGAAAAAGGTTCTCACACCAGCTATGTTCTCTACTGTTCGAGTTTCCAATGGAAATTGAACATCGGTGCTTGGTATGTGCACTGCCCGCGTTACTGTTGCTGGCCACCACACTTCCGTTCTCTTCGCAGTCCTCGATGCTTGCCCACACGACGTCATCCTTGGAATTGACTTCTTAACCGCCCACTCCGCCCTCATCGATTGTTCTACCGGTACCTTATGGCTCGAATTGCCTTTGTGCTCCGATTTCACTCCTCCAAGTCGCACTCGGCTACGATGCGTGGAGTCTCTACGGCTACCGCCCCAGGCTGCTATGTACATTCCTCTGTCGCCCTTCCCGTCCGTTCCTGATGGAGACTATCTGGTAGCTCCCCTCATTGATTTGACCCTTACGCACCACATCGCACTATCACATACTATAGTGGTTGTTGCTAACAACACGGTGCTACTTCCAGTTCTGAACTTCTCTACGTTGACCCAGGTGCTTCCCCAAGGCATAACTTTAGCCGATCTTTCCACCCTTGATGAATGTTTGATTTGTTCTTTTACACATGACACTAAGACCATGGCGAAACCTGTCATCACGTCGCAAAATAAGGCGTGCCTCGACAAAATGATATCCAGCGACCTCTTACCTTCCCCAGTTGCGGCGTTCTGGGGTGTTCTATTTTCTTACCTGGATATCTTTGACGTCGACGACCGTCCCCTGGGCCGCACAAGTGCCGTAACCCACCGCATCGACACCGGCGACGCCAGTCCACTGTGCAAACACCCTTATCGCGTGTCACATGCTGAGCGCCATGTAATACAGACGGGGGTCGAGAAAATGCTGAGTAAAGACGTCATTGAGCCTTCATCGAGTCCTTGGGCCTCCCCTGTGGTCTTAGTTAAAAAAAAGGACAACACCTGGCGCTTTTGCGTCGACTATCGCCACCTGAATTGGATCACCAAGAAGGACGTTTGTTCTTTACCCCGAATCGATTATGCGCTTGACTGCCTCCACGGCGCCAGCTATTTCTCGTCCCTTGACCTTCGATCCGGATACTGGCAAAATTCGGTCGACGACCGCGACCGCGAGAAGACAGCATTCATCACACCCGATGGCCTTTACCAATTCAAGGTCATACCTTTTGGGTTGTGCAATGCCCCGGCTACTTTTGAACGTATGATGGACTCTCTTCTTCGCGGTTTCAAATGGTCGACCTGCCTTTGCTATCTGGATGATGTAATAGTTTTCTCGCCCTCCTTCGAAAACCACCTCTCTCGTCTCTCGGCAATTCTTGACGTTTTTCGTTGCGCTGGTCTCCAACTGAATTCGTCGAAATGCTCATTTGGACGTCGGCAGATTAAACTACTCGGCCACCTTGTTGACGCCACTGGTGTTCAACTCGACCCTGAAAAAGTCCGTGCAGTCCGAGAATTCTCGGTTCCGCGTTCCACACAAGAAGTTCGCAGTTTTATTGGGCTCTGCTCATACTTCCGCCGCTTTGTCTTCAACTTCGCGGATATTGCTAGGCCCCTCACGGATCTCCTCAAAAAAAATGTGGCCTTTTCTTGGGGAAGGGACTAAGAACATTCCTTTGCGTCGCTAATTACCGCCCTCACATCACCACCTGTGTTGGCTCATTTTGATCCAGCGGCTCGAACAGAGCTTCGCACTCTTGCAAGCGTCCATGGCATTGGTGCTATACTCGCTCAGATACAGAATGGCACCAACCGTGTGATAGCCTACGCTAGCCGCCTTTTGTCGCAAGCGGAACAAAATTATTCCATCACTGAGCGGGAATGCTTAGCCCTCGTTTGGGCTATTGCGAAATTCCGTCCGTACTTATACGGACGTCCGTTCGCAGTCATCACGGACCATCATGCGCTTTGCTGGCTGTCGACGCTTAAGGACCCTACAGGGAGACTCGGCCGATGGGCACTTCGATTACAGGAGTACACGTTCTCGGTTGTTTACAAATCGGGAAAGCTGCACAACGATGCTGACTGCTTATCCCGGCATCCCACTGATCCACCTAGCTCCGCTGATTTAGAATCCGATGCCTCCGTTTTAGCCATCACTGACTTTCTGAACGTGGCTGACGAACAGCGCCGAGATCCATCGCTGCTCACCATCATTGACCGCCTTCAATCGCGTTATGCTGATCCTTCTCTTAGCAGATACCTGCTTCAAGACAACATTTTGTACCGCCGCAACTTACGCCCCGACGGCGCGGAACTTTTACTCGTCGTACCGCATCACCGGCGAAAGGATGTTCTGCGACAATTCCACGACGCTCCAACTTCTGGACATCTAGGAGTCTCCAGAACTTACGACCGCATTCGACGACGAGTATTCTGGAAGGGTCTGTACCGCTCTGTTCGCCAATACGTCGCATCTTGTGACCTCTGCCAGCGCCGAAAGAAGCCTACGACTCTACCTGCCGGTCTACTTCCAACAATTGAAGTTCCAGCCGAGCCATTTTATCGAGTGGGGTTGGACTTGCTAGGTCCCTTTCCTACTTCTATAGCTGAAAATAAATGGATTGCAGTGGCCACAGACTATGCCACTCGGTATGCAATCACTCGAGCGCTACCAACCAGCTGCGCAACCGACGTTGCCGACTTTCTGCTGTACGACATTATTCTCCAGCATGGCGCTCCGACTCACCTGCTCACAGACCGTGGTCGCTACTTTCTATCTCATGTGGTTGATGATCTACTCCGATCTTTTTCTACCCGTCACAACTTCACCACATCTTACCACTCTCAGACTAACGGCCTTACGGAGCGCCTAAACCGCACATTGACGGACATGCTTTCCATGTACGTATCTACCGACCACACTGATTGGAACATAGCTCTTCCGTTCGTAATCATCGCCTATAACTCGTCCCGTCATGAAACAGCGGGCTACTCCCCTTTTTATCTACTCTTCGGACGTCATCCCTTACAGCCCTTCGACACACTGCTTTCCTCATACCACCCATCCTCCACCTCGTACGCTCAGGATGCAATCACCCATGCCCTCACGGCACGCGCGGTAGCGCGTGCTCGGTTATCGTCGTCGCAGACAGCACAGAAGTCTCTTTATGACCGTCAACATAGAGATGAAGTTTTTTATGCGGGATCTCTTGTTCTCCTGTGGCTCCCATCTCGACGTGTTGGCCTCGGCGACAAACTACTATCGCGATACGCTGGGCCCTACCGAGTCATTGGTCAGGTCACACCTGTGACCTACGAGATTGCCGCTACCACAAACTCATCAGTTGCCTCACTAAGAACGGAAGTAGTCCACGTTTCTCGTCTCAAGCCCTACAACGCTGACTCGCTCATTTAACAGACACCGAGACGGTGCCTTACGGGCCTGGGTGATGATACGTGTATGGAACTGTCGCCCCGACACAGCTGAATCGGCACCCAAATGAAGAAGACGACAACGTGGTTGTTGTGGGTTGGACTCTCGAGCTTCTCCCGTTGGCCTGCATGACTGTGCGCTCTTTAAGCCGTTAGCAAGACCAGCTCTCGGTGAATAAATCTTCCCCGTAACAATATATTCAATCCATTGTTTTTGTTATGATGGATATAATTATGTATAAAACAAGTCATAAATTACAACAAAAACCTCACTACTTTTATCGTCGGGCTCATTGCGGCCACGTCCGCTATGAGGATGCGGCAGCACATGCAAAGCAATGGCTGCTTCTATTGTGTTGCTTACTTTCAGGTACACTTGCACATGTATAGGTGAGTTGTTGTCTAGTCAGTTAAAATGGCATAATGCACAGTTGCTACTTGCACGAAGACAACAAGGCCTGAAGATGAGACATGGGCACAAAAAGAACAAATATACGTTGTGCTGGAAATCCGTCAATCACCACTGCCATCACTTCCAAAGTACACTTCGCTTTCTGGTGTAAGAGCGAACCGCCAAAATGACACTTCGTGAGCCTGAGTACACTCGCTGAAAGTGCACTAAAGTTGCCATGTGTGACAGAAGTATTAGTTATAAAATCTGAAGCCGACTTTCTTATTATAAAAAGTGCTCTACTAACAATTACCTGTGAACCTAGACTGGTAGTTTTAATAAATGTGTGAAGTCCTGCAGCTATGTGAGAAATTTGGGCTAGTTGGTTTCGAAAATAACAGGTCATGGTACCAGGAAATTAACAGATGCGGACCAGAAGAGGAAACACAGGACTATGCTAGATGTCAAGTGGTGTAATTTACCGAAGTCCCGCGTCTCTTCTGCTCGTCACCGTTTTTTGTTTCAATAGTACTATGGTGAACTATTTGGAATGTATTCACGCTGTATATTGAATAAACCCGTACACTGAGTATTGTGCTAAAAAATTATGCATAGACTCACTGTTGGAAACAGCATCGATGATGCCAAAAGCCAACGATGCATGATGAAGCAATATGAAAATGACCACTGATCATAGTAAAGTAAATATTTTGCGCCACCTGCCATGGTAAACAGATCGCGGTGTTCAGTTACTGTCGCGATAGACGCTGGCTCAACGCTGCTGCGGCGGCCGCATACCGATGAAGGTGGCATGCCAGAGGCTCGTATACGCGGAATAATGTGCGCATTCAAGAAAAGCAGGTGGTTAAAAGTTTCAGAGCGCTGGCTGCCACATAAAGATATAGTTACTTAGAACGTATAACCTTAGCAGTTACCATTCATACTGAATTATTGGCAGCACAAACAAACGGTTCACAGGAAGAGGAAACAAATAAGCGCATTGTCTGTTTGTTTGTGTCTTCTTTCTGTGTCCCGTTAGTTCACACTGCCGATATTTCAGTATAAATCTACACTAAGCAGCCCACACATCTTCTGCCGTTGTTAATCATATGTCATTCCGTTGATATAATAAATAAGTCTGCCTGGATTAGTAAAAGCCTCTTTTCAGCCGTGTAATACTTGTCGAACCCCACACACGACATGTTGGGCATTTGGGCAACGCACTACAGCGAAAATATGTGTGTTACGGAAGGTTTGGTGCAGATTTCTGATGTACGCAAATGTGCACCACAGCCAAAATCCAAGAGCCCGAGCCGTGACGTCATGCAAGCTTCCCACCAGCGGCGTCGCTACAACTTCTCGGGCCTAACAGACACCAGCTCGATGCATTGTCAAGGCGTCGATTATTTCTTTTTCTTTGAGTTGTTAAATCATGATAAAATCGTGGTGCAGTCAAACTTTCGGATGGCATTGACAGCTGTTTCAAGGAGTAGCAATGTTCCAGGGGTCACTGTTATGCTTTCAGTTGTAATGATGTTCGGGTTATAGCGTATTGAACCAAGGCGACCTCTTAGCGTCTCTCTGTGTTACTGAGATACAAACCACAAGGAATAAAAAGAACATGAGGTATCTTCATCTCTTCAGTGTTCACATCTTCATCTTATCGGTGTTCACTTTAAATAGGCTGACTGCTTCGCAGCTGTGCTCCCGAAGATGTTTGGTTTATTAAACGAAGTGGCATATCTATATGTCGCAACGCAAGTGCACTATAAAGTATTTACGCTTATCGTCACTTTAATATATTCAATATTTCGAAAACAATTTGGTATTTGTTGTAGTCCACAATTTAGTCAATCCCACCTGACAGAAGTCTGTTTTCTTCACCCCACCGTGGTGGTCTAGTGGCTGAGGTACTCGGCTGCTGACCCGCAGGTTGCCGGATGGAATCACGGCTGCGGTGGCTGCATTTCCAATGGAGACCGAAATGTTGTAGGCCCGTGTACTCAAATTTGGATGCACGTTAAAGAGCCCTAGGTGGTCGAAATTTCCGGTGCCCTTCACTACGACGTCTTCCATCATCATATGGTAGTTTTGGGGCGTTAAACCCCACGTATTTATCAATCAAGTAGTCTGTTCTCCGTAGATAGCTTCAATAATCAAGTGCGAATAGAATAAAAGTGACAGTATGAAGAAGTTCTTTCTGTTTGAAGTTTTGCTTTCAGTGAAATATGCATTCTTCGTGTACATCAAGATAGAATGTGATCATGCAAACACCTCTAATGATAGAATGCGCAGCCATGACATGGTACTCTTACGTCTGTGCTCGGAACTCAATCCCGTGCCAGAGTGGCTGAATTTCCACGAGGTACGAGAGTGAAGCGTTCGAATCATGTGAATTAAGATAAGATAATTGGTTTCAGTGGTTTTTCATGCCAGGAGTACTGTAGGAGTAGGAGGCACATGGAAATTAGGACCTCTTAAGACCTTGCATGTGCGCTTATTCTAAGTACGCGAAACAGCTACTTTCGCAGTTAGAAAACCTTAGAACGACGCTGTGGTCATTCTGTTTTCACGGTTATCGCGATGGTTTCTGTGCATGTTGAGGAACGCTGTATGAGCATTGGTAAAGGGTACCTAATCAAATGTGCCAAATTATCTGCCGAGTATGTCCAGTGCGTAGGACACCTTACCCTATAGAGATCACTAATTATTCAGAGCGTTACAACTGTTTGAACCAATGCGTTAAAAGTGATATTTCTGTTTTTGTGTGTCGCAGAATGCATCTTGTGGGTGAGTGACGCCTTCCGGCAGAACGTCCCAGAAAAATGCATTGAAGGATATAAGAGAACATGCCCTACTGGCACCCTGCTTAACAACGATGCCTGTGGCAACACGCCTTAGAAGAAATATCTTTGTGTTATTAGGTGTGATATGTTGGTATTGACTGCCTGTTAATTAAATTACACTTTAAGCTATGTTTGTGTGGGTCTACTGGCCAGAGCAGTTTTCGCAAGTGCGATTTCTGCTACGTGATTTCATAGTATCTCCACTCAGCTACAGTTTTTCAATTTTTTTCTCCCTTTTTTCCTTGTTTTATAGTATGATTTGTTTATATTTGCGTATCATCGTTACATATCTCCGATTAGAGGGACACTATGAAAGTACTAAGTAGCGGAGAAAACACATTGACTCGTGCAAGCTGTAGTTAAACCACTTTAAATCGTTTGATTATACTGACGTGCTTTTTATTGCGCTGTAAACGTAAAAACCTCACCTTCAGGGCAGCTCTAAATATGTTTCGCAAGCGCGATATATTAAGGCAAATCGCTCGGTAAAATATTGTATTTGTCAAGTTTAATTTATCATGCAAAAGACTTCGGTGCATATCGTCAACAGGCTCGCATAGGAAGAGATGAGTGTAATATGGTGTTGTTCGTTAAAATTATCACAATTCTCACGCCATTGCGCGACCAGAAACACTGCATTTGGTTGCGGTGTGTGTACCACAAAGTTTTTAGAAAATAAAATTTTTCGAATGCAACGGCTCGATAACGGCTTCACGCGGTGTCCTACACGAGTTTTATTGCAGCATCAGAAAATATTGCAAGTAAGGGTCCATGAAAAGTGTATAACTGTGTATTCAACCTCTAAAGTTTTAGGCGTTCGCTCGGTTGCAAAAGTAGTTGGTATGAATTGTATGAACAGAGGATCAGAAGATCAGCTCTCTAAAAGAAAAATAAATAGCATGTCCGAGAAATTTCGCTGCCTTGAAATCGTACCCCTTCAAGCTGATCTTTCAGAGAGAGTGTCAGGAAGAACGAAAAGCAAATCGCCCTGCCGCAGTGGTCTAGTGGCTAAGGTACTCGGCTGCTGACCCGCAGGTCGCGGGTTCGAATCCCGGCTGCGACAGCTGCATTTCTGATGGAGGCGGAAATGTTGTAGGCCCGTGTGCTCTGACTTGGGTGCACGTTAAGTAACCCCAAGTGGCAGAAATTTCCGGAGCCGTCGAATACGGCGTCTCTCATAATCATACGGTGCTTTTAGGACGTTAAACTCCACATATATATCTATCTATGAAGGGCAAATCGAAGTCCAAGAAAATGCGAAGAGAAAGGTAACAAACATTGCATTCATGCCCCAACATGAAAGATCTTCTGTTAAGGTATTTACGTCAATTTTGAGCCGCACGCAACCATGAGTTGTAAGCAGTAACACGAACCTGCGCAATCCCAGTCGCCAGACATACATCAGTTGGAGACGCCTAAGTGACTTTCTGGTATCTTTTATGCCTTTACAAGGACTCGTTATTTGTACAAGATGAAACAATAAAAGACGAAATAAACAAGAAATGACCGCAGTTTCCCGAGTGGGAACACGGGATAGCATGCGATGCATATATGTTGAACTGCGAAAAATGTGTTTTGTATTTTGCGACATGCATGTGTGTTATGAGTAAACACGAGTGAACACGCACGGGCGCATGCTGAGAAAGATGATGTTTATTGATGAGACGCTTTGGGTATTTTGAGCAAGATGGCTTTATGGTCCGTAAAGTGAAGGGTGAGTAGGTTTGTTTGCAGCGGTCGAAGGTCGAAATTTCGAAAGACGTGGTCAATGGACGTCCCGCGAACCGTGGCCGGATGATTTTTGCTGTCGTGCGTTGCTCGTTTCAGAGAGTGCCGCGACTCCATACAGTCAATCCAATCCTCCTTGATGACAGCGACGTTGAAATTGCCAACTATCACGAAGGGTCGTCATTGCGGTCGTTGTTTCAGGTATTCTTCCACGGCTTCGTCGACGTACTTCTCCTCGGCGGCACGTTTTAGGGTCGGCGCGAGGTACATCGTCATGACGCCAACAGCGAGCGTCCGATGTCGCTTCGGAAAAATGTATACATTTTCCGAAGCGACATCGGACGTGGAGCGACCGCACAAATCAACCGACGAAGTGTGGCGCGCCCCGACACTCGGTTACTTATAGCGAGCGCCGGCCCAAGCCTGCGCATGTAAAGGTCGTGCGGTGCGCAAAGGGGAGAGGCGAGCGCAGCGCCCGCTGTCTTGAGAGGAGGAAGAGATGCACAGATGGCTGGCGGATGAGGAGGGGAGGCTGCGGACGGTGACGGCGCATTACTAGAGCCTAGTATAACATGCTCCGCATGTAAAACGCTCGCTTTTTCTCAAGAGCCATCTTCTGGTAGTATTAGCCCCGCCGCGGTGATCTAGTGGGTAATGTACTCGGCTGCTGACCCGCAGGTCGTGGGAACGAATCCCGGCTGTGGCGGCTGCAATTCCGATGGAGGCGGAAATGTTGTAGGCCCGTGTGCTCAAATTTGGGTACACGTTAAAGAACCCGAGGTGGTCGAAATTTCCGGAGCCCTCCACTACGGCATCTCTCATAATCATATGGTGGTTTTCGGACGTTAATCCCACATATCAATCAATCAATCTGGTGTCATTAGCAACGTTTCGGGGCATGATGCCTCAGCATTCTCAGTACCCAATGCTTATTGTAGCGTTCAAGAACGAATACCTTCCAATAGTTGCGCACTCAGCAACCTCACTCCACGGCTGCGGTTCTGACAGTATGTTGTGGTCGAACCTAATGTGAGAAAAATCACGCTCAACAGTGTTGACTTTTTGAAGTTTTCTAAACATGAAGCACGCCCCGTCGTGCTGGTCTAGTAGCTAAGGGATTCGGCTGCTGACCCGCCGGTCGCTGGATCAAATCCCGGCTGTGGAGGCAGCATTTTATATGAAGGCGAAAATTCTGTATGCCCGTGTGCTAAGATTTGGGTGCGCGTACGAAAATCCAAGGTGGTCAAAACTTGCGGAGTTCTTCACAACGGCGTCTCTCATAATCATATGGTGGTTTTGGGATGTTAAATTTGATATATCAATCAAGTGTAAAGCACTTAAAAGGAACTCCTGTCAAGTTCAGAGCTTCTATCCATCTCTCTCTCTCTCTCTCTGTCTATATATATATATATATATATATATATATATATACATATATATATATATATATATACACAAACATATATATATATATATATATATATATATATATATATATATATATATATATATATATATATATATATTGCCATATCATAGCCCTCTGCCTCCAGACTCTTAGGTCACCAGAATGGCTCTTTTTCGGCGGGGGCAAATTGTGAAGAAGAAAACGCACTGTTGGCAAGCAACATCTCCACCGCTTGGGTACTGGATGCTGGGCTTCTCTCGCTCGACTCGTGCTGATCATCGCCGGCACCTGTTTGACCGTTGCTCTTTCCCGATCGTGTTTTCATCGTAGGGCCACCGTCGCAACAGTCGCCAATAAACCCCTTTTCAATTGGTGGAGGGTGCTGACATTCCCCGTCGCCTGAACCTGGGTGCTGCCATTCGCCGTCGCCTAAACCTGGAGCTGCGCGACCGAACGCTACCTCCCATCATGGCCACCAACAACGCGCAACCTGGCTCTTCCTCTCCATCCCCCAGCAACCCCGGCGTTCTTCGTTTGCGAGAGCCCAAGGTCTTTGGCGGAGCTGATGAGACTGACGTGGAAGACTGGTTCGCTAACTACGAACTGGTGAGCGCAAACAACTAGTGGATTGACGCGGACAAATGGACGAATGTCATCTTTTACCTCACTGACGTGGCCGAAATGTGGTATAACAACCACGAAAACGACATTACGACGTGGTTCATCTTCAAAACGTCGTTTGCTGACGTTTTCGGCCAACGCGCTGTCCGCAAGTCCAGAGCCGAACAACGCTTGCGGACTCGCGCACAGAAGCCATCTGAATCGTTCACCAGTTACATCGAATACATTATTGGTCTTTGCAATCATGTGAACACCGCCATGCGCGAGTCGGAGAAGATTCAGCACATCCTCAAAGGAATAAATGACGGCGCATTTTAGTTGCTCCTGGCGCGCAATCCTGCCACCATTGCGGAACTTGTGACTTTATGTCAAAATTTTGACGAGTTGAGGAAGCAGCGCGCCCTGACTCGGCCATTTTCCTCACACGCCGACTCACTATCTAGTCTCACTTCTGTTCCGGATTACTCAACAATCATGCAAAAGATTAAAGACTTTGTGCGTGAAGAAGTAGCTCAGTAGCTGTCATTGATCCTCTTCACGCGGCAGCCGCCGTCCTCTCGTCTGCCCTCACCACTCCGCGACGTTATTGCCGAAGAGGTAGCTCAGGCTGTTCCCGTCGCTGCCCACCAGCAGCCTGTGGCCATGCCTGTTCCCCATGCGCCAGCTATGCAGCCCGTGGCCACGCCCCTTACTTATGTCCAGGTGTTACGCAGCATACCCCGCCAGCAGCATTTGCCACCCATGTCTGCACTTGCTCCCCACTCTACCCCTCTTTCTACACCTAGGGCCGCACCGCGAGTCAGCAACTCCTGGCGCACTGCTGACAATTGACCAATCTGCTACGCCTGCGGTACTCCAGGACATGTGGCACAATATTGTCGTCGTCGCATCCAATCGCAACACAACGCTACTTGGCCGTTACCGTATGACCCGCCGCCCACGCACCTACCTGCTCCCGACCCCTCACCGAAGTATGGCTACACTAACCGTCCCGAGTCTCAGTCACCCCAGCCCCCATCTCCGACTCACTCTCCTCGCTCACTGTCTGCTCGCAGGCGATCTCTGTCCCCAATGCGTCCCCAACCGCTTCCTCCAACCGGGAAAACTGAACGCCGCAGTTCCAGAGGCAAGAACTGCGCCGTCGTCGAAATGCCCAAATCCTCGCACTTCACCTGCTAACGTCGTCGCAATATCTGTCAAAGGTGTTTCTACCTTTGCCCTCATCGAAACAGGTGCTGCCGTTTCTGTTATAGCTGTCCAGCTCTGCCGCTCCCTACGAAAAGTGACCACGCCGCTCTCTGGACCATCGCTTCATACGGCTGTACAGCCCGCATATTCGTCTAAGGTTCTATGTACGTTGTCGAGTTCAACGTCCTTTTGGTGTGCTCGCATGACGTTATCCTCGGGTGGGGCTTCCTGTCACATCATCATGCCGTCATCGACTGCGCACACGCTGAAGTTCAATTTTCGCACCTGTCTGACGAACCTTTGCACGAAACTCTTGAGCGGTCCTCAAAACTTGTCGTGCGTGAAGACACTGAAATTCCGCCTGCCTCTCTTGCCGCTGTCCATGTTTGCTGCGATCACCACAACGATGCTGCAGTAATGTTTACACCTTCCGACATTTTCATGAGTCGCAGAGCCGTTTCCTCGCCTTTCGCTACACTTGACGTCACTGCTGGCTGAAGCATTATTTTTGTCCACAACCCCCTTTCTGCACCGCTTACGCTACTTGCCGGCGAATGTCTCGGTCGAGTGGAGTACCTCGACTCCTATTTATTCTATAACATGCCAGACGAATCGTGCAGTAGCGCCTCGACTGAACTTCATGCCCTTTCCCCACTGGAAGGCTCGTCGAGTGACACCTTCCCGAGTTCCATCGCCGACACCTTAAGTGCCTATGAACACGCTGAGCTTCTTAATCTCCTCCAACACTTCGCGAATTCATTCGACGTTTCTCAGCTGGAATTGGGTCGGGCTTCCGCAGTGCACCACTACATTGACACCGGTTCGCACCAGCCATTGCGTCAAAGACCATACCGTGTCTCTGCTGCAGAACGTCCCGTCATCAACGACCAGGTCCAAGAGATGCTACGCCATCGCGTTATTCAACCATCGCACAGTCCTTGGGCATCTCCTGTTGTTCTAGTTCGAAAGAAGGATGGATCGATTCGATTTTGCGTGGACTACCGGTGATTAAACAAGGTGGCGCGGAAAGACGTCTATTCATTACCGCGCATCGACGGCGCCCTTGACAGCCTCCAAGGAGCCGAATTGTTCTCCTCCTTAGACTTACGATGTGGATACTGGCAGGTTCCTATGGCAGAAGCTAATATCCAGAAAACTGCGTTCATTACGCCAGATGGCCTGTACGAATTTAACGTAATGCCATTTGGGCTTTGTAATGCTCCTGCCACGTTTGAACGACTCATGGACAACACACTGCGTAAACTGAAGTGGTCTGTGTGTCTATGCTACTTCGATGACATTGTTGTTTTCTCTCCCAACTTTCCTACACATCTGCTTCGGCTCCAACTGAATCTAACGTGTTTAACCAACTCTGGGCTCCAACTGAACCTTAAAAAGTGCCGCTTCGCCGCGCGTGTCCATCTTGGGGCACATCGTGTCCAAGCATGGTGTTCTACCTGACTCTGCAAAACTGCGAGCAGTCGCTGAGTTCCCGAAACCTACTACACTGAAAGAATTACGCAGTTTTGTTGGACTATGCTCGTACTTCCAGCGCTTCGTGCAAAATTTTGCGTCGATCGTGTCACCACTGACCAACCTCCTACGCGGTGACGCAGACCTTTCATCCTGGTCTCCTGACTGCGACGTTGCGTTTGACACGCTCCGTAGTCTGCTAACATCTCCTCCACTTCTTCGGTATTTTGACCCAACAGCTGCAACAGAAGTTCACGCAGACGCTAGTGGGGTTGGTCTTGGCGCTGTCCTCGCGCAACGCAAGCCGGGCTACTCCGAATACGTCGTCGCTTATGCGAGTCGCACGCTTACTAAAAAAGCTGAGGCCAATTACAGCGTCACTGAAAAGGAGTGCTTGGCGCTAGTGTGGGTGCTTCGCAAGTTCCGCCCTTATTTGTGCGGTCGCCCATTCGACCTGGTAACGGACCACCATGCACTTTGTTGGCTCGCCACATCGAAGGATCCTTCTGGCTGCCTGGCTCGGTGGGCACTGCAAATCCAGGAGTACGACATTCACGTCATCTATCGCAGCGAACGCAAGCATTCTGACGCCGACGCCCTGTCGAGTTCGCCTTTACCTCCCGACTCGGCCTGCAGAACCACTGGTACCAACTTCGTCGCATCTCTCGACCTCGACTCCTTTGCCAGTGAACAACACAAGGACCCGTGGATCTCTTCCCTTTTTGACTGTCTTTCTCGATCGTCAACCACTGCGGTACCACGATCTCTCCGACGTCAAGCTGCTCATATCGCCATTCGTGATCGGCTGCTACACCGACGCAACTACGCCCCTGAAGGTCGTAAGTGGCTCTTGGTTGTCCCGCGCAGCTTCCGATCACAAATCTGCGCCTCCTTTCACGATGATCCCTATTGTGGTCATGCCGGAGTTTTCAAAACTTACGAACGCAATCGCCATCGCTTCTACTGGCGCGGAATGTATAATTTCTTCGAAATTTCGGTATGGGCTGCCCACACTGCCAACGCCGCAAATCACTGCCTTTCCACTCGTCTGGTGCGCTTCAACCGCTTCCGTGCCCTGCCAAGCCTTTCGATCAGATAGGAATTAATCTCTATGGCCCTCTACCGACAACATCAGATAAAAATCGGTGTATCATAGTCGCTGTGGACCATTTAACAAGCTACGCTGAGACCTCCGCCCTTCCAAGTGCCACTGCGCGGGACGTAGCATCCTTCGTCCTTCATCCCTTCATACTACGACATGGTGCACCTCGAGAACTACTTAGTGACCGAGGTCGAGCCTTCCTATCAGAAGTGGTCACGTCTCTGCTTTCCGAATGCCATGTTGTTCATCGCAAGACCACGGCATACTACCCGCAGACTAACGGGCTCACGGAGAGATTTAACCGCACACTTGGCGATATGCTCGCGATGTATGTGACATCCGATCATACTAACTGGGATCGCATTCTTCTATTCATCACGTTCGCATACAACACCGCGGCACACTCTACCACTGGATTTTCACCTTTATTTCTTCTTTATGGACGCGAACCATCTCACACCATCGACACTCTCCTTCAATACAGTCCTGACGCATCCGAACGCCCATCTGTGTCCGAAGCTACCCGAAATGCGGAAGAGTGCCGTGAACTCGCACACACCTTCACGTCACAAGAACAGCAGCGCCAAAAAGAAAACAACGCCGACTCTTCACAAAGCCACAGCTATTCCCCGGGATCACTTGTATGGCTGGCTGTTCCTTGCAAAACCGCCGGCCTTTCCTCAAAACTCGTTCGAAAGTACGAGAGCCCATACCGCGTTTTGGAGCAAACCTCACCGGTGAATTTTCTCATTGAGCCACTTTCCCAATCTCACAACATGCGCCAGCGTGGACGTGACATCACCCACGTCGCCCGCCTTAAGCCATATCTTAGCCCTCTGCCTCCAGACTCTTAGGTCGCCAAGATGGCTCTTTTTCGGCGGGTTCAAGTTGTGAAGAAGAAAACGCATCGTTGGCAAGCAACATCGCCACCGCTTGGGTACTGGGTGCTGGGCTTTTTTCGCTCGGCTCGTGCTGATCATCGCCGGCATCTGCTTGACAGTTGCTCTTTGCCGATCGTGTTTTCATCGTAGGGCCACCGTCGGAACAGTTGCCAATAAACCCCTTTTCAATATATATATATATATATATATATATATATATATATATATATATATATATATATATATATATATATATATATATATTGAAAAGGGGTTTATTTCACCCGGCCGTGGCACGGCCTCTGACGAAGACCGTGCCACGGCCGAAACGTTAGTAAATACGATCCTTTTCTTATGTGCTATCTTCAAGTTAATTCAATATATATATATATATATATATATATATATATATATATATATATATATCTAGCAGCTCTGGTGACCGCTTAAGAGGGTACGACATATATGTCGGGCTCGTCGCCATACGGCGAAGAAATTTGTAGCGGCGCGAGAAGAGAGACGTGAGACGGCGTCGAAGGCAGCCGACGGGGCCGTACCAATCGCGCCACTTTATTCCACGCCCGAAGCCGAGCCGCGGTAGCTGTCCCCGTCCGACGCGCCAGGTGCGTGAGCTCGTTGTAATCCTCGCGCAGCTCGAGCTCGCATCAGCTGCGCGAGAGGCGCGGCGCGGTGATTGAGAAATGATGATGGTGATGATGGCACTACAGGGCTCCCCCCCTAGCGCTTTGCTCGATTTGAAGGCGTATTAAAAAAGAAAGAGAGTGACAAACGCTATATACATGAACGGCAATCCATAAAGTGTTCATTTGGCAAGTCCAGGTTGTCAACGTTTATGGGCCATCAGTAGGCAGTGTGTCTCCAGTGGGCGACTCTGGGAGAAGCGCAAGGGACGAAGAAGGAAGTGCCGGGTCGCTGTGTTCATAGACACGTCCATCCCACAATTACGCGGCGGGACCATTCGAATGCGAACCCGCCGTTTCGAGTAGACGCGGCTGACAAACGTGCCCACAGCTGGAACTGTGGACAGGCGCTGAAGAGCTCGCGCCGGCAATGTGGGCGAAATAGTGTGAACGATCGGAACGCACCCATGATAACCGAGCAATGAAGTTTCACAGCCACAGCGGGGTCTCGGACAGCGCACAGGGTGCCGAGCCTGCTGTCGACAAGGAGCAGCGTCGCGGTCGTGCTGGTGCGGACGTCTCTGTCGATGAAACACCGGCCTCCGCGTAGCACTGTGACCGGCATGCCGGGGCGTGAGGCCGAGTCGACGGATGCGGAAACGCCGTGCATTGCGGCTAGTCATGTGCACGGCAAGTGGTTGGCCCTTGCGTCGGGAAAACCTCGTAGGACTGCATCGGGAAAACCTCGTGCGGACTGCATCCGGCGCCAAATTCTCTGGGGAATAGTTGTGAAGCTCAGAAGACGTGAGCTTTGATGGAGGATCGGGTGGCACACCTGAAAGACCATTGGTTCTCCGCGCATGAGGGTTGGTGTGCAGGTCTGCATGATCGATGACAACCTCTACAGCATGTGTGGCATATGTAGTCTGCAGTGCCATAGGCGCGCCAGGTACGTCGTGGCTGTGGTTGACGGCTTATGACTTTAACTTCGGCTGCGGGAGACTGCGGGGCTGAAGATGGTCGCTGCTAGCAGGACGCAGAGAGCGTCGAGGTGGGTGGGGAGGCGCCTTCGGACATCGTCGACGCTGAAGTCTCCGCGACCAAGGGGCGAATAGTGAGCGTGAGGATATCCGTAGTCTTGGCAGACTCCGGGGCATGCGGCGATGAAGCCGTCGTGGAGTCTGACATGTCTGAGAAATCGTGGTCTGTGTAGGCCGGAGAAGACATGCGGGTGGCGAGAGTGCCCGAGGGACAATCGGCCGAGGACTTCGAAAAAATGCACCTCGTGGCGACCCGGTCTTTGGCTACAGGAACGTATTGAAGAAGCTCGTCGGATTTTGTGGCTGACTGGTCGCGTGCAGCACGAATGTTCTGAACCTCGTCGGATGGGCATTCGTACGCGGGACTCGCGTTGATAGTGGCTGGACGAGATGTTGTAGGAGACGTAGTCGGGGAAGTCAGGTCCCAGTCAGTGAAGACTTTCGGGCCAGAGGGTACCGCACGCTGCGACGCAGACGAAACAAGTCGCGGGTGAACGGCAGCGGGTGGTAGGTGAGGCCGTAGCTGGCAAGCACTGCCGAGCAGAGGTGATCGTAAGGCTGCTGGCTGGAGGTTGAAGTGCCAGAGAGATGACGCAACTCTACCGGAAGGGCGTCTTGAAGAATGGCGTGCATCAGCGGCTGGTCCGTGACGCCATTCAACGCCAGAACGGCATCGAGCTGCATGAACCATACCTTGGGGTAGGTCGATTGGAACGGCGACACTGGCGGGCAGAGTTGCGGGAACATGGCAGCGGGCCGCTCGGCGAAGGGCGTGTTCTCCGGGTCACCAATGTAGCGGCGCGAGAAGAGAGACGTGAGACGGCGCCGAAGGCAGCCGACGGGGCCGTGCCGATCGCGCCATTTTATTCCACGCCTGAAGCCGAGCCGCAGTAGTAGTTGTTGTTGTTGTTGTTCTCCTATTGTTAGTGGCGCATACCCACTGTGGGGGATTGGCCAAGAATCGAGTGGCTTTAAAATTTACTGTTCAGATTTAGAATGATGGAGGTATAACAGAAAGATTACCGATAGCCTATAGGCAAGTGTGGTGCTTAATGTAATGCATACAAATATTTACATAAACAAATTTATTCTTAGAATAGAGCAATAATCTGATTTTATACGTATATAATTATGTGAACATGTTAAGATAATGAAACTGGTTAATTAGTCAACCTATTAGTTTCATCAATATAGTCCCGGACGGCCGCACATACTGTGCCATTATAGAAACCAGAAATGGAAGCTCCAAAAGACAAAATGACAGGCAGAGATAAGTCCATACCAATGCCACGTAAAGGTATTTCTAATATGGTTTTTCGTAATGTGTTAAACCGCCTGCAGGTCAAAAAGAAATGGTCTATTGTTTCCAGTTCATCACAGAATGCGCACAGTGGCGAAGGTGCCTGAGCAGACCTGTGTTTATAGAAATTTAGATTTGGTACCGGGCAACGCAGCCTTGTGATAGCTACTTCTTGTTTTCGAGTGCGGCAAAAGTCTCTTCGCCAGAGATATAATAAATGGCGATATTCTGTAGAGTTTGTTAGTGCTGAACCTTTAAAGACTTGCATAAGCGTACGTCTGCGGAATCGAGCAGCAGTCACATAAGCGGATGATGGACAGAGCGGTAGAATTGGTTCGCTGATTGACGACTTAGCTAAGGAATCTGCTATTTCATTAGGAAACAAACCTTTATGTCCAGGCACCCAAAATAATCGCACTTTTCTTAAATGCGCAGGTACTAGTGCACGGAACGCCTTTGTTACGTGATTATCAGCACCAACAGAAAGTGCCGCACAAAGAGATAGGGAATCTGTTATTATGACAGCTGATGTAATTGCTGTATCTAACATGCGCAAGGCGAGCACTACTGCCAGAAACTCAGCCACAAAAACGGGTAAGAAATCGGGTAGTCGAAGGGAATAAATCCAATTTAAAATCGGGCTGTAACTGTCCCCGTCCGACACACCAGGTGCGTGAGCTCGTTCTAATCCTCGTGCAGCTCGAGCTCGCATCAGCTGCGCGAGAAGCGTGGCGCGGTGATTGAGAAATGAGGATGGTGATGATGGCACTACAACTTCAAAGTCGCATATGTTGTCAAACCTGTGGCTCGAGACACAGGATACACATATCTGTATTCCAAAAGCCACGTTGTGTGGGTATGCGCCACAGATGACTGGTAGTTGACTGACAGGAGCTGGGAAAACCGAAATTATTACTTTTAACGTCATAGTGCTAACGAGCTAAGTTCGCAACAATTTTGGCGTTGAAACAATGGTGGAGATCGAGAAATCGCCATCTTGTCTGCGAGCGACATACCTAGAAGTGAGCAACTAAAATTAATAACAATAGAGTATGAGTCCGTGTGAGGAGCACAACCAAGCCGTTTACGTGGAAAACAGGTATTCCACCACACAGCCACGCGTATGCAAGAAAATACAAAGATAATTACTTCCGCTGCTTAGAAAAGTGCTAAAAATGACAGCATATCCACAGAGTGAATAATGGATAGTTGGGCGAAGCATCCGTCCGTCCATTCGTTCTTGCTTCCGTCCATTCATACGTGCGCCTGAGTGGCTGCCCGTGCGACCATCCGCCCGGCCGTGTGTGTGTCTGTTCGTGCATCCGCATGTTCGTCTGTGCGTCCGTCCCTGCTTTCGTACATGCACCTCCTGCGTCCGCGCTTGCATCCGGCCGTCCGTTCAGCCATCCATGCGTCCGTCCATGCATCTGTCTGTGTGTCTGTTCGTCCACATATTCAACACTCCAAGTACCATCATCTGGCATCTTTTCATCATATATTCCTCTTTTAGAAGCACCGCCATCCAGCGGACATTCCAAGGATTGGACGAGAGGAGGCACACGCACACTTTCTTACGGCTTGCGCTTCGTGTTTACTTCCCACCTTTAACCACCTCGAGTTCATGGTGTATACTAGTTCATTGTATTCATGGCACTGCAGCCCAACGCTCGCTAAACCTTTCTAAAACCTACGTGGTTACGCCCAGCGAGCATAACGTAGCAACCCTTTCTTGTCTTATGTGCGTTGTTGAACGATTAAAAATTCGCAGCGTGCGCATCAAGTAAAAGCCGAATTTTCGTGTATCTCATTCCCCCTTAGCAGCCATTGGCATGTACATTGAGCACGAACTTTAATGTTCAACATTGCACAGAAGAAATCTCTCACCGGCACCACCTTGGAGGTCAAAATGTAAGACTGGTTACACACTACGACTACTACTACAAGGGACGAACGGGTGCCGTTTTAAGAAGCTTCATCCCTAAAAACTTACATGCTTCACAAACACCAGCATTTTGTGTACAGGCTTGACAATGCAACATGGAATGCCCTAGTTTCATTGCGAGATATAAAGTTAAAGACCTAGGTTAATATAAAGTTAAAGACCTAGTGTTAAGCTTCTATACATCGTCGTCTGGCGTCGGAAGTTGAAACTGTTGTTATAACTTCGTCATTTACAACCGGCCACCCTTTAGAAAAGGCACACACGTTACAGCGCGCACTGTCTGAGACCACGTAGAGCATGCACAGATAGTTCGAAAAACATTTCACGTTTATAATTGTTTGTGCTATTTGTAAGCTTCGTCGCCTATGGCGCCCACGGTGAGTATCAGAGTACGTCATTCAGCAGACGCCGAGTGCGTCCTTCACAAACAGTTACGTCTTTCTATCAGTTTCACAAACAGTTACTTTTTTGCACTCCGCGCCTTTGACAAGATGGTGCGTGTGTCTTGCACAGACAGTTAACGTCTTTATGAAGCATATATGAGATGGCCTAAGCTGCTCATTGCCGCTGTGCTGTCTATAACTTAGCAGCTCGAGCTCGACCTAGTCATGGCATACTGGATTCAGTTTAAAATATAAACATGTGCGTATCTGACGAGGCGAGATGTAATGGCGACAACAAATTGGGTATTGACGCAAGCAAAAATGAGATACTCTCTTTTTCTTACCTACGTTGCTGCAGAAGCAGTCAATTCTGACAAAGTGCGCGCTGCACCCTTCCATCATTGATATAACCAACTTCCTGATTTTCAACTTTATTATTTATTCCTTTTTGCTCGCTGCAACTTTTGGGAATGAATCGAGGCTGACTTTCGTTGATGCTCTGTTTGCACACAGCGAAACGCAGCACATGCAATTGCTTTTGAAGCCTTTATTTTTAGACATTTCGTGGCCGCGATTACGACTTGAACAACACAAAGCAAATGCACACAGGAGCGCTGCGGCCCCGCCGACCGATACTTTTTCAAAAAAATTCTGCCGGTAGACGCGAGGGGGCGTGACACTACGAAACTTAGGAATTGGAGGCCAAAGTAGGGCGAAGTGGACTTGGCTTCAACCTCTCTTTCGTGAAACAAGGAGAACTCATTAAAGAGGCACGACCAGCTTTGATGTATGCAGATGATTTAGCGCTTATGGACCACAACAAGGAAGATTTGCAGAAATTGATGGACATCAGCAGTAATGAGGGAGATAGGTTAGATTTCCTATTCAGTAAGAAAAATCAGCAGTCATGTTTCTTTATAGATAATAGAGGTAGCGATCTTAGGAGACTGGAGTTCACGCTAGAAATAACAGATAAATACAAACGTCTGGGCGTATGTATAAGCAATGGGACCAAATACCTAAGGGAACACGAAATATACGTAACAACTAAAGGCAACAGCAATGCAGCAGTGATGAAAAATAGGGCACCGTAGAATTACAAAAGGTATGATGTTGTGAGAGGAACATGGAAAGGGGTCATGATTCCTGGGCTTACGTTCGGCAATTTGGTCTTGTGCATGAGATTAAGCAACGTGGATTAGGTAAGCTTGCTTTAGGAGCTCACGGGAATACACCAAATCAGGGACTACAAGGTGATATGGGATGGACATCATTTGAGGGAAGGGAATCTAGCTGCAAGATAAAATTTGAGAAGCTATTGAGAGAAATGGTAAGGAGCGTTGGGCTAGGAAGGTATTCAGCTACATGTACATGGAGAATGTCGATACAAAATGGAGCAAGCGAACCAGAAAATTGACTGGTAAAGACTTAGAAAACAGCAGGAGGCCAAACCAAAAAGAATTATTGGTTAAGAAGAAGGTGAAGGAAATGGAGACCGATATGCGGAGAAGTGGCATGATTAAGAAGTCCGCACTAGAGATCTATCAAACTTTCAAGCAGGAAATGTCCAAAGAAAGTATTTATGATAATACTCGGTGTAGTTCTCTACTGTTTGAGGCCGGGACGGGAGTACTGCGAACCAAGACATATCGGGCCAAATATGAAAGGGTCAGCACGGTTTGCAGTGCGTGTGGAGAGGAGGAGGTAACTGCCGAACTTTTAATAATGTTCTGTAAAGGGGTTCACCATATAGTTCAGGATGATGGCACAGAGTTATTCAAAGCACTGGGGTTTAGGGACCGGAAGGGCAAAATAGACTTTAAGTGGGTAGAATTTACTAGAAGGAGGTTATCCGATTGGTGACTAAAGTCAAGGCACGAGTGAAAATTAGACTCTTCACTGCAAAGTACCAGTCCTCAACTTTACTATTTAAAGGAAAAAAAAGATAAATATAGTTTTTCGTTAACTAAGTATTACGGCTAGGTGGCATTAGCTGTCAACCGATCTAAAGGGTGCAGCCATATCAATCCATCTATCCATCCATCCATCCATGCGACAGCAAAATACTCATCTAGAGATTGGATTATAGGCAAATGCCTATTTTGGTCCTTGAGTTCCTATCGTGCCATTTTGGTATATGAGCATGAAATAGAGGTTAAGAAGGGCTTTTATGCTGTTCTTATACTGCCTAGAAATGCGTATTTTGGGTGTTTGTGTCTAAATAACTAGAAGTGCCTATAAATGCCAAATTTCCAAATAAGCACCTATATGAGCGCTATTCAAGGCCAAATTCTTTTCGAGCGTGGTGTGAAACCATTATTTATGTAAAAAAGGCAACAATGATATTTACAAAGAGTATAATGTTCAACGAAGACAAAGCTGATATGTTACGAGCGATTGGAGGAGGAGCATGAGGAGTTCAAAAGACGCTATTTCTGCAGCCCTAAGTGAAAGCACGCTCTATTAAAAACCTGGGTTGGTGGATGCTGGAATTGTTGATGGATATGGTGGAAATATTAGTGGATTTGGTGGAAACTGTAGTAGACATAATTGCTGATGACGGCGAGAGCGGAAAAAATGGTGGCAGGTGGTGGTGGTAGTGGCGAGCCTCTGGTGGTGACGGTGTAAAATGCCGGCATAAGACAGCTAGAGGGGAAGCAAATGATGACAGATGGTGGTGGTTCTGGCGAGCCAATGATGGTGATGGTGGAAAATACCGGCTGATGGTGGCGAGGCAAAACGCATTTGGCAGAAGGCTTAGTGAGCAAGGTGGATGATGGTGGCATGATAAAAAAGCACATGTCAGTGTGTGAAATCACTTATTTGTAGTGTTTCAATCTTGAATGCGCTGAGATCTATGTATACGGTCAAAAGAAACAAACGCTGCTAATTAGGCATCTAGACGTTTATCTTTTATTTCTGTGGTGTTAACAACGCTTCAATTTTTGTAGAGCGTAGAATATGTGGCCGTGATTATGTTTACATTTCGCGCACGTACTTACATCAGTTTGACATCCGCTATGTGTTTCTTTGTTGTGATGTTTAGAAGACTAGAGGTGTTACTGTAAACAGAGACAATAAATGTTTTACATCACCGCACAGTTGTCGAAAAATCATTGAGCTCCTTTTTGCAATTTTCCCTTTCAATGATAAAGCAGAACACAGCGGTCACTTGATGTCACCACGCTACAAAGCAACTCTGGAAAATCTCGCACCCTTTATATCTTGAACCATACTTCTAGGTTAAGAAAGTGCGTGCGAATATGCATAGACTTTCACATTCAACATGCGTTAAGACGCACACCAGCGAACTTGACTTTCACTCTTCTGTTCTACCACCATGATTTCCACCAAAGGTTAGTCCTACCAACCGTACTTGTACATCGTTATCGGCCTTTCTGGGTTTTATAATGCAAAATTTTGACGAGTAAAAATGCACCTGTGGCATCATTTACCCAAAATGAAGCCTTTTTATTGTGTACAGTGTCCGCGCTAGAAACGACAAACATCGATGCGACGCGCTTGCAGCACTTCCACCAAATGTACGCTTCCCCTCACCGACAGCCGCCGGTCGCACTTGCCGGCACTTCACTGGCTCTTATGCGAAAACACAGACTCGTCAATTCGTATGCTTACTGGACCAATATTATAGCATAATGTTTCTGGTATGCTGCATTCGTTTTAGCCAAACCGTTATGTAGTTGTCCTTAACGACAAAGCAAGAGTGGCCTGCTGGCACGACTGCGCTGTGCGTTGCGTGAAAAACATCAAAATCATTTGTGTGGGCGTATCTATCGAATGAGCATAGAAGCGTCATAAAGCCTGAACAGATATCGCCCTTTGGAAGGAGCAAGAAATGGATAATAAACTTGGCAGTAACCACCGATAAACTCTACCTGCTCCTCAGTCCACTGAGTAGTTTATTTTTTTTCGTGCGGTTGTAAATTGTGACAAAAACACAGCGCTGTTGCCATTATCGCAGTGGCAATGGTAAGAGGCAGCAGTTGTTTGTGTTTATGAAATGTGCCAATTTTAGTAGCAGGTGAGAATCCCGTCCATCTCGAGAGAGCGACAAACAGAACTGAAGGTAAACAACGAGTTTGTGAGTTGACTACTTTTCAACACCAAAGTTGCCATGTGGCGGTGTGGCGCAGTGATTAGCGTGCTCATTTGTGAGTCTGATGGTGGCAGGTTCTATTCCGCGCTATCGCAGTTTTTTTTCATGTGTGCTTTCTACATAGTTTTTATACAAATATTTCTAATATTTCTTTATTGGCAGTTCATCACGGCGATTCTGACGCTGCTTCGCGTTCCAGCATTGCCTGATGATGCGTGTCATCTACCACCCTTTCCACCATACGCCACTATACACTATGTGCCACAAACATTTCCAGCACCATAATTCACCAAAATGATGGATGGTGGAATCCACCATTCCTATGGTGGACGTATTTTTAATATTGGTCTGGGCGTCTGCAGGAGAAAGTGGAAGGAAAATAAAGATGGGGTAAGGAAATAGAAGTGACGTTTATGGCCGAGGATACGGCGACTGCCTTCTACAGACCTTCCAGTACTTCGAAGAAACTGAAGAGCCGCCCTGAAAACCTGGGTGTTGCAGTGGGACAGAAACAGCAGATTTTTCTGGGCAGCAGTGGGTAGCTGGTGAACGAACTAAAAACCGTGAAGGGCCACTCATAGAATGCTCTTGTTGATTCAGTGGTGGCGAAGGACTCCAACTCTTTATACAGCGAAGCCTAAAAGAGACGTTGCCATGTTTATAATCAACGGTATACATCATCATCATATAATCAACGGCATACATCAACCATATTATTGAATACGCTTGTTTCGTGTGAGATCCCTTGTCATAAGTCTTTAAGTGACAAACATTAAAAAAAATACAGAACAGGGCGTCAAGGTCTGTCCCAAGTAATTACTCAAAAATGACAGCTCTGACAATATGAAAAATCCACTAGGTAGAAAACTGTCATCGCGTCAAAGAGAACAAAGTGTGTCGTGTCAACGAAAGCGTGTTTTTTAACGTTGTAAACCATCTGCTGCAGCGCCTTCGAGTAAAAAATGTTATGTGCACACGGCTTTTGTTTAGTTTGTAATTTGATTTCTAAGCGTCCCTATCTACGCGACATAAAAAGATGTAGTTAGACACTAGAATTTCTTGGGTGCCCAATAAAAAGCGTTTGACTTCGGTGATTTTTTTTAAATTGTTTCGCTACAAGCCAACAAAACATGATGCCAAGATGCAAGCTTGAATGCTTCCCTCACATCCCATGTAGCCATCGCGAGCCTCTTTCCTTCCCTGTTCTCTTCGGTATCAGGGCTGGAAAATCACAGGACGCGTACGCACCAAGAACAACATGTGTAAGCTAGGTCCCGCATGCATGATGTGCCCTAGCCTACTTGTGCACGTACGCCGTACGTGCACAAGTAGGCTAGGGCACATCATGCATGCTAGGGCACAAGTAGGCACAAGTAGGCTACTACTACATTGTACGTGCACAATGTAGTAGTAGTAGTAGTAGTAGTGGTAGTAGTAGTAGTAGTAGTAGTAGTAGTAGTAGTAGTAGTAGTAGTAGTAGTAGTAGTAGTAGTAGTAGTAGAAGTAGAAGAAGTAGTAGTAGTGTATAGTAGTAGAAGCAGTGGTAGTATGTGTGAGTTTACTTAAAAAACACGATATAAATATGAGGGATGCCAAAGTCGAGGCTTCCGCAAATTTTGACCATCTGGTGTTGTTTAACGTGCACTGAAATCGCGCAGTACATGGGCATCTACTTTTTCGACTCCATCTACATGTAACCGCCGCGGCCACAATCAATCCCGTGGCATTCTGGTCAGCAGTGGAGCACCTATAGCGAAAGGTGCACCAAGGCGGACGTGAAACAAGGGTCGATTAGTGAATGGCACCTTGAGGCTATTCAAGACAAAAATAAAAATGATAGCAAGCCGAAATTACGTTTGCGCTCTCTATTACTTTTTCAGCTTTCACTCATTATACTGATCTTGAAAGGGCAGCGTAAGGACAAAGGGAAAAGGAAAACAGAAACAAACAGCGCTGTATTTCTTTTCCCTTTCTCTTTGCGCTTCCCTTTCAAAAGGATATTAAGCAGCTAGCCCAAACTAAAGTACTTCTCAATCATGCTACACAATTCAGAACACACAAATTGCATATACGAAGTAGAGTAATGTCATGTTCAACGCTCTTAATGAGGTGCTGTTTCAAATTAAGGATTTGATCAGAAGACGGGACATTTTTCGTCTCTTTCTCTAGATATAGCTAGCATTTAATGAAGTTTTGATGAAGAGCGTATGGTATGCAACGTCAACCCACCAATGTCAACGTAAGGGAACGACGTAAAAACAGGACCATTCCTTGCTGTACGTCACGCCCTAGATCTTGGAGCGCACGCCCACGAGAAGGGCAAGTGGAATTCATTAGAAGCTCAGAGTTTTTCCACGACATGTAATTTAGCAAATCTGAACAGGAATGATCCAGAATGCCCAGTGCACCAATACGCTTGTCAGCTCAAAACGTCTACACCTATTGAGGGGCCCTTTAATGTGTTCACCGAAAGAGGACAAATTGGTTCCACGCAATTAGACATAGCATCCCTCTCTTCTGGAGTATTGGTGTTCTGGTTATTTGCTCCTGCGCTGGCCTTTCCAGCCACAAAGAAACGAAAGGGATGCAGGAGAGTGTTGATTGAATGTTGGACACTTGACGTACAAGGCTAGACTACAAAACGAAAACCACATAGTGCGAATCGCTAAGGAAATGCATGCCTAGTTCAATCGTTGGTACAGTTCTACCAACTCAAATAATATCATATTTTGCTTCTTGCCGTAAATACAAGTCACTGACGTCGTTGTGTTCGGATATATCAATCTTTGTAGAATTTTATTGTGCCTTTATATATGATTTTAAGGGCCTAAAGAGGTGTTTTTTTTGCCTCCATTTGGCGCCTAAAACAAGCTCTTTAGTGCCTAAAAATTTTGCCTCGACTCATAATACAAGACGTAGCTATATGGGAAAACATCACGGACAAAAGTCCTTTTCAACTTTATTGATTGCCTTGTTGAAATCAACTATTCAATATTTTCTTATAACAACATACAAATTGACGGTACAAGGTGATTGTTTTCAAACGAGCCTATTTCATCGGGCTGAAGTTTTCTATTTTTAGTTTGTCTGCTTCCAGTTCGCTGCTAAAAAACGTTTGATCATAAACCGTTTATGGGAACCTTGTGTAGGTGCGAAGCAGTAAGGTTGCGGGACGTTTACGCTGGGCTTGTCAAGCGAAAGCCAAGTAAAGGCGCCCTTGACAGAATTTCGAATGCACCATCCCATGCCTTCATATAGGGCGTGACCAGTGAACGGTTGTGCAGCGTGAGAAGTCACGTTTTTATTAGCTGCCTGTGTCGGCCTTGCAAGGCGAGAGAGCGGGAGGGGAGTGACAGTTTTGTGGGTTTCTTCCTCGGCCGGCACGAGACGCGAGCATACGCAGTGGGCGAATATGAAGCAACAGCGTTATACAGGATAGTCAAATAGCTGCTTCGCATCTAAAAAAATAGCACAATGTGTTTAACGTGTGCAATAGGGACAGGACATCGCAATCATGCGCAAATCTGAAAGACGAAGCTTCAGGATGCCACAATTTTAGTCTACCGCTACCGCAGCATTGACACGAGGAATGCAAATATTTAGTGTAATGGTCTCAGCAGGAATGCGACTCAAGGGTTTGGCGCGGCAATCAAGCATTTTAGAACAGAAGCTCTTTAGGCTTCCAAACTGCTTTGGAAAATCTCATATGCAGCAATTATGTTGCTGAAACGACCAGCCTGGTTGCAGTGGTGGCTATATAATTTTTCAAACATCACTAAGTGCTGCTATGACTGTGCCATCCCGTCGGATTTACGTCGGTCCTATACTCAGGCTGCATTCGCTCAGGTTAGCCTACGTCGTACATGCCAGGGCTGCCATCTTCAGAAGCACAACCATTACGTCAGCTTGCCGCTTCTGGTGTTGGTAATACCGATGCCGCTGTTGACATCATGTGGCAACTCTAAACCACTGGTTGCATAAAATAAATGCGCCTGTGAAGCATATTTCTGCAGGCACACCACTTGTACGTATTATTAGCGTCGTTCCGTGACATTTCGGGTAATTAAAACGTTTCACTGCAGTCACCTTGTCTCCTCATGTTTTACGTAACACTGATTCCCATTGTGTTTATTATTATCACTGCGAAATATACATTGCCCGTTCTATAACAAGGGGAAGGGGAATTAGTTACCGTCGGTTTCAACAATTCAACCCTTTGTAATGCGCGAAGTGTGACGAAAATTGAATTGCAACAACACCGTCAGCCACCATAGCTACAGAAGATAGAAAACTCGAGTTATACAGTCATTTGGCAATGAATGTGCCACAATACAATAAAAACTTGAGTAAACTGAACAGTCATTACAAAAGTACAGCTAGATTTTTCTTCTGCGTACCATGTGATAAAAAATCTCTGCCATATAAACAAAGAGAATGATGTTATACGAGCTTGCTCAGCAAATGCTCCGTGCGTTTCTTGGCGAAACCATCCTGTGTGAGGGCTTCTTAACGTGCCGGTACATTATGCTTCATTGCAGGCAGCGTTGTCGGGCACGTTCCACGGTCGGCATTGCACAGTGTCGGCCACGTCGATGAGCGCGTTAACCTCCTGTCTCTTTATGCCTAACTGGCTGCTGCCGTGAGTCGAATGTCTAACGCTCATAAATCGCAGACACGGAGCTATCAGGCATATTTACCCCTGGTTGAGAGCAGACATATGAGGTGACTTGGGAAGACATTGGTACCTGAGCACAACACTCATCGTAAGATTTTGTCACGTGCTGTCGCGCCTACGACGTAGTGGACGTGTCGCTAGCGAGTGCGCTGGCCATTAAAAACCAACGCTATGGTTGGCGGCGCACCATCTGGTGGGAATTGTTTGAGTCATTGGTGAGGACATCGTAAGCGGCGACTTGGGAAGTGTACACAGGTAACAATGGTGTACACGTCAGCCGCCACCACCGTACAAGGCGCGAGCGTAGGAGGCTTCCCGAGCAAGCTTCTAAAAGGAAATAAACATTGTAAAAGTTCACAACAATAATAACAGTCAGTGTCAGAAGCGTGATCCACACAAAGGGGTCATGCAAAAAATAGGAAGATCGAAGAAACAGATCATTTGAAGACAAGACATCTGACACGACGTTACGACGTCTGCAGGTAACAATATCATATCGGCGATAGTTTTGGGAACGAGTGGTTTTGATCTCGCAGTTTTCGCTCATCAACCACGCGTTGTGACCTATGCAGAGATAGCATTATGTACATGTCGCTTCGTACAGAATACGTTTCTTGGTATTAGCAATGAAGAGGCTTCAGACGCAGCTTTCTGCTTTGTTCAACAAGTATATCACGTGTAAGGTTTTCTTTGTTTCTTGTTACGCTGAAATTCACTTTTGAAATCCAATAGAGTAGTGGGTCAGTGTTTTTCTGTGAAAGAACTACAGCACCAGCAGCTTCTGGGGGGCGGAGGGGTGGAAGTCGTGAAGGCATGATGTGATTGCCAACGTATACAATAATAAACTACGTAAACCATTATTACTAGGTATCGACATATTCCACCGGACACACGTGACAAAAATGCGGTGGTGCTGTTGTCGGGTGTTTGCTATCGCTTCATAGATGATACTTGCTGGACCTACCGTAGTTGTTGCTGTGTGTTCGCTGGTACGTGCACCGTTTCTGGCCGTACGAAAAAAATTTGTGTAACGGCGAGCTCTCACGGTGATTTGCGCGGGAAGGCATCAAAATGATGGACCAGGTCTTTATTTTTTTTTTTTCATTTTTCTGTTGACGAGTACCATCGCAGATCAGCCGCAGCTGTGAAACGTGAGAGCTTGCCTTTGACGCCGCTTAATCAGCCAGTTTCTTTAGCGGCTTGCCCAAAAAGGATGAGCTTTCTCAGGCATTGGCATAAGCAGTGGAATTACATTTTTTGCCGTGCAGGCGTCTTGATCACGTTTACCTCAAAGCACGTTAACGTTCTCGATAGCATTGCCATATGCGAAGCATTTGTCATGGTTTTTATTGTCCATATAACTTGCCTGAACTAAAGTTGTCACTCGGTCATCCAGCGAACGATTGAGCATGTGTTTCTGCGTGGGTGTGCTTCATTATAGCACAGAGCGAAAGAAAACATAACTAGGACCATGCTTTTTTGAAGATTTGCGGCTCCGTTGACACACCTGGCACCAATGAATCGGGTAGAGCTGTTCTGACTGTGATGCGCTTCACGAGATTTTCACGTCTGTGTGAACTCACAGAAAAGCATCACTCGGCGAATTGCCCAGCCTGTCTGTAGTCCGCACGTATTGTCAGCGTCAGCTTGAGCGTAAGAGTTGAGCCGTGGACGTTACAGGTACGCAACCATGATGTCCACAGCATGTTGTTGAAGCATTATCGCAAACGTATTGCGAATGAAAGTGTGACCGTTATCGCCCTTGTCGTTTGCATGAATAACTTCAGCACATTTCTTATGTGCAAGTTTTTACCGTAACTATTCGTGCTTACCTATTTTTAAATAGCGCATTTGCATGTTGTATCTATAGAGCCTCTTGCTGAACTGAGTCTGTTCTAGCATTGGCACAAATGAAAATATGCACGTGTGACGTAGGCTGCAGTAACGGAATTGAGATTTCGCAAATAAGCCATATTTCTGCCTTTAAGATACTTGATATGTTTTGAT
This sequence comes from Rhipicephalus microplus, assembly GCF_043290135.1. NCBI lineage: Eukaryota > Metazoa > Arthropoda > Arachnida > Ixodida > Ixodidae > Rhipicephalus > Rhipicephalus microplus. The sequence goes on from NC_134702.1 coordinate 216,475,788, forward strand.
GAGGTTCTGAAAGCTGGAGCTACTAGTCAATATCGCTTATATGCTATTTTCAGAATAATCTACAACCACAGCAACTTCCTCTGTTGCGAACAGCGCTTCTGAACATTCTAGAGGCGCCCTGACGCACTGTTTTTGAAGGCATCTTAGGCACCTGCTGCGTTACTTTTCACGTGATAATACAGGGTGGTAGTGCGCTTTTAGCTGGGTTGACTGGGTCAAGCCAACGCAGTGTGGTCTCACTCTGTCCCTACCATGTTTACAAATCTGGTGTAGGTCCATAAGTGGGTGAAACGATAACGTGGCACCGGCAGGATCCGAACCTGCCGCCTTCGAACAAAGCAATTTTTCCGTCCACTTTTCTATCTTCAGCTTTACAGTAAAACTCCTAATACCATTAATCACGAGTAATTCAATACTTGATCAAGTAATAACTTGATTTCAGTCTATGACGACGCACATCGGCTAACTTTGTTACGGGAAGTGACATCGTGTCATGTGTCGTGATGAGAAACACCATTTGATTTTGATTGGCTTGACGCGAGAAAGAGCGTTCAATATTTATATGGTGGTAGCTAGGCAATACGAGTGAATGTTAAAAACAGCAAGAACCTTTTTAATACTTTTTAAGGAGAAATCATACCTGTTTCGAGATGATGTATTTTCATGGAACAACAAACACAACCCTTATCCTGCAAAGGAGTCTATTGCACGCCGGCAACTAAAAGCCGAAACGGATGCCGCGTTTTCACCAAGCCAAAAATGCAACAGGCGGTGGGCGTCGGTGTTGCTGTATAACGATTCTTGCACGCAAGCCGAGAAGTGACCCCGCCCAAAGCGTATGTGTCTACCGTGGGAGCCTCTGCTATCCGATGCACAGGGCGCCGTCAAAAAGAGCAGTGGCAAGGTATTGTGTAAAAGACACCATGAGGTGACGTTTCCAGAATATCCTTATCAGACGCACGCTGTGGTTGGAAGCGGTCTTTGACGTCAGCAGGCAATTTGAATGTGAAAGAGAACGTTTTTCGTCGTCATCTGCTCGAGGTTTGAACTTTGAGGGTTCGTAACTTCATTTTGTGTGCACTAATTTCCACCATTCTTGTTGCATTCGTCTCAGTAATCATCTCTACACGCGTTTTGGTGCTAACTTTATTTATTTATTGATATTGTTGCCAAAGGCCGTTACAGGGTGGGATAAAGAAATACACTTCACTTTTTGACACAAGCACTACAAAATGAAATGAAGAAAGACAACACAAAGGGCCGTTTTAACAGAGGACCAATCCAACAGATAAGTTAATTAAGGTTGACACAGTAGTGGCCAACGATTTCCATGGTAGCCTAACTTCATACAACACACTTGATGAAGGCGATATTATACACATCACAAACTTCAGCGTCGTCACGTAGATTCATACCAACGTCACGTAGAGTTATAGAAAATATACAAAAAGGGAACATTTGTGGGTAGAAGAGGTGAGGTAACAACGCCTAGATATGGTTACCTAGAGGAGTAATATGCCATTACCATCTTTTCAAATTCCTCTGTTGAAATAATTTGAGTTATGCTATGGGGTAGTGCGTTCCAATCGTCAATCGTTTTTGGGAAGAGGGAATATTTAAATGTGTCAACTTTTGTAGGCATAGGCAAAAACTGGTTCATGGCTAGATATAACAACCCGTGAAATACGGGACGTTCTGTTTTCTATGAATCTGTAGGGGTTGAAGTTGACGCAGTTGTTTTTCATTAGGTGTATGAATTTTAATCTTGTCATTTTTCTTTGCAATGAAAGCTCGGGCGATTTCAGTTGAGTCAGCAGTTCGGTCACTGAGTCTATGTGCCTATACTGCAACGCTATATACAGACGCGTGCACCTTGCTGCACGCGTCTGTATTTTATCAATTTTCTTTACTTCGTTTTTTGTATGTGGATCCTATGTTATGCTTCCGTATTCTAGTACGGGACGTAATAAAGTCAGGTATGGTGTTAGTTTAATATCTCGGGAAGCAAATTTCAACTTACGTCTAAGTGACCAAAGTTTAACCTCAGCAGCATTACGTAAGTTAGTAATATGCTTTTTCCAAGATAAGTCCTCTGATGTTTTAATGCTTAAATAATTAAAGTGCCTAAGTTGTGTCAAAGGCTTTCCATCTAATATGAAATTGAGAACTAACACTTTTTTTGTTTTCCTAGTTACGCGTGCGTCTACCGTTTTCTCTTGGATTATTTTCATTTTCCATCGTGTGCACCAATCAGCAATGAATATCAGTGCTGAGGGTAAAGCTAGGTGATCTTCATGAGATGATATTTTAGAATGTATTAGGCAATCGCCTGCAAACAGACGAACAGTATTTTGCTACTAAGGCCACTTGTAATGTCGTTGATATAACAGAGGAGTAAAACAGGTCCTAATACTGATCCCTGGGGGACACCAGACGTTCCATTTAACATTCTCAATTTCTTTTTTCTTTGCCCCACCGCGGTTGTCCAGTGGCTAAGGTACTCGGCTGCTGACCTGCAGGTCACGGGATCAAATCCTGGTGGCGGCGGCTGCATTTCAGATGGAGGCGGAAATGTTGTAAGCCCGTGTGCTCAGATTTGGGTGCACGTTAAAGAACCCCAGGTGGTCAGAATTTCCGGAGCCCTCCACTACGGCATCTCCATAATCATATGGTGGTTTTGGGACGTTAAACCCCACTTATCTATCAATCAATCATCGATTTCTTTCCTTTCACCTCCACGTATTGTGTCCTTTCAGCTAGATATGATTCAATTCACTTATATTATGACATATTTACTCTGAAATCAAGTAATTTACCAATTAAATGCGAGTGGAAAACGCGATCGAATGCTTTCGGTAAGTCTAAGCAAATTCCGTCTATTTGACCTCTTTCATCAATTATTTCAGCAAAATCATGCACTGTTTCAGCAAGTTGCGTCATTGTGGAGAAGCGTCTTCTAATCCATGCTGGTTAGGATTTAACCTGTTTGAGCTTTCGAGAAAACTAAACAAGCTTTTTGATAATATATACTCGAATATTTTACAGCATGCGCATGTAATGTATATTGGTCTGTAATTTTGTACTTTATGTTTATCACCTGATTTGTGTACTCGTACGACTCGCGCTATAAGCCAATGATGAGGTAACTTATGCTGATCAAGATACGCATTAAAAATCATCAGTAAATATTCAGCAATTCATTCCGCACATCTTCTCAGGAATTCATTAGGAATGCCATCCGGGACAGGCGACTTTTTCGCATCAAGATTTAACAGGAGAGTAAGTAAGGCTGTCCCGAAAGTGTCGCTGGGTCCCTCTAAAGCTAGGGCGCTTACTGTCACTGTGTGATTTTACTTATCCTTTTCAGTCACGGTGTGCACAAATGAAGGTACACACTTCAATAGCGCGTCACGCAGCACGTGTTTGATCAAATGACTTGTACGTTAATGTGCACATTGGAGCAGGCCTCCTGAGTGGACAAGTGGCGTTTATTTAACATCACCATGCAGTGTATTGCTGCAGAGCATCTTTTTGCTGGATGTAATACCATGTTGGACGATTGTTCGACGTGACGAATTCCAAGACCTACGTGAAAAGCACTTTTTCTTCGCTCGAAACGAGTGCAGCCCAAAAACAGTGTATGTATTTCAAGCCTTAGAGCGAATTCTTTATATGCAAGTACTGAAGCTGACTAGTGGCAGAATAATCAGGTATTTAGTTACACACTCATTAACTTTAATCACTAAAGCTCACACGACACAACACCTTCCTTCATTTTGTGTTTGGAATGTTACACCAAGGGCCTACACTCTCAAAAAACCACACTGCGTTGGCTTAGCTCCGTTAAGCAGAACTACTGATATTGTGCACGTCAACAAACTGCGTCGCTACTATTGTCCCAATAAGTTGACGCTCTCTCGGGGGGAGGGGAAACGTGTGACGCTTCACAAGTGAATGTGGGAAAGAAAGAGGAGGAAGACGAAGGGTCAGAATAAACTGGTGTTCTGACTGACGCCATGTCTCATCCGTTACATACATACATGCAAAAAAAATGGAAAAATTCGAAGTGGGGAGGGGTTTTAAACCCCACCCCTCCCGTGTCTCCGCCATTGGAGGACGCATCGGTGTATCATACATTAGCAGAGCTACATGAAAGTAAATGTTCTCACTTGTTTGGTATATGCACACTATCAGTCAGCATATCCGACAGCGAGCATTTAAATATTATTGAGTGTTCGCTGAAAGATTAGTATTATTCTTATTGTTGCACACATGTAGACTACTTCTCTCTAGAATGCCAAGACACTCGAGTGTATTTGAAATGAATGAATGAATAAATGAATGAATGAAGCCTAAGCACGTCCAAAAACAATAATCGTCATCTATATTGCGTTCCATCGTTGCGCTATCGCCCCGCGCCCTGTTCATTTCGGTCATGATTGGCGTGCCCATTATCAGGGTTGCATTGCATTCTCAATAGGAAAGTGGCCAGCGCCGAGTTTTCAAGAAAGGAAGCGCATGCCTGATGACGATTATTGTTGGGGGACAAAAAGACATTCTTTTTACTCGATATTTTTTTAGAGTGTAGGAATTGTGCTACGCGAATTTGACACGTATCTGAGAGTGCATCATATTCATGATGGAAGGGGTAATTCCCATTTTATAAGTGTCATTTTACGTTCATTCTAACACACATTGCAAGAGATAGCATGAAAGAAAGAAAACCGGGTGAGTAGCCTAGTAGTGAAGACATTCGCTTTCGGAGCATTAGGATAGGGGTTGTAATCCCAACATCGGAAAACTTTCTTTGCTTACTTTATTGATGCCGAAGGCTTTATCGGTGTGACTGCAGCTGCTCGTGGCCCGGAAAACGACGCAGTAGCTCCGCTGCATGACCCTACGACAGTGTGCGTTATTTACGTAAGTATCTTTATGTATGGTTCGGCAGTTTTGCCTGACATATAGCGAGCTCTACCTCACAAGAAGTAGTGGAGTCACACGTCGCAGAGCTAGCATCTCGGAGAAGGCCTCGAAGTTGTAATACTGAGGTGTCAGTTGTGGGCTATCGCTTGACTCGCGTAAGGTTGTTCGCTAGCCCGTCCATCCATTCGTTCGCAGCTCACGCTTCGTATATGTTTGAAAAGATGAGCTAGGTCATTCCTCATAGCTGAGCTAAGCCGCTGCAAATGACTATCATGTATTGTCTGTGTGGATTTTCCCGCGCAGAGTGCTATTTTACGAACTCAACGATAGTGAGGTCACCGCCACCAACAATTATCAAATTGTAATTGTTAACTGAGATGGCGTTCCCGTGTATTTATAAAGGTGCGCAGCTAGTATAAAAGAAACTTTTTTCCAGAAAGTTTCACTGTATACAGTCTACGCCTGCTACAATCTCTTTACCAGTGCGCGATTATGACTGAATATCAGTTGTAGTGACTCAAGTCCATAAAAATGTTATACGAATCGAATCAATATGATCATTCTGCTAGCGGTGTTGACAATTTATGCTCAAGATTTTTTCAAGAAACTCAACTTAGTTCATCTCTTTTTTTAGGGAAATATCTCAGCAGTTTCTGAATGAAAGTCTGGTAGCACGTGTTAAAAAAACGTGAACGTGGTTCTTCAAGCTAAGTCAGGTCATAAACATATTCTCATAAAGTACACGCCTAATTCACTTACATTTATTAGATATAAATTTTTGAACACATAATCTTCTCTAACATTGTGATCTTTCTCCAAACTCGTTCTATAGGAAGGCAGAGTATATATTCAGAAAATATTTCTCATGTCAAACATGTTGCTTTTTTTTACTCATTCCTTACATGATATTCAAGGTCAGGGTTCATTGGCCAGGTGCATTTGTTAGATTTCGTAAAGGCTATTGACAAGGTTATTTATCAATTTATCAATTATTAGTACAAAAGCTTAGAAGCCGTACTGCTGGTAGCGGCAATTTCAATTGGATTTAGGTTTTCATATTTAAATACTCAATCACTCGCAAGTTGCTGTTGCTAATAACTACAGCTAACTCTCTTCTCTGGTCACTTTCGGTGTACTCCAGGGCTTTGTTTTGTGCCCCTTGATATTCCTTATTGATGTTAACGGTTTATCAGGTGGTAGGTTTTTGTAGACGATTACGCTGTTTACCGGGCAATAGCATCTTATTCTTACTCTAGTTCTTCGCGGACTGACTTTTTGATATTGCTAGCTTGGCCAGACCTTGACTAATAAAGCTCATCAGAAAGAAATGTAAATGTTACGCATTTCATGAACTACTGGACAACCTTCTAACTTCAGCTTTAATGACGCTGCTCTAAAGTTTGTAACTCCATGTAAATACTTGAAAATTCTAGCAACATTGCACTTTAGCTGAGAGCATCACATCAACTACGTTAATATGATTAGCAAACTTAAGCCAGAATATCTACGATACAACTTTAGTCACGCATCAAGGCGTGAAATGAACCAAGTACAATACACTATATTGTCCAAAACTCAATTAAGCATGCTCACTTGTGATCATTTTGAACTATAATGAACTCACTCACTTGAATTAGTACAGAATCAAAGGACTGTTTGATGCCTCACGTCCCATGGTCCTTTCATTTACATCCATTCGTGATTGCGCCTCTGACTGCATGGACACCATTGAGTTCCTGAATGTAAGAATGTAAGCGCTGGAAGCATTACGCCTATTCCTAGATTTCGAAGCACTTCGAACCTTTATTATTCACTTACACTCCGTGCTTCCCAATACTGCTGATGTTTTTTCCTGTACCTCCATGTATTTATCTGTCTCATATACCCATACTCCGAGGTACTTCTACTCACTTAACCTCTGTATTCTTGGCCCTGTATAGAGACCGCCTGGTCTTCGTGATCATTGAACACTGTCAATCCACACCTTGTTCAACTAAATCCTAGTTCTAGAGCCCCACCTTCCCTTCCACATGTATCTGCCAGCCGCTGTTTATCGTGTCCACTGTTCGCAACTGGGATAATATCATCTGCAGCAAATGTACCTGGAAGCTTCTGGTCAACTATCACGCCAGCCTGTTTTTGTGAAAAAAAATGTTGCTACCGTCTAGCGCCTTCTCCCTCCTCACCATGTACAGCATAAATAAAAACAGTGACAAAGTACATCTCTGTCTCAGCCTCTTGTTAATTTCAACGCTGTTATTGCTACTTATTTTTTCCCATTCTGTGCAAACTGTACTTTCTCAACATATCTCTCTCAAAAGCTTTATGTTGTCATCACCTATGCCTACTTCATTCAATATGTCTCACGAACTTTCCCAATTAACGTTGTCATACGGCCCATGTATTGTCCAGTCAAGCTACGTATAAGGCCTGCTTTCTATTTTAGATATTGCTATACACTGAGCGAAAACAAACAGGTTATCGTCAGACCACCTGTCCATTCCGAATGCGTTCTGAAGTTCTCCGAGAATAATACTTTGCTCTACCCACGTTTTTTTTATATTTACTGTCGACCTATCCAACCTGTATATCACAGACTAAACGGTTGGTGGTCTATACGAGTGAATGCTAGCCTTTTCTTTCTTGCCTATATATCTTAAGTTCGTTCTACGTTTCTCTTTTATATTCCCTTCTTCTGTGAGAACTTTTCTACAAATTTAACCAGTGCTTGATTAGTGCTATGTCCTAGTTCTTTAATGAGGCGGACAGAAACCCCACATACGCCTGGAGTAGTGTCCATAAAAATTTTTCCTTCGGCCTTCCCTTCTTTAGCCCGGAGCAGTGCGCGTATAAATTGTTCTTTCGTACACCGAATGATCACTGCTCCTAGCTGCCGCGGCAGGAATCTGTCATGTTTTGAACGGCATGGGGTTCTTTTTCGAAGATAAATACCGTAGAGGCTAGAATGCCTAAACTTGTCGAAAGCACACGTTATAGGAGCTGTGCTGCAGATCACAAATGCGGCATCACTATTGTTGCGCTTCCGAGTTTGTTCCCACGATGAATGAAGTTTCCACAACGAGAAACCACCAACGGTAGCTTCCATTCTGTGGAAGCTACCGATAGCTCACCCTGTTTCTAGGAACAAAAAAAAAAAGATCTACATGAAGATCTGCTAATGTCTTTATCATTATGCTACACAATAATTAATATAACAAAGGAAGGGGAACCAAGAGCTTATTTAGTTAACTGTAGAATCAGTTAAGCAACATATCTTCAATTAAAGGAAAGCATGGAAGAAGATATTTATATTATAATTAGGCGCTTTAAATTGTCGCGCACTACATTATATAAGACTGACTAGCAATGGCAGGACCAGCGCAAATCTTGAGTAGCTGAATTGTCTTTTTTTACATGAGCAGCCGTCTTCGCTTTTGCACACTGCGGCGATTTTCTCTTCGAGAACAGAGTCATTTTAGAAAACTTATCGGCAGAACACCATGACACAGTGTATGATGGTGAGGTTTTAGCATTTCCATATGCACAGTCTCATGTCTCAAGATTGTTGATCAGTGCAGTGAAAGAAACCTCAAGTTTCTTTATGACCGGGGCTAGCTCAAGGAGTCCATAGCCATATAACTCAGTCACGAGCATACGATGCTAAATGGCTTCAATACATATCAATGGTGTAGATATTTGACGATGCCTGCTAACAGTGGTGTGAGATCGGTTTCTCTGGCGACCTCCTTCAGCGCATAATAGCTTCAGAAACTCCCCTCGACTCACTCACCTAAGCGTGGAAAACAAATATAGCGCATAACGTACTGGGGGGCTCGAGTACTTATAGGCAGAAGACAGGAAAGAGTCCACTCGTACTATGCGTAGCAGTGTTTTGGGTGTATACGTTGTGGAGAGAGTCACACGGTTCCCGTCTTAGTAATCGGTAGTGATGTACAGACAAATTTTTTTTTGAAAGGGAACGCGTGGCCTGCGCAATCCGGCGGGTGCTGGCAGCGTGTTCAAGCGGGAGGGGGTGGAAACACAGTCTTTTTTCGCGTCATCTCGCGGCGAGAGAAACAATCATTCGTTACTGACATGGAACCAGCGGCAAGATTGCGACCCCATCACCCTTCAAGATGATCACGCGAGAGCCGGTAATCGGCTTTAAGGGGGAGGGGTTCCAATCTTGCCGTTCTATATCAGCAACAAATGGTTGTTTCGCTCACCGCGAGATCACGTGAAAAGAGACTGTGTTTGCTCTCGCTCCCGCTTGAACACGCTTCGAACAGCCACCGGAACGCGCAGGCCACGCGTCGCCGTGTTTCCTTTCGAAAAATTGACACTGTACATTGTCGGCATATTACCTGATGTTCGATTAGATATTTCTTTAAAACTGAGTGTTTCATGTTTGTAACATTTTGTGTTCCGCTGAAAGACCTTAGCTCCAGAATTACTTGACGACGTCCGACAAAAATACACGCCCTTCAGTCATTGAGCGGCTCCTGTATTGCCCGTGCCGTAGAATGACTTGGTGTGCGTAGACTGTGTGAATTAGGGAGCAGGAGGGGTGGCCACCCTCCCCTTGACACCTAAGAGGAGGGTATAAAATCTACTACATCTATTGACTAGAGCGTAGGGTGCCCTTCTGATCACCTGAATGGGGGAAGGGGGGCGCAAAATCTACCCCATCAATTCATTTATCAAAAAGGGAAGCCTGTGATGAACCACTGCCCCTCCCCCCCCCCCCCTTGAACGGAAACCCTGGGTACGCCTATAGTGGTCTGCAATAAGAGGCAACATTTCTAGCCGTCGCAGAAGGCGATGGTGAAGTCTCCGCTTAGCGTGTGATCGATGACAAGAAATATCTATTGTTTGGTAGCAGGAGCAATAAGAAGCATACAAATTATCGGCGGCGTAGACGAAAAAGCTGAGAGAGTATCAGTGGTCGTTACGGAGCAAGGAAATGGCTAGCGGGATCATTTCGGCGCCGTGTACGACGCAACAGTTGTAGCGATGAACAACAGGGGCGTAGCCACAAAATTTTCTTTCCGGGTGGGGGGGGGGCGGTAGTTCAACTAGACTTTATGTATGTTTGTGTGTGTGTTCGCGTGCATGCATGTACATGTGACGCTTCACAAGTGAATGTGGGAAAGAAAGAGGAGGAAGACGAAGGGTCAGAATAAACTGGTGTTTGACTGACGCCATGTCTCATCCGTTACACTAAGTCGACAGGATCTACCGCAGCAACATCATGAGCCCACCAAAGAAGATGATCAGCCTGCCGAAATACACCGGAGCTGAAGACGACGTCCCTGTTGACAAGTGGTTGCACCTCTTCGAAACGAAGGCGAGCAACGTCAGCTGGTCCGAACGAGATCGCATCGACTGCATCAGCGAGTACCTGGAAGGTGAGGCATTCCGCTGGTACCTCACCGAGATTTTCGACGCAGAAGATACGTGGAAAGGCATCAAAACAAGCATGATATCACAATTTTCTACACCTGTTAGCGAGCCTTTCCGCCAATTCATACACTGCAGGCTCAAAAGAGAACAGCGCATCAGGCACTACTACGAAGAGAAGACACACCTTGGTCGCCTCGCAGACTTAAAAGACGTTCACATAGTATCAGGATTGACTGGTGGTGTACCTGAAGAGATCGAAAGGCGCCTCGCTGGATTGACGCTCACAACCCCAGCCAAGTGGCTTACTGCTGCGCTTCAAGCGGAAGACTCTGTCCACAGAGATGCTTCCCAACACTCGTCAAAACGGCAGCTCATGCGTCGAGAGCCTCATTCTACGCGACCATGGCTCCCTACAAGATTGATGCGCACCCCTCACAGTGAGTGCCGACATTGTGCATCTGCTGGTTTGCCGAATCAGTTTCACTGGCACAATGAGTGCCCTCGTCGTGAAATGGTGTCTGCTCTAACTGACAACCAGGGAAACGAAGAGGGCGGCCCAAAGGCTCATTAATACGTTTTGGTGCACTTGTGAACGGACACATGGTGAACGCAACTCTGGATACAGGAGCGACTATTACCTGTATCAATGAAGTTGTGTTCAAAAAACTCAAGCTGCAGTTGCTCAAGGATTCATGCATTAGTGTCCAACAAGTCACCTCAACCACAAAAACTTTGGGCCGCGTACGCATACAGTTGGAAATAGGGAAGTTAAAGCGGGCAGTCCAAGCACACGTTCTACCAGGCATGAAGACTGAATTCTTGCTAGGCCTGGACAACGCCTCCTTTTTCAACCTATCACTGGATTTAAACACAATGACTTTGTTTCAAGACAACAAAGCTTTGCAGAATTCTTTTCAAACACAAAAGTGTGTCTTCAGCGCCGATACAACCCATCTCCAAGCCGTTGATGTCACGCACCTTCCACCATCGCAACAAGCTGCTTTGAGAGAGGTGCTTCACAATTACGAAGACATTTTCTCAAAGTCTCAGGTGGACTTCGGATGTATCGCGGAGGAACGACACTGCATTGCCCTCAGCAACAACGTGCCTATCCACAGACCACCGTATCGATGCTCCCTGGCAGACAAAGAGGAAATTGTCAAGCAAGTGGACTTACTTCTCAAGCAAGGTGTAGTGCGTCCATCTTTTTCCCCATACGCGGCTCCAGTCATTCTTGCAGAGAAAAAAGGTGAAAGACGCACACGTTTATGCATTGATTATGGAAAGCTTAACTCTGTCACTGTGGCTGACTACCAACCTATTCCGCGTATAGACGATGTTCTAGACTACCTGGGAAAATCGAAATATTTTTCGACATTGGATATCACATCAGGCTATTGGCATGTCAAAATGAACCCAGAGGACATCCCAAAAACAGCTTTTGTCACGCCGAATGGCCATTATGAGTGGCTTGTTATGCCTTTCGGTTTGAGAAATGCTCCTGCTACATTCGAAAGAGCTGTGAAATCAGTTATCAGAAAACATAACTTAAAGAATGTCGTTAATTATTTTGATGATATCGTAGTCTTCTCCGACACATTTACTGAGCACCTACAGCACCTCCAAGCTCTCTTGCATGCCCTAAAAATGGAGAATATAAAACTTAAATTGAAGAAATGCCATTTTGCCCAAGATTCTATTGAATATCTGGGTCACAGAGTGTCGCACGGTACAGTGTCGCCTATACGAAGAAACATAGAAGCTGTTTTGCGATTCCCAAGACCGAAATCCCCGAAAGAGCTTCAGCGTTTTTTAGGCACCACCAACGTTTACCGCCAGTTTATACCGCACTTCAGTGACATAGTTTTCCCACTTACGAAGCTGTTGGAGAAGGACACACCATGGGAATGGGATTCCTCATGTGAACAAGCCTTTGCGAACATGAAATACTGTCTGACCAAAGAACCCATTTTACGAATTTTTTCTTGCGAGAAACCATGCATTCTTTATTGCGACGCATCTAACGTAGGCGTAGGTGCAGTTCTGAAGCAAAGAGATCATGATGGTAAAGAACACCCCGTTGCCTATCACTCGCGTAAGCTACTCGCGCACGAATTAAATTATGCCATTACAGAGCTCGAATGCCTCGCTATAATTGACGCTGTTGACAAGTGGCACTGCTACTTACATGGACGACCATTCACTGTTGTCACCGATCATGCTGCTTTACAATGACTCAGAAACATAAAAAACCCACATGGCCGGCTCTTTCGATGGTCTTTGAAGCTGGCGATGTATGACGTTAACGTTCGACATCAAAAAGGCAGCGAAAACGTCGAGGCGGACGCATTTTCGCGAAGCCCTATGGTTCAACTCCTTTCATTACCAGAACTTCAAACTTACCAGGATGACCACCCTCGCTGCAAGTACACAACGGAAAACGGGGTCACTATCGTGACACGTAAGGGAATTCGCAAAGTGTACGTTCCTCTCAAGCTTCGACTGGGCCTTCTGCAGAAAGCACACTGTCAGTTCGGACACGTCGGAGTAAAGAAAACTCTGGGCTTGTTGTCATCATCCTACTGTTGGCCGGAAATCATCACAGACGTTTCATCCTACGTCCGCCACTGTGACATATGTCAGCGTTGCAAGAAGCAAGGAAAAATGCAATCAAGAACACGCTTGCCTATCATGAGAAGAACAAGATAATCTACGACAAAAAATTCCTACCACAAGATCTCCAACCTGGTGAATTGGTCCTCTACGAAACACCTTGGCACCCGAACAAAGGAAAGCTCAGTTCAGTCATGGAAGGACCTTACACAATTCTTCGCAGAGTCTCTCCTGTGAACTATGAGATCGACCGATGTGTAGCTCCGTTAAGCAGAACTACTGATATTGTGCACGTCAACAAACTGCGTCGCTACTATTGTCCCAATAAGTTGACGCTCTCTCGGGGGGAGGGGGAAACGTGTGACGCTTCACAAGTGAATGTGGGGAAGAAAGAGGAGGAAGACGAAGGGTCAGAATAAACTGGTGTTCTGACTGACGCCATGTCTCATCCGTTAGATACATACATGCAAAAAAAATGGAAAAATTCGAAGTGGGGAGGGGTTTTAAACCCCACCCCTCCCGTGTCTCCGCCATTGGAGGACGCATCGGTGTATCATACATTAGCAGAGCTACATGAAAGTAAATGTTCTCACTTGTTTGGTATATGCACACTATCAGTCAGCATATCCGACAGCGAGCATTTAAATATTATTGAGTGTTCGCTGAAAGATTAGTATTATTCTTATTGTTGCACACATGTAGACTACTTCTCTCTAGAATGCCAAGACACTCGAGTGTATTTGAAATGAATGAATGAATAAATGAATGAATGAAGCCTAAGCACGTGGTACGCTCACCGAAAATGTTAAGGCTGATACCTGATTGACCTCTTGACAATCTTTTGTCGCATCAAATAAACAGTTTTTAGGAAAGGATTTGCAACTTGATGGATCACTCATGTAAGCAAACTTGTGGATTATCATTTCACAATGATGGGGCCTTGATGATCCCCATCATAAGCAACATGACTAGGCTAATTGTAGGGTACATGCCACTCCCATGTTTCTCCAATCAACCCTGTCTTGTGCATACTACGCCCACGTTAACCCCTGAAGCGTATGAATGTCACCTGTCAATTCAACTTCCTGCTTCCCATTTTGGCGCTTGCCTTCTGCTACAATCCATGCTCATTTGATAGCCACCACTTATCTGGCCTTCTTGCTACATTCTTATTTTTGACTAAGATAACATTACCCCTCATCTGTTCTCTCTCCTACTCTGCTGTATTCTTGCTCTTGTTAAAGTTACACCTATCATATATAATATCATGACACGCGGTGTTGTACATAATTCAAGTTGAACGGTCTTCGCCTTATCGTAAGGCTTCTGGTTTGCTTCTGTATAGGTACCGGTATATTGCAACCGTTATATCTTTTCTTTTACCATATAGTCGTTAAAAGACCATTCATTATTTTGTCACGTGACATGTCACATGTCATGTGAACGAAACTACGGCAAGAGCCGCAGGATTATGAAATGTAAATCATGACATTCATGACACACAAGTCATTACTTTCGTGTTATAAAAAGTCAAATATGGTCATCCTACAGTCACATTATGCCATTCCAAGTTTGGTATCAATACCCTCATCGAAACTGCCAGGAGAGCTAAAGGTCAATGGCGGCTAGATAGATAGATAGATAGATAGATAGATAGATAGATAGATAGATAGATAGATAGATATGCTTAAAGTCACCGAAGATTGCTAAGAAATGCTTCGCAATTAAAAAATATACGAAAGTAGTGTTATTCGCGTTAATGGGCAGGCTCCTCTACCGAGTTTGCCCTCGCGTGCATAGCAGATAGTAAGCGACGCTAGTTGAGGGGCTGCCTGGCTCCTGGCCGCAAAGATGGGCTTGTGCTCATCTTTTTGGTAGAGCTCGTTTGGGCGCCGCGGTTCAAGGTGATGTGGCGAAAGAGTGGTTGAGAAAGAAAAAAAATTATGAGGAGTCACGTGAAATACGATGATGTGACGTGTATCTAAGCAAGTGGCATTCCGTGACAATAAAAATGGCAGCATATTCACGGGGTGAAAGATGGAGAGTGGGGTGAAGCATCCGTCCGTCCATTCGTTCTTGCTTCCGTCTGTCCATGCGTCCGCCTGTGTGAGCGACCGTGCGTCCATTCGCCGGTTCGTGGGTGCGTCTGTTCGTGCGTCCGCACGTCCATCCATGCGTCCGTCTATGCGTTCGTCCATGTATCCGCCCCTGCGTTCATCCGTGCGTCCATCCCTGCATCTGTCTGTGTGTCCGTTCGTTCATGTAGTCAACACTCCAAGTACCACCATCTCGCATTGTTTCATCATATATTCCGCATATAGAAGCACCACCATCCAGCGGACATTCCAAGGACTAAACGAGAGATGGCATACGCACACTATCTTACGGCTTGTGCTTCGTGTCTACTTCCCACCTTTAACCAGCTCGAGTTCATGGTATAAACTATGTCACTGTATCCATGGCACTGCGGCCCAACGCTCGCTAAACCTTTAAAACCTAGTAGGTTACGCCTAGCGAGTATAACGTAGCAACCCTTTTTTGTCTGATAGTGCTCAATGTACATGCCAATGGCTGCGCGTGGGAAATGAGAGACAGGAGAATTCGGCTTTTAGTTAACGTTCACGCTGCAATTTTTTATCAAAAGCGCACGAGAAAAATCTCCCACCGGCACCACCTTTCAGGTCAATGCGTAAGGCATGTGACCTACTACGACGAGGGACGAACGGGAATAAAATGAAGGACATGTTCGTTCAGACTACTAAATTGATGCAGCAGCAGTTCACCACAATACAACAGCAGATACAGCATCAATTAGGCACTATGCAAACGCGCGTAGTGGAGCTTGAAGCGAAATTATCGATGGCAGTCAATCTATATAGCAGAGGTTCGCAAAGAAGCAGATGAGGGCCTATTAACACGACTACAAAACCTTGCAGCCGGCAAGCGGTAAGTGAGTCGAGCGAAATCACTGGAAAGCCGTAATACCACCATGGCTAGTCACAACACGTATTCTATCTAGCAAAGAAATTGCAGGGGTTATACTAGGAAACAATGTCATTTACAGCAATACCTTATCAACAAAAAATTTCGATATAATATTATTAGAACTAATGGGAAGGCAAAATTGTCTGGCTACAATACAGGCCTTACAATGGTGCCACAAGAGAGAGATCGGCCGTTATTACGCTAGTCGGAAGACATCTTACGGCCGTCCAGCAGGATAGAAAGTTTAACGAAATCGAACGCACTTTAATACAAAGTATTACCTACTCGGAATGTTGCCAGCAGCCTTTTTGTCCTGAATGTTTACGGCAGTCCACGACGCGAAGAAAGATTCGGCCCGCTGACTCGTAAAACGATCGCAATCGCGAACAAACAGGCTGTCATAATTGCCGGGAGTTTTAACGCCATACGCATCGCTAGGGGCTACCGATTGAAAAATGTCAAAGGGAGGAGGAACCTGACCTGTAGCTCGACGGCACTGCAAGAGGTGCTGACCCTCATTAGCGACCTCTCCTTATCAACGCGAAAAGGTAACAGCGTTAACGTAGAAACCGTACCGGACTAAACCTTTACGAAAAACATTGTCGATTCACAGTAGATGAACACGCAGCAAGATCTTGGTAGTGATCATTTCATAATAGAGATTGAAGTCAGAGCAGGACCTGGCCAGACTAGAGGCAAACAGCTTAAAATGGTCGAGTGGGACGAATTCACCAGAAAAAAAAGTCGAGAAAATCAGAAGAATCAATTATTGATATTCGCGCATAGACCGACTCGCTGAAGCGGAACATTGCCGCGGTGACGCAACTAGTTCCGCCGGAGGCAGAACTTGAAGTTTTAGACAGCAGACACGTGTAGGAGGCCAAACGCAGTTTGCAGGCAAGATGGAAAAGGCAGAGGCACAACATACCATTTAGGAAAACGATCGTAAAGCTAAATAGGGACATCAACAGCCATGCGCAGCAGCTGTACAAGCAACAGTGTGAGAACACCTGTGGTAGCATGGAGAACCAACCACGGTTCGCAAACACGTGGACCTTACTTAGGTACCTGCTAGATTCGGATGAGAGGGAAACTACTCACACACAGAATATCAACAGAATCATACATGCGTTCGAAGGCTACCAGCTGGATATATTACAAGAGATTACTGAGCGGTACATCAGTTCTACCTGGTCGCAAGTGCACCCTGATTACGGAGGTGCAGTCAACGAAGTTCTAGACGAACCGATATGCGAGTCAGAGATCAGGGCAGTATTACAAAAGCTTAACACCACATCGGCTTCCGGGCCCGACGGGATTACAAACAAAACACTGAAGAATCTAGACGATAAATTGACAAAATGCTTACAGTGTTTGTCAACGCAAGCTGGGAAATAGAAAAGGTGCCCCAACATTGGAAAACTGCTCAAATGGTGCTGATATCGAAGCCGAGTACGCGACCGCAGCTAGAGAACCTCAGATCAATTTCGCTGACTTCATGCTTGAGAAAGGTAATGGAGCGCGTGGTCCTCACCAGGCTGACCAACAGCCTCGAGGACTGCAACCTTCTTCCCCACTCAATGTTGGGGTTCAGACAAAACGTCCCCGTGCAGGGCGCGATGCTACAGATAAAACACCAGGTAATAGATAGCCCTACGAGGTCAACCAAGGTCATACTTGGCCGGGGCATGAAAAAAGCCTTTGTCAACGTAACGCATGCAACCGTACTGGTCAAAATACAGGAGCTAGGTCTAGGCGAAGAAACGTACCACTAAGTTCGAGATTTTCTCACGAATATAAAAGCCAAGCTTACTTTCGGGCAGCTCAGTTCCGAGGATATATAATTGGGTAGCACCGGTACACCCCAGGGATCAGCCATATCACCCGTGCTTTTCAACATAGTTTTCGTGGGTTGCCAGCCAAGTTACAAGAAATCGAAGGGCTCCATCACGGCCTTCACGCCGACGACATCATGTTGTGTCTTACGCAGAGCTGCGACGGGTCAATAGAACAGACGTTGCAACGTGCAATCGTGACCATTGAGCGATACTTACAGAACACCAGCTTGAGCTACTCTGCGGAAAAATCAGAACTTTGCTTTAAAAACACACGCTAAGAGGCCGCAAGCCGAACGGCAAGGTAAATGATGATCTCGATAGACGTACGACTAACGACATCCGAGGGGCTACGCGTGCCAAGAGTAGATAATATATGTGTTCTCGGTTTACACACCGCGGCAAATGGCCACAATAGGGAGACCATAAGAAGACTAGAAGGCACAGTCGCTTAGACTATCCGACTACTAAAACGCATAGCAAACCGACACAGCGGGATGAAAGAGGGCAACATGATCAGACTAGTTCAAGCCTTCGTGATGAGTCAAATACCGTACGTAGCAACCTGCCTCAAGTGGCAGGTAGAGGAAAACACAAAGATGGAGAGCTTAATCAGGAAGGCCTACAAGCAAGCGACAGGTCTACCGATGAACGCGAGAACGAGTAAATTACTTGAGTTGGTCCTCCACAGCACGCTGGCCGAATCTACATAGGCACAGACCATAGCGCAGTACGAGCGCCTTTCCAAAAGCAGAACGTGCAGACACATACTAGAGAGATCAGGAATTAGATATCACGCTCAGCACGTTGTCAAACTCGATGTACCAAGCAACGTAAGGGATAGGCTGGTCATCCTTCCTTTGCCGAAGAACATGCACCCCGAATACCACTAGGGTAGACGGGTAAAGGGAGCCCAGGACATGGAGAAGAAGTATGGCAAATGAAGAGAGCCAGTGTTCGTGAATGCGGCCAGATATGCGCGCAGGCGCGTCTTCACGGCCACTGTAATAGATCATCAGAACGTTTGCAAGGTCAGCGTCACGGTACGCAAGGAGCACGTGGAAACAGCAAAGGAAGTGACCGTCGTCCTCGCAGTGGCCACCACCACGGCCGAAGTGGTTATCAGCTACTCTCAGACGGCAGTCCGCAACTTCAGCAACGGCTGCGTCTGTTGGAGGCGTTACGAATTCTACTTGTGGGCAAAATTGAAAACGGGGATCTTTAAGTATTATAGGTACCATCCCACACTTCCTCCCTCACCGGCAACGAGGCGGCGCACGGGGCGGTTCGAGGGCTTACGGACCGAGCCGCCACCATCACCACCACCGCCTCGGCCACAACGTCGGGTGAGGAATGGGAGTGGGAAGATCGTCTCACCAGTTTGAAAGATATTACCCAGCATTACGGATTGGCCAGGTGCAAATTTTCGCCAACACACCAAAAACTGAACAAAAGCAAGGCGGTCACGTGGCGACAGCTGCTGACCAGGACATTTTCAAACTCCGTTTTTGATGAATCTCTGTTACCCAGAGCTTTATGTGTCACGCTTCAAGTTTTACGAGGCCAGGGCAACCCTAGAACACATGCTATGGAAGCGTGTCACAGGTGTGACTCCAGACGAGGACGTACCTTCGAACCGATCGCGCTGGGAGAGTGCTCTGCGCAGCCATGACCTCGAAGACCAACAGTGGGCTATCCAGTGGGCCAAGGCTGCCACCAGAGCACAAGGACTCGTGGGCGATACTTAGGCGGGGATATCTGCCCAGATTCCTGAATAACTCGCCGGACTTTTTCTTTGAGTAATGTTGCGTCTCTCTCTTCACGAACTTAACATTCAGCTTCGGTCTCAAACTGATATTCGCCGTAATGGGCATGCAGAAAAAAGACAATTGCTTGCGTGCCTCATGTATCCAGGCCACAATCAGCCGATAGGTTCACGGCGCGAAACGCTCGCGTCGCCTTCCATTTTCATTGAGGTCTTCTCAAGGTTGCTTTTTTATCCGCTAGGCTATGTATTCTTACGATGCTTGTTCGTGATACGTCGGATCAGTTGCATCGTGCTGGTGGGCTTTGCCATTATCTTGCGCAGCGCTTCACCATTGCTGCCGTTCTGCTCAATCATCATCCCAGTACGCGGATCTTTTTTACACTCGGGATTGGTGAGCCGTTTGATGCTGGTAATTTGATTTTTCTGTTTTTCTGAAGGAACGCTGTCTTTGAGCGGGCGTTCTTTTCGACTGCTTCATATAGCAGTGATTCGGAATTTTCGGCCGAGCAGGTTAGTTCCGTGCCTACGAGGTAGTGTTCCACGCAATTTATGGCCGCCTGTAAGCGATCTTCGGTCTATCAATCACTGCCAGTTGTCGTTCAGATCATAATATTATCCCCTTATAGCGTGTGGTGCAGTCCATATTTGATGTATTTGTTCAGGTAACCCCAGCAGGAGGACGTTAAAGAGCATCAAAGAGATCACCGAGCCCTGCGGTATGCCCAAGTTTCCTACATCGATTTCTTTATATCTTGCTATCTGACTTGCATGTGTGTGGTCCTTGCTGTGAGGAAGTCTCGGAAAGTAGTTGTACACTCGCGATCCGAGATTCAGTCTTTCTATTCGTCGCAATACGGCGGTTTCGCGAACGTTATCGAAGGCCTTGTTAAGGTCCAGGCCGAGGATGGCTCGCGTTGATCAATTAGGATTTTATAAAATTTGATGTTTCACCTGCAGAAGGGTATCCTCTGTGAAGAGATTGCTTCTGAACCTAATGATTGTGTGTAGTAATAGGTTGTTGTCCTCGAGGTAATTTGTTATTCTATTGAGATACGCATGCTCAATCAGTTTAAATACACACATTGTGAAGAAGATAGAGCGGACGTTGACCAGCTGCAATTTCTTGCTAGGTTTCAGTATAAGTAGGATCTGTGCTTCTTTCCGTGGCGGGGGTAACTTTGCATGCACCCAATACTCGTTAATATATTCTGTGAGCTTTTTAGCTAAATGTATATAAGGAGAGGTTGGTGCCAAAGCGTGGCACTGGCTACTCGTATTTTCTTGCAAAAAAGTCGACATAGCATGTTTTGTAGCAAACACAAGGCTATACATACGTACACAGCACAACACTTACACAATGAGTCCACGTCTTTTAATACTGAGTGTCCACACCACACAGAAATCTATCCACAATACACAGAAATGTGTCCATATCACACAGAATTTGTAAAACACAGGTAATCACGCCAACTTAAGTGTTCACACGAAAAATGAAACTTCAATAAAATGTCTAAGGTGATCTTGTCGCTTAAGTACTGAACTGTTTTCAGAAAGGTTTTCCCGGAAATATCGTAGTGAAACACGAAATTGCTGTTTTGAAACATACCGGTAATAGGGGACGAAGTTCATTTTTTTTTCATTTAGTGCTTTTGAGCTATTTCGGATTCCTCCAGAAAGTGAACGCCTTCACGCACTGCAGTTGCTTGTAGCTTTGCTTTTGGCCACGGACCCAATATTTTTACAATTCATGGTGGTCGCCTAAAAATCAGTTTTTGAAAAAGGGTTCTTTCGAGGTACGTAATGATTTTTACAATGCAGAAGAATGTGCTTCACGTCTTTTGGAGCTTCTCAACATGAGCAGGCAGGACTGCCAGCTTTCCTTATTTTATACAGGAAGGCCTTTATGTAGGCTGTATCAAGTCGAAGCCTATGATGACTGTTTAAACCAATCGGCTAACCTTTAACGGAATATTTAATTCTATACCGGGATCAATGTTATACAGCTGAAAGTCTTGCGCACCATTTTCGAACAAGGTTTCCATAGAAAGCCGACAGCTCAGCTTATATATTGGACATCGTGCATCGCTCATCGATCGAGGTAGCAGTGATATTATTTTCTTGATAGTCTGCATGCGCAATGTGACCATTTATGTTGTTTCCTGTGACTCCAGAGTGGCCTCGCACCCACTGGAACATTATCGGTTTAAATCCTTTGCTATCGCGTACGTCCTCTCTATTTCATATGCGAGCTCAATAGCTTTGTTGCCCAAGCTGATTCCTTTAAATGAAAGTAATGAGGACTCTGAGTCACTGATAGCTACCCATCGAAGTGGACCGGGCTGTGAACATATGAAACGTGAAGCACAGATTATTGCATAGAATTCGACCGTTGTAGGTGTTATGAGATGGCATAGTTTAAAAGCTTTTCTCGCTTGGTATGCAAATACAAAGAATGCCAACCTAGAGCTTTAATTCAGACATGATCCGTCGGTGTACACGTGAATATAGTTTTTATAATTGGTATAAAAGTGGGCTAAAATAATTGCTTCATTACTATTTAAGGCATATCATTCTTACAATTTCATCCCGGAATCGAAGTTGTGATATGTGGTAGAGAGAGTCGCCATGGTGGGTGGGATGCACACGGAGGCCGGTATTCGTGCGTAGCCAGTGAACTCTTGAATTCTATTATAATTTTAAATATTCTTGCAGCTGATCTCTCCTGAATAGCTTGGTGTAGGGGATGAATACTGCGTTGAGTGGCCAACCGAAGATAATACCGGCAAGTTTAAGAAAATCTCATAGCATGGAAAGTCGGTGGACAACGCTCCGCCCTTACCGAAGCACTGGCAGACGCTCGCGGTACACCAAGACATATCCGAAAGCTTCTGGCCAACAATCTTTGAATCCTCTTCTCCACGTTGCGTGATATTCTATGCAAAACCGGGGCAGAGTAAGCAATACTTTGTCGAATGATTGGTGAATATACACACTATAAAGAAAAACATGAGCTTCCTCATCTCACTGTGGTCAATCGATATAATATACTGATAAGGGAGTAGACTTCAACCCATCTTGAAAATTTTGCTGAACTGCGTGAATGCTCGTGTCTGATGCCCTAATGCACAGATCATCTGCATATAGGGAGTATTTCAAACTAGTAGGTAAGATAAGCGATAATTCAGCCATAACACAAATTAATAAAATCGGGTTTAGTTCTATACTCTGTGAACTTCTTGACTAACTTCATGCTCTTTACTTTCACCGTCAGCTGTGTCATTGAAACTTTTCCTGTCTGTTAAGAATTCTGCAATCCATCATAGTGTTCTGCCAACTATTCCCAAATGAATTAAACCGTGTAGCACCTGAGCGTTTCTGGTTGTATGAAATGCTCCCTTTATAACTAAAATGCCGCAACGACGATTCTTTAACAACTTATCTCATGATCTACGTAAGTTACAATGTCAAGAATTGCATCCTTTATGCAGCGGCGTTTACGAAATTCCGCCATATTTTCTAAATGCACGTCAGTACATTCCGCCCATCCCTGAAGTCTAGCGTCGATCTTATTTTCCATAGGTTTACAAAGACAGCTAGTCAGCTGACAGGACGGAAAGAATCTATGAATTAAGGCGTTTGTCCGGGTTTCAGAATTGGGACCACTCTTGCAACTTTCCAGGAAGATGAAAGGCACTCTGTTGTCCATGCATCATTAAATATCTTCAACAAAGTCTTTGTGGGCACAGGACCCAGGCATTTTATGCTGCATATGTTATCCCATCAGGGCCAGCTGCTTTCTTCTGTTGGCCCGCTGCAAGTGCGTTAATTATTCTGGCAATGGAAATGGACGATCTAGGTCATCATGATGTCGATTGAGAGAAAAAGTAATCAATGCTTTCTTTCACACAGACCTAATGTATTCGGGCGTGTGCCAGGCTGCACTTAGTCGTGTAACATGCTGACAAAATTCATCCGCAATGGTCGTTTCCGGTACATTCTTCACTAAAGCTTAGGCCTTAAATGGTTGTTGATGTGTTACTGTCCCACTAAAGAGCGTAGAACATTCCGTATTTTGACTCGGTTGCAAGTGACGTCAGCGAAGTGCAGAATTCCCGCCAGTGCTTTGTACCTACTCTATCTAGTTGTCGGCTCATGCAGTCATGCGTTTTTTGACAGTCGCGGTAATCTTCAAGCAGACCCACGCGTCTGTATTTTCTTTCATCTCTGCGGGGAACAGCCCTAGGTATCTCGTATTCAGCGTCTCCTCTAGCGTAACCTTCAGTAATTTTAACGAACTTGGAACACTGGTTTCATCTGTTTTCCATGAGTGATACTAAGCTGTCAGTGTCAGCGACAGTATAAGCTTGGTGTGACATATGATAACCAAACCCTTCCCTTTCAGTTATCACTGCTGAGGGCCTATATTTCGAAAAGCGTAGTTTTTAATGCCGTATTAGCGATCTCTAGTGATCTGTAATCGAGATTGCGCACTGCCCTGTTTGATATTCGATCTAGGCCTGGGGCTGACTGGGTATGGAGTTTGACGAGTGCCACCTCGATTTCGTCAATTCTGAATTCTGCATCTGGATTTGTGTTGCATTCTCTCTTGAAGTCCGGATTTACTTGTGGTGGTGTTTGGAATATGTAATCAAGTTCTGTTTCCCGTAGGAAACCTTGATCCGTTCCCACGTAAGTGTGTATGATGTTGAACATTTCTTGTCTCTGTGTGGTCTCAGTATTGGTGCAATCTATGAGGTACCGCAGTATCTGCCACGTGTGACTCGTATTGAGTTGACTGTTCATCTCTGCGCATTTCTCTTTCCTTTGCTGTTGTTGCAGTTTAAGTGCATGCTTTAATGGTTATGTTTTGAGCTGCCAGTCAGTCATTCAGCCAAATGTTATTAAAGGTCCTGAGGAGCTTAAGCCACCAGGGTGTCCACGGGGGACATCCCAGCAGCCGCTACTGCAGGCGACGCCCAAGTAGGCGCCAGCTCTTGGGCCCTCGGGACTGCGTTTTGTTGGGTTTCGAAGATCGGGGCTCCTGAATGCCTCCTCCCAGTCGCACTAACTGGTGAGAGGTCCTTGAGCTAACGCGGGACATTGCCAGAGCATGTATTCGAGTGGACAGTACACTCCTGAGCAGTGTGGGCATTGTGAATATATGTCCGAGTTGCAACGGCTGAGTCGGCCCCGTGATGGGTACAAGCTCGTTTGTAGCATGCGACAGGCTACCTCTTGCGCACGTTGGAGCTTTGTATGTGGTAAAGCGTATTGGCTTCTGTCGTTTCAGTAGTAGAAGGTAATATTGTGGAAGGTGAGCAAACGCTCATTAAACTGTACGTCTGGGCCCACCTCTTCGACGGCTGATTGATCGTCGCCGCGGGTCAGTTTTCGCGCTCGATCATGAGCCATTTCGTTGAGGTTGGGTTGCTATGGCTGGATGCCTTTTCTCGTGTAGCCAGGGAAGCAAGAGTAGTAGTGCATGCCCATGCACTTGCGTGTTTTATAGAAAACGGGCTGCTTCTTGAGGAATGTTCCCACTTCCGTAAGCCCGAATGGCGGTGCGAGTGTCGGTGAAGAGATGGCTCTGTGAGCGGTCGATCATCGCTAAAGCTATAGCAACCTGCTCGGCTAGGTCGCTTTTTGCTAGCTTTACCGAGATGGCTGAGCGTAGGGCTCCTTCGCCGTCTACAACCACGACTGTGAAGGTGGAGGAGTTTTGAAAGAAATTTACTTTTCTTATTGCGCAGGGCACGTTTCAGAATGAAGATAGAGCAGTGAGATATAAAACAGCGCACACTTACAAGCAATTTTATTGCACAGATGGCGGGAATAAATATACAGTCAAGAGGGCTAGGAAATCGCACACTGAATGAAAAATAGTAGCGCATGCGTCGGACCACCTTATTCCAACTTTTAATTGACAACTTAACTGTAAAGATACCCGTATTCATTATCCGATTGATTGATGGGTGGGGCACTGACACACTCAGTTCGTGCTTTACGAATAAAAAACTCTATTTAACGTGCCCTCTGGTCCTTATATCTTACTATTACATAGCAATCATCAAACTTCGGGGTGCAAGCACGATTCTCACAGTGACTTGCCAAGTGGCTGCCCACTGTTCCGCGCTTCAGATTTGCGTGCTCCCTAAGGCGATCGTTCAAACAGCGCCCCGTCTGACCGATGTAGCATCGACAACATGATAAATAAATCAAATATTCAAATAAACAACGCCTATAATACATTCTACAAACAATTTTTGCATGCTTATTGCACCCTACACTTAAATATTCTTCGCTGTAACTCTTTTACAAAGAGAGATGAGCTTTTTTGCCATAAAATAACCTTTACCCCAGTTTTTTCTACGACTGTTTTTAAACAGTGGAAAACTATGTGCACATAGGAAAGGACAGACACTTTCGGCTTTGGCTCGTCCTGATATGCGTGCCACCCTGCTCTATTTGCTTTCTCAGACGTTCCCTGCCCACTAAGAAAAGTAATTGTTTTTGAAAATGCAATACCAACCAGCCCAAGTAGTCACGCTCTTGTGGAGGAGTTATTGTATCACAGCATCGACGAAGACGGTAGAGCTGCGATTTGCTGCGGTACGGTCAAATATATCGCCAGCGCATGCCAGACGCCTGCCTTTGTTGTGCTGCGGGGTAACATTTCGCAGAATTTCGCTGACAACTCTGGGGAGGGTTACTGCGCGTTCGAGGTAGGGATGTGGGGACATGCCTGCCTCGCTTAGAAGTCGGCGACCGGCTTTGGAGAAGAAGAGGCAGATCACTTGGGAGCAGTTGTGCATGCCTAGCTGGTAGAGACAGAAAGTACTCTGTTTTGAGGTAAACCAAGGACTTGTTTATTGCTTTTCCGCATGAGTGTGTTTAGTTTAATCTTTTCCACCTTTATCCAGTTGTGGAGAGATGCGACGTAATTGATGTGGTTCATCAGAAACGCGTGGTATATGCGCAGACATTTAGCCTCTTCAACGCCTCGTCTGCGATGCGAGACTCGCTGAATTAGTCGAAGCATGTTTTCCGTTTTAGCTTTGATGCGGGTTACTGTTCGTGCATGGCAGCCAGTGGCCTCGAGTCGGAGACCCAGAATGCGTATGGAGTTCACGCGGGGCATTCGTTGCCCGTCTTTGGCGTGTAGCGCTATGGCTGATTCATTGTGGTAAAAGAGTACTTAATACAACCGAAATAGCTGATCGCGAAAAGACGGTTATAGTGTAAGCAGGGATCGAGCAAATATCTCGAGCGACGCGGTTCTCTTGGCGAGCGGCAGAGAAACGCATAGAGTGGTCGAGCAGCGGGACACGTGCCGACGTCTCCATCCAACGCGGCTGGTCCGGAGCCCATTCTGGATTCCACGATACCGAGGACTACTACACTGGGCATCGACCCACCTTTCCCTGGCTGCGGTTACCCAGCGACGTTTCTGGCAACGGGCTGGTATAATTCCTGGCGCTGGCCTGTCACTGTCCGAGGGGCCGCTCTTGGCGGGTACCGTTCAAGCCACCCTTCGTGGCACTGTTCTAGTTGACGTTCTCGTTGCGGTACCATGCGCCGACACTGCTGCACTTGGTTTCTGTTGGGGCTGTATCAGCTGAGCCGCGCCACGCCCAATTCTTACCCAGAGAAGGCAACTCACCCCCGTCCTGGCACCGAGTCCACGCGGCTCTCTTCCGGCACGCTGAAATCTCTACCACACGGCGTGCATCGCTGACCTTGCTCCGTGCACTATTAGAACCCGCCCCTTGCTCGGGGTACGCCGGACAAGAGCTTGAGCTTCGTTCTTCGGCAACTCCATGACTCAAGCACCGAAAACAACTGCAGTGGTGCGACTGTGGAACAAGTTCATGTTAGTTACTTCTATGTGTATGTATTAATTTCATGAAGTGTAGTCCCTTGTCTGTGCCGCGACCTATTTATTAGTGGAGTCTCTTCGTCTATGGGTGTTTTGTATGCCCGTTTGGCTAACCTGCGCTCATACTTGCCCACAATTTTGGCGAGCCTTGCCAGAATTGGCTTTACCGTCTTGCTGAAAGTCATACGCCACGGACCCATTCATGAATTTAGAGGGGCTGCAGGCTATCGGAAGCGACATGGGTGTAGCGGGGCTGCGCTCCAAGATAGGGTTGACCGGCAACGCGTAATAGAAAGTCACCTTCGCGCGAAGGTCGCGACGATCAGCGCATGCAAGTCGAGCATGAGGAGAACCGACTACAAGCTGAGGAACGCGTCCTTCAGGTAAGGCTTAAGCTACATAAGCTCGTGGAAACGAGCGAGGAAGCCCACAACCGATAAGTACCGACGTGCCTGCACTGGCTGCGTTAGCTAGTTGCAGTCCGCACAAGCTACTGCCTTCATTTATTCAACCGCGAGATGACCTCGACGCGTACTTACACAAATTTGAACGTGTCGCATAGTTACAAGACTGTCCTCGAGAGAAACGGGCTACTTCGCTGAGCTTGTGTTTGACTGACGAAGCGTTTGCAGTCATCAGCCGGCTTGATTCAACCTCTTCGTCAGACTACGACCAGCTCAAGGAAACTTTACTGCTGCGCTTCCGGTACACCACCGAGGGTTACTGCGAAAAGTTCCGGGTAGCGACACCAGATGAGACAAAAACAGTTCGTCAGTATGTTGCTCAAATTAGCAGGACGTTTCAACAAATAAATAGAGCTAACAGACGTTGAGACGAGTTACGACAATCTTCGCGACCTGATCATTATGCAACAATATATGACAGAATACTCGCCATAACTACGGGTGTTTCTAAAAGAAAGAAATGGCAAAAAGTTGCGTACATTGGCAGAGAACTCCGATTCTTTTGGGGAGGCGCAAGATCTGTCTATTTTGGGTAAAGATAAGTTCTATACGGAGAGTTTTGCAGGAGATAGCCGCAAGATGTAACCCACAAACCGGCCAATGAAAGATCAACTCCAATGCTTCTTATGTAATAAGGCGGGGCACTGTGCGTCTGAGTGCTAGTCGCGAACGAAAGCACCTTTCCCCGAGCATGGTCATAACAATGGCAAGTATTAGGCCAATAGAAGGGAGAAATGTGAAGCATCTTGCATTGTATCAAAAACAAGAAATAATGTGAATTTGGTAGAAAAAGTAGAGTACGCTACTCTAGAAAAGTGAGAAAAGAAACCGGTTGTCAACACCACAGTCAGCCACAGTTCTTCATTTGGGAAACATCAAAACATGCCCAACGTAAAAGGATTCATGGATAAACTCCCTGTTAGCGTACTACGTGATAATGGCAGCGATACGGTCGTTGTGCGAAAGGCATTAGTGTCAAAAGAAAGATTGATTTGAAAGTATTGCCAGGTACTCTTCCTCGACCGTACGGTGCGATGCCTACCAGAAACAGCGATTTTCTTAGACACGCCAACGTTTAAAGGAGTAGTTCGTGCCCGCTGCCGGCGAGACTCACTTTGTGATGTGATCCTGGGC
Organism: Rhipicephalus microplus; assembly: GCF_043290135.1. Classification (NCBI taxonomy): domain Eukaryota; kingdom Metazoa; phylum Arthropoda; class Arachnida; order Ixodida; family Ixodidae; genus Rhipicephalus; species Rhipicephalus microplus. The sequence continues at coordinate 216,504,789 of NC_134702.1, forward strand.
AATTTCAAAGGAGTCATATTGTCACAAATACACAGTGACGCAGCCACATGTAAAGGGCGTTTACTTTCATAACCAAAGGCCAAAAGCACGAACACCAGAGCACGCGCCCACAGAACTACTTCGTTATCCTCCTCAGAGGCTGGCCAGTATAGTTGACAGCCTACCTTGCGTTAATTCCCCCCTTTCAAGAGGTACATTCCTGGTCGATTAACTAAGATGCTGATTGATTTGTGGGGTTTAACGTCCCAAAACCACCATTTGATTATGAGAGACGCCGTAGTGGAGGACTCCAGAAATTTTGACCACCTGGGGTTCTTTAACGTGCACCCAAATCTGAGAACACGGGCCTAAAACATTTCCGCCTCCATCGGAAATGCAGCCGCCGCAGCCGGGAATTGAACCCGCGACCTGCGGGTCAGCAGCCGAGTACCTTAGCCCCTAGACCACCGCGGCGGGGCATTAACTAAGATGCTAGAGATGACCATGAAAGAAGATGGTCACGTCAACGAGAAAAAAAAACAAAACAGAAGCCCGCGCTTTTGTAGACAATAAGAAAAATTTCGAACTGTTTAAAACTCGCGGGCGTGGTACGGTTTCAACCGTACTGCCTGGACAACTTCTGGATGTGGACGTATTCAGTTTAAACTGGTATCGGAGCTTTGAAAAACTACCTCGTAATTCACGTCACTGAGGCAGCGCACAACTTCATAAGCGCCAAAGCAGAACTGCAATAGCTTCTCCGGTAGCCCACGATGTCGAACTGGTGTCCACACCCATACATAGTCACCTGGTTGATAGTGGATATTCCTTCGGTCTTGGTTGTAACGGCGAGCGTCGATATCTTGCTGCATGCGAATGCGGTTCAGTGCAAGCTGGTGGGCTTCCTCGGCTTTCTTAACGAAGTCGTCAACGCTGTCATTTTCGCTGGTGTCCTGGTTTACGAGGAGCATAGCGTCTAACGGTGTTGTGACGTGGTGGCCATAAACAAGCTCGAATGGTGTTGGGCCTGTGGTCTCTAGCACAGCGGTATTATAAGCAAACGTGATGCACGGCAAACATTCATCCCATGTTTTGTGGTCTACATCAACAAACATAAATAGCATGTCAGTCAGTGTTTTTAACCGCTCCGTCAAGCCGTTCGTTTTGGGATGATAAGCTGTTGTTTTGCGGTGGTTGATGTGCGTCAGCTTGGCGACTTGCTGCAATAACTCTGCTTCAAATGCTGCTCCGCCATCGGTTATGAGAACAGCAGGTGCACCATGACGCAAAACAATGTCGTGGACGAAGAATCTGGCGACTTCAACTGCAGTTCCACCAGGCACAGCTTTGGTTTTTGCATAGGGAATCACATAGTCGGTTGCGACGATTATCCGCTTGTTTTCAGAGGACGACGTAGAAAACGGACCAAGAAGATCCATTCCCACTTGCTGAAACGGTGATCGAGGTGGATCTAAAGGTTAGAAGAAGCTGGCTGGCTTTGCGAGTGGAACTTTACACCTGTTACAGCCACGGCCGGTGCGGACATAGTGCTGAACTAACGAATACCACTGTGGACAGTAGTATTTTGTAGGATACGCGCTAATGTCCTAGCAGAATGACCGGCAGAAGGATCGTCGTGGCACGCCTGCAAAACTTCCTCACGCAGTGCCGTTGGAACGGCGAGGAGAAACGTTTCCTGACTTCTCTCAAGATTTCTCTCTTAAAGAACATTGTTGATTGATTGATTGATATGTGGGGTTTAACATCCCAAAACCACTATATGATTATGAGAGACGCCGTAGTGGAGGGCTCCGGAAATTTAGACCACCTGGGGTTCTTTAACGTCTTAAAGAACATTGTTCCGCGGGCAATACGATTTTAAGCCACGTGAGAGCTGGCGTGGGATGATAACGTCTTTTCCTTGAAGATGCTGGATGACAGGTAGTAGCTCAATGTCCGCACATTGAAGATCAGCCATCCGGACCTTTTCAACGATACCAAGAAACAGTAAATCTTGTTCAGTGTCAGATGACGTCGGGGAAACAGCAGCACGAGACAGGCATTCAGCATCTGTATGCTTAGGTCCTGATTGGTAGACCACCGTTATGTCGTACTCTTGAAGGCAGAGGCTCCAGCTGGCGAGGCGGACTGATGGATCCCGTAGATTGGAAAGCCAGCAGAGCAAATGGTGGTCACTGACCACTCGAAATGGCCGGCTGTATAGGTAGGGACGAAACTTGCTGATGGCCCAAGCGACTGCTAGGCACTCTTTTTCGATGGTAGAGTAGTTGGCCTCTGCTTTTGTGAAACTGCAGCTCCGATCTGATGCTCTGCCCCGCCCTGCCATTGAACTAGAATGACTCCGATTCCTACGTGGCAGGCGTTCGTGTGAATCTCAGTCTCGGCTGTATCGTCAAAATGTGCCAGCACTGGAGCTGTCTGCAGTCGATTGCGTAGCTCTACGAAAGATAGTTGTAGTTCTTTCCCCAATACGAAGGGCAGATATCGCTGTGGCAGTCTTGTAAGGAGTTCCGCAATTTTCGAAAATCCTTTTACAAAACGATGGTAGTAGGCACAGAGACCGAGGAATCGCTGAAGAGCCTTCTTGTCTCCAGAACGAGCGGAATCGGCAACGGCAGCCAACTTCTTCGGATCGGCTCAAACACCCCCGCGGGCTCACCACGTGGCTGAGAAACTTCAGTTCCTGATAGCCAAAGTAGCACTTTTCGGGCTTGATGCTAAGGTTTGCTCTCCATATTACAGTGAGGACACTTTTTAGCCTTGAAAGATGTTCGTCAAACGGGCTTTAAAACACAACGACATTATCCAAATATACAAGACACGTCTGCCACTTTAGTCCAGCAAGTACAGTGTCTATCATGCGTTGAAATGTGGTGGGAGCGGAACAGAGATCAAAAGGCAGCCCTTTAAATTCGTAGAGCCCGTCGGGAGTCACGCACGCGCTTTTTCCATGGTCGCCCTCTTCAACTTCAATTTGCCATTACCCTGACATGAGGTCTAGTGATGTTAAGAACTGGGCATGGCGTAGACGGTCTAAGGCGTCATCAATCCGTGGCAGGGGGTAAACGTCACGCTTTGTGAATTTGTTAAGCTGTCGGTAGTTGAAGCAGAAGTGTACTGTGTTGCCTTTTTCTTTACTAGGACAACAGGTGACGCCCACGGACTGGTCGAGGTTTGAGTGACGTAATCATTGAGCCTTTCTTTTACTTGACGCTTAATTACCTCTCTTTCCTCCGGGGACACACGGTATAGATGTTGGCAAAAAGGCCACGCCTACTTCTAACAGTGCGGTATTTTGTAACGGTAGTACGCTGAACTTTAGCTGCTGTGGAGAAGCAGTTCAAGAATTCCGTCGCAAGGTTCAGCAGCCGCTCTTGTCGTGAATTTTACAAGTCTGGATTAACGTGAATGTGGCTGCCCAGTTCAGCTTTTGCATGTGGTGAAGTCGTATCCAATGCGCCGAAATCGGAAAATTCGGCGATTTCACTGAGGAAAGCGACAGTGGTGCCTCAGAAACGTGCTGACACTTGTTGCTGAAGTTGGTCAGCAGGACTCGAGAACGTTTATTCTCTAACCAAACAAGGCATTGGGCTATGCAGATGTTTTGTTTGAGCAGCAGCGGAATATTTGCCTCTGCAATGCCTTCAACCTTCATAGTCATTGAATTCATCGAAAACGTCGCAAGTTACCAAGGTCAACATGCTACTCTTCGGCGGTAGCGTGACGTCACCGTCAACAATTCTCCAAGCATTGACGTAACCGTCGTGAGTGTTGCGCGCTAAAGCATGTGCCGTAGGAAACGTCACCTGCGAGTGTTGCAGTCAATCACGGCTCTGTTATCATGCCGAGAGTCCATTCAGAGAATTGGGTTCCTCGAGCAACTGGGCAGTATTACAAATGCTCCGAGATACGTAAATCCGTGAATACTGACTCGCGCTGTGCACAGTCCCACCAGAGTGAGAAGATGGCCTCCTGCCGTACGTATCTGTCACCCAGCCCACTCAGTAGAAACCTTCTTCAGCCTGCAAGCAAGACCCATCTTCATAACGGAAGTGTCTGCTCCAGTGTCGATTAGCGCCAATACTTCTTCGTCTTCCACGGTTACCGCAATGTTTGATGTCACCACTTTTCGTAGCACGTTTGACTGCGTCTGTACATCTTGCTGCCGTCGCTTGCGTCGTAGTGGAGGATCTTCTGTAGAGTAAGCATCAGCGGCCTCACCTCTGGAGGTTGCTGAACTCAGTTTTCCCGACTTGCAGGACTGGGTGAATGGCGTCTCAGAGCACCGCGTTAATAGGCTAGGCTCGGTGACCTGTAGCGAGCAGGCGACAATGAGCGGGGCTCGTGGGACTGATGTTCGATACTGTGAAGATTCTAGATTAAACTTTCTATTTCCAGTAGTCGCTCACCAGGTCGTTGACGAGGGGCATTAGGTGAAAATCCACGCAGACCCACATGGTGGTATGTATATGTTCGGTAGACGTGTCCGGCTTCCCCACTGTAAAAAAAGGGGGGCCTGCGGTCGGGTGTACGCCAGATGTCAATCTTCCTCGGTCGAGCTTCGGCGACCAATGGCGGGCTGCGAGGACGGAAGCCTACCTCTATTTGCTGAGCTCGTTGCTCATTGGGGTAAAACACTCTGGGTGAACTGCACGATGGAGGACGTCGCACTGTTTCCGTGTAGCTCATTTAGGCGCAGTGCCTCTGTTGTGGCGCCTCGGAAAAGGGGGGAGCGTCAACGGCTTGCCATAGCTCGGTGCGTACCATCTCCACAATGAATAGCTGCTTTACGGATTAAACAGTCACTTGCATCTTTTGTAGCTCCTTCTTAATGAGAGCTCTGATGGGCTTTCTCAACGCGCTGATGTTATTGCCGCGAGTGACAGAAGTGACCTCACTTGGATGTACACCCCGGTTATACTGCCTGGCACGCTGTTTAAGGGCCCTCTCCATGACAGTGGCTTTCTTATGAAACTTTGTGAGTGTCGCAGGCGGGTTTCAAATCCGGCCGGCAAAAATCTCTTGTTTAAAACCACGCATTAAGTGGCGAACTTTTTGGACTCGTTCATAGAGGGCTCCGCACACCTGAAAAGCCGACTCATGTGCTCTATCTAAGTCGTCACCCTTTCGTTAGGGCCTTCAACCCTTGCCTCTATAGCACGCTCCGCTGTCTTTTTCCTGTCCTCTCGGGCAAAGGCCTTGAGGAACTGCCGGTGAAACTCATCCCATGACGTAAGCGTTGCTTCAAGATTCTCAAATCACGTTTTCGCGGAGTCCTCGAGAAAGCAGTACACATAGCGTACCTTACGTTCTGGGGTTCAATCGTTGATGACGGCTACCTGGTCAAAATGCTCGAACCAGTCGTCGGCATTTTCAAAAGCAGCTCCGTGAAATATCTTCGGCGTCTTGGGCTGGTTAACAACCAGGTGTGCTGGTGCTGGCGCGGCGACGTTAGGTGGTGTTTCTTTCATAGTCTTCTGACGTTCACGCAGCAAACCATGCTGTTGCTCGAGTCCCTGGAGACGATGGCTCGAACGTACGTGCACAGGGGTAAGCTCGGCTGAGCTACTCGTTGGGCTTGCGTGAGGGGTACTCTCTGGGGACCGTATCAAATATAGTACCCCCACCTACACCAGAAAATATAACAAAAACACAAGGACGCAGGAACACGGACAGGGTGTTTGCCTTCGTAACCAAAGGCCAAAAGCACGAACACAAGAGCACGCGCCCACACAACGACTCCGTTATACTCCTCAGAGACTGGCCACTTTAGTTGCCAGCCTACCTTGCGTCGTTATCACTGGATGTCACAGCGGTGATGAAAAACCGGTCCATCAAACCATTTGACACCACGGTCATCGAAGAAGTGATGCCAACGACGTTTACCGCGATGTTGCTTACCGCAATGAAATCGCGGTAAGCAACACTAGGTCGGCGTCAGTCGCGTTTTCAACCGACCCCGTGTATATCAACTCAAACCAAGTAACAGCAGTTCTTCTGCAACGAGTGACGATACCCAGGAGGCATGCACGGAGAGGGACATCCTTCTGGACATCCTTCTGGAGCTGCAACGGGACATCCTTCTGGAGCTGCAAGACTATCGATAGTGCCTTGGTCACATTCAAGACCAGATGTGCCACCTTCTAGCTGTACGCTTATCTCTCAAGATGAGACATGGTTGCCTTCGGACACGACGATCCCGGTACCACCACGTCGACAAGCCAGGGAGAATTACTACTTCAAGAGACGCAGTCTTGGTGGCTTCATTGAATCATATGCGGGGCTCCTTAAGCTCCACGGCGATGGCAAGGACACCGTGGGGGCACCGATGCATCAGGCGCCATCGTTGCTTCAGCCCCCGTAGCAGCCACCCCGTTCCCAAAGTCACTTTTAACGACACAGGACATGGAAGTAGAAGTGGCGTGCCCAATGAAGCCCTAACTGACGATGACTACCTCGAACATGGTGTGGTGTTGCCCCTCCGCAGAACACCGAGTGACAACGAGGCATCTGTGTTGGTAATGCGTTGTGTCTCCTGCGTAGGGGCTTGTGTTTAATCACCAGAGCCAACAGTGTGTGTGCGCCCCATTGCGACGTACACGCTAAATGCGAGTGTGTGAGACCGTATGTGCCACCACCGTCCAAAACATGGTATGAGTGTGTTGAAATCTCGAGCCAAAGTGCGTAGCGAATGTGAACTTCAGTGTTGGTATAGTGACAGGCCACTTCCACTATTCTCAGTTAATACATTTGTTCACTCCTTCTCTTTGTTATTACTGTGTTGTGTTGTTTCGGGTCTAGTTCATTGCTATTTGTGACAAAAGGTACTGGAAGTTGGATGGAGTCTGGTAAGAGACTATTTACCACAACTGAAAGAGCCGATCCCGAAAAGACGGCGATGTTGGGAGTGGGCATCGAGCGAATGTCTCGAGCGACAGGGTTCTCTTGGTGATCGGGTGGTCGAGCAGCGGGCCACGTGCCGACGTCTCCATCCGGCACTGCTGGTCCGGGGCCCATCCCTTGCTTTCACGATTCCGAGGACTACTAGCTTCGATATCGCCCGACATGCCCCCGGCTGCGGTTTACCAGTGACGTTCCTGGCGCTGGGCTGGCGTTGTCCCTGGCGCTGGCCTGTCACTGTCCGAGGTGCCCCTCTTGGCGGGTACAACTCAGGTCACCCTTCATAGCACTGTTCCAGTTGACGTCCCCGGTGCTGTACCAGGTGCCAGCAGTCCTGCACTGGGTTTCTCTAGGGCCTGTGTGAGCTGAGCCGGGCCACGCAACAGTCCTGACGCAAAGGAGGAAACTCACCCCCGTCCTGGCGCCGAGTCCACGCGTCGCTCTTCCGGCCCGCTGAGATCTCGACCACACGGCGTGCACCGCCTACTTCGCTCCATGCTTCATTATGACCAACCCCTTCTTCGGAGTACACCGAACGAGACCTTGAGCTTCGCTCTTGGACAATTCCGCGACTCAACCACCGAGAATAACTGCAAAGTGTCGAAATTTAGTGATTTACCTTGCTTTGAGTCAAAGATAACCGTGATTGTGAGCCATTGTTCAGGCACCTGGCCGGTTCGCCACATATGGTTAATGTCTTTTGAGAGTAGTTTGATGGCGTGGTCGTCTAAATTTCGGAAAAGGCGGTTGGTTACCTTGTCCGAACACGGGGCCAGTCGACTGTTGTGGTTGTGTAATGCTTCCAAAATAGCAGACTCTGTGAAGAGTCGCCGAGTTCGGGTGTTGTTTGGCATTATAGATGCAGCTAATTGGTTGGTTGTGTTGTCTTTATAGGGAGGTGTTTGATGACTTCTTCAAGGAAAAATGGTTCTGTTTCTCCCGTCTTTTTTTCTAAGTGTACAAGACTATCTAAGACAAGGCTTTGGTTGTGTTTTGTTTGGCGGTCGTCGATCATGTACTTTAGGAGGTTTCATTTACCCCTTGTTTGCTTTCCGCCGTCAGCCGCCGAGCAGAGTTCATGCCATTGCAGTCGTCTGAGCTCCATGCAATATTTCACGATATCTTGGTTTAGTACTGATACGCGTTTTTAAGTGTCTGTTTAGTCATTGTGTTTTCCAGCGTGCGAGTATTGACGCTTTTGCATCAAGCAAACGTGCGAGGTGTGGGTCCGTTCTCGGGACCTCGAGTTCTGTTTGTATGTTTTTCGTTGTTTTCACCATGTCTTCCTGAAGTGAGGTGAGTGTAGTTCAGTGAGTATGTTGTAATTCTTTGTGTTGTTTTTGAGGAAGGAAAGGAAGGCATCACAGTAAATTCGCGCCAGTGTACGGGGTGGGGCTGATACGTTGGGTAGTTCAGTACGTATGATTAAGTGATCGCTGCCCAGGTACTCCTGCTTATTGGTCCAGGTGTGACCTGTGATGTTGCGGATAAATACCAAGTCTGGCGCAGTGTGGCGTTGTACCAATGTGCCGAGTCTCGTAAGAATCGAAAATCTGCTGTGAGTGTGAGGGACAAGTCGTCTATTTTTTGTGAGAGATTAGTGTCTTTTGCTGTTGCCCGGGGGTAACCCCATGACGGTTGGGGGGGGGGGCGGGCATTGAATCACCTGCTATGACAAGCAGAGAGTTTCGCGCGAGGGTTGTAGCCTTAGCTAAGAGGGCATGTAAAGACTGTATGTAGTCAGACGGAGAGCCATAAATGTTAAGGATAAAAACGCCTTGTGTTAAAAACGGTTTGGTTTGGTTGATGAGTATCGCTTCTAGGTGGCTGCGGGTGGGCAGCACCTCATGAGTGATGTGAGCTAATTCCTTTCTGATGAGTGTGGCTATACCTCTGTTAGTCTCCCCTCGCTCTGAGATAGCGCGCTAACCCGATAGTGATAGTGTCTCGCAAAGGGTCTCCTGTGGTAATATAACGTGAGGCTCCTTCGACTGCGCTTTATATGGGGGTTTTGCGGCTCTTGAAGGTAGTGCGAATTCACTCCCGAAGTTCTAACGTGTTTAGAGTTGTGGAAGCCATGATGATTACATTAGATTTGTTGACCCAGGCAGCTGTGCTAATGGATTCAGGGAATTTACTTGTCTGGGTTTGGTTTTAGTTTTTATGGGGGCTTTTTGCTCTAGCGCTTCTACCCAGCGTGACAGAGTGTCGATAATATAGTGGTTTTTTCGCGCCAGACGCAAGATTTCATTCAGAGTGTTTCCTGGAGAGTCGCTCTCACCGCAGTTCATTTCGGAGAGTGGTGGCTCTGCATTGAGGTTTGCTAACATCTACAGAGGTCGAGGGTCGAGCTGTAGGGGCTGTGAGAGTTTCAATTGGTTGTCTCACTTCGTTTAGTTGCGTGTTGAGCTGTTTTATTGTCGCACGATGGCCTGCTTGTTCTTATCGTAGTGTTGTGACTATCTCGCTTTCCTGCTGTGGCAATGAGGCCCGCGTTACCTGTTTGATTGGTGTCGTGCTCCATTGCTAGTGTTGCTTTCCTTAGACTTGATACTCCAATGTCAGCTCAGCCTGGCGAGATGGAGAGTGTTTCCTTGAGCGGGAGTGACTGCGCTGGGCACTGCGAAAGAGAGAGAGAGAAACAACTTTATTTATTCTATGTTAAGAGAAATGGGCTGCGAGAAGGCGAGGGATCCTACTCGCGGTAGGCCTCTTCTACCTCCTGAGCCCACTTCAGTCTAGCCTCCTGAAGGTCGGGGCTGTAGCAGCACATGGCAGCCTCCACCAGCTCCTAACTACTTATTTGATTACGAAGGCTCGGGGGATGGCAGTGATTTCGACATTGCCTTATAGCGTGGTTAAGGTCCGCTTTTCTCACCGTACAAAACTTACAGTCTGAATTAAGGTATATTCCGGAATAAATTTGGTGGCGTAAGGTAGGGGAGAAAAAAGTTCGGGTTCGTAGTCTACGCCAGAGGACTTCACGCCTGCGAGGGAAATGACGCTGTAAAAGTGGTAGGGTTCGGCGACCGAGGCGGTAGTGCCCACAAATGTCGTTGTATGTAAGTAATCTTTCTTTAGATGTACATGCAGTAGGGAAATTGTTGGTTTCTGAAACGTTACATAGGTGAGCTTGCGCTCGAATCGTGAAAGCTCGAGCGCTTGCGCGGGCCGCCTCATTACCAATTAAGCCTAAGTGAACAGGTGTCCAGAAAACCCAATAAGTTGGGATGGTGGATTACACGAGAGAATGGCTATGGCTTTTTTGCAAAGCCCACTCACTCCGAAGTTGTATATGGCAGTATTCGAATCACTAAGACAGAAGAATGAGCAGTCATAGCGGTAAGTGCAACCGCTGCCTCCTCCACCTCTTCCGAAGACAAGTCTCTAATAGATGCTGCCGTTGCAACACTGCCGTCAAAGTTCATAGGTGTCAACACAAATTTATGCCCACAAAGATTCTCTGCGGCATCGACATAGACCCCATCATTGAAGTTCAAAATTTTTTCGTGAAGAGATTTAGCTCGTTCTTGACTTCTATGCTCGTGTTGAACAGCATGCATATTTTTGGGATGGGAGGGATATGACAGTTCTGATGTAGCTGGTGGGGAATAATAAATTTTTTCTTAGTCGTTGGTGCTGGAGTAATATTTAGGAAGTTTTAAATACGCCTAACAGTGTGGGTGTGCGATAAGCGTTGGTATTGAGCTGTCAGGTGGGCTTCTGCAAGCTCACTAAAGGTATTGAACTAACCTGTAGTTAAACGTCTATACTGGTAGGAACCGTTTGAAGAGTAAATATTGAATTGGTTTGATTGAATGTGCATGCCTAGTACACGTATTTTGTCTACGACAGGAACTTGCTTCCAATTCAGGTTTATCTGACGGCTGGGTTTTTCGCGTTTATTAGCAGAGATCAGTAAAAGCACAAATTTAGCTGGCGAGCACTCGAGGTTTATAAACGTAGCTTAGTAACCGCATCTGCAGCCTCTTCTAAGGTATCTTGAATGTAATCATTGGAGCCACCCTTCATCCATATAGTAATGCCATTGGCATATAAGGGCTATTGGAGATCCGGTATTTTAACTAGCGTCTCAGAAATAGACCTGATAGCTAGGTTAAAAAAGAACGGCGACAGGACTGATCCCTGAGGTGTGCCGAACCCACTAGAGTGATTATCGGAGAATGTTGTCATTGAGACTAATGATAGCCGAGCGATTGCTGAGCCATTCGCGAATATAATCGTACATTTTCTTGCCAAAGTTGTCTCGCTGCTGCTGTGAGGGAGCGGCTTCGCCTAGATTTCGTGGAGGTGCTCAAGGTGGTGCTGTAGTCGTGGGAGCTGGCTCCACTCGGGAACGGCTACGACCGCGTTGACGTCATGTGCATAAGATGTACGGAACTCGAAATTTACGTTTGCAGTCTTTGTCGGCAGGGGAGTGTAGCTCACCGCAAAGGGTGCAGTGGGGCTTACGTTGGTGGTTCTCGGGTGGGGTTTTGAGTATGCACTTCAGGTACCACGTTGTGTTAGGATTGGGGCAAACAACTGCGTGGTGGATGAAGCAGCCGCAGTTGTAACAAACTTCCGGTTGTCTGCCCAAAAACGTGCACCGAACTATGCTCGCACCGCAATATACATAATTAGGAACTTGCATTTCTTGGAACAGGATGGTCTTGGCTGTGGTGTTTTTGATGCGTTTCACCTCCAAGGCCCTGGGCTTGCAATTTGTAACGATCAGTTCTCGGAGCTGAGTATCGTTGAGCTCGAGGTCAATGCCTCGGATGACGCCTTTCCACGTGTAATCGAGAGGAGCCAGATATATAGCAACTTGGTACAAGGGGTCTCGTAGACGGAGTTGTTGTACTATGGTATCGGCTCGTGCAGTTTGTTCGCTTTGGGTACACAAGATGAAAGGGTTCTGGGTTACATTTGAGCATATGGAGTCTTCCATGAGGTCTTGAGGACCCAGGACGGCTGTCATTGCAAGATAGTGCTCATACTGCACAGGCGTGCCTTTAGCCACGTTGAGGCCATCACTGGGCTTTATGATTATACCATGTGTCCATCGGTAGGTATTGGAGCCTCGAGGTAGCTACGAGGCGTTGATACGCACTTCTAGGTCCTGCGGTGCGGCGTCAATTCTCACGTCTCCAACGCGTACTTGCTGGTCTTGCATTTTGGGATTGGTTAGCTTTGCTCTTGCTTGCTTTACAGTTGTACACCATACTCCAGCCTGAGCTTTTCGCTTCTTCAGCGATATTGCTTCGTCTTCCACGATTTTTATGATGAACGGATAAAACGTGCGGGTAAGGGCAGGCCTAACCGTTTTCACTCGCCAGAGCGGCTCAGCCCGTTAGGGGTTGCGAGGCTATGGTGGCATAAACACTTCAAAACACAAAAATAGACAAAGGGACCACCCACCAAAATAAATATGGCGTCCAGAGAATTTCCGTAACTTGGTGCGTTAGTTAGCGTGATATTCGCGGAGGTTAGAGGCTAAAACCCGCGCACAATCGTTGAAGATAGCTGTGCTATCCATTTTCATAGTCCCCAATTGTGTCTAATGTTTTGCGCGCCACTGCAGTTGATTCTTGGCTTGCCACATGTGCAGCAACCGGGTGTCTATTCCATCAAATCTATCTGTTGACGTCATCGTTTTTATCACTCACTTGATGTCCCGCAGAAGTTGGTCACTGCATTGTTCAATGTCTTTGATGCCCACAACCTGTTGCTTATCTAAATTTTTTCGTAGTTGTTCCCTATTGGTGATTCTTCATTTGGCGACCGGCATTGTGTTCCTGTGGGCCACCTTCTTCTCCTATAGAGATAATATAATGGCCACTATCCAAGTCTTGCATGGTGATATTCAAGTCACCTTTCGTGTATTGCACGTAAAAGTAAGGTGCGGCGTCGTTTCGGTGCGGACGCTGTTGCCCTGCCTAGGAGGTGCCGCTGGGTGAGTGGCCAGCTCAAGGCGGGTGAGTTGCGATGTTTCCCACAATTGCCTGCCTTTCGGGTGATCGTGTTTTAACCCCACGACGTATTCACTGCGTTGAAGTCTCGTCAAATGAAATGTTGCCCCTGGGCGATTTCGAGCACTCGTTTGAAAACGACGTGAAAGTGGTGTTTGCAGCATCTGCGACTGCTATAGACGTTGAGTGTGAAAATGCTTTCAGACATCTTACGCGGTTGAATGAGCTTTACGACGATGTTTTCAATATTCTTGCTTGGGTGTCGTGTTTGATAGTCGTGAGCTCTCGCTTCACGTGTGTGGTGACAATTGGATACTCCACCTTGCCTCCTTTAGACTGGTACACTGAAAGGTTGGCAATTCCATTAGTTTCCTGCCTATTTATATGTTTTTTGAAGAATGCAGCGACTTGGTTGTCTGGTGCTACATGTGTGGCACTCCTTCGCTATGCAACGTTACCAGCACGTTGTTAGCAGCTTCTAATCTGGACAATCTCAAATAAACGCTCTCGAAGATTTGCAGAATTGTACGTGTTAATGACGTGGTGATAGTCTCCTCGACACTGCTCAAGCGAGCCTCGAGTGCTTGCACTCGTGCGTCGCCTGTTGCTGAGCATGTAAGGTTGGGGCGTACTGCCTTTTTAAGGGAGATAGCGAGTCCGCGTTTTGTACTGGGGCCTTTGGCATCACCGTTCTGTATGAGTTCTTGTGTGCCCTGCATTGGCAGGACACGGGATCGTTACAGAACCAGTCTCGTTGTGAGCATCAGACTGGATCTTTTTTATGAGTACGTCTTTGTGTGAATCTGTGTTCTCATGCATTTCATTTGCTTTTGCATGGTTTGTATCGACAGTGTTACTGAGCTATCTCCACCTCTAACTTAGTGTGTGTTTTCCCGCCAGCCTCCACGTTTTTTGCGCGTTTCTCTTTGACTGCATCTGCAAAGCTCACCAAATCAATAGCATTGACTTCACTCGTTTGGGGTCCATCCAGGTGTTCGGCTGCGAGCCCGGCGTTGCAGATGCTTTCGGGGTCTTGGTGTGTGGCTACGAGACCGGGATCGGCTTTGGCTGGGGGTCCTGTGTCTTTAGCGAGGCTTGCCTGTAAGATCGGTGGTGGCAGTGGCCTCTGCCTCTTCCCTGGCCCTGCGTCATTCCCATTGCCTCTTCGTCATGATGTAGGACGTCTTCTACTTTGCACAGCAGTTGCGGCCCACCATCATGCGTGCGCCCTGCACAGCTTGCAACGGGGGGAACACTGGCAGTTCGGGCCTTGGTTAGGGCACGACAACCATGACACACTTTGTCCTTGGCATTTTGGCACACATTTATGCGGTGACGAAGTCTCCCGCAACAGTGACAAATGACGACTTGCTTGCGTTACATGGTGCAGCGAAGGAGAGCGCTGCCGCACTTATCGTATGTGGGTACTCGCCGTCCTTCAAACGGCACGATGACGGTCGTGGTGTTACTGAGCCGTTTAGCTGCAAAGGCGTGGCGTTTCCATGCGTGAATGATGTTGGTTTAAATGGACTTAGCGTCTTCTTCCTACATAATCTCCTTAAATATTCTCTTCACCGCGTAGTCAGGGGCCCTCTCGTACGCACTAACCTCATGGTGGTGGTCGCCGATGGTGATGGCTTGAAGCTTTCTGTACATATTGGCGTGAGAGGCATCGGGTGTGCTCACGACGATGATGTTTTGTTGGTTGTTAGAGCACACAGTGTCCTCCTCTGCTCTTTGCCGCAGTACGTTGGCCGCGTGGTAGAAGGCACACAGTCCCAATGGTGGCCACGCCGAGGCCTTCTCGTGGTCTTATTACGATCTTGAAATCGCTCTCTAAGAGTAGTAGAATTTCGCTGTTCCTGATCACTTGCTGCTTGATGTTACGCGGTTGTCGACGCAAACGCTGCTGGTTGCAGTCCTCTCCGTCAGCGGTGCACAAGGGGGCTCCGTTCTGGGAGTTGTTCTGCGCGTTTGTTTGCTTAACGTGGGTCGTAGATTCAATGGTGCACGAATCTGTGCCCTCCACAATCTCTTCAGAGGAGATATCCTTCCCGTTCACTTGGGCTTTCGTCGTTTATGGGCGAAGAGAGCACCCGCGTCAAAAGAAACGCTCGGCGCGTCTCGTCGGGTGGCCGGTTTGCGTGGGCGTCTAGCCAGTTGGGCATATGCAGAAAGTTTTCTAATTCGGCAAAAAATCCCATTTTCAACTTTGATTTCAGTGTCAGTAGAGTAATGGTAACTTTCCGCTCACGTTGTTGTAAAATAAGTGACTGAAAATTACTGGCAAACATATTTTGGAAGATGGAGCCGACGTGATACGTTTCCGCACTCTTCGGCAACCAGCGCTGTTTCTAAGTAATAAAAGAATCGACTATTTTCTCTACGGCATATATTTGTTTGCCAATGCATATTCAGCATTTAAAGTTGTCTGTGTGCCATCAAGCCGCTAGCTTGTTACATGAAGTCACGAATCTGAAATGTCATGGTATTTATTACAGCGCATGCACGAAACAGTGCACTCATGTGGGTAGCAATACCGAAAATTTTCGTAATATCTGGAAAGCGTCTCCTTCTAGACTGGATTCAACTAGGCTAGCCGCCGATCACATCATCGTCGGCTACTTATAGCAGCTGGCGAGATGCACTCATATGAATATAATAAATACTGTCTCTTGCGACGTAAACGCATTGAGCAGTTTGTGGGGCATACAACTCTGAGGTCACCCTCGTTGAGAGTGATAGCGAGAGAAGGCAATAAACAGACCTGCAAGTGTGTATTTTTTTGCTGTCCAAGATTCATTTTGACCTGTAAAATTGAATTCAAGCTGAATGAAAACCAAATAGACCGAATATTGATTAGGCCTTCTTAGTACTTAAGACCAACGACCTTAGTTATCTCCGCGGTCTGGTGGAGTCGGTTGCGGAGCAAGATTTGCAGAGCACAAGCGAGTCCTCTTACCAGTTTGCGCATGCGCATCTGCGACTGCATCGGCCAGACACAGCAGCCATAGAGTGAAAGCAAGAACACGTGATGTAAGGGTATACGGCCTCTGTTCAGCTCTTCCCTGCTCTGCAATGCTACAGCACCAGGCGCGAAAGCATCGCATAGGTTGACCGCACAGCAAAGAGCCTACAAAAAATCGTCACAGGAGAAATGCTTGAAGAAGCTTATAATACTGTCACAATTCCTCGTAACATTTTTATTACCCCCTAACAATAGTGTTTTGGGGAGAAAAGACGAGGTAGAGTGTATTTACAAGATATGTCTAAACACCTAACGCCAGACACACAAAGTAGAGGCGAGTCCACGCGGACATCAGCGAGCGTAGTCTTCCTCTTTACTGTCTTTCTTTTTGTCTTCGACAGCCCTTCCTAGCATCATCCCTGGTGGCGAAGGCACCGTCCCGGTGCTCGACTGGTCGGAGTTCATTGGCAATAGTCGCGTGACGTGGCGATTTCAGATCATCGTGCTGTAGTGGTCTGCAGAGGTTCAACTTCGTGCGTGACGTTGGTGACTTGGCGCAAGACTTAGTATGAACCAGACAATAGAGAAGTCATCTCGCAAAACCAACTCGCCGTGACGGTGTCCAAAGAAGAACCGTGTCACCAGGACTGAAGTGGACATCCCGGTAGCGAACGTTGTAGATTCGTCGTTGCTTTTCTTGCGAAGAGTTAAGCCGAAAGTTGGCAACTTTATGTACCTCCTCAGCTCTAGCGATAGCATCACGAGCGTATTCTGATGTCGTATCAAGAACGGGTGGAAGAGGCGTGTCGAAAGGCAGCGTGGGCTATCGTCCGTACAAGATAAAATATCTACAGAAATTTGTAGAGTGAAGCCAAGACGTATTGCATGTAAAGGTTATGAACGCCGATGTTTTGTTTCAGTCACAATGAGCTGCCAAAACATACATAACGAGCATGTCCATAAGCGTTCTGTTGAACCATTCTATTAGGCCGTTGGTCAGCGGGTAATATACACTGGTGAACTTTTGTTATGTAGCACAGCTGTGCAAAATGTCTTCTACTGCTTTTGATAGCAATTATCAACCCCGGTCTGTAATGACCTGTCGAGGAGTGCCATGGCAAAGTATGACATCCTCGAGGAGAAAGTCGGCGACGTTGGTTGCACAACTGGTAAGGATAACCCGTGTGATCGCATACCGAGTCGTGTAGTCGGTGGCAACAGCTATTCACTTGTTTCCTCTGAAGAATAGAGGAAAAGGGCCGAGGTGGTCAAGACCAACTGTAATAGGTTGAGATGGTACCTATATGGGTTGAAGGTGTCCTTCTGGAAGAGTGGTCGGTGTTTTGCATTGCTGGCACAATTTGCACGAAGCTACGTAACGACGAACAAAGCGATAAATACCAGACCAAAAGAAGCAGCGTCGAGCTTGGTCGTAAGTCCTTGAGACCTCGAGACTAGCAGCAGTGGGAATGGCATGCAATTGCGTGAGAACAGTCTGACGCACATGTGTAGGTTTGACCAGCAGCAAGTCAGGACCGTCAGGATGCATGTTGTAACGCTATAAACACCATCATGGAAAACAAACATACGAAGTGATGGAGGTGTAGTGGAGTCACTCAGTCGGTTGATCTCTCTTAAGTGAGGATCACGTTGTGGCTCACCTCCTATGCTTGCCAATTTTGAAAGCACCAGGATGCACGTGGACTCGCCGCCCTCAGGAAGATCTCGTCGATCTACTGGATGACGAGGTGATCAATGAGCGTCCTCGTGTTGGCGGCCTGTTTTATGTAAACGACTGAGAATGAGTACTCTGTAGCCACAAGGCCCACTGTCCGAGCGTCCCATAGGGTCTTTCAACAATGACAGCCAGCATAAAACGTGGTGCCCCATGATAACAGTGAATGACCGTTCATACAAATATGGGCACAATTTGTCCACGGCCCAAACGAGCTCAAGTCGTTCGCGTTCGGTGATGGAATTATCACGCTCCACTGAGGATAAAAGGTGGCTAGAGTATGTAATGACGCGGTCACCACCATGCTATTGCTGTGCCAAAACAGCGCCAATGCCCCGGTCGCGGGTGTTGGTTCGCCTTTCTGTTGGAGCGGATATATCAAGTAGCCCAGGATTGGTGGCGACATGAGGCGCATGATCAGTTCAGCAAATGCACTGGCTTGCTCAGAACCCCAAACAAAAACACATGCTTCTTCAGTAGGTCTGTCAGAGGGTGAGCAATGTCGGTGAAATTGCGCACTTATATTCGAAAGTAAGAGCAGAGGCCTACAAAGCTTCGAATATCGTTCGCACAGGTCGGCACAGGAAAAAGCCTGACTGCGCGCACTTAGTCGGGAACAGGACGAACGCCTGAAGAATCGACAAAGTGTCCGAAGACAGTAAGCTACCGACGAATTATGGGTGCCCTACGACGAATGAAGTGGCACTTTGACGAGTTGAGCTGAAAACCTGCCTTTCGCAAAATAAGAATTGTCGAGAGGCGCTCGAAGTGTGTCATGAAAGTTGGCGGAAAAACAATGACGTCGTCAAGGTAGCATAAGCATAGTGACCATTTAAAACCATGTAGTAGGGCACCCATCATTCGTCCGAACGAATCTGGGTCGATGCATAATCCGAATGGTGCGACCCTGAACATATAAAAGCCGTCGGGTGTAATAAATGCGGTCTTTTCAAGGTCCATGTTATCAAATGCAGTCTGCCAGTACCTGGAAAGAAGGTGTATCGAAGAGAAATATTTTGCACTCTCACACAGTCAAGGGCATCATCTATACGTGGTAGGGGGTACACGTCTTTGTTTGTTACCTTGTTGAGGTTTCGGTAATTGGCACAAAAGCGCTAGCTGTTGTCGTTTTTTTTTTGGCGAGCACGACAGGGGAAGCCCAAGGGCTTGAAGTAGGTTCTAGGATATGCCCGGGCAAGCATTTCGCTGATTTTTTTATGATAAGACGCTCAGTCGAAGAAACACAATAAGGTCGCCGGTGTATCGATTTGGTATCGCCGGTGTTAATCCGATGCTGCCAAATGGTTGTCTGTCGAAGGTATCAGTCTTTGATGGTAAATAGGTCTTGGTGGAACTCGCTGTTGGGCTAGTTAGTGCATGTTTTGAATAAATATTCAATGTCGTGCTGAAAGAACAACCACACATAGATATAAACAAATATTGACACCAAGGCTTAGTATGAAGCGCGAAGGGCACGACGTGCCCTTCGCACCGGAAGGTGTGATGAAGGTGTTCAGCCGGAAGGTGTGATGTGATCATTTTTGTACCTCTCACGAAAGTAGTTTTATCCAAATTAGGACTCGTTGAAGATGGATTATTCCTTGTTAAGGCGGCAATGAGTTAGCCGCAGGCCGGGGCAAGGGACGCAAGGGTGATACCCTTGGACAGAACTTGTGAGCATAGTCCAAAAATGACGAGAGGGAGACATGCGGCATTGTCCTTTATACAGATGACCGTGTGCGGGAACGTGATGTTTTGCGAGAAGAGAATGGCAGGGTTCGGTGCCACGACGTAATCATCATGAGACACAGGTGGATCAGGAGAGACCGCAAGATACATAACCGCTAGAGAGGAGACGCGAACGTGATCAGCGAAACGGAGCATGGTTGGTTCAGGATCACTAGGCTCATAGGCATATAGCAGGGCAAAATGAATGGCACCCGTTGCACAGTCAATGAAAGCTGAATGGTAGAAAAAGATGCAAAGAAAAGCTGGGAGGTTAACCAGGCGCACATCCTGTTTGCTACATTGCACTGAATGGAGGATGGGAAATCAAGTCCTAAGATGACTTCGTGCGGGCATTGCTCCAATACATAAAACAATGCAGAGGTATGGTGTCCGGCAACAGTGACCCGAGAAGTACACATCCCACTGACATCTGGAGTCGCACCATCGGCTACGCGGAGAGCAGCAATCGGAGCTGGAGTGAGAGCTTTCCGTAGACGTGCACGGAGGTTCGATTTCAAAACTTACACGCGAGAGTCGGTATCGACTAGTGCTATGACAGGTGTGCCGTCAACATCTACTTTGATGAGGTTGTTCTGCCCAGATAGATTAGGCAGAGAAATTTTGAGTCGGGTCGTCACTGCAGGCTCACCTCTAGGAGCTGCGCCCATTAGGTTTCCGAGGAGTGGCGGGAAAATGAGGGGGAAGGAGAACGAAGATGCTGAAAGCGAGACAGGCGTGTTCGCGGCGAAGAAGAGCGGTGCCTTCGTGGAAGCGTCGATGGTGTCGCAGCATCGTTTTGTGCGTGGCCTGTCGCAAACTGTGTGGGCGGTAGTCTGGTCTATTCACGGGGCAAAGCGTCTGGAGTCCGACGTTAGCAAACTCCTGGCGTATAATGGTCTGTATCAAATAAATCTTGTGGGAATCATGATAGCCACAACTTTGCACGGGGACTATACCTGCAGCTTCTATTTCACGGCGGACGAGGCGTACAATGTTCTTGTATGCCGCAGGGCAGGTGTTGGGTGGATATTATCGCAGGTAGATGACATCACTGTTTTGGGAATGCGCAAAAAAATCAGGAGCAATGCGACGACTTTTCTGTTCTTCATGGCGCCGACATTTGCTAATAACGTCGGCGACTGTCGATGAGTTGCGAAACACAACGAGAATGGAGGCATCATTCGCGATTCCTTTAACACTGTACGTGACCTTTTCGAATTCCGGCATATTTTCCTCCACCGTGTTGCAGAGGGCGAGCACATCCTGAATGTATGTCACGTATGACTCGGTGCCGGACCACAGTCGGTACGCGAGTTCTTTCTGCGCCGAAAGACGACGCCCAACAGGCTTGCCGATAAGGTCAATGAGTTTTCGTTTACAAATCTTTGAACTGGTCATCCCTTCCTCGTAATTGAAAACAAAACTTTGACCCAAAATAGAACACTGGCAAACATGAGCGTCGGGTCTTAGTTCTATAGTGCGCTCACCCGTTCGTATAGCTGAAGTCAATAGTCAACATCTGTGTTGTCAGTGTCGGAAAAGTTGCCCGGGTCACGTGGTTGTGTCAGGAGAACGATGCGGTTAGCGGCGGTTTGTTGAGCCGAAAAAAAGTAAAAGAAAACTTCGCCTTAGTTGTTGGTTTCGCCAGGGGGGAGGGGGGTCTCAGATTTTACAACTTTTCACAGTTAGGAAGGTAGCGCCCCTCTTGCCACCCCCCCTTCCCCTCTGGCTCATACACTTATGGCCAGTTTTGCCTGTAGGACTATGCATCTGCCCATATGTGCTTTGCTTCTTCGATAGAAAAAAAACACTAGGAAGTAAATGCTGTGCATTTCACTGCACCGTAGTTTGCGCTGCTCATAGGGGTAATCTTAAATTAGCGCATTACGGGTAACGGGGTCGTAATGTCCAGTTTTAGGTTAACAGCCGACTTCTGTTGCCCTGTTCAAGTTGTTACTTTTGGCATTCGACACCCTTTGTGCGGTGAAGTGCGAAGGCATAATGAGCTATCAGGAGTTGATGATCGCAGACGGAAGGGATCGGGTGTTTGCGCTGTTGCTATTATTCGTATATAAGACCGGTACACATGCATCATTCTTTTCGGCGTCACAGCGGTTGCAGCTCAGCTGAGTAAACAGCCTTCTGCTGTATATGTTCGTCTTATAAGATATTAAATTATTTTTTGGATTATTGTTCTGTTGCACAAAGCTAACATGCAACTTGCGCGATAAGCGGCGTGGATCCTGCAAGCATGGTCATGTTGCCTGAGTTCATCGATCAAAGTAGCTACCAGCGATACATTAACCTTTTTCTCTTTGCCGTGGCATTAAGGCAGGCACATATGAGTTCACAGAAGCTCCCGGCTTGTAGTAAAATGGCTGAAACATATTGCAGAAGAATAACAAGTCAGAATGCCTGTCCACGCGTTTTTTTTTTTTTGATGCAGGCTTGTTTTCACAAAGCAAACATGACTACATCAGCCTGAATGTGCCCTTTTAGGCTACCATTGTGTGTCGACGTCTACGGAGGAGAACGACATCTAGCGTTCTTCGATAATACGCAGTTGAAAAGCTCGCCCTGTATGGTGCATCACTTATACAAGTGCGCCAGCATGTTTGCCACGCACATTGGCTTATGGATGACAGCACTAGGTAAGCATCTTCTATTTTCTTGTGGCATAATTTCACGCTAAAATTGTATTTTTTCGTCTATTAAAGTAGTTTGCAAAAACAAAAAAAACAAATTGAAGGTCGCTGATGAAGGGCAAGTATTTTTGATAGTACAGACTTTTGTGACTGCAACACTTGGTGCAAGTGCACAGTATGCTTTTCAGAACAAAGGGAGTGTCTGAACAGCATTTGATTTGGTGAAATAAACTTTCGTCAAACAAGATGCGTTTAAATAAAATAATTTAGACTGTAGTCTGAGAGAGTCTTCCTGTGGGATCTGGTTCAATTTCCTGTATGCGCACAATTTCCTGTATGCGCCTATGCACCAAGTGTGCAAGCAATGACATTACGAAAATATCAGTTCATACCACAGGGAGATGGTGAGCAGTATTAGCAAAAGAAAATGTGCGTTTTCGGCTTATGAAGAAAACATTCTCGATGAGCGTTATAAGCAGAGAGATGAACAACCAAAAATTGATTGTGTTCACCGCATGTATCAGCGTGGCATATGAACATTTAGTCCAACAACAGCATATTGGTGCACGGTAGCTGACTGAAGAATCCCAAATTTGAACTTCAAGAATCTCAACCATTTATGAACATGAAAAAGTTCCGCATGTGCGCTGGCCGTTGCTCGATGGAAGCAGCTGTTGTGTAAACATAATCTCATGGTCGCCTCATCATACTAACGGTGTCGATTCGAAACAAATTAGACCGTAAGGCCAAATGACGTGGAGCATTTGTAACTTCTGATCTGCAAAAGGCAAATTGTCGAGACAGAGGTAGCAGGGGGGGTTACATGCTTATCAGGACCATAGTATGTGAACAATGGTCTAAAAAACTGAAATAACAAAAATGAATCGCAAAGCCGAATAAAAGCTAACGCAAGTCAAACAAACCCGCTGACCTTAAAGAAAATTAAAGCACTTTGCGCATTTCTTAACCTCCATATTTTCAATACATTTGAATCTGCTTTTCTTCTTTTCTTATTTTTATTAACTTACGGTGACTCTCACAGACCTAAAAGGAGCAGGCTGACTTTTTCTGCAGATTCTTTACATGTGAAAGTTGGTGATAACGACTCTATGCGACGTCTTGCTACTTACGGAGACGTTTTGGAATAAACATGCCAGTAGATAACAAGGTGTATTTGATGAAGACAGGCCTGAGTTTTGAAAGGTCCGCTAGTTTACCGAAGGCATTGATTTTTTTTTTTTTCATACAACCTGTCTGTGAATATAGATGTTAAGTTTTTATGAATCGGCATGTTGAAGAGATATTGAGCGCAATAGTCTTACTGGAGAGAAACGCAACGCGCTTCGTGTCTGCCCTCTAGCCCGGCCGTGATTTTTGTCGTAGTGACCGCAAGCGGTCAATGAAGTCTTACAGCCAGCAATTCAGATATAAGAGATATTAGGCTGGTACGTGTCGTAAAGCTATTTATAGCACGGAAGAATGCTATGAGTGAGGCCGACGCATTGACAAAGGCCGTCAGTTTCCGATGTGCCCAGACGTAGTCGAAATTGTCCTTCAAGTACCCCTTACGAAAGTTCCTCATATAGACCTATGCGAAAATTCTCATGTATTGCTACAGCACGAATGGCGCATGTCAGGCTTATATGATATACCCAATGTATGAACCATTTCAACCTGGTCGCAATTTTTTGTTATGCCATAGATAAACTTGGTACATGAAGCAATTACTGTCATTCCAGTATATGTAGCATTTTAGGAGCGTTCATATAAGGTTATGTATTCATTTATATAAGCATGATTTATATATAGTCATATAAAAATGACTTTTACATATGAATTCAGCTTGTGTCACCGCCATGTGTTGTAGCTCCACAGACCATTCTAAAGCTTGAAATAAGGCTGTTTGTTAACAGGTCTGACCCTCGTCGTCTCCAAAACAAAGGTTGTATCCATTAGTAATCCTCATTATTTCTCAAATTAAGATAAAGGCATTATTGCTGGAAGTGTGATTTAGCTGCTCATTTATGAAACTTGCGTTGGGTCTAGTTGGTACATAGCACAAAAAAAGAAGTTAACTTCTTTGGCGCAAACAATACGGAAAAAAAGAAAAAAGGAAGACGAGGAAAGACACAGATTGACGCCAAACTAACAACTACTTTATTCTTCACACAGCAACGCATATATATGCCGAAACCACATACATTGCATGCGCACGCACAGCTTCGTATCGTATACGTGATAACGAAAATTCCTTAAACCTTAATACATCACACCACACACCTGAATGTACACGCGTGTTGTCATATTACACTTGTAGAACACGATATCTTAACCAAGATGTGTACGCAAAAATTCATATTCGATGGCATGCAAAGAAACGGAAGTATCACTGATACAGTCAGCTCCGCTTTTCTTAATATGATAAGCCTCCAAAGCAAGTCTTGCATCTTCATTCCTGCTCCTGCCCAGAATCATCGTATCATGAAACCGTGGTGAACATCCAATGCAGGATTGCAAGTGAGCAACAAGATGTGCCCCTTTGTCTACCTTGTTAACTATTTTTTGCGCATGTTCCCTAAGACGCTCGTTTATGCAACGTCCCGTTTGCCCGATGTAGATCCTGCCACATACCAGAGGTATGCCATATACCACACAGGTGATGCAAGAAATAAAGCAGACACCGTGTTTTATTTTGCACCCAGTTTTGCTACTACCGCAGGTGCGGGAGCACAACTTCAAGAGTTTGTTGGGCGCAGAGAATACCAAGGAGACCCCATGCCTG
The DNA here is from genome assembly GCF_043290135.1 of Rhipicephalus microplus. Classification (NCBI taxonomy): domain Eukaryota; kingdom Metazoa; phylum Arthropoda; class Arachnida; order Ixodida; family Ixodidae; genus Rhipicephalus; species Rhipicephalus microplus. The sequence continues at coordinate 216,529,519 of NC_134702.1, forward strand.
TTAGCAACTCTCTTGAGTTGATGTGTGACCTTATGTAAATAAGGTATCACAACAGGCCTGAACGTATCACGTTCACATGTCGCCTTCTTTCTTGTTTTCCTTTTCTGAAGCAGGGCTTCAGCTACGGCTGTAAGGAGCGTCATAGGGTAACCTGCAGCCAAAATACGGCGTACCTGATTTTCAAAACTCTCCTGCATTTTATGAGCGCACGACTTTCTGAGAGCTGAATCTATGCAGGTTGAGACTATTCCTCTTTTAACCACTTTCGAGTGGGCCGACTTAAAATGTAACAGCTCTTTCTGTACACGGGGACTGTAAGCCCAACACACATGCCGGTAACATACCTCTAGACTAAGGTCAAGGGCTTGTAAGACATTTTCCTGGGGCAGCTCATGCGTGAAAGTGAGCCCTTGTCCGTGTTGCTTAAAAGCATTTAAAACATCAGTCACCGTATCACTGTAGTCAGAGCCAAAATTTAAAAACACAATAAAATCATCTACATATCTAAAAACTCTTAAAACCTTAAAAACTTTAAAAACATTTTGTAGAGACCTATCGACATGGGCTAAAAAAATGTTGACAAGTACAGGAGCAACACAGGATCCGATGCAAATGCCATCACGCTGAATAAAATGCTGGTCATTAAAAACTATGAATGTGACCTTAAGATAGAATTCTAACAAACTCATAAAATTCGCCACGTTCAACCCGACCTCGTTCTGAAACGAGATAGCGGTTGATGTCCAGGATTTATTTTACTCTGTACCGCAGCAAGGGTTATTGGTATCTGTGCATGAATGCATTGAAGAAAACGGTGCTATCTCGTTTCAGAACGAGGTCGGGTTGAACGTGGCGAATTTTATGAGTTTGTTAGAATTCTATCTTAAGGTCACATTCATAGTTTTTAATGACCAGCATTTTATTCAGCGTGATGGCATTTGCATCGGATCCTGTGTTGCTCCTGTACTTGTCAACATTTTTTTAGCCCATGTCGATAGGTCTCTACAAAATGTTTTTAAAGTTTTTAAGGTTTTAAGAGTTTTTAGATATGTAGATGATTTTATTGTGTTTTTAAATTTTGGCTCTGACTACAGTGATACGGTGACTGATGTTTTAAATGCTTTTAAGCAACACGGACAAGGGCTCACTTTCACGCATGAGCTGCCCCAGGAAAATGTCTTACAAGCCCTTGACCTTAGTCTAGAGGTATGTTACCGGCATGTGTGTTGGGCTTACAGTCCCCGTGTACAGAAAGAGCTGTTACATTTTAAGTCGGCCCACTCGAAAGTGGTTAAAAGAGGAATAGTCTCAACCTGCATAGATTCAGCTCTCAGAAAGTCGTGCGCTCATAAAATGCAGGAGAGTTTTGAAAATCAGGTACGCCGTATTTTGGCTGCAGGTTACCCTATGACGCTCCTTACAGCCGTAGCTGAAGCCCTGCTTCAGAAAAGGAAAACAAGAAAGAAGGCGACATGTGAACGTGATACGTTCAGGCCTGTTGTGATACCTTATTTACATAAGGTCACACATCAACTCAAGAGAGTTGCTAACAGGCATGGGGTCTCCTTGGTATTCTCTGCGCCCAACAAACTCTTGAAGTTGTGCTCCCGCACCTGCGGTAGTAGGAAAACTGGGTGCAAAATAAAACACGGTGTCTGCTTTATTTCTTGCATCACCTGTGTGGTATATGGCATACCTCTGGTATGTGGCAGGATCTACATCGGGCAAACGGGACGTTGCATAAACGAGCGTCTTAGGGAACATGCGCAAAAAATAGTTAACAAGGTAGACAAAGGGGCACATCTTGTTGCTCACTTGCAATCCTGCATTGGATGTTCACCACGGTTTCATGATACGATGATTCTGGGCAGGAGCAGGAATGAAGATGCAAGACTTGCTTTGGAGGCTTATCATATTAAGAAAAGCGGAGCTGACTGTATCAGTGATACTTCCGTTTCTTTGCATGCCATCGAATATGAATTTTTGCGTACACATCTTGGTTAAGATATCGTGTTCTACAAGTGTAATATGACAACACGCGTGTACATTCAGGTGTGTGGTGTGATGTATTAAGGTTTAAGGAATTTTCGTTATCACGTATACGATACGAAGCTGTGCGTGCGCATGCAATGTATGTGGTTTCGGCATATATATGCGTTGCTGTGTGAAGAATAAAGTAGTTGTTAGTTTGGCGTCAATCTGTGTCTTTCCTCGTCTTCCTTTTTTCTTTTTTTCCGTATTGTTTGCGCCAAAGAAGTTAACTTCTTTTTTTGTGCTCATTTATGGTTTGTGGTGAGAACGTGTCTTTGTTAGGCAACTTTCCGTGAATAGATACATTGTGTTTATACTTAATGCTTATCGATAGACACTTTCTATTCACTTTCGTAAACAGAAAGTTCACTTGTTTCTTTAATCATTTTCTGCCGTGTGAAATGAGCATCCTCAGTCAGTAACAAAAAATTTCGAGCCGCTATTGACCGTATGAACTGCATTTGCATTGAATATTTTATTGTAGTTGATATTCCGCTTTCATGGATTTGATTGATTTCTGGGGTTTAACATCCCAAAACCACCATATGTATATGAGAGACGCCGTAGTGGAGGGCTCCGGAAATTGCGACCACCTGGAGTTCTTTAACGTGCACCCAAATCTGAAAACACGGGCCTGCAACATTTCTACCTCCATGAAATGCAGCCGCCGCAGCCGGCATTCGATCCTGCGACCTGCAGGTCAGCAGCCGAGTACCTTACCCTCTAGACCACCGCAGCGGGGCCTAAAACTGGTGGTTATAACTGATCTTCTCGGGTTGGAAAGAAACATATTACCAGTACTTCTTGCAAACAGGACGCTAAAAAAATTCACTTCGGACACATAACCCACTTTCCGTTATACCAATAACGCATAGCTAACACGATGGCAATAAAGAGCTTGTTCCGCAGACATGCCAGCGACGGCATCGTTTGTTTAGTGAAAAATCATTATTTTTTCTGTAAAGAAAGAACTTAGAAAGATGCAAATGAAGTAAATAATTAAAAAACTCGTGTAGATTAAGGATCCGAAAGCGGGTTTGCGTGGAAAGTAGGCGTTCTACCACATCGCCAAGCATTTTCTTGGAAGTACAGTGAAAATATCTTCCTGTGCTTCGAAATACTGAGAAAATAACTTTATAGCTTAACAAACACACCCATCCTGTATGCAGGCTTCACAGCACAATATGTTATATCGCAGTAATATTGCTTGGTACATGAGTACATTGCTATCGGGCGTCATAACATGTGATTACCTCAATTACTTGGTGGTTTAAAGCCAGCCAAATATTACATACGGCATGCACGTTACTGCGCGTCTTCTTTTAAGACCAAGTAGTGGGTGCACAGCAAGTTTGAAAGTATTTCACGCACATAATTACTCATGGTTTAAAGTATGCTATCTTTTTTACACAATATGCCGCCATGTGCGAAAGCTTGCTGACAGAAGACACTTTCAACATCATCAACTAGACTGAAGTCATCCACAATTCAAACTCTTGAAGTAACCTCATACAATAAAGTTATGTACTGAGTGGTTTAAATATACAACAGGGACAATTGATTGATTGATATGTGGGGTTTAACGTCCCAAAACCACTATATGATTATGAGAGACGCCGTAGTGGAGGGCTCCGGAAATTTAGACCACCTGGGGTTCTTTAACGTGCACCCAAATCTGAGCACACGGGCCTACAACACTTCCGCCTCCATCGGAAATGCAGCCGCCGCAGCCGGGATTCAAACCCGCGCCCTGCGGGTCAGCAGCCGAGTACCTTAGCCACTAGACCACCGCGGCGGGGCTACAACAGGGACAAGATATTGCTATCACATTCAACTCTTAGAACCGGAGTTCAAGGATCCTCCAATCTTTAAACAGTAGTGAGCCCTCGTGAAAAGCAGTCGAGTTTAATTTGTCTGCTTGCATACAATTATGTACAGTGCTCAAAAATTAAAACGTGACATCAAACTTTTTTGCGTAATAATGCGTATGTGTAGTCCCTCGAGATAACCATGCTGTGACGAATCTGGTCTGTAAAAATAATGTTCCAGACGAAATTGCACATTTACCACCCAAACTGCTGATGGTGAAATCATAAGTATGTGCTAGTTTTAAATTATCACGTTTCAGTCCTTGAGCACTGCACACCACCTTGAAGAACTGCACCAGCAAACTTTTTTCCTTGTGTGCCTTTATTGAGACTTGCTTAATTATCAAAAAATAAGGTGGAAAGTAGGCAAAAACCGACAAATTAAGACACTCGAAAATAAATCGCATGACAAGCATGAGGATGAAAATTGCCAACTGTTTTAATTTTTTATTTGTGCAAGTTTTATTTTAGGTTTAATATTGGTATTTGCTGAAGCTTAACAGCAAAAAAAAGAACGAGTTTATTTACATGAATATTTACTTTTACAAAAATGAGCTTAGCACGAGAGCCACACTTCGTGGCTGTAGTTTTTTTTAATATATGGAGCCAAGTCTGGAAGGATTACAAAAAAGAAAGTGCTGTCGTATAGCTACCACAAAATGGTCTTACTAAGCAACCATAGTCATTATAAAGCTGTTTACTCACAAAGCATGCAATACCCTACGTTTTTTGATTTATCCTAATATTCTAGAAAAGCGTGCGAAGGTAATGAAAACGGTAAGCTGATCATAAAATTTAAGTGAGCCTTGTGGTTCATGGAGCCACTTATTCTAGATAACTTAATCACACCTTAAAGTAACCACGTCCATTCATTCTGCTTTTGTGACAGGAAATCGAGAGGGGAACCTCATATGCAAGCTTTCGTGTCCAGTTTTTTTACACTGAAAGTTCATTATGGTCAATCCAGCGGCCGCCACACGCCGACACACATAAAAACACTTCCATGTTCATCCACATTTGCACCACGTGCAGCGAAGCAGATTACTCTGAGTTGCAATAATATGATGTGTAAATCGCAGCAGTAAATGAACACGAAACAAGAGCAAAGCGGATAGAAGTAAGGAACACGACCTGCATTCATGAATCTGGCTAGCTAAGAAGCAACTATGGCATGGATGGATACACGGAAGACTTCAAAGTGCATCCTACTTTATACGTGAGATCAACAATTTACGCGCATCTGACTGCAGGTGAACTTTCCCAAGCCTATTGGCGAACCGAGTATCATTTGGTCACAATTATTGACGCATTACCAATACTGTACGAATGAATGGTCTTGCGCGCAATTTTCTTTATTTTACTGTATATGGGCCCTCGCGCTTTTTTTGTGTGCCCTGTTGAATGACTGCTGTGTGCACAAAACGTTCGCCAAATTTTTCACCCCTCCGACTGACGCACAAGCAGTAGCGTGCCGTCAGGTGGGCTTTCGGGATATTGATGCTAAAGTGGACCCCACTGGCCGCAGAGAACTGCACGTACATGACCTTTGAAAAAGTAATTCTTTTAATCTGCAATTTCTGCTTCGTGTAGGCTGGCTACCACGATGCGTTTGAACTAGGTTTTATTCTTAGTTCTCTTGAATGTTTAGTAATAATATTCAATAATCGAATCAATAAATCATTTACTTACCGTGCCCATGAACAACCATAACGTCTTGTGCCGCACACGTAAAATTGGAACAATAAGAAGAACACAGTAGTGTACAGAAAGAATCATCTAAAGAAAGAGCCAAAACGCACAAATAAATAGAACTCAACGCACAATACGAACATTAGAAGCATAGACAATAATTATGAAATATGAGGAAAAAACAACATAATATCCGCAACTGTACAGAAGGCTTCCTGAAAGACGTAAAAGGGAAGAATCTGTTCATGTGCCAAACTATGATGAGACACAGCGAAGCTCAGATAAAAAATGACTGGACTATGAGAAAACGCCAGGCCTGCGCGGAACGCGCAGCACAGTCACAGCGAAAGCTGGAAGAGCGGCCTTTCATAGCATTTCTAAACACTCACTAATGTAATTACTGCAAGTACGCTTGTTTGATACCCACTATTGTAGCTGATGAAGGCGAGAGTAGAAAAAACGTTGGCAGATGGTGACGGCGGTGGCGAGCCATTGTTGGTGACAGTGTCATTGCCACCTGATGGCGGCGAGAGTGGAAACAATGTTGGCAGAAGGTGCGTGTGGTGGCGAGCAAACGATGGCGACAGTGGAAAATGCCGACTGATGGGGGCTTTACAAAACGTGTTTGGTGGAAGGCTTGGTAAACAAGCTGGATGACGGTGGCGTAATTGAAGCCTCGTTGACGATAGTGGCATGATGAGAAAGTAAATGGCCGTATATGAAATCACTTATTTGTTATGTTTCATTCTTGAACGCGCATAGATATGCGTTTACGGTCAAAAAAATCCAACGCTGCTCATGTCACTTTCAAGCACATTGTTTTATTCTTGCGTTGGTAATAATGGTTTAATCTTTGTCAAGCTATAATGCGGCTGTGAAGTTTTACACTTCGTGCATGAACTTAGATCAGTTTGATACCCGCGATGTCTTGCTTTATTGTGATGTTTAGAAAACTGCAGGTGTCGATTTCAACAGTGACACTAAATGTTTTACATTGCCGCTCAGTTGCCTGGCAATAAATGAGCTCGAGTTTCAAACTGCCCCCCTCAAGGTACACAAAATTTCACCAGTCACTTGATGTCACCACGCTAGAAAGGCAACTCTGGCAATACTTGCGCACTTAAATACTTGAGTCGCACTTTTAAGTTAAGAAGTGCGTGCGACGCTAATATGCATAAACTTTTACTTTCATATGCCTGGAGACGAGCCCCAGCGAGTTTTGCTTTCACCCTTTTGTTCTACCACCATGATTTCTACCGTAGAGTAGGCCTACCGACCGAGCCCATTCAAGTGTTAACGGCGCTTGGGAGTTTCAGTATGCACGATTTCGACGAGTAAAAATAACAATACAGCACAGCCGAGTCATCATTTAACCTAATTAATAAAGCTTTCTTATAGTGTACGATGTCCGCGCAAGGAGCTACAAACATCGATGCAACGTGGTTCGAGTACTTTCACCAAACGTACGCCTTCTTTCACCGACAGCCGCCGGTCTCACTCGCCGGAACTTCTCTGGCTCCTATACGAGAACACAGACTCGTCAATTTGTATGCTTACTGAACCAATATGTTAAATAATGTTTCCGGTGCACTGCATTCGTTTTGGCGAGGTCATTGTGTACTTGTTGCTAAAAATAGAGCTACAACAGTGCGCTGGCATGACTGTGTAGTGCGTTGCGCAAAAAACATCCCAATACTCTATAAATTGTGCGGGCGCATATATCGAATGAGCCTAAAGGCGTCATAAAGCATGAGCAGATGTCACCCTCTGAAACGAGCTACAAACGGATAATAAACTTCACAGTACCCGCCAATAAACTCTACCTACTCCTCTCCTCAGTCCATTCATTTTTTTAAAGACAATAGTCTTTTTTGGGGTATGCCAACGAAAAAGTTTTGGTCTGTGTCTGTCTGTCTGTTTGTCTGTCTGTTTGTATGTCTCTACATTTGTCTGTTTGTCCGCCGTAACGATACCACAAACGGCCCCAAACGATACTCTAAACGGGCAGCTGTATCTGCAGTGCCTACCAATATTGCTGAAGTTTCGGCGTTAATACTTGTGCGATTGTCAATTAAAAAGCAATTATTTCTTATATCTTAGGCTCAATAACAACACGTTAATACTTTTGTATGTGTGAACTCATACTGAAAGGGCATACATATGTAATTCCAAGAACCATAGCATTATTCACGCTGCGCTGACAATGCAACGCGATGCTGAAAAAGGCAACTCTTTCCAACGCTTTGCTAAGACAACATGAGGGTGGTACCTGCCCATCACTTCGCGTTCTACACCTTCTCGTCTCCGAGACCGGCGCGCACGCCTTCCTCAGATTTAGAATATAACTGCCAGAGAGAACTCATGTCTACAAACGTGCATCGATGCGCTTGTTCGCCTTCGCTGCACAGATACAGACTCTAACGCAGCGCCTCCAGAATACAATTCGCCAATTTGCTCGCGCAGAACACCAAATGAACGATTTGCTCACTCTCTCCAGACGCAAGTCTGTCGTCGTTCGACGCCATTTGAGGTGAGACATGCAGATACGGAACCAATTTTTTTTCTTGGGGTTGTGAAATGTAACAAAAACATAGCGCTGTTGCCATTATCGCACTGGCAATCGTTACAGGCAGCAGTTGTATGTGTTTAATACATTTGCAAACTTTAGTAGTAGGTACAGATCTCATCCATATTGAGTACGCGACGAGCAGAAGTTGAACAGTCAGTTCTTAACAGCCAACCTTCCATGCGTTTGCATGGCGCGGTGGTTAATGTGTTCAGTTCGTAATCTGAAAGTTGCACGCTCGAACTCACGTAGTTCTTATTTACGGGTGCTTTCTAGATCACTTTTTATACAATATATTGTATTATTTTCTAGTGGCAGCTTGTCATGGCGGTCCTGACGCTGCTTCGCTCTGCAAAATTGCTGACACTCCATTATTCACCATACTCCACTCCACCCATATTACTTCCAGCACCATAATCTACTGAAATAGTTGATGGTGGATTTCACCCTATTGATGGTGGACGTTTTTTCATCAGGGCGCCAGCTCAAATGCTCCCGTTAATCTATTTGTTGCTTGAAATGTGCTTGCAAAAGAGGTGTAACACTCACAGTGCAACAATTGAGAAGGTGTGGGGACAAGAATACAAAACACTGTAAAGAAAAAAAGGGGGCTGCAGCCCATGCGCCTGGGTATAGTGAGCTTAATCGGATCGAAAGAAAAAAATTGAAAAATCCCACGTACCTGGAATTGACGTTATGCGAAGCGTGCGGAGGGCAGGTGATCCTGTTGCACTATTTATTGAGCGACGCGTCATGAAGTGTGGCTAAATATATGTACAAATGTTGCACGCACAGATATATGCTGAAGAGTAGCAGATGCCTATATAACCAGTTGTGTGCATTTGCGCAATGATGCCAACTTGTAGATGCGTATCAGAAACACCAGGAGCTGATATGAAGAGGTGATGCTCGCAAAGATGTTGTCCCTGGACACTGCTACATAAATGAACTTCAGCGCATGGCAACTAACCACAATGGACGCTAACTAGACGTTATGGCTGTATAAAAGGAGCACATGTGTAATGTTTATAAAATTGTGTAGGCAGCACTGCCACCACTTATCAAGTTTCACGAAATCTAGCGTCTATTTCGAAGGTAGTTTCGAGACCTGGCGTATCTATGTGCCAAAATACCAAATTTTCACGCAGAATGCTTCTATTTGAATCACTTTCCGCCAGACAGTGGTACATAGCCACCTGTGGGTGTGTGCCACTGTCTGGTGGAACGTGTTTTACGACATACGCGAGGGGATCGTGGCAATATTCATGTCTTCACCAGCGCGTCATAATTGTCAAACCTTCTTTCCCTACCATGCTAATTTTGGTTCATGCCAAGTTAAGGGGGTGACGACGAGAGCACCGAAACGTGCGGCAAGATAGATAGATAGATAGATAGATAGATAGATAGATAGATAGATAGATAGATAGATAGATAGATAGATAGATAGACAGACAGACAGACAGATAGATAGATAGATAGATAGATAGATAGATAGATAGATAGATAGATAGATAGATAGATAGATAGATAGACGGACGGGCGGACGGACGGATGGACAGAGAGACGGGCAGACAGACAGACAGACGGACAGACAAACAGACGGACAGACAGACAGATGGACAGGTAGACAGACAGACGGACAGACAAACAGACGGACAGACAGACAGATGGACAGGCAGACAGACAGACGGACAGACAGACAGACGGACAGACAGACAGACGGACAGACGGACAGACAGACAGACAGACAGACAGACAGACGGACAGACAGACAGACAGACAGACAGACAGACAGACATACAGACAGACAGACAGACAGATAGATAGATAGATAGATAGATAGATAGATAGATAGATAGATAGATAGATAGATAGATAGATAGATAGACAGACAGACAGACAGACAGACAGACAGATAAATAGATAGATAGATAGATAGATAGATAGATAGATAGATAGATAGATAGATAGATAGATAGATAGATAGATAGATAGATAGATAGATAGAGAGATAGATAGATAGATAGATAGATAGATAGATAGATAGATAGATAGATAGATAGATAGATAGATAGATAGATAGATAGATAGATAGATAGATAGATAGATAGATAGATAGATAGATAGATAGATAGATAGATTCAAAGTCGCCCAAGTTTGCTAAGAAAGCCGTCGCATTTAAAATTAAGAAGCATGGCACGAAAAGGATATTTTGTTGTACTGTGGTGACCCAACAACGCAGATGTTATGTACTAACGGTAGCATGCTGTAAGAGTCGTGCGCGAGATGCTGGTTAGGGCAGCAAGAAAGTTAACGAAACTTGCACGGCAAACAAACATATATTGATAGAAAAACAAGCACAAGAAACACAAATAGAAAAACACGGTAATACATTAAACACGAGAAACGTCTTCAGAAACAGTTCACTAAGACGGCGTGCTTACCCGTTTGAGGACCGACGAAACAACTGCAGTGGCGTCGATGCTGTTGGACGACAAGAGCCAGGCGGGTTGTCACAGGGTCTACGTCTGCTGGGTGCCGGAAGAGAAGACGTGCCGTGTGCGACGTTCTTTGCGTGTTGATGTCTAACAAGGTACCTCCCGACAATTTCGCCCTGCCGAACGGTGACGTCCAGCCAGTTCTCGACACCGACTGCAGAACGCATTGCGCGCGTGTCGCACGCGCTCCCGTTTCGGCGAAACACACCGACTTACCTGCAACCTCGCCCGCACCTCTCAAGTTTTCCGCAACTCACCACTAGGCCCCGGTGCGGCGTTGTTGCCGCTCCGCAACTTGAGCTTCGATTCCCTATAAAGACTTGGAGCGCACATGAGACAAGGAATGCATATGTTAGAGATTCCTCGCTTTGTCGCAGAACTATTCGTGCAGGAAGCAGGAACGACTTTGCAGTCAGGGTAGCTTCGGCCATGCGAGAGAAGACAATCTATGCTGACGTCTGTAGGCGTAGACAGCATCAAGGGATCGTAATAAGGTTTCAGTCTGCAGACGTGAACCGTGTCACCATCGCGATGTCTGAGATAGTGGGACGGGGTCACGGGCTTAACTTTCTGGTTGACAGGAGACGTGCGGTCTATGATGCAGAGGGGCGATCATAGCGTAAAAGAAGCTTGTTCGTAAGGCCAGGACTATGAGGTGTTATCCATACCCAAACTAGGTACCAGTCGGTAAGTCTCCTGAAGGCGCATCACTTCCATGTCACAGTTTTTAGTGACCTTGAGTGGTGGTTGTAAGTCTACGATCGAGCTGCCTAGAGTCCTCCACATATCTCGGTGCTACAGACACCAGCGTCTATTCAGAAGCATGGTCGGTATGGAAGCAGGGTGCCCATGGTGCAAGAGGGCTCTCGTCCGTACAACATGAAAAGGGGCGAAAACTAGTGGTAGCTTGTCAGCGTTGCGGTGTATGTGACAAATGGTAAAACAGCGCCCCAGTTACGGTGATCCAATACGACGTACATACTTATCATATCAGTGAGCGTGTGGTTGAACCTCTCCGTAAAGCCGTTCGTTTACACGTGGTATGCAGTAATTTGATTAATTTGTAGGGTTTAACGTCCCATAATCACCATATGATTATGAAAGACGCCGTAGTGGAGGGCTCCGGAAATTTTGGCCACCTAGGGTTCTTTAACGTGCACCCAAATCTAAGCACACGGGCCTACAACATCGCCGCCTCCATCATAAATGCAGCCGCCGCAGCCTGGATTTGATCCCGCAATCTGCGGATCACTACCTGAGTACCTTAGTCACTAGACCAGCGCGGCGGGGCAGGTAGTATGCACTAGACTTGAGGTGAATGATGCAGCATACGGTGAGAAGGCCATGGGTGATGTCGGAGAGAAACACACGCCTGAGCAGTTCACGTGGTGCTCCATGTCGAAGAACGAAAGTCTGCAGAATAAAAAATGCAAAAACGCGAGGGGTACCCAGTGCCTCTTGGTACCAGCGTCCAGTACCATGCCCGGTAATGGGCCTGGTATTGCATTGGGTACTCGGATGCTGTAACGGCATGTTTGTGGGAAGTGCTGGGTACACTGCGCAAAACGGCATTACAGCGTTAAAACGTTGATGCGTATGTACTCTAAATAAGTATATGAGTAAAAGGAATGATATAGAATAGATTTATGCATTAAAAAACATGCTTGCCATGAGGACTCGAACTCGCCACTTTTCTATTTCTCACCGAGTACTCTGCCCACCACACCACGCCAGGTTGTACCTAAGCGCTAGTAAATTGACATATTACTCAATGAACAGGCCGTTTGCTTAATGCTTACAAGTCGCATGGTCAACAACATAGACGCGATATTCCTTTCCAAATAACAAGTGCGTCTTGATACGACACTAACGAACGGCTGCTGTGCGCCAAATTATATATGCCCATATTGGCAATTAGGAGCACAATGTTTTCTGAGGAATTGACGTCCTATAACTCCGAAAGATATTAAATGCACTGTAAGAGCAGCCACATATGTCCGGCTATTACTCCCGATTTATTTCGGTGATAGCCGTTGCTCGCTCTTGCTACTGATCAATATGTACGCAAGTTTTGTGATCACTCTTTCGGTGCATATGTGTGTACAGGATTGTCATAACGTCCTTGTGCGGGAACAGCAGACGAAGAAAAATGGTTGATTTATGTGGCTGAATGTGTAAAATACACACTACAGTCGTTCTTACACTTTACACTTGCATGTACTCAAAGCAACAAGCGCTGTGGACATGTACACCAATGTGGTGTACATGCCTAATATATTGTCCTAATGCTCGCTGATGGGGCTCTGGGTAAGACCGCTCACAAAGCAGCTGAGTTGCGATGCTTGAAGACTCTGCATTTGAGCTTCGGATCCTTTCTTCACCTGTTACAGTGAGAGGACTCGGACCAACTACGGTAGACAAAAGCTAGCGCACCTTATTCCTTCGTTTTTAAACTCAAATACCATGACCACCACCATAGTGAATGAAAGTCAATCCCCAGCAATTTTCAAAAAGAAGATACACGCTTATCTACTCATGCTTCAAACGTGATATGTCTTTTTTGTGTGTTAATGAAGTGCAACTCGTGTAGCTTTGCTGAAACGCACTGTAAATTTTTCACTTCCTCACAACTGTTCACAATTACGTTTTTGTTTTTATAGGATTTTAAAGGGCTTTTATGTGTAAAGAGTGCATTTAGAGATGTGTAATTATTTCTTATCTTTTCCACGCTCTACGTCTACACTTTGTATATTTCACTGTATTGAATCTATGTATTTATGCCCTAGACACACATGCTGAGTGTTGTGCAGTATTGTGGTCTGGGCGGGGATCGGTGCATTGTCAGGCATTCAGTTGCCTTTTCACCACCCCTTTCCATTCAACCACTGGATAAGTAATGTATGTTCAAAACTATGATGATGAATAAACTTCAAACTTCAAAACTTCTCACTACTACCTGAAGTAAGTATAAGACAAGCATTATCAGACAATCACTCCCCGTGTGGCGATATTTAACGACAGCTGTTTGTCTTGCCTCCACTGGGAAAGCTTGTGAAACGTCGAGAGAGCTCATTTACGTCTCGTAAACTTTGCGGCGAAATGATTTCCTGTTTCTGTTTGGAGTGGCGACTAGGTCCTGGATTATAAAAACTGCAACAAAGAATTGTTAAAACAGTGCATCAGCGATGCGAAATTGGTATATGCAATTCGCGGGGGACTTGAAAAAAACGTGCTGTAATTGCTGCAACGCACGTGCACCGAAAAAAATAACACTTTTATTGACACTGTGCGAATTTAAAAATAATGGGTGCTAATGTTGGTTACTGAAGTGTTGGTTCCTTTAAGGTAACATCTGATTTTTTTTCTTATCCCAAAAGAAAACATTAAAAGCAAGAAGCTTTCCGCATATCACAGGTGAAGATTACGATGTATGATTTGCGGAATAGCGAGGCATGCTCGGGCTCTGTTAGGGTAGCATCTATCCGGGCCGTCCAATCAAGCGTTTTATAATAAACGATGCTGCAAGATTCCATTGCACACGCTACATACACGTGCACGTGGAGATGGTAAAAACAGTGTATGCTCCAAAGTGTACACCAGCGCTTTCCAGGGAGAATTTTAGCGCTTCCAGCGCATCGCAGTGTGCAACAGCGTCACAATGGTCAAGCCAGCGCTCCTACCCGTGTGACCCGGCTATTAACGTATTAACGACTGGTAACGTATTCTCCAGTGCGCCCAGCGAAGTGCCAGTAAATACTAGCGTGTACCAGTGTTTTCAGGGTGTACCAGTGCCAAAACACAAACTGGCATCATGCTGTGAACTTTGTTTATTGCAATAGTGTGGTAGCGCTGCATAGCGGCATAGCGCGTCTCGGCATAGCGCGTCAGATGAACGATGCAGACAATGATCCATCTGTTACCCAAGAAACTGCAGGGAAGTGGTCCACATAGGTCTATGACGACGCGATCAAAGGGACGGGAAGTGCAAAGAAGCGGCTGCAACTCACCGGAAGGGCACTGACGAACTTTAGGCCACTGGCACGCCGTGCAAGTGCGAATATACTTGCAGACACAGTGATATATTCCATGCCTGTAGAAAAGTTGTCTGAGCCGAGTATACGTTCTAGGTGGGCCTGCGTGGCTAAGCGAAAAGATCATGGAAGTAGGCGCAGGTGCCAGCAAGCATGTGTCGTGGTGTGAGGAGCAGTCATTTGTGACCATGTGCCATATATATTTGCGGTAAAGGATGTGTTCACGCACAGTAAAGTGGGCTAATTGGTGACGAAGTGTTCTCGAAGAAAGTGTGGCCGATGGATGTTGCAGGTACTGGAGCTTAGCCGAGAGCTAGGAATTCTTACGCTATTCAACCGGTATAAGCATGGCGTCAAAAAGTGAAATTGGTGATGTAAAGAGCGTTGACAGGGAAGCTACATCAGAAAATAGCGGTGACCGAGAAAGCACATCGGCGTCAGTGTGCTTCCTGCGTACACAACGTAAGTGTCACGCTCCTGTAAGCGAAGAGCCTTTAGGCCAAGGCGACCTGATGGATCTTTCAACGAAGAAATCCAGCAAAGGGCGTGATGGTCGATGACAACATCGAAAGGATGACCATATAGGTAATAACCAAATTTACCAAGAGCCGAAGTGATGGTGAAACACTCCTTTTTAGTTACACAATTGTTTGTTTCTGGATTTTTCAAAGTGCGACTAGCATACGCGACGACGTATACCTCGTCGTAGCTGTCCTTTTGCTAAGCTAGGACTGCGCCAAGTTCGACTCCACTAGCGTTGGTCTCAATCTCTCTAGCACTGTGGTATCGCAATGCCAAGTATTGGTGGTGAGGTAAGTAGCCGACGTTATTTTCTTTAAAAAGCAACATCGCACAAGTTTGACCAAATGTAAGTGTCAGTACTAACCGTAAGAAAACTCGTCAGAGGAGTGGTAATGATGCAAAGTTACGTACAAAACTCCAGAAGTAAAAGCAGGGGCCAACAAAGCTGTAGATCACCTTCAGCGCTGTGGGCTACGGAAACTCAGCGACGCCGCGGCATCTTTCGAAACAAGATGTCCGAATACCGTTAGCTTGCGGGCAGCGATGGGTCACTTTTTGATGTAGAGCTTGAGGCCGGCAGACGAGAGGCAGGTCAGCACCACAAGCAAGCGAACATTGTGCGTCAGAAAAACTGATACAAACGCGACGTTGTCGTCAAGATAACAGTAAAACTGAACATTCTACCCACTCCCTCTGTGCTCTAGATTGGAGCTCTCCCAGCTGCTCAGCTGCTGCTGCTACAGAAGGGAATGTAAAGTTGTTTGCATGGTGTCCATACTGTCTTCTCGTGGCTACTGCTGCTTGCCAAGGATGCAGACCAGTGCCTTTTGATACGTCGCAACAACTCGACTTTATGTGCAGGAAGTATGTACAAATTTAAAGACTCTTCACTCTATCGACCGCTGCCTGCTACCTCGGCAGAGCCGATAGGGCAGAACACTGTTTGCGGCGACCAGAACCCCCGTGAGGAGTCAGGGGCCACGTTTTAGCCCCTAGGTTGCCCCTCCCTGTTCTTCTCACGGCCAACCAAAACACTTCAGTCTGTTTATTGGACAGACTAAATGCATCTATTGCCGTGAGGGCTCCGAGCTCTAAGGGCTCCGAGCTCTGAACAGTACGGTTCATCGGACGTCTCGATGATGTGCAGCAGATGAAGAAGTTGAACACAAGCAAGATATTCTCAGTGCAGCAAGCTTCAAATAGAATACTCACAAGCATTGTCGATAACCAGGCGTGGTATTGAGAACGCCGAAATGTAGAGGCAAATCTCTGCGACGCATAAAAATGGATGACGGCGTAAAAAGGACAGTGTAATACGACGTGGTTGAGCAAGACACCGGCGCAAGCACTGACATAGCTGACAGTATGTCCGTGTCGGATACGACAAGAAGCTTTCAGTCTGTAGTCGTGGAATGGTAAAGCAAAGCGTCATCAAAAAAAGGGAACAGCGCCACTTCAGCCCGGGCACAGTCATCGAAGGCAAGCTGCTGAGACAAAAAAAGCCAACCGATGATGATGTCATGTGAACATGAAGATAGCACGAGAAATTCGCCAACATGAAGGTCGCCGTCAATAACCACCTGGCGGTCAAGGCAGCAACCAGCGCTATGTGCTGCGTACTTCCAGTTCACAATATCATGTCCGAGAACGGAGTCATGAGCATATGCAGTTTATGGCCAACGGTGTCATATAACTCATATCGCAGCCTCTTTGTCAATAAGCGCAAGGGCAGCAGTTAAAGCTGGTGCACACCGGCGAATAGCAGCGGTCGCGTGAACATTTGCGACTGGTCGCAAAGGGTCGCAAACGGTCGCAAAGCGACTGCTTCGGCTAGTGGCTTCCTGACCGATTTTAGGGGTGAAGCTCCATAAAGCAGCACCTGTTCGTCCCTCGTAGTCGTAGTCGTAGTGTGTAACAAGTCTTACGTTTCGACCTCCATGGTGGTGCCAGTGGGAGATTTCTCCTGTGCGTTGTTGAACTTTAAAAAATTTGCAGCGTGCGCGTTGCCAAAAGCCGAATTCTCCTGTCTCTCATTCCCGATTAGCAGCCACTGGCATGTACATTAAGCACTCTCTGACAAGAAAGGGTTGCTACGTTATACTCGCTGGGAGTAACCTCCTTGGTTTTAGAAAGGTTTAGCGAGTGCTGAGCCGCAAGGCCATGAGGGGGGGGGGAATAAACAACAAGAGGGAAGGCAAGAAGGTTAACCAGGCACATGCCCGGTTTGCTACCCTAAGCTGGGGGAACAGGAAGGGGGCATAAAGATGAGAGAGAGAGAGCAAAGAGAAGAGAAAGAGAGAGAAAAAAGGAGGATTGTCAGTCAATCGGCTGGCACGTATGCCGCGGAGGCACTACACAAAAGTTAAAGGTGGTCACATAGGCCTGTAGTCCTCAAAAAGCACAAGACAGCTTTGACTGCTTTTTGAGCCGACGAAAGGCGGTTACGGTGTTCCAGTAGCATCTGCACAGAGAGTGGCCGATCGTCCAATTGTCGCAATGCGTCCGAAAGCTTCTGTCTTTCAGAGGCAAATCGAGGGCAATCGCATATCAGATGGTCGATGTCTTCATTGGTGCAGCAGACGTCGCTATCCGCATTGTCGGTCATTCCGATGAGGGCTCTATATGCTTTTGTGAAGGCAACCGCCAACCAAAGGTGACAAAGAAGTGAAGCTTCACCTCGATGAAGTCCGGATGGAGGTCGAAGTTCCATGAATACAGTGAAATGGTATATACCATGAACTCGAGGTGGTTAAAGGTGGGAAGTAGATACGAAGCGCAAGCTGTAAGAAAGTAAAAGCCGAATTCTCCTGTCTCTCATTCCCCATTAGCAGCCATTGGCATGTACATTCAGCACTATTAGGCAAGAAAGGGTTGCTACGTTATACTCGCTGGGCGTAACCTTCTTGGTTTTAGAAAGGTTTAACGAGCGTTGGGCCGCAGTGCCATGAATACAGTCAACTAGTATATACCATGAACTCGAGGGGCTTAAAGGTGGGAAGTAGACACGAAGCGCAAGCCGTAAGAAAGTGTGCGTGTGCCACCTCTCGTTTAGTCCTTGGAATGCCCGCTAGATGGCGGTGCTTCTATATGTGGAATATATGATAAAATTACGCGGGATGGTGGTACTTAGAATGTTAAATAGATGGACGAACGGACACACAGACAGATGCTTGGACGGACGCACGGATGGCTGCGCAGACGGAGGGATACATGGACGGATGGACGCAAGAACGAATAGATGGACGGATGCTTCGCCCCACTGCCTATCATTCACTCCGTAGATATGCTGCCATTTTGTTCTGTCGCACGGCTGCATTCGCAAAGCTGCTGGAACCAATCAGCCGTGCTCAATGTTTGTTTTTTTTTTGTTTTTTCATTGCGCTGGTCTTTTGCTGCCTGACATAAACGAGTGCGTTCCTCTGGGTTTGTGGCACTATGGTCACCACAGAATACTAGACTTGAAGATGGCGGGCAGCAGCAGCTCGAGCAAAGTGTCGAATTTACGTGGTGGCATTCGCGAAAAGCTGAACATCGTCAAAGTAAAGAGAAAATCAATTGGGCACTATCTTTCCCCCGTATTCAGAATCGTTTTTTGCCTTGAACTTGACTTGTCACCGCCTTCAATGCAGCGCGTTTGGAACGCGTTAGTGCTTCATGCCTTGGCAACGACTTAAGACACCGTGATCGAGACGCGTTTCTGCTGCTTTGGAAACTGTGGCAAGTCAAGATAAATTTTGGAGCATTTCTGAATACGTACGACTTTGGGAAATACTTCTCGTCGTTTGAGCGCAGCTCGGTGAGTAGGCAGCTCGCATGGCCGGCCAATACCCGCGAGTGGAGGGACGGTCACACCCATCACCAGCTTTTTTTCCTTTGGAGGCATCTGTGCTGTCAGTGCTGAGACTATGGCACAGCGCCACAGCACCATGGCACTCTCCTGTTATTCGCTTGAATCGAACTCCTTGACGCTCTTGGGAACGCTGCGCGAGAACGGACGGAAACAATAAGTGCGGCGCACTCGGTTTGCAACGCTCACTCAGCTGGCTGTGATCATCTGATTGGCGCCAGTCTCCAGAGCTCTCGCTGATAAAGAGATCTGGACGTGACTTTCCAGTTTTGCGATTTCCGGTCGCTCGCATGCAGCCTCTGCCATTGTGAACATTAGTCGCTTTTTGGTCACCAGTCGCGAATGGTCGCGCGACCGCTGCTAGTCGCCGTTGTGCACCAGCCTTTAGTTCTGTCATAACATTGAGTAAAAGACATGGTTGTGTGGGGGCCTTGTAGAGGACCCGAAGCTGGCAGCTCGTACCTGCAGAACTGCAGCAGTTTATTTCTCTCGCTACGAGACTGAGGATGAGGTGATGGTGAAGGCTACTGATGGCAGGTAGAAAAGGAGTGGTGGTCCCTGAGAGGCCATCGCGGATACGCGGCTGAGCTTAGGCCGAGGCTGAGCCCGGCTGCGTCGTCTGGTCAGTAGCTCCATTTGGGCAGCCACCAGAGCCAGGCGTTTAGGCACATTGGTGAGCAGGTGACATGCGACTATTGCAGACGCGGGCGAAACCACGAGCGAAGCATGGGGGTGAAACCA
The DNA here is from genome assembly GCF_043290135.1 of Rhipicephalus microplus. Lineage (NCBI taxonomy): Eukaryota > Metazoa > Arthropoda > Arachnida > Ixodida > Ixodidae > Rhipicephalus > Rhipicephalus microplus. Next base: position 216,549,312 of record NC_134702.1, read on the forward strand.
TGTGTGTGCCAGGCTTTCTGATTCTACTGGCTTCTAAATGAGATTGGTGGCGACACAAGACGCAGGGCTGTTCGCAGGCCTATTGGGGAGGGAAGGCGAATGTTGGAGGTGGAGTTTGTAGTGTGACTGTGCAATAGGTCGAAGGCGCAGCCACAGGTGGACACGGTTCAGCCAAAGGTGCCCACTCGGCGAGTTAATCGGGGATAACGCCCCTGGTGGGAGCAGCAAGAAATGCATCAGGCTGTACGGCCTCGTGGGTGGGAGGGAGCATAGACAATGAGTGCGCCTCCTCTTTACGAATGAAGTATTTGACTTCGGAACACAGTGTTGTAGCGGGCGAAGTGTTAAAGGCAACCGTGAGGCTCGAGAATGACGCGGTAGAGCCAACAGCGCTGTGCAGAAGCATCCTTTGTCGGCGCAGCTCGTCAAAGCTCTGGCAAAGGTTGACGACGGCCGCGACAGAAACAGCGTTCCGGGCAAGAAGCATGTGAAATACTTCGGCTTCGATGCCTTTGAGACTATGTTTCACTTTTTCTTCTTCGGTCATGGGGGCGTTCACACGGAGGAAAACGTGGATGACATCCTTTATGTAGCTCGTACATGTCAGACCAGGCTGTTGGGCACGCTGGCATAGGCGTTGTTCGGTGTAAGGGGTTCTCAAGTTTGGGTTGACGAAGACTCCTGTGCAGTCGTAAAGTAGGACCAGGTAGAAAGCTCACGCTCTTAGTTTTGATATCAGAGGTTGAAGACGTCAACAAGGTAAAAGTTGACGACACGGACTTTTGCCGGGTCATCCCAGTTATTGGTTGCACCGACATGCTCAGAGGTCTAAAGCCAAGCTTTTCGGTCAGTCTCACTGGTAGCGCTCAAAATATAAAGATCACGGTACCACTGTATGGTGCCGCCGTGGACGCCGCAGGTATTATCACTGGTGGTGCCGGACTGGTTGTTGGCTACGTCCACCATAGGGGTGAATAAAGCTGGCGGAAACGTTTGGTTGTGAAGTCCCAGGGTAAGGTCAAGGTTGGCACTACCTCCAATAATTGTATAAAAGTTTATTCAGGAAGCTGGAACGACTTTGCAGTCGGGGTAGCGCCCCGCCGACACGAACGAAGATCTCGCGCACATCTGGCCGCCGGGAGTATATCCTCTCTCCTTTTCACTAGTGCCTAATTACCTGGAATCAAACAAATCATTCAGTATAAAAATGTGCCCCACTGATTCGATTTTATGGGCAGAGTTTGGTAGCGTAGTCGTGCCTTGTGGACATCACTTCTCAATTCCTAGCCTCACTTAGGTTCTCAGCGCACGCGTAAGCCGGTACCCAAAGGAACCAGTGGCACCGCACGTAACATTGGCCGTTCGAAGTTATGTTGAAATACCTACAGGTAGTACACTATATAAACGCTCACAAAGCCACCATTCATCCACTTGCCCATCAGCGGAAGGCTCACTACGCGTCCGTAAACAAATACGCGATGTTTAACAGCTGTTCAGTTTTTATATTCAATCGCCGCTCATGATTAGGTTTGTCGGAACACTTTGCTATGAGTGCTCTTTGAAAACACGCACGCCCTGCTCAAGTAAAATGTTTGGACGCCTGGCACCATTATACGCTACTGCGACGCAATACTACATGCATACGCACACTGTTTTCACTAAATGACATTTATATAACCGTTTTTTCTAATCATATATGAGGACCAGTGCAGCTCAGTTTTAGAACAGGTACTTGCTACGCATGAGTTCGTTTCTCAGTAGAAACAACGGTCTTATTTTTTAGTTTATGTACACGCCATTTTATGTTCAGTCAAAAACGAGATGATGATTCGTCACCTACAGCGAACGATGCTAACACCGATCCCATAATATCTACAACGCTCACTAGTTATAACAATCCTTGATGCTTATTATAGAACAGCAGTCGAACAGATTTTTTCGAAGAACAAAACGTCGGAAGGAATCAATAATGTCCTCGGGCTATATGGAGTCCCCAAGCTGTCTCTATAAAAAGTTAAAAAAGCTAGCAGACGCGTTGTAGCATGATGCGGCTGAATACATATTGTTTTCAATTTTTTTAGGTAAAAAATTGTGTATGTGTAGTTCGTTGAATATACAAGCAACAAGGTTAATTAAAGTACACCAACGGGAAGTTGAATATTGGTTTGCGAAACATCTCATGACAGTTTTAAACTTTTCATGTGTTGGGAACCTAACAAAAAAATATGAAGGGGGAAATGAGTGGGCAAATCAGTGCGCAATTTTTTCGGCTCTTCGTGTAGGCGATAAAGCGTTAGTAGCACAGCTCTGTACACTTCGAGTGTTTGCTAAGGCACGTTGCCGAGCTATTTGGCTTGGGTTAATTATTCATACGGCTAAGGCACACAACGACATACACACTAAACAGACAGACACAGACACAGCGCTAACCTTCAACTATTTATTTCCTTGTGATCACAAGTGCTATTTGTACAACACCAGTAGATCGATAAAATTGAGAAAATACAATGTAAAGTTACAGAACAGCTCACGCACGCGTCATCACCGAGTGCGACAATCTGTACCCGGAAACTTAGAAGTGAAATTTGCAGTTACCTCTTTTCTTTATTGCCGTGTTCTACGAGACCGGCTTTGTGTTGCCGCAACATTTAGAGCCGACAACTCGGAATCTGCTGCTAATCGGTGTCACGGACTAGAGCAGCAGCAAGAACAATTTTCAAAAGCAATCATCGGCGGTCCTTCGTATTGCTCATCGGTGGCTGTACTCAGCAAAGTCAATAGGTGAACGCAAGCCAAATTTTCCTATCAGTACACCGCAGCAGTGGAACAACTCAAACACAAGTGGTCATCGGCAGCGTACAGAATATGAAAGCGATCAATCGAGCGACAGCTACTCTGGCAAGCGACTGCTTTGATGGAGCGACACTCGCTGTACTGAAGAAGCGGCTGTCGTCCGCCTATGACAAGCGAGACAAGACATCTGAAGAAATGAATGTTCGCATTGCAATGAAGGAGCATGCCTCAGGAGATGCTGCAGCAGCCAAATATGATGACCAAGCGGGAGCAATTCTTGCGCTTCTACAGTGCCGTATCCAGGTTGTTGATAACACCTAAAGAGCCATTGACCCTGAAATCTGACAAGCACCTCCCGTGCCATCGCGAAGGTCAGCAATTGATACCCCGAATACCAAACCTCTTCTATCTTAACTAGAAATCAAGCTATTTAACCGTATTATTGAGAGTGAACGGCTTTCGGGGAAAAGTTTGATGACAGCGTGCATGTAAACGCGACCATGAGATTGACAATTGCCATAAGCTTTGCAATTACTGAGAAGCGGGACTGCTGTAGAAACCATTGCATTCTCGACGGTGAGCACGTGCTCCTGAAATGCAATGCAGCTGCTACAAGACCAATATGGCAATGAAATAGAAGTAGAATAACACCACCTACCACCTACCAGCCGAGCAACAAGATCAAGATGGCAGACTGGAATTTGACGTAAACAAGCTGTGCAATCTATACAACCGATGCTTGTATACCGAACATGTATAGCCTGGACGCAAGGAGGATGCCGACAAGCAACTTTTCTGCGAAGCTCCATGAGATGCTGCGCACATTTTTCCCGCAAAAAAACATGATGTTGGTCTGATGTTGTTGGTCTGACTGCAGACAACAAAACACTCAAAACTGAAAATACAGCAATGGGCAAACGTCTGTCAGAACTTGAACAGTACTCTCGAATAAACAATGTGGAAATCAAGGGCGTAGCCTGCACACAGGGCGACAACTGCCTTGCGCTCTTGAAGGCTGTTGGCGATAAAATAAGCTGTCCAATTTCTGAAGCTGACATTGATGTTGTCCACCGCGTGCCAACAGTCTGGATTGGCCAATAAGAATATTATTGCCCGCTTCTCCTCTAGAACAAAAAAGCAGGACTTCATCACCAAGGCGCGAAAGGCTCGCATGAATTCGAAGGATCTCGGATTCCGTGGCCCTAATCATGTTCCCATTTACAGTATTGATCACCTGACCCGCGAAAACAAAATTCTGTTCGCAAAAGCTCAGTCACTGAAAAGGGACAAAGGCTGGCAGTTTATTTGGACTGAATATTGCCAAATAAAAGCCAGAAAGGCGGGTGACAGTCGAGTCTTCCGTATCTCGTCTGAGGGCGATTTATCTATCTTTCGATAAAACCAGCAGGCCGAGTAGCTAACTTAGTGCCTGAACGTATTGAAATAATGTAGTCTTATTTTTCGACTATGCAACTTCAGTCCTGTTCTTTAAACCCATGCTTCTCTGCAATTCACTTCAATGCACGAAGTTTAAAAAAACGTTATGATGAAATCTCCGATTTTCTGGTCTCTTTAGATCACAAGTTTTCACTTCTCTGCATGTCAGAGACTTGGCTATCTCACGCAGACGGCAATTTATACGGATTTCCCTCTTATACTTCCGAATACTGCCACCGTACACAACAAAGCTATGGCGGTGTCGCTGTTTTTGTATCTGCAAATCTTCGTTACAAACAGCGGAACGACATAATATTCTTGGTGCCAAATTGTGAACCTGTGTGGATTGAGTTGGAGGATGTCAATCAAACAATTATCGGTTGCTTATATCGGTCGCCTTCATCGTCTGTATCTGCTTTTTGCAATGAATTGAACATTGTGCTTGGTAAATTATCTTCAGAAAAGAAAAATGTTCTCATTCTTGGTGACAGTGATATAAATTTGCTAGATGACTGCAGCGCCGCCAGTATTGATTACACTGACTGCCTTCATGGTTTTGGCCTCGAATCTTTGGTTTCCCTTCTAACCAGATGTACTCCAGGGTCTTCGTCCACATTAATCGACCACATATTTTCTAATCATATATGTCCTCCTGTTTGCGGTGTACTTGAGAATAACATCACGGATCATTTCCCTATCTTCTTTAAACTTCCTTTTCAACTACATAAGCCTTGTCATAAGTTCGATAAAGCTGAGATCAACAAAGATGACTATAATACACAGGTTTCCAAGCTTAATTGGTCTTCCATAAACTCAGAATCAGACGTAGATTCAGCATTCAATGAATTTTCAGATAGCATAAAACAATGAATCGTAAATTAGACCAAAATCGTGAGGTGCCGGAGACATATCCCTGCGTTGCACAACCCCTGGTTAACAAATGGCCTTCTGACTAGCTTACGCAAAAAAGACAACCTCTACCGCAAAGTTAAAAAGTGTCCTTTCAACATTCGATTCAGAACGCGCTCTAAAGTTTACTGCAATCAACTGAACAAGCTACTAAAAGAAGCCAAAAGAATATATTACGAATGTGGAATAGCTGAGGCTGGTTCTGATGCAAAGCGACAATGGAAAATAATAAATTATTTCTTAAATAGATCTAGTCGGGATGAACCCATAAGAAAGATTAAGTCATCACGTGGCTTCTATACCGAACCGTTAGATATTGCCAACGCTTTCAATGAATTCTTCTGTGGTCCAACTTCCGAGGAAAACAACAATAATCAAGCATCACCTCAACGTTGCTTACAATCAATGTACTTATTTCCAACAGACCCAGACGAGATTATCAATGTCATAAATCATTTAAAGGTTACGGGCGCATGTCTAGATGAAATCAGTTCAGCAAATATAAAATTAGTCGCTCATTGCATGGCTAGCCCTCTATCCTGTATCGCTAACTTAATCTTCACGAGTGGAATATTTCCAAGACAGCTAAAAAAACTAAAATTATTCCCGTGTTTAAGAAAGGAGACCGGTCTTGCGTTCCAAATTATCGTCCTATCGCTATCCTCCCTTTTTTTAGCAAAGTCATCGAAAACTGCATTGAAAAACGCCTTACCACATACCTCTCAAAATTTAATATTCTTTCCTCAAATTTATTCGGCTTCAGGACGGGTTCTTCGACTGACTACGCTTTACTTTCTTTTACAGATAAAATAAAAAGCGCCATTGATTCTGGTTTCTACGTAGGAGCAGTTTTCATAGATCTATCGAAAGCATTCGACTCCATCAATCATGTCATCCTCATTTCTAAACTACGGGCAGTAGGGGTCGACGGGCCCGTGCTGAAGCTTATAAAGAGTTATTTAACAGACAGACAACAGGCTGTGTGTGTTTGTGTGTTGGTTCCTCACTTTCTAACTTTCAAATAACAAACAAGGGTGTTCCGCAGGGATCGATACTTGGCCCACTACTTTTCTTACTTTACATAAATGATTTGCCTAATCACCTATCACAATCAGAAGCTTTCCTTTACGCAGAAGACACGACATTGCTTGCTACTGATCTATCACTAACTGCTCTTACATCGAAGTTGAATACTGATTTGAAAAATATTTTAGCATGGTGCCGCCTTAATTCGCTGAAAATAAATACCACCAAGACTTCATTCATGCTTTTTCATACCAGTCACCAGTCAGTCACCAGTACCAATACCAGTCAGAAATTCTTCCCACTATCATTTTAGATTCTCATGTCATTAGTGTAGCTGATGAATGTTCATTTCTCGGTGTGACTTTAGATTCTAACTTAAAATTTACGAAACACATCGCCCATTTGAAGCGCAAAATTGCTCCTTGAATTAGAATTTTATTAAAACCCAGGTACTATTTCAGCAAACCTACACTACTAACACTGTTTTATTGCTTCATTCACAGTCATCTGAACTACTGCATCCCCTCATGGTGTACCACATATGCGACCCACATAGCACCACTGCAACATTTACAAAATCAGGCTATCCGTACATTAACGTTCAGCTCATTCAGCTGCTGTGTGTCCGACATTCTTCATAATAAGATAATCCAATCATTAGACAACCTTGTTAAATACAATTTATCCATAGTGTTATTTAAAATAATGAACAACCCTGCTCCAGTAAACATATTTCTAGACGCTGGTCTAGTAAACACCAACCGAACAAGATTTGCAGCTAACAACAATTTATTATTGCCATAAGTTCATACTAATTATGGAAAACACTCTGGTTATTTCACGTCCTTATCAACCTGGAACAGTCTTCCCCTTAACGTTTAGCAGTCTTCATCTTTAGCTATTTTTAAAAACACATTATTTACTTTTCTGTTGGATACCACAAAATTCTAAGATGTGCATTATTATCTACACCTGTTCATATTCATGCACTCTTAATGGTGCCACAGCCACTCATGTTTTTCTTGCTTTTCTTGTTCCTCTGTTCGCTTTGTCAATAATACTCATGTTTTATTTTATTTTTTATATGTTATTTGCAGTGTTTTGTTGTACTTATGATTGTTAAAATTTGTTTTTTTTAGTCTGTATTCCTTCTACTTGTATGACTTATTCCACGTTGCTGCATTTTACTTATGCATTTTTATCACATTTCTTAACAGGAGGTCCCCCTTCAGCCCAGTGCTCTGGGACCTCCTTCTGTATGTTTATGTAAGCATGTATGTTTTGTACGAAAGTAAAAATAAACTGAAACTGAAACTTTTCACTGCCATCGCCGAATATGTGAAGTCATACTCAAACATCTGGCGCTACGAACGACAAAATGGCGTCATCCTGTCAGGTGCTCGAGAGCTTGAAAAAAAATTACTTTTCTCGCGACGAAATCCGATAGTATTCAGGAACACAAGAGTCGTCAGAACTTGCTTATCATCTTAGGAATGCTACCTCAAGCTTTCCTACTCACACATTCCACACAAAAACGCAGAAATATGATGTTTCTTCTGCAAGCCAACAAGACATAAAAAGGAGCTAAGCGACAGTTTTATAACACTACTTGGCTGCGTACCTGATGGTCATGGGCTCGATCCCAGTCGCGGCGGTCACAATTCAGTGGAAGTGAAATGCTAGAGTTCCTTGTACTGTGCGATGCCAGTGCACCTTAAGCAGCATTCGATCATGGCAGTTTTTTGCGGCCTTCGCTACAATGCCTCGCATAATATTATGACTAGTATTTGGGCATAAACCTGCGATAGTAACATATACATTATTATTATTATTATTATTATTATTATTATTATTATTATTATTATTATTATTATTATTATTATTATTATTATTATTATTATTATTATTATTATTATTATTATATAACACTTGAAGACAAAGATAGAGAGACTCGCCAGAGATGACGTGCTATAAATTCACTGGACTGAGACCCTTAGCCAAGGATTGTCGGAGACGTATGCAGTGCATGTCTCATAAAACCGATATGCCTTATCCGCTACCGAAACCGAAAGCAATAAATTAATAAGCAAATACACCCGGCGTTATGTGTGAATGAAGCAATCGCAGCAGAGCAAAATACTTTATACCGTAATGAGGTACCAACTTGACGAAGGCTAAACAAGAAGGTAAATCTGGGCCAGTTGGTGATAGTTCATTCTCGATAATTCACAGCGCAAGAAGGACGCAGACGATGTATAGGAAAACGTGAGCGTTGACTCTCAACTAAAGCTTTATTAAACGAAAGGCACGAATATATACACAACTTAGCCCGCTTCGACAGAGCAACTACGCATGTGCAGCAGAGTCATTCACAAGATAGTACTTTTTCAGGACACGTAAAGAATCCAGGCACATTAAAAAATAACAACAAAAAAGCTATCTACACAACAGGCCATGCTAACAAAAAACGTACTTGTGAATCATTCTAAGATTTCGAATTTGCCAACTATTTTAGGATGATTGACAAATTTGTTTTTGTTATTATGGCCTGTTGTGTATATTATTTTTTTGTTTTGCTTTGTTTGTTTTTTTACGCGCGTGGATGCTCCACGTGTCCTGAAAAAAGTACTACCCCGTGAATGATTCTGCAGCACATGCGTAGTTGCTCTGTCGAAGCGGTCTAACCTGTGTATATATTCGTGCCTTTCGTTTATAAATCTTCAGTTTAAAGTCAGCGCTCGTGCTGTCTTATACTTCGTATGCGTCCTTCTTGCGCTGTGAGTTATCAAAATTGACGAAAACTACTTATAGAAATATCTCATGCTACGGCGAATTTTATAGATTAGGATAGCTTTGTAAAAATAACATCCAGTGAATAGGCATGCGTGTTAAGATCAAATATATATACGCTAGATAAAATTAGCGGTCATCTGCATTATTTTTAACCTTTTGACGGCATAGTTAGTCTCCAACAAAAGAAGTGCTCACTCCTTGAAGCACGTTGGCTAGCTTTCTAGGTAGCTCATTTATTTGAAAGGACAGGTAGCTGAATTTTGCTTGTCGGTGAAACATGAGACTTCAACGCTAGCTTCATTGCCGCTGCGGTGCAAATTTCTTCAGTCAGGGTGACGCAGCATGATTCGCGCTGTTCACCCTAATCGAGATTGCTTTATCCAGTGAAATGTGTATCGGCGGTATTCTCGCTTTCATCAGGTGTTTGATAGGCAGCGAGGCAGTTTCCCCTAGCTTTGTGTGTCATTCAATTTAGTCAGTGAAGGCACCACGCAGGGGATGACACAAGACATTGTACTCCTAACTCACATGGCAGGCATCACAAGTCCGCCCAGTTCACAACGGCAAAAGACTGGCGCTAAACTGTTGAATTGATAATTCTTACGAAAAAATTAACATTTGAGTGCGCAAGGAAATGCAGGATGAAAAATGTCGCCTGTTGTTTACACCAGGCTTGACTTGAGAATTCTTCGAATATGAACCGAGATCGCTGAGGCAAAGGCCATGCACTTTTGAGTTTTAAGCAAGGGCATTAGCGTCTTTGTTAACAATGTAGTGGATGTGGTTGACAAATTTAAAGTGTTTAATCTTGCTATGAAAAGATGGTAGTGCGTAATTCATACTGAACGCATATAAAAAGCACTCGTAGAAATAAAAACTGCACCTGAGTTTTTTGTTTTTTTTTTTTTGCTGCTGGATATTGCCTGTACAAGTGCCACCTTAAACGACAGTCAGTAAGTTTTAATCCGGGTGAATGCCTTTGATTTTCAAACTAAGACTGTCTTGACGTAATAAAGCAACTATGAGACTATAAAAACCGACGCCTTTTTCTTAAACATCAGTGTAAATCGTTCTGCCTGTATTTCCAGCTGTCAGCAAGCAAGTCCATGCAAATGCTGATGGCCTCACAGTTTATCCCATTGTGTATGAAGATCGAGAGGACAAGCAAAAGAAATTCGTTGTTTTCGATTACGATTATTCACTGGAACTCCAAAAAGCATCGGTCCTGGCTCCAAGAGTTTTGCTGCGCGACTACACCGAAAACGGTGTCAAAGACAGATATGTGAGTATCTGCGAAACCGGATCTTTTGCTTGTTTGTTCTTTCATTGATGGTTTCTACCCACCAAGGCAGACTGGTTATGAAACCTGCAGTTACAGTAACGGAAATTTTCAGTTTGGAGTAGGGATGAGGGAGTTATCAACCACCAAAAGAATAAGTAGTGGGACACCCACTCTTTTCTTTAACTTTCACGTTACCACCCCATTACAATGTACCGGCTGTCGTGCGAAAAGTGCGCCTGAATGACTGGGAACTATCTGGACAATTATAGAATCCTTCGATGAGATTGCGTGCTTAACGCCCACATTAGCCTTAGTTCTGGAACTTATGTTGCAGCTAGCAATAACGCCGGAGTCGTCGATGATACACGCACCTAAATGTCAGTTCACAGGTGTTCTCGCAATTCATCACCCCCATCTAAATGCAGCAGCCGTGACTAGGCGTGCGCATTTCTTATCGACACTACTACACCACAACAGTTGCAGCTCTTTGAGGTTTGCGTAACAATAAACACCGTGAATTAGCAGGTAAAAGCCAGCTTTGCCACTTGCCAACAGAGAAAAAACTACAAACTGTGACACGCCCGTTCGCCCGTAAGTACCCGCAAGTAAGCTCTGTCTCCCAGTTCCGGCAGATTGTGCCTTTCGCCAAGTGCTTCAGCCACCACAGAGTCAGTTAGTTAAACAGTGATTAGTATGTGAACAATTCTTGCTGTTTCTTACCTGATCAAAAGAATGTGAAGAAGATAGTTTGCTTCTTTTACTACAAATCTGTTAACAAGAGCTCAAGGTATTCTAACCTGCCCGATATTGAGATCTTCATCATGGTCGCAAATTTGTGAAAAGATGCGTTAAAATTCAGTAGAAAAAAGTTTGTCTCTGCGAATATTGTTAATACTTCCTTCTCCTTCTTTCTGCAAAAACAACTACAAGCCGGGTAATTTACTAGTTTTTGTAAACAAATTATTCATTTCTTTGGTTTTTGTACATAAACAATCCGAAGAGGCCGACGAAATAGAGAGGGAACAATTCACATACATGGTTCATCAATGAATCAGATGAGAATAAGTTTGCTAAGCAACACGAAAAACGAACGTCAATACATGGAATATTGATTGGGGCGCCGCATACCCTGTAACTGCTTGGTTGTATAGCACCCCATCGACCACGAGTGCACCTCTTAGCTCACATTTGTTTGTGACTCACGTGGTCATTTCTATGGTGGTCGCATTGTCAATGAGCGTGACCACCATTCTCGCTCCACGATGTGCCAAAGGAGCCTTTCAAGAATCCTTGGAGCAGCTTGAACTTTCAGCGTTGCCTTTTCATGTTTCTGGAACACAAAGTCGCTGTTCGTTTTCAAATCTTAAGCACTGGCAATGTCCGAAAAGTAGGAATGGTTTACGTGCACAACTCTATTATCCAACTCATCGTTAAAATTACCACATCCAGCCGTGGTATGGCCTACTGCCATTTCTCGCGCTCCTGCTTGCCTAATGGTATAAAAAACATAGACACGCTTTTTGTTCCTCTGTAGCCAGAAAGGAAACCCAGCAAACGAAACGTTTTAGATATTTTCGCCCTGAGATGCTTCCGCCAAATTGAATGCATCACATTCAAAAGCTTGTACGGCGCTGGGCAATCATTTCAATCGTGGACGGCGCGAACGATAGTCTCTGTGGCGCTGCGGTACCACATTGTGGCATTTTCAATCACAGTGCGAGGCTTTCACAAAACGTGATGGCTAAGTTTCTTGACCATAACAGCCGTTGACTCTGGTTGTACCTTGCAACACGTTTCTTATATTATCCTGAGATGAACACAAAAATAAATAGTTGTGGAGATACATACAGACAGTGTGATGTACTGGACTGCCTAATGCAAAATAAAAGCCAAGCAGAGAATCAAGCAAATACTTCTGTATTTCACTGCCCCAGTGCAGTGACAGTTTCGTTTGCCTCATTTTAATCAAAACGCGACTCACAATCTGCTGCACCGGAACGCTGCAGCAAAATACGGCCTTCTTGTCGACCTCGGACGTCCATCTTTGATGCATTCAGTGCCGCTTAAGTTGGCAGATGACTTTATGTTGTGCAATGAGGGGTCCAAACGCGTCAGAAACACCGAGCTTTGGTGACTTGATGAACTCTCTACGTGAGGTCTGACGAATCGATGACGTGCTGTTACTGTTACGAAGAAGGGTTGTCGCTCAATCTTACCACGGTGGCAACGTGGCTGTCGTAGCGGAATAACAGTGCTTTCACTTATGAGCAGATCAAGAAGGTGAACGTCTTGGAGAACAAAATCAATGTTTCCCAGCTATAGCGGGTATAGCAGCTGCTGCTAGCAACAGAGCCTGCCAGCAACTCAAAGTTGGCAGCACGAGTCGTCTAACAATCGACCAGCATGGTCTTAAACCTGGTATGCAAGTGAGGTGTTATGTGCAAATATATGGATAAGGAGTTGTGACGTGGACACCCAAACGCAAGTGCTTGAGGTGACGTGGAATCTGCACGCAGTTGCGCGCGGTGCCGCGAGCATTTCCATGCCGGTGTTCCTTAGAGTGATGTCACGTCTAGCTTGCGTCATATGTAGTTTGTTTGTACATAATCGAAATCATCATTATTAACTCAATGACACCTCATTGCCGCCAGCTGCAACCCCTGTGCCAACCCGCTTCGGAAACAAACTAAAACAATATTGATTTCAAGGTTGGCAGCCAGAGCCACTTGTCCCTTCAAAAAACAGAAAAAATAATTTGTAGATAGAGGGTAAAGACACCGGTGTGGTTAATCCCCTTTTACACCCCCATTCTACGTGTTGTGAACTTCTGGGCTAACATGAAATGAAGATTATTTCAATCATTCATTCACCGAAAGAGCGACGCAGTGAATGCGATAACATGTCATATTGTTACACCAAAGTTTTATTGATCTCATCTGATTTGGGCTTGAACAGAGAGACTGAACGGGGATGGAGTAGAAAATGCTCACACAGGGCGCTGGATTTCATTTCAAAATGTCGGGTAGAAAATTGACAATACCATTTCCATGGTAAAGCCCCTGCTTGCGCGCACATGCGTGTGTGTGTGCTTGTTCAACTCCATGCGCGCCGAGTCGCGCTCTTGAAAATAAGCAGCATAATAATCTGGTAGCCCTCCAACATACCGTGGCCGATCTCGCGTAACTCAATGAAGCGCTGGTATATTAAACTCTGGCCAGCTCAGAAAAGATGCGGTTTTCGTGCGATATGTCATATAAGTGGTTACAGCCCGAAGCACTGTGCTTGCAACCTAGAGAAGGCCGTTTGCGTGCCATTTGCTGATGTCCATTGATACAGCCCTCACGACCAGGGCCTTATAGCCAAAGTTGACAGTTGCTGCTCAAGCAACGCAGCCCTGCCCTTTGTCACCGCCGTTCTCGCTCCTTGTCCTTCGCTGAGCGAAACATGGGTGGGGCGTCGGTGCCGGAAGCAGCTAGATGGAAGGAAATTTATCCTTGCTTCCTTGTTCATTGATATATGGCTCTTACGGACCATGCCCGGTCGGTTGACTAGTTCCACCTATCGGTGGAACTGCCTCGTTGCTGTCTCGTTTTCCATAGTGCATAACTACAAGCGAGACATATGTAAAAGAATGTTTATTTTAAGTTCATTGAATGCAAGCGAGTGGTATATATATATATATATATATATATATATATATATATATATATATATATATATATATATATATAGTGGGAGTAATATTTCAATGGGCCAGTTAGTCTTCGTGAAGGTATGGGATATGGCACAACGGGAGCGTTGTCAACAAGGATAAATATATTTATTTCCCAACAGTTTCAGGAGGGGTCCTCCCTTCATCAGGGGATGATTTATACTGACATGAACTTCCAAACTTTGTTGCTGCCGCGTCCCTCTCGCCTTGAAAGATGTTTGCGTGAGTGAGAGGGAACTAAAAAAAACAAAAACAAAAAGGGGAAGAAAGACGAAAAAGAAAAAGAAAGGAAAGAAATAAAGTAAAAAGAGGAAGAACCACTGTCAATACTGAGAACGAAACCAGCTGTCCGTGTACGTCCACATACGGCTCTTATCACGTGCTGTTCAGTTCTCGACGTGTGTCGGGCCACCGAAGATTGTCGCCGCGGTGCCGGGAGGGTCCGCGACAGCGTGCGTAAAGAAAGGGTTTCTCCGTAATGGGTCGGTCGGCGTGCGGCGTGCGTAAAGGAAGGCGAGAGGGACGCTCTCGCAAACATCTTTCAAGGCGAGAGGGACGCGGCAGCAACGAAGTTTGGAAGTTCATGTCAGTATAACTCATCCCCTGATGAAGGGAGGACCCCTCCCGAAACTGTTGGGAAATAAATATATTTATCCTTGTTGACAACGCTCCCGTTGTGCCATATCCCATACCTTATATATTTATACATATATAGTGGATGGAGGGAAGGCCGCTGTGATAGCTCAGCGGTTAGAGCATCGAACGCGTTATTCGAAGGTCGTAGGTTCCATTCCTGCTCACGGCTGGTTATTTCTTCACCCACTTTTGTTTCTTTTTATTTACATTCCATTGATTCTAATAACTTCTCCTGTACATTCCTTGGCATTACTGTCTGTTAGATCTTCTTAATATTGTGTCAAAACACGGAAAAACGAGCCCTTAGGTATACACTTCTTTACCTTATTCATTAACGAGGGTCTCGTACTGGCAAACTTGGTGTCTATAGGTTGTATACGAGGGACTATTAATCAGCTGCCCGCTTGTAATAAGTTCAAGTGCTACGTGACGCCAGACATGCGCATGAAAGAGTGTTTCACACTCGTCGCTGGGCTTATAGATGGCGCTGACTGACACTCCTACTTCTAAATTCACATATAAAAAAAAAAGTGGATGGAGGGAAGGCCGCTGTGATAGCTCAGCGGTTAGAGCATCGAACGCGTTATTCGAAAGTCGTAGGTTTCATTCCTGCTCACGGCTGGTTATTTTTTCACCAACTTTTCTTTCTTTTTATTTACATTCCATTGGTTCTAATAACTTCTCCTGTAAATTCCTTGGCATTACTGTCTGTTAGATCTCATTAATTTTGTGTCAAAACACGGAAAAACGAGCCTTATGTATACACTTCTTTTCCTTATTCATTAACGAGGGTCTCGTACTGGCAGACTTGGTATCTATAGGTTGTATACGAGGGACTATTAATCAGCTGCCCGCTCGTAATAAGTTCACGCGCTACGTGACGCCAGACATGCGCATAAAAGTGTGTTTCACACTCGTCGCTTGGCTTTTAGTTGGCGCTGACTGACACTCCTACTTCTAAATTCACATATAAACCCAAAAAAGTGGATGGAGGGAAGGCAGCTGTGATAGCTCAGTGGTTAGAGCATCAAACGCGTTATACGAAGGTCGTAGGTTCGATTCCTGCTCACGGATGGTTATTTTTTTACCCACTTTTCTTTCTTCTTGTTTACATTCCTTTGGTTCTAATAAGGTCTCCTGTACATTCCTTTGCATTACTGTCTGTTAAATCTCATTAATGTTGTGTCAAAACACGGAAAAACGAGCCTTATGTATACACTTCTTTCCCTTATTCATTAACGAGAGTCTCGTACTGGCAGACTTGGTGTCTATAGGTTGTATACGAGGGACTATTAATCAGCTGCCCGCTTGTAATAAGTTCAAGTGCTATGTGACGCCAGACATGCGCATGAAAGAGTGTTTCACACTCGTCGCTGGGCTTATAGATGGCGCTGACTGACACTCCTACTTCTAAATTCACATATAAACCCAAAAAAGTGGGTGGAGGGAAGGCAGCTGTGATAGCTCAGTGGTTGGAGCATCAAACGCGTTATACGAAGGTCGTAGGTTCGATTCCTGCTCACAGATGGTTATTGTTTCACCCACTTTTCTTTCTTCTTATTTACATTCCATTGGTTCTAATAACGTCTCCTGTACATTCCTTTGCATTACTGTCTGTTAAATCTCATTAATATTGTGTCAAAACACGGAAAAACGAGCCCTTAGGTATACACTTCTTTCCCTTATTCATTAACGAGGGTCTCGTACTGGCAGACTTGGTGTCTATAGGTTGTATACGAGGGACTAATAATCAGCTGCCCGCTTGTAATAGGTTCAAGTGCTACGTGACGCCAGACATGCGCATGAAAAATTGTTTCACACTCGTCGCTGGGCTTATAGATGGCGCTGACTGACACTCCTACTTCTAAATTCACATATAAACAAAAAAAGTGGATGGAGAGAAGGCCGCTGTGATAGCTCAGTGGTTAGAGCTTCGAACGCGTTATTCGAAGGTCCTAGGTTCCACTCCTGCTCACGGCTGGTTATTTTTTTACACACTTTTCTTTCTTCTTATTTACATTCCATTGGTTCTAATAACGTCTCCTGTACATTCCTTTTCATTACTGTATGTTAAATCTCATTAATATTGTGTCAAAACACGGAAAAACGAGCCTTATGTATACACTTCTTTTCCTTATTCATTACCGAGGGTCTCGTACTGGCAAACTTGGTGTCTATAGGTTGTATACGAGGGAGTATTAATCAGCTGCCCGCTTGTAATAAGTTCAAGTGCTACGTGACGCCAGACATGCGCATGAAAGAGTGTTTCACACTCGTCGCTGGGCTTATAGATGGCGCTGACTGACACTCCTACTTCTAAATTCACATATAAACAAAAAAAGTGGATGGAGGGAAGGCCGCTGTGATAGCTCAGCGGTTAGAGCATCGAACGCGTTATTCGAAGGTCGTAGGTTCCACTCCTGCTCATGGCTGGTTATTTTTTACCCACTTTTCTTTCTTCTTATTTACATTCCATTGGTTCTAATAACGTCTCCTGTACATTCCTTTGCATTACTGTCTGTTGAATCTCATTAATATTGTGTCAGAACACGGAAAAACGAGCCCTTAGGTATACACTTCTTTCCCTTATTCATTAACGAGGGTCTCGTACTGGCAGACTTGGTGTCTACAGGTTGTATACGAGGAACTATTAATCAGCTGCCCGCTTGTAATAAGTTCAAGTGCTACGTGACGCCAGACATGCGCATGAAAGAGTGTTTCACACTCGTCGCTTGGTTTATAGATGGCGCTGACTGACAATCCTACTTCTAAATTCACATATAAACAAAAAAAGTGGATGGAGGGAGGCCGCTGTGATAGCTCAGCAGTTAGAGCATCGAACGCGTTATTCGAAGGTCGTAGGTTCCATTCCTGCTCACGGCTGGTTATTTCTTCACCCACTTTTGTTTCTTTTTATTTACATTCCATTGGTTCTAATAACTTCTCCTGTACATTCCTTGGCATTACTGTCTGTTAGATCTCATTATTATTGTGTCAAAACACGGAAAAACGAGCCTTATGTATACACTTCTTTCCCTTATTCATTAACGAGGGTCTCGTACTGGCAGACTTGGTGTCTATAGGTTGTATACGAGAGACTAATAATCAGCTGCCCACTCGTAATAAGTTCACGTGCTTCGTGACGCCAGACATGCGCATAAAAGAGTGTTTCACACTCGTCGCTTGGCTTATAGATGGCGCTCACTGACACTTCTACTTCTAAATTCACATATAAACCCAAAAAAGTGGGTGGAGGGAAGGCAGCTGTGATAGCTCAGTGGTTGGAGCATCAAACGCGTTATACGAAGGTCGTAGGTTCGATTTCTGCTCACAGATGGTTATTTTTTCACCCACATTTCTTTCTTCTTATTTACATTCCATTGGTTCTAATAACGTCTCCTGTACATTCCTTTGCATTACTGTCTGTTAAATCTCATTAATATTGTGTCAAAACACGGAAAAACGAGCCCTTAGGTATACACTTCTTTCCCTTATTCATTAACGAGGGTCTCGTACTGGCAGCCTTGGTGTCTATAGGTTGTATACGAGGGACTAATAATCAGCTGCCCGCTTGTAATAAGTTCAAGTGCTATGTGACGCCAGACATGCACATAAAAGAGTGTTTCACACTCGTCGCTTGGCTTATAGATGGCGCTGACTGACACTCCTACTTCTAAATTCACATATAAACCCAAAAAAGTGGATGGAGGGAAGGCAGCTGTGATAGCTCAGTGGTTAGAGCATCAAACGCGTTATTCGAAGGTCGTAGGTTCGATTCCTGCTCACTGCTGGTTATTTCTTCAACCACTTTTTTTTCTTCCTATTTACATTCCATTGGTTCTAATAACGTCTCCTGTACATTCCTTTGCATTACTGTCTGGTAAATGTCATTATATTTCGTCAAAACACGGAAAAACGAGCCCTTAGGTATACACTTCTTTCCCTTATTCATTAACGAGGGTCTCGTACTGGCAAACTTGGTGTCTATAGGTTGTATACGAGGGACTATTAATCAGCTGCCCGCTTGTAATAGGTTCAAGTGCTACGTGACGCCAGACATGCGCATGAAAAATTGTTTCACACTCGTCGCTGGGCTTATAGATGGCGCTGACTGACACTCCTACTTCTAAATTCACATATAAACAAAAAAAGTGGATGGAGGGAAGGCCGCTGTGATAGCTCAGCGGTTAGAGCATCGAACGCGTTATTCGAAGGTCGTAGGTTTCATTCCTGCTCACGGCTTGTTATTCTTTCACCCACTTTTGTTTCTTTTTATTTACATTTCATTGGCTTTATTAACTTCTCCTGTACATTCCTTGGCATTACTGTCTGTTAGATCTCATTATTATTGTGTCAAAACACAGGAAAAATGAGCCTTATGTATACACTTCTTTCCCTCATTCATTAACGAGGGTCTCGTACTGGCAGACTTGGTGTCTATAGGTTGTATACGAGGGACTATTAATCAGCTGCCCGCTCGTAATAAGTTCACGTGCTACGTGACGCCAGACATGCGCATAAAAGAGTGTTTCACACTCGTCGCTTGGCTTATAGATGGCGCTCACTGACACTTCTACTTCTAAATTCACATATAAACCCAAAAAAGTGGATGGACGGAAGACCGCTGTGATAGCTCAGTGGTTCGAGCATCGAACGCGTTATTCGAAAGTCGTAGGTTTCATTCCTGCTCACGGCTGGTTATTTTTTCACAAACTTTTCTTTCTTTTTATTTACATTCCATTGGTTCTAATAACTTCTCCTGTACATTCCTTGGCATTACTGTCTGTTAGATCTCATTATTATTGTGTCAAAACACGGAAAAACGAGCCTTATGTATACACTTCTTTCCCTTATTCATTAACGAGGGTCTCGTACTGGCAGACTTGGTGTCTATAGGTTGTATACGAGGGACTATTAATCAGCTGCCCGCTCGTAATAAGTTCACGTGCTACGTGACGCCAGACATGCGCATAAAAGAGTGTTTCACACTCGTCGCTTGGCTTTTAGATGGCGCTGACTGACACTCCTACTTCTAAATTCACATATAAACCCAAAAAAGTGGATGGAGGGAAGGCAGCTGTGATAGCTCAGTGGTTAGAGCATCAAACGCGTTATTCGAAGGTCATAGGTTCGATTCCTGCTCACGGCTGGTTATTTCTTCACCCACTTTTCTTTTTTCTGATTTACATTCCATTGGTTCTAATAACGTCTCCTGTACATTCCTTTGCACTACTGTCTCTTAAATCTCATTATTATTGTGTCAAAACACGGAAAAACGAGCCCTTAGGTATACACTTCTTTCCCTTATTCATTAACGAGGGTCTCGTACTGGCAGACTTGGTGTCTATAGGTTGTATACGAGGGACTACTAATCAGCTGCCCGCTTGTAATAAGTTCAAGTGCTACGTGACGCCAGACATGCGCTTGAAAGAAAGTTTCACACTCGTCGCTTGGCTTATAGATGGCGCTGACTGACACTCCAACTTCTAAATTCACATATAAACAAAAAAAGTGGATGGAGGGAAGGCCGCTGTGATAGCTCAGCGGTTAGAGCATCGAACGCGTTATTCGAAGGTCGTAGGTTCCATTCCTGCTCACGGCTGGTTATTCCTTCACCCACTTTTGTTTCTTTTTATTTACATTTCATTGGCTTTAATAACTTCTCCTGTACATTCCTTGGCATTACTGTCTGTTAGATCTCATTATTATTGTGTCAAAACACGGGAAAACAAGCCTTATGTATACACTTCTTTCCCTTATTCATTAACGAGGGTCTCGTACTGGCAGACTTGGTGTCTATAGGTTGTATACGAGAGACTATTAATCAGCTGCCCACTCGTAATAAGTTCACGTGCTTCGTGACGCCAGACATGCACATAAAAGAGTGTTTCACACTCGTCGCTTGGCTTATAGATGGCGCTCACTGACACTTCTTCTTCTAAATTCACATATAAACCCAAAAAAGTGGGTGGAGGGAAGGCAGCTGTGATAGCTCAGTGGTTAGAGCATCAAACGCGTTATTCGAAGGTCGTAGGTTCGATTCCTGCTCACGGCTGGTTATTTCTTCACCCACTTTTCTTTCTTCTTATTTACATTCCATTGGTTCTAATAACGTCTCCTGTACATTCCTTTGCACTACTGTCTCTTAAATCTCATTAATATTGTGTCAAAACACGGAAAAACGAGCCCTTAGGTATACACTTCTTTCCCTTATTCATTAACGAGGGTCTCGTACTGGCAGACTTGGTGTCTATAGGTTGTATACGAGGGACTATTAATCAGCTGCCCGCTTGTAATAAGTTCAAGTGCTACGTGACGCCAGACATGCGCTTGAAAGAAAGTTTCACACTCGTCGCTTGGCTTATAGATGGCGCTGACTGACACTCCTACTTCTAAATTCACATATAAACAAAAAAAGTGGATGGAGGGAAGGCCGCTGTGATAGCTCAGCGGTTAGAGCATCGAACGCGTTATTCGAAGGTCGTAGGTTCCATTCCTGCTCACGGCTGGTTATTCCTTCACGCGCTTTTGTTTCTTTTTATTTACATTTCATTGGCTTTAATAACTTCTCCTGTACATTCCTTGGCATTACTGTCTGTTAGATCTCATTATTATTGTGTCAAAACACGGGAAAACGAGCCTTATGTATACACTTCTTTCCCTTATTCATTAACGAGGGTCTCGTACTGGCAGACTTGGTGTCTATAGGTTGTATACGAGAGACTATTAATCAGCTGCCCACTCGTAATAAGTTCACGTGCTTCGTGACGCCAGACATGCGCATAAAAGAGTGTTTCACACTCGTCGCTTGGCTTATAGATGGCGCTCACTGACACTTCTACTTCTAAATTCACATATAAACCCAAAAAAGTGGGTGGAGGGAAGGAAGCTGTGATAGCTGAGTGGTTGGAGCATCAAACGCGTTATACGAAGGTCGTAGGTTCGATTCCTGCTCACAGACGGTTATTTTTTCACCAACTTTTCTTTCTTTTTATTTACATTCCATTGGTTCTAATAACTTCTCCTGTACATTCCTTGGCATTACTGTCTGTTAGATCTCATTATTATTGTGTCAAAACACGGAAAAACGAGCCTTATGTATACACTTCTTTCCCTTATTCATTAACGAGGGTCTCGTACTGGCAGACTTGGTGTCTATAGGTTGTATACGAGGGACTATTAATCAGCTGCCCGCTCGTAATAAGTTCACGTGCTACGTGACGCCAGACATGCGCATAAAAGAGTGTTTCACACTCGTCGCTTGGCTTTTAGATGGCGCTGACTGACACTCCTACTTCTAAATTCACATACAAGCCCAAAAAAGTGGATGGAGGGAAGGCAGCTGTGATAGCTCAGTGGTTAGAGCATCAAACGCGTTATACGAAGGTCGTAGGTTCGATTCCTGCTCACGGATGGTTATTTTTTTACCCACTTTTCTTTCTTCTTGTTTACATTCCTTTGGTTCTAATAAGGTCTCCTGTACATTCCTTTGCATTACTGTCTGTTAAATCTCATTAATGTTGTGTCAAAACACGGAAAAACGAGCCTTATGTATACACTTCTTTCCCTTATTCATTAACGAGAGTCTCGTGCTGGAAGACTTGGTGTCTATAGGTTGCATACGAGGGACTATTAATCAGCTGCCCGCTCGTAATAAGTTCGCGCGCTACGTGACGCCAGACATGCGCATAAAAGAGTGTTTCACACTCGTCGCTTGGCTTATAGATGGCGCTGACTGACACTCCTACTTCTAAATTCACATATAAACCCAAAAAAGTGGATGGAGGGAAGGCAGCTGTGATAGCTCAGTGGTTAGAGCATCAAACGCGTTATTCGAAGGTCGTAGGTTCGATTCCTGCTCACAGCTGGTTATTTCTTCACCCACTTTTCTTTCTTCTTATTTACATTCCATTGGTTCTAAGAACGTCTCCTGTACATTCCTTGGCATTACTGTCTGTTAGATCTCATTATTATTGTGTCAAAACACAGGAAAAACGAGCCTTATGTATACACTTCTTTCCCTTATTCATTAACGAGGGTCTCGTACTGGCAGACTTGGTGTCTATAGGTTGTATACGAGGGACTATTAATCAGCTGCCCGCTCGTAATAAGTTCACGTGCTACGTGACGCCAGACATGCGCATAAAAGAGTGTTTCACACTCGTCGCTTGGCTTATAGATGGCGCTCACTGACACTTCTACTTCTAAATTCACATATAAACCCGAAAAAGTGGATGGACGGAAGACCGCTGTGATAGCTCAGTGGTTCGATCATCGAACGCGTTATTCGAAGGTCGTAGGTTCGATTTCTGCTCACGGCGGGTTATTTTTCACCCACTTTTCTTTCTTCCTATTTACATTCCATTGGTTCTAATAACTTCTCCTGCACATTCCTTGGCATTACTGTCTGTTAGATCTCATTAATATTGTGTCAAAACACGGAAAAACGAGCCTTATGTATACTCTTCTTTTCCTTATTCATTAACGAGGGTCTCGTACTGGCAGACTTGGTGTCTATAGGTTGTATACGAGGGACTATTATTCAGCTGCCCGCTCGTAATAAGTTCACGTGCTACGTGACGCCAGACATGCGCATAAAAGAGTGTTTCACACTCGTCGCTTGGCTTATAGATGGCGCTGACTGACACTTCTACTTCTAAATTCACATATAAACCCAAAAAAGTGGGTGGAGGGAAGGCAGCTGTGATAGCTCAGTGGTTAGAGCATCAAACGCGTTATTCGAAGGTCGTAGGTTCGATTCCTGCTCACGGCTGGTTATTTCTTCACCCACTTTTCTTTCTTCTTATTTACATTCCATTGGTTCTAATAACGTCTCCTGTACATTCCTTTGCACTACTGTCTCTTAAATCTCATTAATATTGTGTCAAAACACGGAAAAACGAGCCCTTAGGTATACACTTCTTTCCCTTATTCATTAACGAGGGTCTCGTACTGGCAGACTTGGTGTCTATAGGTTGAATACGAGGGACTATTAATCAGCTGTCCGCTCGTAATAAGTTCACGTGCTACGTGACGCCAGACATGCGCATAAAAGAGTGTTTCACACTCGTCGCTTGGCTTTTAGATGGCGCTGACTGACACTCCTACTTCTAAATTCACATATAAGCCCAAAAAAGTGGATGGAGGGAAGGCAGCTGTGATAGCTCAGTGGTTAGAGCATCAAACGCGTTATACGAAGGTCGTAGGTTCGATTCCTGCTCACGGATGGTTATTTTTTTACCCACTTTTTTTTCTTCTTGTTTACATTCCTTTGGTTCTAATAAGGTCTCCTGTACATTCCTTTGCATTACTGTCTGTTAAATCTCATTAATGTTGTGTCAAAACACGGAAAAACGAGCCTTATGTATACACTTCTTTCCCTTATTCATTAACGAGAGTCTCGTGCTGGCAGACTTGGTGTCTATAGGTTGCATACGAGGGACTATTATTCAGCTGCCCGCTCGTAATAAGTTCGCGCGCTACGTGACGCCAGACATGCGCATAAAAGAGTGTTTCACACTCGTCGCTTGGCTTATAGATGGCGCTGACTGACACTCCTACTTCTAAATTCACATATAAACCCAAAAAAGTGGATGGAGGGAAGGCAGCTGTGATAGCTCAGTGGTTAGAGCATCAAACGCGTTATTCGAAGGTCGTAGGTTCGATTCCTGCTCACAGCTGGTTATTTCTTCACCCACTTTTCTTTCTTCTTATTTACATTCCATTGGTTCTAATAACGTCTCCTGTACATTCCTTGGCATTACTGTCTGTTAGATCTCATTATTATTGTGTCAAAACACAGGAAAAACGAGCCTTATGTATACACTTCTTTCCCTTATTCATTAACGAGGGTCTCGTACTGGCAGACTTGGTGTCTATAGGTTGTATACGAGGGACTATTAATCAGCTGCCCGCTCGTAATAAGTTCACGTGCTACGTGACGCCAGACATGCGCATAAAAGAGTGTTTCACACTCGTCGCTTGGCTTATAGATGGCGCTCACTGACACTTCTACTTCTAAATTCACATATAAACCCAAAAAAGTGGATGGACGGAAGACCGCTGTGATAGCTCAGTGGTTCGAGCATCGAACGCGTTATTCGAAGGTCGTAGGTTCGATTCCTGCTCACGGCGGGTTATTTTTCACCCACTTTTCTTTCTTCTTATTTACATTCCATTGGTTCTAATAACTTCTCCTGCACATTCCTTGGCATTACTTTCTGTTAGATCTCATTAATATTGTGTCAAAACACGGAAAAACGAGCCTTATGTATACTCTTCTTTTCCTTATTCATTAACGAGGGTCTCGTACTGGCAGACTTGGTGTCTATAGGTTGTATACGAGGGACTATTATTCAGCTGCCCGCTCGTAATAAGTTCACGTGCTACGTGACGCCAGACTTGCGCATAAAAGAGTGTTTCACACTCGTCGCTTGGCTTATAGATGGCGCTGACTGACACTTCTACTTCTAAATTCACATATAAACCCAAAAAAGTGGGTGGAGGGAAGACAGCTGTGATAGCTCAGTGGTTAGAGCATCAAACGCGTTATTCGAAGGTCGTAGGTTCGATTCCTGCTCATGGCTGGTTATTTCTTCACCCACTTTTCTTTCTTCTTATTTACATTCCATTGGTTCTAATAACGTCTCCTGTACATTCCTTTGCACTACTGTCTCTTAAATCTCATTAATATTGTGTCAAAACACGGAAAAACGAGCCCTTAGGTATACACTTCTTTCCCTTATTCATTAACGAGGGTCTCGTACTGGCAGACTTGGTGTCTATAGGTTGAATACGAGGGACTATTAATCAGCTGCCCGCTCGTAATAAGTTCACGTGCTACGTGACGCCAGACATGCGCATAAAAGAGTGTTTCACACTCGTCGCTTGGCTTTTAGATGGCGCTGACTGACACTCCTACTTCTAAATTCACATATAAGCCCAAAAAAGTGGATGGAGGGAAGGCAGCTGTGATAGCTCAGTGGTTAGAGCATCAAACGCGTTATACGAAGGTCGTAGGTTCGATTCCTGCTCACGGATGGTTATTTTTTACCCACTTTTCTTTCTTCTTGTTTACATTCCTTTGGTTCTAATAAGGTCTCCTGTACATTCCTTTGCATTACTGTCTGTTAAATCTCATTAATGTTGTGTCAAAACACGGAAAAACGAGCCTTATGTATACACTTCTCTCCCTTATTCATTAACGAGAGTCTCGTGCTGGCAGACTTGGTGTCTATAGGTTGCATACGAGGGACTATTATTCAGCTGCCCGCTCGTAATAAGTTCGCGCGCTACGTGACGCCCGACATGCGCATAAAAGAGTGTTTCACACTCGTCGCTTGGCTTATAGATGGCGCTGACTGACACTCCTACTTCTAAATTCACATATAAACCCAAAAAAGTGGATGGAGGGAAGGCAGCTGTGATAGCTCAGTGGTTAGAGCATCAAACGCGTTATTCGAAGGTCGTAGGTTCGATTCCTGCTCACAGCTGGTTATTTCTTCACCCACTTTTCTTTCTTCTTATTTACAATCCATTGGTTCTAATAACGTCTCCTGTACATTCCTTGGCATTACTGTCTGTTAGATCTCATTATTATTGTGTCAAAACACAGGAAAAACGAGCCTTATGTATACACTTCTTTCCCTTATTCATTAACGAGGGTCTCGTACTGGCAGACTTGGTGTCTATAGGTTGTATACGAGGGACTATTAATCAGCTGCCCGCTCGTAATAAGTTCACGTGCTACGTGACGCCAGACATGCGCATAAAAGAGTGTTTCACACTCGTCGCTTGGCTTATAGATGGCGCTCACTGACACTTCTACTTCTAAATTCACATATAAACCCAAAAAAGTGGATGGACGGAAGACCGCTGTGATAGCTCAGTGGTTCGAGCATCGAACGCGTTATTCGAAGGTCGTAGGTTCGATTCCTGCTCACGGCGGGTTATTTTTCACCCACTTTTCTTTCTTCTTATTTACATTCCATTGGTTCTAATAACTTCTCCTGCACATTCCTTGGCATTACTGTCTGTTAGATCTCATTATTATTGTGTCAAAACACGGAAAAACGAGCCTTATGTATACTCTTCTTTTCCTTATTCATTAACGAGGGTCTCGTACTGGCAGACTTGGTGTCTATAGGTTGTATACGAGGGACTATTAATCAGCTGCCCGCTCGTAATAAGTTCACGTGCTACGTGAAGCCAGACAAGCGCATAAAAGTGTGTTTCACACACGTCGCTTGGCTCATAGGTGGCGCTGACTGACACTTCTACTTCTAAATTCACATATAAACCCAAAAAAGTGGATGGACGGAAGGCCGCTGTGATAGCTAAGTGGTTCGAGCATCGAACGCGTTATTCGAAAGTCGTAGGTTTCATTCCTGCTCACGGCTGGTTATTTTTTCACCAACTTTTCTTTCTTTTTATTTACATTCCATTGGTTCTAATAACTTCTCCTGTACATTCCTTGGCATTACTGTCTGTTAGATCTCATTATTATTGTGTCAAAACACGGAAAAACGAGCCTTATGTATACACTTCTTTCCCTTATTCATTAACGAGGGTCTCGTACTGGCAGACTTGGTGTCTATAGGTTGTATACGAGGGACTATTAATCAGCTGCCCGCTCGTAATAAGTTCGCGTGCTACGTGACGCCAGACATGCGCATAAAAGAGTGTTTCACACTCGTCGCTTGGCTTATAGATGGCGCTGACTGACACTCCTACTTCTAAATTCACATATAAACCCAAAAAAGTGGATGGAGGGAAGGCAGCTGTGATAGCTCAGTGGTTAGAGCATCAAACGCGTTATTCGAAGGTCGTAGGTTCGATTCCTGCTCACGGCTGGTTATTTCTTCACCCACTTTTCTTTCTTCTTATTTACATTCCATTGGTTCTAATAACGTCTCTTGTACATTCCTTTGCACTACTGTCTCTTAAATCTCATTATTATTGTGTCAAAACACGGAAAAACGAGCCCTTAGGTATACACTTCTTTCCCTTATTCATTAAGGAGGGTCTCGTACTGGCAGACTTGGTGTCTATAGGTTGTATACGAGGGACTACTAATCAGCTGCCCGCTTGTAATAAGTTCAAGTGCTACGTGACGCCAGACATGCGCTTGAAAGAAAGTTTCACACTGGTCGCTTGGCTTATAGATGGCGCTGACTGACACTCCTACTTCTAAATTCACATATAAACAAAAAAGTGGATGGAGGGAAGGCCGCTGTGATAGCTCAGCGGTTAGAGCATCGAACGCGTTATTCGAAGGTCGTAGGTTCCATTCCTGCTCACGGCTGGTTATTCCTTCACCCACTTTTGTTTCTTTTTATTTACATTTTATTGGCTTTAATAACTTCTCCTGTACATTCCTTGGCATTACTGCCTGTTAGATCTCATTATTATTGTGTCAAAACACGGGAAAACGAGCCTTATGTATACACTTCTTTCCCTTATTCATTAACGAGGGTCTCGTACTGGCAGACTTGGTGTCTATAGGTTGTATACGAGGGACTATTAATCAGCTGCCCGCTCGTAATAAGTTCACGTGCTACGTGACGCCAGACATGCGCATAAAAGAGTGTTTCACACTCGTCGCTTGGCTTATAGATGGCGCTCACTGACACTTCTACTTCTAAATTCACATATAAACCCAAAAAAGTGGATGGACGGAAGACCGCTGTGATAGCTCAGTGGTTCGAGCATCGAACGCGTTATTCGAAGGTCGTAGGTTCGATTCCTGCTCACGGCTGGTTATTTCTTCACCCACTTTTCTTTCTTCTTATTTACATTCCATTGGTTCTAATAACGTCTCCTGTACATTCCTTTGCACTACTGTCTCTTAAATCTCATTAATATTGCCACGTTCCATTTCCCAAGTTTTTGTTATCGTCCCAAAACACCACGCGATTCTCAGCGCAAACCGCGCCTGCAGTTTTCTAGAGGGTTCCGGACTGTAGTAGATCATTTCGATAAGATCACGCCCACTGTGCGAATGGTACAGATTGTTCTGGAACGCACGCCGCCGCCAGCGATAGCGCTAGAACATTCGACGGCGGGAGTATAAATGCCGACGCGCTTCGCCGCTTGTGAGTTGTTGATCGAAGGCCGACGCTCCGTTCGCCGCTATCAGTCTGAGACTGCTATCTGTGCGAGACTGCTGCTGTAATTGGACTTTCTGTTTACCGGGCACAGGTTCGCCCAAATAAACAGTTACATTCCAACAAGAATTCTCCTGTCTTCGGCCACGTCACGACCCCGTGACATTTGGTGGAGGTGCTGCTTCGTTCATGTACCGGACGCCCCCGTCAAGCCGTGAACCCAGCCCACGTCACGGAGAAGACACCGACGCCAACCAGGAGCAGCGAACAAGCCGCCGACAGCAAGGGCTACCACCTGAGTACGGGCTTCTACACGACAAGCCGCGGAAGACCAAGCCCATGACCGCGACTGCAGCGACAATGACAACCGCAGCGTCCCAGCCCACGATGGTCATGCATCAACCCAGGGAACCGCCAATTTTCCATGGGTCATCGTTCGAAGACCCGGAGTCCTGGCTAGAGACATACGACCGTGTGGCCGCCCTCAACCACTGGGACCATGAAGAAAAGCTGCGTCGTGTGTTCTTCTATTTAGAAGACACCGCAAGGACCTGGCTCGAAAATCGGGAGTCCACGCTCCGAACGTGGGATGTTTTCTGCGGCGCATTCCTGCAAACGTTCGCGAGCGTCGCTCGAAAAGAGAGGGCCGCTGCTTTATTAGAGACCCGGGTTCAGCTACCAAATGAAAATGTCGCCATTTTCACAGAAGAAATGACCCGACTATTCCGTCACGCTGACCCAGACATGCCTGAGGAGAAAAAAGTTCGTTTCCTCATGCGAGGGGTCAAACAGGAGCTCTTCGCGGGGCTGATGAGAAACCCACCGAAAACCGTCCAAGAATTTGTAGCCGAAGCGACCACTATTGAAAAGACCCTGGACATGCGCACCAGACAGTATAATCGTCGCCTGACTGCAGACTGCGCTGCTGCTCAAGCCAGTAACTCCGGAGACCTGCGCGAAACGATCCGAGCGATCGTGCGGGAAGAGCTGCGCAAGCTGTTGCCTTCGGCGCAGCCTCAAGTGGATTCGATTGCCGACATTGTGCGAGAAGAAGTTCGGCAATCGCTTCAAAATCCCCACGCACCGCTGCCCGAGCCGGAAGCTATGAGCTACGCCGCTGCACTGCGCCACAACGCTCCTCCCCGTCCACGCCAAAACGCCGCCCCATCGCACTTCCGTCGACAGACGCCACCGCCGCCACCACCCCCACCGATGTCATACCGTTCGCCAGCGGCCCAGCGCAGTGCACCGAGGAAGACTGACGTCTGGCGCACCCCTGACCATCGCCCGCTCTGCTACCACTGCGGCGAGGCCGGACACACATACCGCCGTTGCCAGTACCGACAGATGGGATTGCGTGGCTTCGCCGTCAATGCACCGCGCCCACAGCCAGGAGAACGACCACGTGACATCGCCGACTACCTGACAGGAACTCGGTGGACACCACGAAGCCCTTCGCGTTCGCCGTCGCCCAGCCGCCACACGTCACCGCACCACCGACAGTACTCTGGCCCAACGCGGGGCCGGTCTCCTAGCCCGTATCCGGGAAACTAAGGGCAGCAACCGGTGGAGGTGCGGTTGCTGTGCGACGAACTACCGAAGATCCTCCGACGACAACGACGCCGCGACGCAGCTTTCCGAACACAACGCCAACCAGGCAAAGCCCTGACGGCGAAAGCTCACTTACCGAAGGTGGCCTGACGACGCAACATGGAAGCAGCGGAACAAACCGACGCAGCCGTGACCCGACGCCACGCCCTAACTGTAATGCGAGACGGCGAATTAGCGACCTCGACGTTCTTATCGTCGGCCACAGTGTGACCGCTCTCGTCGATACTGGAGCCGACTATTCTGTCATCAGTGGGTCGTTCGCCGCGAAGTTAAAGAAAGTTAGGACAGCTTGGAAAGGCCCTGAAATCCGCACAGCCGGAGGTCATCTCGTAACGCCTGCAGGAATCTGCACAGCGAGAGTCACCATTAACGGCCGTATTTATCCTACAGACTTCGTAGTCCTACAGCGTTGTTCGAGAGATGTCATCCTTGGCATGGACTTCTTATGCCTCCATGGTGCTGTCATCAACCTAAAAACAAAGTCGATAACGTTATCCACGGAAGAAGAACTACCGCCGCGCACGCTGTCTGGACACCATGCCTTGAATGTGCTGGAAGAAGAAGTCACCATTCCGCCTCGCTCAAGCGTCATTATTTCAGTCGGCGCTCCTGAATCACCTGACTTCGAAGGCGTCGTTGAAGGCAGTCAGCATCTGTTGGTCACCCGAAATATTTGCGTCGCAAGAGGAATTACAGAGTTGCGGGGAGGCAAAGCAACGGTTATGCTCACAAATTTCAGCAATGAGTACAAACATGTGAACAAAGGAACAACGGTCGCATACATCGAAGAAATTTTCGAAGCCACCAGTGCTTTCACCCTCGCCGATTCTGCGGAACCTGCTCAGAGGAACCAAGCCCCTCCCATAGCTTTCGACGTCAATCCCGGACTTCCGAACGATAAGCAAGAACAGCTCAAGGCCCTGCTCCTGCAATACGAAGATTGCTTTTCGTCGTCATCGAAAATTCGGCAGACCCCAATCACGAAACATCGCATCATAACCGAAGAAAATGCCAGACAACTCCGTCAGAGTCCGTACAGGGTTTCGACGCGAGAACGTGAGGCCATCAAGAGACAAGTTGATGAAATGCTGCGGGATGATATTATCCAGCCGTCCAAGAGCCCATGGGCATCCCCCGTGGTGTTAGTGAAGAAAAAGGATGGGACCCTACGTTTCTGCGTCGATTATCGCCGCCTGAACAAAATCACAAGAAAGGACGTGTATCCTCTCCCACGAATAGACGACGCACTTGATCGGCTCCATAACGCCAAGTACTTTTCGTCAATGGACCTCAAGACTGGCTATTGGCAAATCGAAGTCGACGAAAGAGACCGAGAGAAGACGGCGTTTATAACACCGGACGGCCTCTTCGAGTTTAAGGTGATGCCCTTCGGCCTTTGCTCAGCGCCTGCAACTTTTCAACGCGTTATGGATACAGTACTGGTAGGATTGAAGTGGCAGACTTGCCTTGTGTACTTGGACGACGTCGTCGTGTTTTCCTCGAGTTTCGATGAGCATCTTCGGCGCCTTGAAGCTGTACTTCAAGCCATCAAGACTTCCGGACTCACACTGAAGACAGAAAAGTGCAGATTTGCGTATGAAGAGCTCTTGTTTCTGGGGCACGTTATCAGCAAGTCTGGAGTTCGTCCTGATCCACGGAAAACAGCCGCCATCGCCGAATTCCCGCCGCCCACTGACAAGAAAGCCGTGCGCCGATTTCTGGGCCTGTGCGCCTATTATAGGCGGTTCGTGAAAAACTTCGCCCGCATCGCCGATCCTCTCACTAACCTTACCAAGGCCGACGTGGAGTTCAAGTGGGAAACGCCACAGGAACACGCTTTCCAGGAGCTTAAACATCGCCTCCAGACGCCTCCGTTACTTGCCCATTTCGACGAATTCGCCGAGACAGAAATACATACTGACGCAAGCAGCGTAGGTCTTGGCGCCGTTCTTGTGCAGAGGGCTGACGGACTTGAAAGGGTTATTAGTTACGCCAGCCGATCGCTATCCAAAGCAGAAGCAAATTATTCCACAACAGAAAAGGAGTGCCTCGCCATCATCTGGGCTACGTCGAAATTTCGCCCATACCTCTACGGCAGGCCCTTCAAAGTTGTGAGCGACCACCACGCCTTGTGTTGGCTAGCCACTTTGAAGGACCCTTCAGGTCGCCTCGCATGATGGAGCCTGAGACTTCAAGAATATGACATTACTGTCATTTACAAGTCCGGCAAAAAACACTCCGACGCCGACTGTCTCTCTCGTGCGCCTGTCGACCAACCACTACCCGATGACCCGGATGACGACTACTTCTTGGGAACGATAACTACCGACGACTTCGCTGAACGACAGCGGGCCGACCCGGAACTTAAGGCCCTAATAGAATACCTCGAAGGCAGGACCGCCGAAGTCCCGAAGGTATTCAAGCGCGCACTTGCGTCGTTTTTTCTACGAAACGGTCTTCTACAAAAGAAAAACTTTTCACCGCTTCGGGCTAAGTATCTCCTTGTGGTGCCTTCAGCTCTGCGACCAGAACTCCTGCAGGCCCTGCACGACGATCCGACGGCAGGGCACCTCGGTGTTTCTCGCACGCTCGCGAGGATACAAGAAAGGTACTACTGGCCGCGTCTTACAACCGACGTCACTCGTTATGTGAGGACATGCCGGGACTGTCAACGACGCAAGACACCGCCGACAAGGCCAGCGGGACTTCTGCAGCCAATTGATCCACCTTGCCGACCTTTTCAGCAGATTGGTATGGACCTATTGGGGCCGTTCCCGACGTCGGCTTTCGGAAACAAGTGGATCGTGGTAGCCACCGACTACCTCACCCGCTACGCCGAGACAAAAGCCCTGCCAAAAGGCAGTGCATCCGAGGTAGCTAAGTTCTTCGTCGAAAATATCGTCCTACGTCACGGCGCCCCGGAGGTCCTTATCACCGACAGAGGAACGGCATTCACTGCCGACTTAACTCAAGCGATCTTGGCATACAGCCAAACAAACCACCGCCGGACGACAGCGTACCACCCACAGACCAACGGCCTCACCGAGCGGCTTAACAAGACGATCGCCGACATGCTGTCAATGTACGTCGATGTCGAACACAAGACGTGGGATGCCATTCTTCCGTATGTGACCTTCGCATACAACACGGCGGTGCAGGAGACGACGCAGATATCTCCATACAAATTGGTCTACGGAAGGAGCCCGGCAACGACGCTCGATGCCATGTTACCCAACGTCACCGACGAAGAAAACCTCGATGTGAGCGAGTACCTTCATCGCGCCGAAGAAGCCCGACAACTTGCGCGTCTCCGTATCAAGAATCAACAGACGACCGACAGCCACCGTTACAACCTTCGACGACGCTTCGTGGAATACCAGCCCGGTGAACGTGTTTGGGTGTGGACGCCGATACGCCGACGTGGACTAAGTGAAAAGCTTCTGCGACGGTACTTCGGACCGTACAGGGTGGTTCGACGTCTCGGCCCACTTGATTACGAGGTTGTCCCCGACGGCATTACGAACTCTCAACGACACCGATCGCGACCTGAAGTCGTCCATGTCGCGCGCCTCAAGCCGTTTCATGCGCGTTAACAAACTGAACCAGTGTTTTTTTGTATTATTGTTGTATCGTAATTTATTCATTGTACTTTCTTGCATTATTATTGTACCTTCATCTTTAGTTAAAGCATCGAGACGATGCCTTTTTCAGAGGGGGGCAATGCCACGTTCCATTTCCCAAGTTTTTGTTATCGTCCCAAAACACCACGCGATTCTCAGCGCAAACCGCGCCTGCAGTTTTCTAGAGGGTTCCGGACTGTAGTAGATCATTTCGATAAGATCACGCCCACTGTGCGAATGGTACAGATTGTTCTGGAACGCACGCCGCCGCCAGCGATAGCGCTAGAACATTCGACGGCGGGAGTATAAATGCCGACGCGCTTCGCCGCTTGTGAGTTGTTGATCGAAGGCCGACGCTCCGTTCGCCGCTATCAGTCTGAGACTGCTATCTGTGCGAGACTGCTGCTGTAATTGGACTTTCTGTTTACCGGGCACAGGTTCGCCCAAATAAACAGTTACATTCCAACAAGAATTCTCCTGTCTTCGGCCACGTCACGACCCCGTGACAATATTGTGTCAAAACACGGAAAAACGAGCCCTTAGGTATACACTTCTTTCCCTTATTCATTAACGAGGGTCTCGTACTGGCAGACTTGGTGTCTATAGGTTGTATACGAGGGACTATTAATCAGCTGCCCGCTTGTAATAAGTTCAAGTGCTACGTGACGCCAGACATGCGCTTGAAAGAAAGTTTCACACTCGTCGCTTGGCTTATAGATGGCGCTGACTGACACTCCAACTTCTAAATTCACATATAAACAAAAAAAGTGGATGGAGGGAAGGCCGCTGTGATAGCTCAGTGGTTAGAGCATCGAACGCGTTATTCGAAGGTCGTAGGTTCCATTCCTGCTCACGGCTGGTTATTCCTTCACCCACTTTTGTTTCTTTTTATTTACATTTCATTGGCTTTAATAACTTCTCCTGTACATTCCTTGGCATTACTGTCTGTTAGATCTCATTATTATTGTGTCAAAACACGGAAAAACGAGCCTTATGTATACACTTCTTTCCCTTATTCATTAACGAGGGTCTCGTACTGGCAGACTTGGTGTCTATAGGTTGTATACGAGGGACTATTAATCAGCTGCCCGCTCGTAATAAGTTCACGTGCTACGTGACGCCAGACATGCGCATAAAAGAGTGTTTCACACTCGTCGCTTGGCTTTTAGATGGCGCTGACTGACACTCCTACTTCTAAATTCACATATAAACCCAAAAAAGTGGATGGAGGGAAGGCAGCTGTGATAGCTCAGTGGTTAGAGCATCAAACGCGTTATACGAAGGTCGTAGGTTCGATTCCTGCTCACGGATGGTTATTTTTTTACCCACTTTTCTTTCTTCTTATTTACATTCCTTTGGTTCTAATAAGGTCTCCTGTACATTCCTTTGCATTACTGTCTGTTAAATCTCATTATTGTTGTGTCAAAACACGGAAAAACGAGCCTTATGTATACACTTCTTTCCCTTATTCATTAACGAGAGTCTCGTACTGGCAGACTTGGTGTCTATAGGTTGCATACGAGGGACTATTAATCAGCTGCCCGCTCGTAATAAGTTCGCGTGCTACGTGACGCCAGACATGCGCATAAAAGAGTGTTTCACACTCGTCGCTTGGCTTATAGATGGCGCTGACTGACACTCCTACTTCTAAATTCACATATAAACCCAAAAAAGTGGATTGAGGGAAGGCAGCTGTGATAGCTCAGTGGTTAGAGCATCAAACGCGTTATTCGAAGGTCGTAGGTTCGATTCCTGCTCACGGCTGGTTATTTCTTCACCCACTTTTCTTTCTTCTTATTTACATTCCATTGGTTCTAATAACGTCTCTTGTACATTCCTTTGCACTACTGTCTCTTAAATCTCATTATTATTGTGTCAAAACACGGAAAAACGAGCCCTTAGGTATACACTTCTTTCCCTTATTCATTAAGGAGGGTCTCGTACTGGCAGACTTGGTGTCTATAAGTTGTATACGAGCGACTAATAATCAGCTGCCCGCTCGTAATAAGTTCGCGTGCTACGTGACGCCAGACATGCGCATAAAAGAGTGTTTCACACTCGTCGCTTGGCTTATAGATGGCGCTGACTGACACTCCTACTTCTAAATTCACATATAAACAAAAAAAGTGGATGGAGGGAAGGCCGCTGTGATAGCTCAGCGGTTAGAGCATCGAACGCGTTATTCGAAGGTCGTAGGTTCCATTCCTGCTCACGGCTGGTTATTCCTTCACCCACTTTTGTTTCTTTTTATTTACATTTCATTGGCTTTAATAACTTCTCCTGTACATTCCTTGGCATTACTGCCTGTTAGATCTCATTATTATTGTGTCAAAACACGGGAAAACGAGCCTTATGTATACACTTCTTTCCCTTATTCATTAACGAGGGTCTCGTACTGGCAGACTTGGTGTCTATAGGTTGTATACGAGGGACTATTAATCAGCTGCCCGCTCGTAATAAGTTCACGTGCTACGTGACGCCAGACATGCGCATAAAAGAGTGTTTCACACTCGTCGCTTGGCTTATAGATGGCGCTCACTGACACTTCTACTTCTAAATTCACATATAAACCCAAAAAAGTGGATGGACGGAAGACCGCTGTGATAGCTCAGTGGTTAGAGCATCAAACGCGTTATTCGAAGGTCGTAGGTTCGATTCCTGCTCACGGCTGGTTATTTCTTCACCCACTTTTCTTTCTTCTTGTTTACATTCCTTTGGTTCTAATAAGGTCTCCTGTACATTCCTTTGCATTACTGTCTGTTAAATCTCATTAATGTTGTGTCAAAACACGGAAAAACGAGCCTTATGTATACACTTCTTTCCCTTATTCATTAACGAGAGTCTCGTGCTGGCAGACTTGGTGTCTATAGGTTGCATACGAGGGACTATTATTCAGCTGCCCGCTCGTAATAAGTTCGCGCGCTACGTGACGCCAGACATGCGCATAAAAGAGTGTTTCACACTCGTCGCTTGGCTTATAGATGGCGCTGACTGACACTCCTACTTCTAAATTCACATATAAACCCAAAAAAGTGGATGGAGGGAAGGCAGCTGTGATAGCTCAGTGGTTAGAGCATCAAACGCGTTATTCGAAGGTCGTAGGTTCGATTCCTGCTCACAGCTGGTTATTTCTTCACCCACTTTTCTTTCTTCTTATTTACATTCCATTGGTTCTAATAACGTCGCCTGTACATTCCTTGGCATTACTGTCTGTTAGATCTCATTATTATTGTGTCAAAACACAGGAAAAACGAGCCTTATGTATACACTTCTTTCCCTTATTCATTAACGAGGGTCTCGTACTGGCAGACTTGGTGTCTATAGGTTGTATACGAGGGACTATTAATCAGCTGCCCGCTCGTAATAAGTTCACGTGCTACGTGACGCCAGACATGCGCATAAAAGAGTGTTTCACACTCGTCGCTTGGCTTATAGATGGCGCTCACTGACACTTCTACTTCTAAATTCACATATAAACCCAAAAAAGTGGATGGACGGAAGACCGCTGTGATAGCTCAGTGGTTCGAGCATCGAACGCGTTATTCGAAGGTCGTAGGTTCGATTCCTGCTCACGGCGGGTTATTTTTCACCCACTTTTCTTTCTTCTTATTTACATTCCATTGGTTCTAATAACTTCTCCTGTACATTCCTTGGCATTACTGTCTGTTAGATCTCATTATTATTGTGTCAAAACACGGAAAAACGAGCCTTATGTATACACTTCTTTCCCTTATTCATTAACGAGGGTCTCGTACTGGCAGACTTGGTGTCTATAGGTTGTATACGAGGGACTATTAATCAGCTGCCCGCTCGTAATAAGTTCACGTGCTACGTGACGCCAGACATGCGCATAAAAGAGTGTTTCACACTCGTCGCTTGGCTTTTAGATGGCGCTGACTGACACTCCTACTTCTAAATTCACATATAAACCCAAAAAAGTGGATGGAGGGAAGGCAGCTGTGATAGCTCAGTGGTTAGAGCATCAAACGCGTTATTCTAAGGTCGTAGGTTCGATTCCTGCTCACAGCTGGTTATTTCTTCACCCACTTTTCTTTCTTCTTATTTACATTCCATTGGTTCTAATAACTTCTCCTGCACATTCCTTGGCATTACTGTCTGTTAGATCTCATTATTATTGTGTCAAAACACGGAAAAACGAGCCTTATGTATACTCTTCTTTTCCTTATTCATTAACGAGGGTCTCGTACTGGCAGACTTGGTGTCTATAGGTTGTATACGAGGGACTATTAATCAGCTGCCCGCTCGTAATAAGTTCACGTGCTACGTGAAGCCAGACAAGCGCATAAAAGTGTGTTTCACACACGTCGCTTGGCTCATAGGTGGCGCTGACTGACACTTCTACTTCTAAATTCACATATAAACCCAAAAAAGTGGATGGACGGAAGGCCGCTGTGATAGCTAAGTGGTTCGAGCATCGAACGCGTTATTCGAAAGTCGTAGGTTTCATTCCTGCTCACGGCTGGTTATTTTTTCACCAACTTTTCTTTCTTTTTATTTACATTCCATTGGTTCTAATAACTTCTCCTGTACATTCCTTGGCATTACTGTCTGTTAGATCTCATTATTATTGTGTCAAAACACGGAAAAACGAGCCTTATGTATACACTTCTTTCCCTTATTCATTAACGAGGGTCTCGTACTGGCAGACTTGGTGTCTATAGGTTGTATACGAGGGACTATTAATCAGCTGCCCGCTCGTAATAAGTTCACGTGCTACGTGACGCCAGACATGCGCATAAAAGAGTGTTTCACACTCGTCGCTTGGCTTTTAGATGGCGCTGACTGACACTCCTACTTTTAAATTCACATATAAACCCAAAAAAGTGGATGGAGGGAAGGCAGCTGTGATAGCTCAGTGGTTAGAGCATCAAACGCGTTATACGAAGGTCGTAGGTTCGATTCCTGCTCACGGATGATTATTTTTTTACCCACTTTTCTTTCTTCTTATTTACATTCCTTTGGTTCTAATAAGGTCTCCTGTACATTCCTTTGCATTACTGTCTGTTAAATCTCATTAATATTGTGTCAAAACACGGAAAAACGAGCCTTATGTATACACTTCTTCCCCTTATTCATTAACGAGAGTCTCGTACTGGCAGACTTGGTGTCTATAGGTTGCATACGAGGGACTATTAATCAGCTGCCCGCTCGTAATAAGTTCACGTGCTACGTGACGCCAGACATGCGCATAAAAGAGTGTTTCACACTCGTCGCTTGGCTTATAGATGGCGCTCACTGACACTCCTACTTCTAAATTCACATATAAACCCAAAAAAGTGGATGAACGGAAGGCCGCTGTGATAGCTCAGCGGTTAGAGAATCGAACGCGTTATTCGAAGGTCGTAGGTTCGATTCCTGCTCACGGCGGGTTATTTTTCACCCACTTTTCTTTCTTCTTATTTACATTCCATTGGTTCTAATAACTTCTCCTGCACATTCCTTGGCATTACTGTCTGTTAGATCTCATTAATATTGTGTCAAAACACGGAAAAACGAGCCTTATGTATACTCTTCTTTTCCTTATTCATTAACGAGGGTCTTTTACTGGCAGACTTGGTGTCTATAGGTTGTATACGAGGGACTATTAATCAGCTGCCCGCTCGTAATAAGTTCACGTGCTACGTGACGCCAGACATGCGCATAAAAGAGTGTTTCACACTCGTCACTTGGCTTATAGATGGCGCTCACTGACACTTCTACTTCTAAATTCACATATAAACCCAAAAAAGTGGGTGGAGGGAAGGCAGCTGTGATAGCTCAGTGGTTGGAGCATCGAACGCGTTATACGAAGGTCGTAGGTTCGATTCCTGCTCACAGATGGTTATTTTTTCACCAACTTTTCTTTCTTTTTATTTACATTCCAATGGTTCTAATAACTTCTCCTGTACATTCCTTGGCATTACTGTCTGTTAGATCTCATTATTATTGTGTCAAAACACGGAAAAACGAGCCTTATGTATACACTTCTTTCCCTTATTCATTAACGAGGGTCTCGTACTGGCAGACTTGGTGTCTATAGGTTGTATACGAGGGACTATTATTCAGCTGCCCGCTCGTAATAAGTTCACGTGCTACGTGACGCCAGACATGCGCATGAAAGAGTGTTTCACACTCGTCGCTTGGCTTTTAGAAGGCGCTGACTGACACTCCTACTTCTAAATTCACATATAAACCCAAAAAAGTGGATAGAGGGAAGGCAGCTGTGATAGCTCAGTGGTTAGAGCATCAAACGCGTTATACGAAGGTCGTAGGTTCGATTCCTGCTCACGGATGGTTATTTTTTTACCCACTTTTCTTTCTTCTTGTTTACATTCCTTTGGTTCTAATAAGGTCTCCTGTACATTCCTTTGCATTACTGTCTGTTAAATCTCATTAATGTTGTGTCAAAACACGGAAAAACGAGCCTTATGTATACACTTCTTTCCCTTATTCATTAACGAGAGTCTCGTACTGGCAGACTTGGTGTCTATAGGTTGCATACGAGGGACTATTAATCAGCTGCCCGCTCGTAATAAGTTCGCGTGCTACGTGACGCCAGACATGCGCATAAAAAGTGTTTCACACTCGTCGCTTGGCTTATAGATGGCGCTGACGGACACTCCTACTTCTAAATTCACATATAAACCCAAAAAAGTGGATGGAGGGAAGGCAGCTGTGATAGCTCAGTGGTTAGAGCATCAAACGCGTTATTCGAAGGTCGTAGGTTCGATTCCTGCTCACGGCTGGTTATTTCTTCACCCACTTTTCTTTCTTCTTATTTACATTCCATTGGTTCTAATAACGTCTCCTGTACATTCCTTTGCACTACTGTCTCTTAAATCTCATTAATATTGTGTCAAAACACGGAAAAACGAGCCCTTAGGTATACACTTCTTTCCCTTATTCATTAACGAGGGTCTCGTACTGGCAGACTTGGTGTCTATAGGTTGTATACGAGGGACTATTAATCAGCTGCCCGCTTGTAATAAGTTCAAGTGCTACGTGACGCCAGACATGCGCTTGAAAGAAAGTTTCACACTCGTCGCTTGGCTTATAGATGGCGCTGACTGACACTCCTACTTCTAAATTCACATATAAACAAAAAAAGTGGATGGAGGGAAGGCCGCTGTGATAGCTCAGCGGTTAGAGCATCGAACGCGTTATTCGAAGGTCGTAGGTTCCATTCCTGCTCACGGCTGGTTATTCCTTCACCCACTTTTGTTTCTTTTTATTTACATTTCATTGGCTTTAATTACTTCTCCTGTACATTCCTTGGCATTACTGTCTGTTAGATCTCATTATTATTGTGTCAAAACACGGGAAAACGAGCCTTATGTATACACTTCTTTCCCTTATTCATTAACGAGGGTCTCGTACTGGCAGACTTGGTGTCTATAAGTTGTATACGAGGGACTATTAATCAGCTGCCCGCTCGTAATAAGTTCACGTGCTACGTGACGCCAGACATGCGCATAAAAGAGTGTTTCACACTCGTCGCTTGGCTTATAGATGGCGCTCACTGACACTTCTACTTCTAAATTCACATATAAACCCAAAAAAGTGGGTGGAGGGAATGCAGCTGTGATAGCTCAGTGGTTGGAGCATCAAACGCGTTATACGAAGGTCGTAGGTTCGATTCCTGCTCACAGATGGTTATTTTTTCACCAACTTTTCTTTCTTTTTATTTACATTCCATTGGTTCTAATAACTTCTCCTGTACATTCCTTGGCATTACTGTCTGTTAGATCTCATTATTATTGTGTCAAAACACGGAAAAACGAGCCTTAAGTATACACTTCTTTCCCTTATTCATTAACGAGGGTCTCGTACTGGCAGACTTGGTGTCTATAGGTTGTATACGAGGGACTATTAATCAGCTGCCCGCTCGTAATAAGTTCACGTGCTACGTGAAGCCAGACAAGCGCATAAAAGTGTGTTTCACACACGTCGCTTGGCTCATAGGTGGCGCTGACTGACACTTCTACTTCTAAATTCACATATAAACCCAAAAAAGTGGATGGACGGAAGGCCGCTGTGATAGCTAAGTGGTTCGAGCATCGAACGCGTTATTCGAAAGTCGTAGGTTTCATTCCTGCTCACGGCTGGTTATTTTTTCACCAACTTTTCTTTCTTTTTATTTACATTCCATTGGTTCTAATAACTTCTCCTGTACATTCCTTGGCATTACTGTCTGTTAGATCTCATTATTATTGTGTCAAAACACGGAAAAACGAGCCTTATGTATACAATTCTTTCCCTTATTCATTAACGAGGGTCTCGTACTGGCAGACTTGGTGTCTATAGGTTGTATACGAGGGACTATTAATCAGCGGCCCGCTCGTAATAAGTTCACGTGCTACGTGACGCCAGACATGCGCATAAAAGAGTGTTTCACACTCG
This sequence comes from Rhipicephalus microplus, assembly GCF_043290135.1. Lineage (NCBI taxonomy): Eukaryota > Metazoa > Arthropoda > Arachnida > Ixodida > Ixodidae > Rhipicephalus > Rhipicephalus microplus. The sequence goes on from NC_134702.1 coordinate 216,591,636, forward strand.
TCGTTTGGCTTTTAGATGGCGCTCACTGACACTTCTACTTCTAAATTCACATAGAAACCCAAAAAAGTGGATGGACGGAAGACCGCTGTGATAGCTCAGTGGTTCGAGCATCGAACGCGTTATTCGAAGGTCGTAGGTTCGATTCCCGCTCACGGCGGGTTATTTTTCACCCACTTTTCTTTCTTCTTATTTACATTCCATTGGTTCTAATAACTTCTCCTGCACATTCCTTGGCATTACTGTCTGTTAGATCTCATTAATATTGTGTCAAAACACGGAAAAACGAGCCTTATGTATACTCTTCTTTTCCTTATTCATTAACGAGGGTCTCGTACTGGCAGACTTGGTGTCTATAGGTTGTATACGAGGGACTATTAATCAGCTGCCCGCTCGTAATAAGTTCACGTGCTACGTGACGCCAGACAAGCGCATAAAAGTGTGTTTCACACACGTCGCTTGGCTTATAGGTGGCGCTGACTGACACTTCTACTTCTAAATTCACATATAAACCCAAAAAAGTGGATGGACGGAAGGCTGCTGTGATAGCTCAGTGGTTCGAGCATCGAACGCGTTATTCGAAAGTCGTAGGTTTCATTCCTGCTCACGGCTGGTTATTTTTTCACCAACTTTTCTTTCTTTTTATTTACATTCCATTGGTTCTAATAACTTCTCCTGTACATTCCTTGGAATACTGTCTGTTAGATCTCATTATTATTGTGTCAAAACACGGAAAAACGAGCCTTATGTATACACTTCTTTCCCTTATTCATTAACGAGGGTCTCGTACTGGCAGACTTGGTGTCTATAGGTTGTATACGAGGGACTATTAATCAGCTGCCCGCTCGTAATAAGTTCACGTGCTACGTGACGCCAGACATGCGCATAAAAGAGTGTTTCACACTCGTCGCTTGGCTTTTAGATGGCGCTGACTTACACTCCTACTTCTAAATTCACATATAAACCCAAAAAAGTGAATGGAGGGAAGGCAGCTGTGATAGCTCAGTGGTTAGAGCATCGAACGCGTTATTCGAAGGTCGTAGGTTCCATTCCTGCTCACGGCTGGTTATTCCTTCACCCACTTTTGTTTCTTTTTATTTACATTTCATTGGCTTTAATAACTTTTCCTGTACATTCCTTGGCATTACTGTCTGTTAGATCTCATTATTATTGTGTCAAAACACGGGAAAACGAGCCTTATGTATACACTTCTTTCCCTTGTTCATTAACGAGGGTCTCGTACTGGCAGACTTGGTGTCTATAGGTTGTATACGAGAGACTATTAATCCGCTGCCCACTCGTAATAAGTTCACGTGCTTCGTGACGCCAGACATGCGCATAAAAAAGTGTTTCACACTCGTCGCTTGGCTTATAGATGGCGCTCACTGACACTTCTACTTCTAAATTCACATATAAACCCAAAAAAGTGGGTGGAGGGAAGGCAGCTGTGATAGCTCAGTGGTTGGAGCATCAAACGCGTTACACGAAGGTTGTAGGTTCGATTCCTGCTCACAGATGGTTATTTTTTCACCAACTTTTCTTTCTTTTTATTTACATTCCATTGGTTCTAATAACTTCTCCTGTACATTCCTTGGCATTACTGTCTGTTAGATCTCATTATTATTGTGTCAAAACACGGAAAAACGAGCCTTATGTATACACTTCTTTCCCTTATTCATTAACGAGAGTCTCGTACCGGCAGACTTGGTGTCTATAGGTTGCATACGAGGGACTATTAATCAGCTGCCCGCTCGTAATAAGTTCGCGTGCTACGTGACGCCAGACATGCGCATAAAAGAGTGTTTCACACTCGTCACTTGGCTTATAGATGGCGCTGACTGACACTCCTACTTCTAAATTCACATATAAACCCAAAAAAGTGGATGGAGGGAAGGCAGCTGTGATAGCTCCGTGGTTAGAGCATCAAACGCGTTATTCGAAGGTCGTAGGTTCGATTCCTGCTCACGGCTGGTTATTTCTTCACCCACTTTTCTTTCTTCTTATTTACATTCCATTGGCTCTAATAACGTCTCCTGTACATCCCTTTGCACTACTGGCTCTTAAATCTCATTAATATTGTGTCAAAACACGGAAAAACGAGCCCTTAGGTATACACTTCTTTCCCTTATTCATTAACGAGGGTCTCGTACTGGCAGACTTGGTGTCTATAGGTTGTATACGAGGGACTATTAATCAGCTGCCCGCTTGTAATAAGTTCAAGTGCTACGTGACGCCAGACATGCGCTTGAAAGAAAGTTTCACACTCGTCGCTTGGCTTATAGATGGCGCTGACTGACACTCCTACTTCTAAATTCACATATAAACAAAAAAAGTGGATGGAGGGAAGGCCGCTGTGATAGCTCAGCGGTTAGAGCATCGAACGCGTTATTCGAAGGTCGTAGGTTCCATTCCTGCTCACGGCTGGTTATTCCTTCACCCACTTTTGTTTCTTTTTATTTACATTTCATTGGCTTTAATTACTTCTCCTGTACATTCCTTGGCATTACTGTCTGTTAGATCTCATTATTATTGTGTCAAAACACGGGAAAACGAGCCTTATGTATACACTTCTTTCCCTTATTCATTAACGAGGGTCTCGTACTGGCAGACTTGGTGTCTATAAGTTGTATACGAGGGACTATTAATCAGCTGCCCGCTCGTAATAAGTTCACGTGCTACGTGACGCCAGACATGCGCATAAAAGAGTGTTTCACACTCGTCGCTTGGCTTATAGATGGCGCTCACTGACACTTCTACTTCTAAATTCACATATAAACCCAAAAAAGTGGGTGGAGGGAATGCAGCTGTGATAGCTCAGTGGTTGGAGCATCAAACGCGTTATACGAAGGTCGTAGGTTCGATTCCTGCTCACAGATGGTTATTTTTTCACCAACTTTTCTTTCTTTTTATTTACATTCCATTGGTTCTAATAACTTCTCCTGTACATTCCTTGGCATTACTGTCTGTTAGATCTCATTATTATTGTGTCAAAACACGGAAAAACGAGCCTTAAGTATACACTTCTTTCCCTTATTCATTAACGAGGGTCTCGTACTGGCAGACTTGGTGTCTATAGGTTGTATACGAGGGACTATTAATCAGCTGCCCGCTCGTAATAAGTTCACGTGCTACGTGAAGCCAGACAAGCGCATAAAAGTGTGTTTCACACACGTCGCTTGGCTCATAGGTGGCGCTGACTGACACTTCTACTTCTAAATTCACATATAAACCCAAAAAAGTGGATGGACGGAAGGCCGCTGTGATAGCTAAGTGGTTCGAGCATCGAACGCGTTATTCGAAAGTCGTAGGTTTCATTCCTGCTCACGGCTGGTTATTTTTTCACCAACTTTTCTTTCTTTTTATTTACATTCCATTGGTTCTAATAACTTCTCCTGTACATTCCTTGGCATTACTGTCTGTTAGATCTCATTATTATTGTGTCAAAACACGGAAAAACGAGCCTTATGTATACAATTCTTTCCCTTATTCATTAACGAGGGTCTCGTACTGGCAGACTTGGTGTCTATAGGTTGTATACGAGGGACTATTAATCAGCGGCCCGCTCGTAATAAGTTCACGTGCTACGTGACGCCAGACATGCGCATAAAAGAGTGTTTCACACTCGTCGTTTGGCTTTTAGATGGCGCTCACTGACACTTCTACTTCTAAATTCACATAGAAACCCAAAAAAGTGGATGGACGGAAGACCGCTGTGATAGCTCAGTGGTTCGAGCATCGAACGCGTTATTCGAAGGTCGTAGGTTCGATTCCCGCTCACGGCGGGTTATTTTTCACCCACTTTTCTTTCTTCTTATTTACATTCCATTGGTTCTAATAACTTCTCCTGCACATTCCTTGGCATTACTGTCTGTTAGATCTCATTAATATTGTGTCAAAACACGGAAAAACGAGCCTTATGTATACTCTTCTTTTCCTTATTCATTAACGAGGGTCTCGTACTGGCAGACTTGGTGTCTATAGGTTGTATACGAGGGACTATTAATCAGCTGCCCGCTCGTAATAAGTTCACGTGCTACGTGACGCCAGACAAGCGCATAAAAGTGTGTTTCACACACGTCGCTTGGCTTATAGGTGGCGCTGACTGACACTTCTACTTCTAAATTCACATATAAACCCAAAAAAGTGGATGGACGGAAGGCTGCTGTGATAGCTCAGTGGTTCGAGCATCGAACGCGTTATTCGAAAGTCGTAGGTTTCATTCCTGCTCACGGCTGGTTATTTTTTCACCAACTTTTCTTTCTTTTTATTTACATTCCATTGGTTCTAATAACTTCTCCTGTACATTCCTTGGAATACTGTCTGTTAGATCTCATTATTATTGTGTCAAAACACGGAAAAACGAGCCTTATGTATACACTTCTTTCCCTTATTCATTAACGAGGGTCTCGTACTGGCAGACTTGGTGTCTATAGGTTGTATACGAGGGACTATTAATCAGCTGCCCGCTCGTAATAAGTTCACGTGCTACGTGACGCCAGACATGCGCATAAAAGAGTGTTTCACACTCGTCGCTTGGCTTTTAGATGGCGCTGACTTACACTCCTACTTCTAAATTCACATATAAACCCAAAAAAGTGAATGGAGGGAAGGCAGCTGTGATAGCTCAGTGGTTAGAGCATCGAACGCGTTATTCGAAGGTCGTAGGTTCCATTCCTGCTCACGGCTGGTTATTCCTTCACCCACTTTTGTTTCTTTTTATTTACATTTCATTGGCTTTAATAACTTTTCCTGTACATTCCTTGGCATTACTGTCTGTTAGATCTCATTATTATTGTGTCAAAACACGGGAAAACGAGCCTTATGTATACACTTCTTTCCCTTGTTCATTAACGAGGGTCTCGTACTGGCAGACTTGGTGTCTATAGGTTGTATACGAGAGACTATTAATCCGCTGCCCACTCGTAATAAGTTCACGTGCTTCGTGACGCCAGACATGCGCATAAAAAAGTGTTTCACACTCGTCGCTTGGCTTATAGATGGCGCTCACTGACACTTCTACTTCTAAATTCACATATAAACCCAAAAAAGTGGGTGGAGGGAAGGCAGCTGTGATAGCTCAGTGGTTGGAGCATCAAACGCGTTACACGAAGGTTGTAGGTTCGATTCCTGCTCACAGATGGTTATTTTTTCACCAACTTTTCTTTCTTTTTATTTACATTCCATTGGTTCTAATAACTTCTCCTGTACATTCCTTGGCATTACTGTCTGTTAGATCTCATTATTATTGTGTCAAAACACGGAAAAACGAGCCTTATGTATACACTTCTTTCCCTTATTCATTAACGAGAGTCTCGTACCGGCAGACTTGGTGTCTATAGGTTGCATACGAGGGACTATTAATCAGCTGCCCGCTCGTAATAAGTTCGCGTGCTACGTGACGCCAGACATGCGCATAAAAGAGTGTTTCACACTCGTCACTTGGCTTATAGATGGCGCTGACTGACACTCCTACTTCTAAATTCACATATAAACCCAAAAAAGTGGATGGAGGGAAGGCAGCTGTGATAGCTCCGTGGTTAGAGCATCAAACGCGTTATTCGAAGGTCGTAGGTTCGATTCCTGCTCACGGCTGGTTATTTCTTCACCCACTTTTCTTTCTTCTTATTTACATTCCATTGGCTCTAATAACGTCTCCTGTACATCCCTTTGCACTACTGGCTCTTAAATCTCATTAATATTGTGTCAAAACACGGAAAAACGAGCCCTTAGGTATACACTTCTTTCCCTTATTCATTAACGAGGGTCTCGTACTGGCAGACTTGGTGTCTATAGGTTGTATACGAGGGACTATTAATCAGCTGCCCGCTTGTAATAAGTTCAAGTGCTACGTGACGCCAGACATGCGCTTGAAAGAAAGTTTCACACTCGTCGCTTGGCTTATAGATGGCGCTGACTGACACTCCTACTTCTAAATTCACATATAAACAAAAAAGTGGATGGAGGGAAGGCCGCTGTGATAGCTCAGCGGTTAGAGCATCGAACGCGTTATTCGAAGGTCGTAGGTTCGATTCCTGCTCACGGCTGGTTATTTCTTCACCCACTTTTCTTTCTTCTTATTTACATTCCGTTGGTTCTAATAACGTCTCCTGTACATTCCTTTGCACTACTGTCTCTTAAATCTCATTATTATTGTGTCAAAACACGGAAAAACGAGCCCTTAGGTATACACTTCTTTCCCTTATTCATTAACGAGGGTCTCGTACTGGCAGACTTGGTGTCTATAGGTTGTATACGAGGGACTATTAATCAGCTGCCCGCTTGTAATAGGTTCAAGTGCTACGTGACGCCAGACATGCGCTTGAAAGAAAGTTTCACACTCGTCGCTTGGCTTATAGATGGCGCTGACTGACACTCCTACTTCTAAATTCACATATAAACAAAAAAAGTGGATGGAGGGAAGGCCGCTGTGATAGCTCAGCGGTTAGAGCATCGAACGCGTTATTCGAAGGTCGTAGGTTCCATTCCTGCTCACGGCTGGTTATTCCTTCACCCACTTTTGTTTCTTTTTATTTACATTTCATTGGCTTTAATAACTTTTCCTGTACATTCCTTGGCATTACTGTCTGTTAGATCTCATTATTATTGTGTCAAAACACGGGAAAACGAGCCTTATGTATACACTTCTTTCCCTTATTCATTAACGAGAGTCTCGTACCGGCAGACTTGGTGTCTATAGGTTGCATACGAGGGACTATTAATCAGCTGCCCGCTCGTAATAAGTTCGCGTGCTACGTGACGCCAGACATGCGCATAAAAGAGTGTTTCACACTCGTCACTTGGCTTATAGATGGCGCTGACTGACACTCCTACTTCTAAATTCACATATAAACCCAAAAAAGTGGATGGAGGGAAGGCAGCTGTGATAGCTCCGTGGTTAGAGCATCAAACGCGTTATTCGAAGGTCGTAGGTTCGATTCCTGCTCACGGCTGGTTATTTCTTCACCCACTTTTCTTTCTTCTTATTTACATTCCATTGGCTCTAATAACGTCTCCTGTACATCCCTTTGCACTACTGGCTCTTAAATCTCATTAATATTGTGTCAAAACACGGAAAAACGAGCCCTTAGGTATACACTTCTTTCCCTTATTCATTAACGAGGGTCTCGTACTGGCAGACTTGGTGTCTATAGGTTGTATACGAGGGACTATTAATCAGCTGCCCGCTTGTAATAGGTTCAAGTGCTACGTGACGCCAGACATGCGCTTGAAAGAAAGTTTCACACTCGTCGCTTGGCTTATAGATGGCGCTGACTGACACTCCTACTTCTAAATTCACATATAAACAAAAAAAGTGGATGGAGGGAAGGCCGCTGTGATAGCTCAGCGGTTAGAGCATCGAACGCGTTATTCGAAGGTCGTAGGTTCGATTCCTGCTCACGGCTGGTTATTTCTTCACCCACTTTTGTTTCTTTTCATTTACGATTCATTGGCTTTAATAACTTTTCCTGTACATTCCTTGGCATTACTGTCTGTTAGATCTCATTATTATTGTGTCAAAACACGGGAATACGAGCCTTATGTATACACTTCTTTCCCTTGTTCATTAACGAGGGTCTCGTACTGGCAGACTTGGTGTCTATAGGTTGTATACGAGAGACTATTAATCCGCTGCCCACTCGTAATAAGTTCACGTGCTTCGTGACGCCAGACATGCGCATAAAAAAGTGTTTCACACTCGTCGCTTGGCTTATAGATGGCGCTCACTGACACTTCTACTTCTAAATTCACATATAAACCCAAAAAAGTGGGTGGAGGGAAGGCAGCTGTGATAGCTCAGTGGTTAGAGCATCAAACGCGTTATTCGAAGGTCGTAGGTTCGATTCCTGCTCACGGCTGGTTATTTCTTCACCCACTTTTCTTTCTTCTTATTTACATTCCATTGGCTCTAATAACGTCTCCTGTACATCCCTTTGCACTACTGGCTCTTAAATCTCATTAATATTGTGTCAAAACACGGAAAAACGAGCCCTTAGGTATACACTTCTTTCCCTTATTCATTAACGAGGGTCTCGTACTGGCAGACTTGGTGTCTATAGGTTGTATACGAGAGACTATTAATCCGCTGCCCACTCGTAATAAGTTCACGTGCTTCGTGACGCCAGACATGCGCATAAAAAAGTGTTTCACACTCGTCGCTTGGCTTATAGATGGCGCTGACTGACACTCCTACTTCTAAATTCACATATAAACCCAAAAAAGTGGATGGAGGGAAGGCAGCTGTGATAGCTCCGTGGTTAGAGCATCAAACGCGTTACACGAAGGTTGTAGGTTCGATTCCTGCTCACAGATGGTTATTTTTTCACCAACTTTTCTTTCTTTTTATTTACATTCCATTGGTTCTAATAACTTCTCCTGTACATTCCTTGGCATTACTGTCTGTTAGATCTCATTATTATTGTGTCAAAACACGGAAAAACGAGCCTTATGTATACACTTCTTTCCCTTATTCATTAACGAGAGTCTCGTACCGGCAGACTTGGTGTCTATAGGTTGCATACGAGGGACTATTAATCAGCTGCCCGCTCGTAATAAGTTCGCGTGCTACGTGACGCCAGACATGCGCATAAAAGAGTGTTTCACACTCGTCACTTGGCTTATAGATGGCGCTGACTGACACTCCTACTTCTAAATTCACATATAAACCCAAAAAAGTGGATGGAGGGAAGGCAGCTGTGATAGCTCAGTGGTTAGAGCATCAAACGCGTTATTCGAAGGTCGTAGGTTCGATTCCTGCTCACGGCTGGTTATTTCTTCACCCACTTTTCTTTCTTCTTATTTACATTCCATTGGCTCTAATAACGTCTCCTGTACATCCCTTTGCACTACTGGCTCTTAAATCTCATTAATATTGTGTCAAAACACGGAAAAACGAGCCCTTAGGTATACACTTCTTTCCCTTATTCATTAACGAGGGTCTCGTACTGGCAGACTTGGTGTCTATAGGTTGTATACGAGGGACTATTAATCAGCTGCCCGCTTGTAATAAGTTCAAGTGCTACGTGACGCCAGACATGCGCTTGAAAGAAAGTTTCACACTCGTCGCTTGGCTTATAGATGGCGCTGACTGACACTCCTACTTCTAAATTCACATATAAACAAAAAAAGTGGATGGAGGGAAGGCCGCTGTGATAGCTCAGCGGTTAGAGCATCGAACGCGTTATTCGAAGGTCGTAGGTTCCATTCCTGCTCACGGCTGGTTATTCCTTCACCCACTTTCGTTTCTTTTTATTTACATTTCATTGGCTTTAATAACTTCTCCTGTACATTCCTTGGCATTACTGTCTGTTAGATCTCATTATTATTGTGTCAAAACACGGGAAAACGAGCCCTATGTATACACTTCTTTCCCTTATTCATTAACGAGGGTCTCGTACTGGCAGACTTGGTGTCTATAGGTTGTATACGAGGGACTATTAATCAGCTGCCCGCTCGTAATAGGTTCACGTGCTACGTGACGCCAGACATGCGCATAAAAGAGTGTTTCACACTCATCGCTTGGCTTATAGATGGCGCTCACTGACACTTCTACTTCTAAATTCACATATAAACCCAAAAAAGTGGGTGGAGGGAAGGCAGCTGTGATAGCTCAGTGGTTGGAGCATCAAACGCGTTATACGAAGGTTGTAGGTTCGATTCCTGCTCACAGATGGTTATTTTTTCACCAACTTTTCTTTCTTTTTATTTATATTCCATTGGTTCTAATAACTTCTCCTGTACATTCCTTGGCATTACTGTCTGTTAGATCTCATTATTATTGTGTCAAAACACGGAAAAACGAGCCTTATGTATACACTTCTTTCCCTTATTCATTAACGAGAGTCTCGTACCGGCAGACTTGGTGTCTATACGTTGCATACGAGGGACTATTAATCAGCTGCCCCCTCGTAATAAGTTCGCGTGCTACGTGACGCCAGACATGCGCTTGAAAGAAAGTTTCACACTCGTCGCTTGGCTTATAGATGGCGCTGACTGACACTCCTACTTCTAAATTCACATATAAACAAAAAAAGTGGATGGAGAGAAGGCCGCTGTGATAGCTCAGCGGTTAGAGCATCGAACGCGTTATTCGAAGGTCGTAGGTTCCATTCCTGCTCACGGCTGGTTATTCCTTCACCCACTTTTGTTTCTTTTTATTTACATTTCATTGGCTTTAATAACTTCTCCTGTACATTCCTTGGCATTACTGTCTGTTAGATCTCATTGTTATTGTGTCAAAACACGGGAAAACGAGCCTTATGTATACACTTCTTTCCCTTATTCATTAACGAGGGTCTCGTACTGGCAGACTTGGTGTCTATAGGTTGTATACGAGGGACTATTAATCAGCTGCCCGCTCGTAATAAGTTCACGTGCTACGTGACGCCAGACATGCGCATAAAAGAGTGTTTCACACTCATCGCTTGGCTTATAGATGGCGCTCACTGACACTTCTACTTCTAAATTCACATATAAACCCAAAAAAGTGGATGGACGGAAGGCTGCTGTGATAGCTCAGTGGTTCGAGCATCGAACGCGTTATTCGAAAGTCGTAGGTTTCATTCCTGCTCACGGCTGGTTATTTTTTCACCAACTTTTCTTTCTTTTTATTTACATTCCATTGGTTCTAATAACTTCTCCTGTACATTCCTTGGAATACTGTCTGTTAGATCTCATTATTATTGTGTCAAAACACGGAAAAACGAGCCTTATGTATACACTTCTTTCCCTTATTCATTAACGAGGGTCTCGTACTGGCAGACTTGGTGTCTATAGGTTGTACACGAGGGACTATTAATCAGCTGCCCGCTCGTAATAAGTTCACGTGCTACGTGACGCCAGACATGCGCATAAAAGAGTGTTTCACACTCGTCGCTTGGCTTTTAGATGGCGCTGACTTACACTCCTACTTCTAAATTCACATATAAACCCAAAAAAGTGGATGGAGGGAAGGCAGCTGTGATAGCTCAGTGGTTAGAGCATCAAACGCGTTATACGAAGGTCGTAGGTTCGATTCCTGCTCACGGATGGTTATTTTTTTACCCACTTTTCTTTCTTCTTATTTACATTCCTTTGGTTCTAATAAGTTCTCCTGTACATTCCTTTGCATTACTGTCTGTTAAATCTCATTAATGTTGTGTCAAAACACGGAAAATCGAGCCTTATGTATACACTTCTTTCCCTTATTCATTAACGAGAGTCTCGTACTGGCAGACTTGGTGTCTATAGGTTGCATACGAGGGACTATTAATCAGCGGCCCGCTCGTAATACGTTCGCGTGCTACGTGACGCCAGACATGCGCATAAAAGAGTGTTTCACACTCGTCGCTTGGCTTATAGATGGCGCTGACTGACACTCCTACTTCTAAATTCACATATAAACCCAAAAAAGTGGATGGAGGGAAGGCAGCTGTGATAGCTCAGTGGTTAGAGCATCAAACGCGTTATTCAAAGGTCGTAGGTTCGATTCCTGCTCACGGCTGGTTATTTCTTCACCCACTTTTCTTTCTTCTTATTTACATTCCATTGGTTCTAATAACGTCTCCTGTACATTCCTTTGCACTACTGTCTCTTAAATCTCATTATTATTGTGTCAAAACACGGAAAAACGAGCCCTTAGGTATACACTTCTTTCCCTTATTCATTAACGAGGGTCTCGTACTGGCAGACTTGGTGTCTATAGGTTGTATACGAGGGACTATTAATCAGCTGCCCGCTTGTAATAAGTTCAAGTGCTACGTGACGCAAGACATGCGCTTGAAAGAAAGTTTCACACTCGTCGCTTGGCTTATAGATGGCGCTGACTGACACTCCTACTTCTAAATTCACATATAAACCCAAAAATGTGGATGGAGGGAAGGCAGCTGTGATAGCTCAGTGGTTAGAGCATCAAAGGCGTTATTCAAAGGTCGTAGGTTCGATTCCTGCTCACGGCTGGTTATTTCTTCACCCACTTTTCTTTCTTCTTATTTACATTCCGTTGGTTCTAATAACGTCTCCTGTACATTCCTTTGCACTACTGTCTCTTAAATCTCATTAATATTGTGTCAAAACACGGAAAAACGAGCCCTTAGGTATACACTTCTTTCCCTTATTCATTAACGAGGGTCTCGTACTGGCAGACTTGGTGTCTATAGGTTGTATACGAGGGACTATTAATCAGCTGCCCGCTTGTAATAGGTTCAAGTGCTACGTGACGCCAGACATGCGCTTGAAAGAAAGTTTCACACTCGTCGCTTGGCTTATAGATGGCACTGACTGACACTCCTACTTCTAAATTCACATATAAACAAAAAAAGTGGATGGAGGGAAGGCCGCTGTGATAGCTCAGCGGTTAGAGCATCGAACGCGTTATTCGAAGGTCGTAGGTTCCATTCCTGCTCACGGCTGGTTATTCCTTCACCCACTTTTGTTTCTTTTTATTTACATTTCATTGGCTTTAATAACTTTTCCTGTACATTCCTTGGCATTACTGTCTGTTAGATCTCATTATTATTGTGTCAAAACACGGGAAAACGAGCCTTATGTATACACTTCTTTCCCTTGTTCATTAACGAGGGTCTCGTACTGGCAGACTTGGTGTCTATAGGTTGTATACGAGAGACTATTAATCCGCTGCCCACTCGTAATAAGTTCACGTGCTTCGTGACGCCAGACATGCGCATAAAAAAGTGTTTCACACTCGTCGCTTGGCTTATAGATGGCGCTCACTGACACTTCTACTTCTAAATTCACATATAAACCCAGAAAAGTGGGTGGAGGGAAGGCAGCTGTGATAGCTCAGTGGTTGGAGCATCAAACGCGTTACACGAAGGTTGTAGGTTCGATTCCTGCTCACAGATGGTTATTTTTTCACCAACTTTTCTTTCTTTTTATTTACATTCCATTGGTTCTAATAACTTCTCCTGTACATTCCTTGGCATTACTGTCTGTTAGATCTCATTATTATTGTGTCAAAACACGGAAAAACGAGCCTTATGTATACACTTCTTTCCCTTATTCATTAACGAGAGTCTCGTACCGGCAGACTTGGTGTCTATAGGTTGCATACGAGGGACTATTAATCAGCTGCCCGCTCGTAATAAGTTCGCGTGCTACGTGACGCCAGACATGCGCATAAAAGAGTGTTTCACACTCGTCACTTGGCTTATAGATGGCGCTGACTGACACTCCTACTTCTAAATTCACATATAAACCCAAAAAAGTGGATGGAGGGAAGGCAGCTGTGATAGCTCAGTGGTCAGAGCATCAAACGCGTTATTCGAAGGTCGTAGGTTCGATTCCTGCTCACGGCTGGTTATTTCTTCACCCACTTTTCTTTCTTCTTATTTACATTCCATTGGCTCTAATAACGTCTCCTGTACATCCCTTTGCACTACTGGCTCTTAAATCTCATTAATATTGTGTCAAAACACGGAAAAACGAGCCCTTAGGTATACACTTCTTTCCCTTATTCATTAACGAGGGTCTCGTACTGGCAGACTTGGTGTCTATAGGTTGTATACGAGGGACTATTAATCAGCTGCCCACTTGTAATAAGTTCAAGTGCTACGTGACGCCAGACATGCGCTTGAAAGAAAGTTTCACACTCGTCGCTTGGCTTATAGATGGCGCTGACTGACACTCCTACTTCTAAATTCACATATAAACAAAAAAGTGGATGGAGAGAAGGCCGCTGTGATAGCTCAGCGGTTAGAGCATCGAACGCGTTATTCGAAGGTCGTAGGTTCCATTCCTGCTCACGGCTGGTTATTCCTTCACCCACTTTTGTTTCTTTTTATTTACATTTCATTGGCTTTAATAACTTCTCCTGTACATTCCTTGGCATTACTGTCTGTTAGATCTCATTGTTATTGTGTCAAAACACGGGAAAACGAGCCTTATGTATACACTTCTTTCCCTTATTCATTAACGAGGGTCTCGTACTGGCAGACTTGGTGTCAATAGGTTGTATACGAGGGACTATTAATCAGCTGCCCGCTCGTAATAAGTTCACGTGCTACGTGACGCCAGACATGCGCATAAAAGAGTGTTTCACACTCATCGCTTGGCTTATAGATGGCGCTCACTGACACTTCTACTTCTAAATTCACATATAAACCCAAAAAAGTGGATGGACGGAAGGCTGCTGTGATAGCTCAGTGGTTCGAGCATCGAACGCGTTATTCGAAAGTCGTAGGTTTCATTCCTGCTCACGGCTGGTTATTTTTTCACCAACTTTTCTTTCTTTTTATTTACATTCCATTGGTTCTAATAACTTCTCCTGTACATTCCTTGGAATACTGTCTGTTAGATCTCATTATTATTGTGTCAAAACACGGAAAAACGAGCCTTATGTATACACTTCTTTCCCTTATTCATTAACGAGGGTCTCGTACTGGCAGACTTGGTGTCTATAGGTTGTACACGAGGGACTATTAATCAGCTGCCCGCTCGTAATAAGTTCACGTGCTACGTGACGCCACACATGCGCATAAAAGAGTGTTTCACACTCGTCGCTTGGCTTTTAGATGGCGCTGACTTACACTCCTACTTCTAAATTCACATATAAACCCAAAAAAGTGGATGGAGGGAAGGCAGCTGTGATAGCTCAGTGGTTAGAGCATCAAACGCGTTATACGAAGGTCGTAGGTTCGATTCCTGCTCACGGATGGTTATTTTTTTACCCACTTTTCTTTCTTCTTATTTACATTCCTTTGGTTCTAATAAGTTCTCCTGTACATTCCTTTGCATTACTGTCTGTTAAATCTCATTAATGTTGTGTCAAAACACGGAAAATCGAGCCTTATGTATACACTTCTTTCCCTTATTCATTAACGAGAGTCTCGTACTGGCAGACTTGGTGTCTATAGGTTGCATACGAGGGACTATTAATCAGCTGCCCGCTCGTAATACGTTCGCGTGCTACGTGACGCCAGACATGCGCATAAAAGAGTGTTTCACACTCGTCGCTTGGCTTATAGATGGCGCTGACTGACACTCCTACTTCTAAATTCAAATATAAACCCAAAAAAGTGGATGGAGGGAAGGCAGCTGTGATAGCTCAGTGGTTAGAGCATCAAACGCGTTATTCGAAGGTCGTAGGTTCGATTCCTGCTCACGGCTGGTTATTTCTTCACCCACTTTTCTTTCTTCTTATTTACATTCCATTGGTTCTAATAACGTCTCCTGTACATTCCTTTGCACTACTGGCTCTTAAATCTCATTAATATTGTGTCAAAACACGGAAAAACGAGCCCTTAGGTATACACTTCTTTCCCTTATTCATTAACGAGGGTCTCGTACTGGCAGACTTGGTGTCTATCGGTTGTATACGAGGGACTATTATTCAGCTGCCAGCTTGTAATAAGTTCAAGTGCTACGTGACGCCAGACATGCGCTTGAAAGAAAGTTTCACACTCGTCGCTTGGCTTATAGATGGCGCTGACTGACACTCCTACTTCTAAACTCACATATAAACAAAAAAAGTGGATGGAGGGAAGGCCGCTGTGATAGCTCAGCGGTTAGAGCATCGAATGCGTTATTCGAAGGTCGTAGGTTCCATTCCTGCTCACGGCTGGTTATTCCTTCACCCACTTTTGTTTCTTTTTATTTACATTTCATTGGCTTTAATAACTTCTCCTGTACATTCCTTGGCATTACTGTCTGTTAGATCTCATTATTATTGTGTCAAAACACGGAAAAACGAGCCTTATGTATACACTTCTTTCCCTTATTCATTAACGAGGGTCTCGTACTGGCAGACTTGGTGTCTATAGGTTGTATACGAGGGACTATTAATCAGCTGCCCACTCGTAATAAGTTCACGTGCTACGTGACGCCAGACATGCGCATAAAAGAGTTTTCACACTCGTCGCTTGGCTTATAGATGGCGCTCACTGACACTTCTACTTCTAAATTCACATATAAACCCAAAAAAGTGGATGGACGGAAGGCCGCTGTGATAGCTCAGTGGTTCGAGCATCGAACGCCTTATTCGAAGGTCGTAGGTTCGATTCCTGCTCACGGCAGGTTATTTTTCACCCACTTTTCTTTCTTCTTATTTACATTCGATTGGTTCTAATAACTTCTCCTGCACATTCCTTGGCATTACTGTCTGTTAGATCTCAATAATATTGTGTCAAAACACCGAAAAACGAGCCTTATGTATACTCTTCTTTTCCTTATTCATTAACGAGGGTCTCGTACTGGCAGACTTGGTGTCTATAGGTTGTATACGAGGGACTATTAATCAGCTGCCCGCTCGTAATAAGTTCACGTGCTACGTGACGCCAGACAAGCGCATAAAAGTGTGTTTCACACACGTCGCTTGGCTCATAGGTGGCGCTGACTGACACTCCTATTTCTAAATTGACATATAAACCCGAAAAAGTGGATGGAGGGAAGGCCGCTGTGATAGCTCAGCAGTTAGAGCATCGAACGCGTTATTCGAAGGTCGTAGGTTCCATTCCTGCTCACGGCTGGTTATTTCTTCACCCACTTTTGTTTCTTTTTATTTACATTCCATTGGTTCTAATAACTTCTCCTGTACATTCCTTGGCATTACTGTCTGTTAGATCTCATTAATATTGTGTCAAAACACGGAAAAACGAGCCTTATGTATACACTTCTCTCCCTTATTCATTAACGAGGGTCTCGTACTGGCAGACTTGGTGTCTATAGGTTGTATACGAGGGACTATTAATCAGCTGCCCGCTCGTAATAAGTTCACGTGCTACGTGACGCCAGACATGCGCTCAAAAGAGTGTTTCACACTCGTCGCTTGGCTTATAGATGGCGCTGACTGACACTCCTATTTCTAAATTGACATATAAACCCGAAAAAGTGGGTGGAGGGAAGGCAGCTGTGATAGCTCAGTGGTTGGAGCATCAAACGCGTTATACGAAGGTCGTAGGTTCGATTCCTGCTCACGGATGGTTATTTTTTCACCCACTTTTCTTTCTTCTTATTTACATTCCATTGGTTCTAATAACGTCTCCTGTACATTCCTTTGCATTACTGTCTGTTAAATCTCATGAATATTGTGTGAAAACACGGAAAAACGAGCCCTTAGGTATACACTTCTTTCCCTTATTCATTAACGAGGGTCTCGTACTGGCAGACTTGGTGTTTATAGGTTGTATACGAGGAACTAATAATCAGCTGCCCGCTTGTAATAGGTTCAAGTGCTATGTGACGCCAGACATGCGCATAAAAGAGTGTTTCACACTCGTCGCTTGGCTTATAGATGGCGCTGACTGACACTCCTACTTCTAAATTCACATATAAACAAAAAAAGTGGATGGAGGGAAGGCCGCTGTGATAGCTCAGTGGTTAGAGCATCGAACGCGTTATTCGAAGGTCGTAGGTTCCACTCCTGCTCACGGCTGGTTATTTTTTTACCCACTTTTCTTTCTTCTTATTTACATTCCATTGGTTCTAATAACGTCTCCTGTACATTCCTTTGCATTACTCTATGTTAAATCTCATTATTATTGTGTCAAAACACGGAAAAACGAGCCTTATGTATACACTTCTTTCCCTTATTCATTAACGAGGGTCTCGTACTGGCAGACTTGGTGTCTATAGGTTGTATACGAGGGACTATTAATCAGCTGCCCGCTTGTAATATGTTCAAGTGCTATGTGACGCCAGACATGCGCATGAAAGAGTGTTTCACACTCGTCGCTTGGCTTATAGATGGCGCTGACTGACACTCCTACTTCTAAATTCACATATAAACAAAAAAAGTGGATGGAGGGAAGGCCGCTGTGATAGCTTAGCAGTTAGAGCTACGAACGCGTTATTCGAAGGTCGTAGGTTCCATTCCTGCTCACGGATGGTTATTTTTTCACCCACTTTTCTTTCTTCTTATTTACATTTCATTGGTTCTAATAACGTCTCCTGTACATTCCTTTGCATTACTGTCTGTTAAATCTCATTAATATTGCGTAAAAACACGGAAAAACGAGCCCTTAGGTATACACTTCTTTCCCTTATTCATTAACGAGGGTCTCGTACCGGCAGACTTGGTGTCTATAGGTTGTATACGAGGGACTAATAATCAGCTGCCCGCTTGTAATAAGGTCAAGTGCTATGTGACGCCAGACATGCGCATGAAAGAGTGTTTCACACTCGTCGCTTGGCTTATAGATGGCGCTGACTGACACTCCTACTTCTAAATTCACATATAAACAAAAAAAGTGGATGGAGGGAAGGCCGCTGTGATAGCACAGCAGTTAGAGCATCGAACGCGTTATTCGAAGGTCGTAGGTTCCATTCCTGCTCACGGCTGGTTATTTCTTCACCCACTTTTGTTTCTTTTTATTTACATTCCATTGGTTCTAATAACTTCTCCTGTACATTCCTTGGCATTACTGTCTGTTAGATCTCATTATTATTGTGTCAAAACACGGAAAAACGAGCCTTATGTATACACTTCTTTCCCTTATTCATTAACGAGGGTCTCGTACTGGCAGACTTGGTGTCTATAGGTTGTATACGAGGGACTATTAATCAGCTGCCCGCTCGTAATAAGTTCACGTGCTACGTGACGCCAGACATGCGCATAAAAGAGTGTTTCGCACTCGTCGCTTGGCTTTTAGATGGCGCTGACTGACACTCCTACTTCTAAATTCACATATAAACCCAAAAAAGTGGATGGAGGGAAGGCAGCTGTGATAGCTCAGTGGTTAGAGCATCAAACGCGTTATTCGAAGGTCGTAGGTTCGATTTCTGCTCACGGCTGGTTATTTCTTCACCCACTTTTCTTTCTTCTTATCTACATTCCTTTGGTTCTAATAAGGTCTCCTGTACATTCCTTTGCATTACTGTCTGTTAAATCTCATTAATGTTGTGTCAAAACACGGAAAATCGAGCCCTTAGGTATACACTTCTTTCCCTTATTCAGTAACGAGGGTCTCGTACTGGCAGACTTGGTGTCTATAGGTTGTATACGAGGGACTATTAATCAGCTGCCCGCTTGTAATAAGTTCAAGTGCTACGTGACGCCAGACATGCGCTTGAAAGAAAGTTTCACACTCGTCGCTTGGCTTATAGATGGCGCTGACTGACACTCCTACTTCTAAATTCACATATAAACAAAAAAAGTGGATGGAGGGAAGGCCGCTGTGATAGCTCAGCGGTTAGAGCATCGAACGCGTTATTCGAAGGTCGTAGGTTCCATTCCTGCTCACGGCTGGTTATTCCTTCACCCACTTTTCTTTCTTCTTATTTACATTCCTTTGGTTCTAATAAGGTCTCCTGTACATTCCTTTGCATTACTGTCTGTTAAATCTCAATAATGTTGTGTCAAAACACGGAAAATCGAGCCTTATGTATACACTTGTTTCCCTTATTCATTAACGAGAGTCTCGTACTGGCAGACTTGGTGTCTATAGGTTGCATACGAGGGACTATTAATCAGCTGCCCGCTCGTAATACGTTCGCGTGCTACGTGACGCCAGACATGCGCATAAAAGAGTGTTTCACACTCGTCGCTTGGCTTATAGATGGCGCTGACTGACACTCCTACTTCTAAATTCACATATAAACCCAAAAAAGTGGATGGAGGGAAGGCAGCTGTGATAGCTCAGTGGTTAGAGCATCAAACGCGTTATTCGAAGGTCGTAGGTTCCATTCCTGCTCACGGCTGGTTATTCCTTCACCCACTTTTCTTTCTTTTTATTTACATTTCATTGGCTTTAATAACTTCTCTTGTACATTCCTTGGCATTACTGTCTGTTAGATCTCATTATTATTGTGTCAAAACACGGAAAAACGAGCCTTATGTATACACTTCTTTCCCTTAATCATTAACGAGGGTCTCGTACTGGCAGACTTGGTGTCTATAGGTTGTATACGAGGGACTATTAATCAGCTGCCCGCTCGTAATAAGTTCACGTGCTACGTGACGCCAGACATGCGCATAAAAGAGTGTTTCACACTCATCGCTTGGCTTATAGATGGCGCTCACTGACACTTCTACTTCTAAATTCACATATAAACCCAAAAAAGTGGATGGACGGAAGGCTGCTGTGATAGCTCAGTGGTTCGAGCATCGAACGCGTTATTCGAAAGTCGTAGGTTTCATTCCTGCTCACGGCTGGTTATTTTTTCACCAACTTTTCTTTCTTTTTATATACATTCCATTGGTTCTAATAACTTCTCCTGTACATTCCTTGGAATACTGTCTGTTAGATCTCATTATTATTGTGTCAAAACACGGAAAAACGAGCCTTATGTATACACTTCTTTCCCTTATTCATTAACGAGGGTCTCGTACTGGCAGACTTGGTGTCTATAGGTTGTACACGAGGGACTATTAATCAGCTGCCCGCTCGTAATAAGTTCACGTGCTACGTGACGCCAGACATGCGCATAAAAGAGTGTTTCACACTCGTCGCTTGGCTTTTAGATGGCGCTGACTTACACTCCTACTTCTAAATTCACATATAAACCCAAAAAAGTGGATGGAGGGAAGGCAGCTGTGATAGCTCAGTGGTTAGAGCATCAAACGCGTTATACGAAGGTCGTAGGTTCGATTCGTGCTCACGGATGGTTATTTTTTTACCCAGTTTTCTTTCTTCTTATTTACATTCCTTTGGTTCTAATAAGTTCTCCTGTACATTCCTTTGCATTACTGTCTGTTAAATCTCATTAATGTTGTGTCAAAACACGGAAAATCGAGCCTTATGTATACACTTCTTTCCCTTATTCATTAACGAGAGTCTCGTACTGGCAGACTTGGTGTCTATAGGTTGCATACGAGGGACTATTAATCAGCTGCCCGCTCGTAATACGTTCGCGTGCTACGTGACGCCAGACATGCGCATAAAAGAGTGTTTCACACTCGTCGCTTGGCTTATAGATGGCGCTGACTGACACTCCTACTTCTAAATTCAAATATAAACCCAAAAAAGTGGATGGAGGGAAGGCAGCTGTGATAGCTCAGTGGTTAGAGCATCAAACGCGTTATTCGAAGGTCGTAGGTTCGATTCCTGCTCACGGCTGGTTATTTCTTCACCCACTTTTCTTTCTTCTTATTTACATTCCATTGGTTCTAATAACGTCTCCTGTACATTCCTTTGCACTACTGGCTCTTAAATCTCATTAATATTGTGTCAAAACACGGAAAAACGAGCCCTTAGGTATACACTTCTTTCCCTTATTCATTAACGAGGGTCTCGTACTGGCAGACTTGGTGTCTATCGGTTGTATACGAGGGACTATTATTCAGCTGCCAGCTTGTAATAAGTTCAAGTGCTACGTGACGCCAGACATGCGCTTGAAAGAAAGTTTCACACTCGTCGCTTGGCTTATAGATGGCGCTGACTGACACTCCTACTTCTAAACTCACATATAAACAAAAAAAGTGGATGGAGGGAAGGCCGCTGTGATAGCTCAGCGGTTAGAGCATCGAACGCGTTATTCGAAGGTCGTAGGTTCCATTCCTGCTCACGGCTGGTTATTCCTTCACCCACTTTTGTTTCTTTTTATTTACATTTCATTGGCTTTAATAACTTCTCCTGTACATTCCTTGGCATTACTGTCTGTTAGATCTCATTATTATTGTGTCAAAACACGGAAAAACGAGCCTTATGTATACACTTCTTTCCCTTATTCATTAACGAGGGTCTCGTACTGGCAGACTTGGTGTCTATAGGTTGTATACGAGGGACTATTAATCAGCTGCCCACTCGTAATAAGTTCACGTGCTACGTGACGCCAGACATGCGCATAAAAGAGTTTTCACACTCGTCGCTTGGCTTATAGATGGCGCTCACTGACACTTCTACTTCTAAATTCACATATAAACCCAAAAAAGTGGATGGACGGAAGGCCGCTGTGATAGCTCAGTGGTTCGAGCATCGAACGCCTTATTCGAAGGTCGTAGGTTCGATTCCTGCTCACGGCAGGTTATTTTTCACCCACTTTTCTTTCTTCTTATTTACATTCGATTGGTTCTAATAACTTCTCCTGCACATTCCTTGGCATTACTGTCTGTTAGATCTCAATAATATTGTGTCAAAACACCGAAAAACGAGCCTTATGTATACTCTTCTTTTCCTTATTCATTAACGAGGGTCTCGTACTGGCAGACTTGGTGTCTATAGGTTGTATACGAGGGACTATTAATCAGCTGCCCGCTCGTAATAAGTTCACGTGCTACGTGACGCCAGACAAGCGCATAAAAGTGTGTTTCACACACGTCGCTTGGCTCATAGGTGGCGCTGACTGACACTCCTATTTCTAAATTGACATATAAACCCGAAAAAGTGGATGGAGGGAAGGCCGCTGTGATAGCTCAGCAGTTAGAGCATCGAACGCGTTATTCGAAGGTCGTAGGTTCCATTCCTGCTCACGGCTGGTTATTTCTTCACCCACTTTTGTTTCTTTTTATTTACATTCCATTGGTTCTAATAACTTCTCCTGTACATTCCTTGGCATTACTGTCTGTTAGATCTCATTAATATTGTGTCAAAACACGGAAAAACGAGCCTTATGTATACACTTCTCTCCCTTATTCATTAACTAGGGTCTCGTACTGGCAGACTTGGTGTCTATAGGTTGTATACGAGGGACTATTAATCAGCTGCCCGCTCGTAATAAGTTCACGTGCTACGTGACGCCAGACATGCGCTCAAAAGAGTGTTTCACACTCGTCGCTTGGCTTATAGATGGCGCTGACTGACACTCCTATTTCTAAATTGACATATAAACCCGAAAAAGTGGGTGGAGGGAAGGCAGCTGTGATAGCTCAGTGGTTGGAGCATCAAACGCGTTATACGAAGGTCGTAGGTTCGATTCCTGCTCACGGATGGTTATTTTTTCACCCACTTTTCTTTCTTCTTATTTACATTTCATTGGTTCTAATAACGTCTCCTGTACATTCCTTTGCATTACTGTCTGTTAAATCTCATGAATATTGTGTCAAAACACGGAAAAACGAGCCCTTAGGTATACACTTCTTTCCCTTATTCATTAACGAGGGTCTCGTACTGGCAGACTTGGTGTCTATAGGTTGTATACGAGGGACTAATAATCAGCTGCCCGCTTGTAATAAGTTCAAGTGCTATGTGACGCCAGACATGCGCATAAAAGAGTGTTTCACACTCGTCGCTTGGCTTATAGATGGCGCTAACTGACACTCCTACTTCTAAATTCACATATAAACAAAAAAAGTGGATGGAGGGAAGGCCGCTGTGATAGCTCAGTGGTTAGAGCATCGAACGCGTTATTCGAAGGTCGTAGGTTCCACTCCTGCTCACGGCTGGTTATTTTTTTACCCACTTTTCTTTCTTCTTATTTACATTCCATTGGTTCTAATAACGTCTCCTGTACATTCCTTTGCATTACTCTATGTTAAATCTCATTATTATTGTGTCAAAACACGGAAAAACGAGCCTTATGTATACACTTCTTTCCCTTATTCATTAACGAGGGTCTCGTACTGGCAGACTTGGTGTCTATAGGTTGTATACGAGGGACTATTAATCAGCTGCCCGCTTGTAATATGTTCAAGTGCTATGTGACGCCAGACATGCGCATGAAAGAGTGTTTCACACTCGTCGCTTGGCTTATAGATGGCGCTGACTGACACTCCTACTTCTAAATTCACATATAAACAAAAAAAGTGGATGGAGGGAAGGCCGCTGTGATAGCTTAGCAGTTAGAGCTACGAACGCGTTATTCGAAGGTCGTAGGTTCCATTCCTGCTCACGGATGGTTATTTTTTCACCCACTTTTCTTTCTTCTTATTTACATTTCATTGGTTCTAATAACGTCTCCTGTACATTCCTTTGCATTACTGTCTGTTAAATCTCATTAATATTGCGTAAAAACACGGAAAAACGAGCCCTTAGGTATACACTTCTTTCCCTTATTCATTAACGAGGGTCTCGTACCGGCAGACTTGGTGTCTATAGGTTGTATACGAGGGACTAATAATCAGCTGCCCGCTTGTAATAAGGTCAAGTGCTATGTGACGCCAGACATGCGCATGAAAGAGTGTTTCACACTCGTCGCTTGGCTTATAGATGGCGCTGACTGACACTCCTACTTCTAAATTCACATATAAACAAAAAAAGTGGATGGAGGGAAGGCCGCTGTGATAGCACAGCAGTTAGAGCATCGAACGCGTTATTCGAAGGTCGTAGGTTCCATTCCTGCTCACGGCTGGTTATTTCTTCACCCACTTTTGTTTCTTTTTATTTACATTCCATTGGTTCTAATAACTTCTCCTGTACATTCCTTGGCATTACTGTCTGTTAGATCTCATTATTATTGTGTCAAAACACGGAAAAACGAGCCTTATGTATACACTTCTTTCCCTTATTCATTAACGAGGGTCTCGTACTGGCAGACTTGGTGTCTATAGGTTGTATACGAGGGACTATTAATCAGCTGCCCGCTCGTAATAAGTTCACGTGCTACGTGACGCCAGACATGCGCATAAAAGAGTGTTTCGCACTCGTCGCTTGGCTTTTAGATGGCGCTGACTGACACTCCTACTTCTAAATTCACATATAAACCCAAAAAAGTGGATGGAGGGAAGGCAGCTGTGATAGCTCAGTGGTTAGAGCATCAAACGCGTTATTCGAAGGTCGTAGGTTCGATTTCTGCTCACGGCTGGTTATTTCTTCACCCACTTTTCTTTCTTCTTATCTACATTCCTTTGGTTCTAATAAGGTCTCCTGTACATTCCTTTGCATTACTGTCTGTTAAATCTCATTAATGTTGTGTCAAAACACGGAAAATCGAGCCCTTAGGTATACACTTCTTTCCCTTATTCAGTAACGAGGGTCTCGTACTGGCAGACTTGGTGTCTATAGGTTGTATACGAGGGACTATTAATCAGCTGCCCGCTTGTAATAAGTTCAAGTGCTACGTGACGCCAGACATGCGCTTGAAAGAAAGTTTCACACTCGTCGCTTGGCTTATAGATGGCGCTGACTGACACTCCTACTTCTAAATTCACATATAAACAAAAAAAGTGGATGGAGGGAAGGCCGCTGTGATAGCTCAGCGGTTAGAGCATCGAACGCGTTATTCGAAGGTCGTAGGTTCCATTCCTGCTCACGGCTGGTTATTCCTTCACCCACTTTTCTTTCTTCTTATTTACATTCCTTTGGTTCTAATAAGGTCTCCTGTACATTCCTTTGCATTACTGTCTGTTAAATCTCAATAATGTTGTGTCAAAACACGGAAAATCGAGCCTTATGTATACACTTGTTTCCCTTATTCATTAACGAGAGTCTCGTACTGGCAGACTTGGTGTCTATAGGTTGCATACGAGGGACTATTAATCAGCTGCCCGCTCGTAATACGTTCGCGTGCTACGTGACGCCAGACATGCGCATAAAAGAGTGTTTCACACTCGTCGCTTGGCTTATAGATGGCGCTGACTGACACTCCTACTTCTAAATTCACATATAAACCCAAAAAAGTGGATGGAGGGAAGGCAGCTGTGATAGCTCAGTGGTTAGAGCATCAAACGCGTTATTCGAAGGTCGTAGGTTCCATTCCTGCTCACGGATGGTTATTCCTTCACCCACTTTTCTTTCTTTTTATTTACATTTCATTGGCTTTAATAACTTCTCTTGTACATTCCTTGGCATTACTGTCTGTTAGATCTCATTATTATTGTGTCAAAACACGGAAAAACGAGCCTTATGTATACACTTCTTTCCCTTAATCATTAACGAGGGTCTCGTACTGGCAGACTTGGTGTCTATAGGTTGTATACGAGGGACTATTAATCAGCTGCCCGCTCGTAATAAGTTCACGTGCTACGTGACGCCAGACATGCGCATAAAAGAGTGTTTCACACTCGTCGCTTGGCTTATAGATGGCGCTGACTGACACTCCTGTTTCTAAATTCACATATAAACCCAAAAAAGTGGATGGAGGGAAGGCCGCTGTGATAGCTCAGCAGTTAGAGCATCGAACGCGTTATTCGAAGGTCGTAGGTTCCATTCCTGCTCACGGCTGGTTATTTCTTCACCCACTTTTGTTTCTTTTTATTTACATTCCATTGGTTCTAATAACTTCTCCTGTACATTCCTTGGCATTACTGTCTGTTAGATCTCATTAATATTGTGTCAAAACACGGAAAAACGAGCCTTATGTATACACTTCTTTCCCTTATTCATTAACGAGGGTCTCGTACTGGCAGACTTGGTGTCTATAGGTTGTATACGAGGGACTATTAATCAGCTGCCCGCTCGTAATAAGTTCACGTGCTACGTGACGCCAGACATGCGCTCAAAAGAGTGTTTCACACTCGTCGCTTGGCCTATAGATGGCGCTGACTGACACTCCTATTTCTAAATTGACATATAAACCCGAAAAAGTGGGTGGAGGGAAGGCAGCTGTGATAGCTCAGTGGTTGGAGCATCAAACGCGTTATACGAAGGTCGTAGGTTCGATTCCTGCTCACGGATGGTTATTTTTTCACCCACTTTTCTTTCTTCTTATTTACATTCCATTGGTTCTAATAACGTCTCCTGTACAATCCTTTGCATTACTGTCTGTTAAATCTCATGAATATTGTGTCAAAACACGGAAAAACGAGCCCTTAGGTATACACTTCTTTCCCTTATTCATTAACGAGGGTCTCGTACTGGCAGACTTGGTGTCTATAGGTTGTATACGAGGGACTAATAATCAGCTGCCCGCTTGTAATAAGTTCAAGTGCTATGTGACGCCAGACATGCGCATAAAAGAGTGTTCACACTCGTCGCTTGGCTTATAGATGGCGCTAACTGACACTCCTACTTCTAAATTCACATATAAACAAAAAAAGTGGATGGAGGGAAGGCCGCTGTGATAGCTCAGTGGTTAGAGCATCGAACGCGTTATTCGAAGGTCGTAGGTTCTACTCCTGCTCACGGCTGGTTATTTTTTTACCCACTTTTCTTTCTTCTTATTTACATTCCATTGGTTCTAATAACGTCTCCTGTACATTCTTTGCATTACTCTATGTTAAATCTCATTATTATTGTGTCAAAACACGGAAAAACGAGCCTTATGTATACACTTCTTTCCCTTATTCATTAACGAGGGTCTCGTACTGGCAGACTTGTTGTCTATAGGTTGTATACGAGGGACTATTAATCAGCTGCCCACTTGTAATATGTTCAAGTGCTATGTGACGCCAGACATGCGCATGAAAGAGTGTTTCACACTCGTCGCTTGGCTTATAGATGGCGCTGACTGACACTCCTACTTCTAAATTCACATATAAACAAAAAAGTGGATGGAGGGAAGGCCGCTGTGATAGCTTAGCAGTTAGAGCATCGAACGCGTTATTCGAAGGTCGTAGGTTCCATTCCTGCTCACGGATGGTTATTTTTTCACCCACTTTTCTTTCTTCTTATTTACATTCCATTGGTTCTAATAACGTCTCCTGTACATTCCTTTGCATTACTGTCTGTTAAATCTCATTAATATTGCGTCAAAACACGGAAAAACGAGCCCTTAGGTATACACTTCTTTCCCTTATTCATTAACGAGGGTCTCGTACCGGCAGACTTGGTGTCTATAGGTTGTATACGAGGGTCTAATAATCAGCTGCCCGCTTGTAATTAGGTCAAGTGCTATGTGACGTCAGACATGCGCATGAAAGAGTGTTTCACACTCGTCGCTTGGCTTATAGATGGCGCTGACTGGCACTCCTACTTCTAAATTCACATGTAAACAAAAAAAGTGGATGGAGGGAAGGCCGCTGTGATAGCACAGCAGTTAGAGCATCGAACGCGTTATTCGAAGGTCGTAGGTTCCATTCCTGCTCACGGCTGGTTATTTCTTCACCCACTTTTGTTTCTTTTTATTTACATTCCATTGGTTCTAATAACTTCTCCTGTACATTCCTTGGCATTACTGTCTGTTAGATCTCAATATTATTGTGTCAAAACATGGAAAAACGAGCCTTATGTATACACTTCTTTCCCTTATTCATTAACGAGGGTCTCGTACTGGCAGACTTGGTGTCTATAGGTTGTATACGAGGGACTATTAATCAGCTGCCCGCTCGTAATAAGTTCACGTGCTACGTGACGCCAGACATGCGCATAAAAGAGTGTTTCACACTCGTCGCTTGGCTTTTAGATGGCGCTGACTGACACTCCTACTTCTAAATTCACATATAAACCCAAAAAAGTGGATGGAGGGAAGGCAGCTGTGATAGCTCAGTGGTTAGAGCATCAAACGCGTTATACGAAGGTCGTAGGTTCGATTCCTGCTCACGGATGGTTATTTTTTTACCCACTTTTCTTTCTTCTTATCTACATTCCTTTGGTTCTAATAAGGTCTCCTGTACATTCCTTTGCATTACTGTCTGTTAAATCTCATTAATGTTGTGTCAAAACACGGAAAATCGAGCCTTATGTATACACTTCTTTCCCTTATTCATTAACGAGAGTCTCGTACTGGCAGACTTGGTGTCTATAGGTTGCATACGAGGGACTATTAATCAGCTGCCCGCTCGTAATACGTTCGCGTGCTACGTGACGCCAGACATGCGCATAAAAGAGTGTTTCACACTCGTCGCTTCGCTTATAGATGCCGCTGACTGACACTCCTACTTCTAAATTCACATATAAACCCAAAAAAGTGGATGGAGGGAAGGCAGCTGTGATAGCTCAGTGGTTAGAGCATCAAACGCGTTATTCGAAGGTCGTAGGTTCGATTCCTGCTCACGGCTGGTTATTTCTTCACCCACTTTTCTTTCTTCTTATTTACATTCCATTGGTTTAATAACGTCTCCTGTACATTCCTTTGCACTACTGTCTCTTAAATCTCATTAATATTGTGTCAAAACACAGAAAAACGAGCCCTTAGGTATACACTTCTTTCCCTTATTCATTAACGAGGGTCTCGTACTGGCAGACTTGGTGTCTATAGGTTGTATACGAGGGACTATTAATCAGCTGCCCGCTTGTAATAAGTTCAAGTGCTACGTGACGCCAGACATGCGCTTGAAAGAAAGTTTCACACTCGTCGCTTGGCTTATAGATGGCGCTGACTGACACTCCTACTTCTAAATTCACATATAAACAAAAAAAGTGGATGGAGGGAAGGCCGCTGTGATAGCTCAGCGGTTAGAACATCGAACGCGTTATTCGAAGGTCGTAGGTTTCATTCCTGCTCACGGCTGGTTATTCCTTCACCCACTTTTCTTTCTTCTTATTTACATTCCTTTGGTTCTAATAAGGTCTCCTGTACATTCCTTTGCATTACTGTCTGTTAAATCTCATTAATGTTGTGTCAAAACACGGAAAATCTAGCCTTATGTATACACTTCTTTCCCTTATTCATTAACGAGAGTCTCGTACTGGCAGACTTGGTGTCTATAGGTTGCATACGAGGGACTATTAATCAGCTGCCCGCTCGTAATACGTTCGCTTGCTACGTGACGCCAGACATGCGCATAAAAGAGCGTTTCACACTCGTCGCTTGGCTTATAGATGGCGCTGACTGACACTCCTACTTCTAAATTCACATATAAACCCAAAAAAGTGGATGGAGGGAAGGCAGCTGGGATAGCTCAGTGGTTAGAGCATCAAACGCGTTATTCGAAGGTCGTAGGTTCGATTTCTGCTCACGGCTGGTTATTTCTTCACCCACTTTTCTTTCTTCTTATTTACATTCCATTGGTTCTAATAACGTCTCCTGTACATTCCTTTGCACTACTGTCTCTTAAATCTCATTATTATTGTGTCAAAACACGGAAAAACGAGCCCTTAGGTATACACTTCTTTCCCTTATTCATTAACGAGGGTCTCGTACTGGCAGACTTGGTGTCTATAGGTTGTATACGAGGGACTATTAATCAGCTGCCCGCTTGTAATAAGTTCAAGTGCTACGTGACGCCAGACATGCACTTGAAAGAAAGTTTCACACTCGTCGCTTGGCTTATAGATGGCGCTGACTGACACTCCTACTTCTAAATTCACATATAAACAAAAAAAGTGGATGGAGGGAAGGCCGCTGTGATAGCTCAGCGGTTAGAGCATCGAACGCGTTATTCGAAGGTCGTAGGTTCCATTCCTGCTCACGGCTGGTTATTCCGTCACCCACTTTTCTTTCTTTTTATTTACATTTCATTGGCTTTAATAACTTCTCCTGTACATTCCTTGGCATTACTGTCTGTTAGATCTCATTATTATTGTGTCAAAACACGGAAAAACGAGCCTTATGTATACACTTCTTTCCCTTATTCATTAACGAGGGTCTCGTACTCGCAGACTTGGTGTCTATACGTTGTATACGAGAGACTATTAATCAGCTGCCCGCTCGTAATAAGTTCACGTGCTACGTGACGCCAGACATGCGCATAAAAGAGTGTTTCACACTCGTCGCTTGGCTTATAGATGGCGCTGACTGACACTCCTGCTTCTAAATTCACATATAAACCCAAAAAAGTGGATGGAGGGAAGGCCGCTGTGATAGCTCAGCAGTTAGAGCATCGAACGCGTTATTCGAAGGTCGTAGGTTCCATTCCTGCTCACGGCTGGTTATTTCTTCACCCACTTTTGTTTCTTTTTATTTACATTCCATTGGTTCTAATGACTTCTTCTGTACATTCCTTGGCATTACTGTCTGTTAGATCTCAATAATATTGTGTCAAAACACGGAAAAACGAGCCTTATGTATACACTTCTTTCCCTTATTCATTAACGAGGGTCTCGTACTGGCAGACTTGGTGTCTATAGGTTGTATACGAGGGACTATTAATCAGCTGCCCGCTCGTAATAAGTTCACGTGCTACGTGACGCCAGACATGCGCTCAAAAGAGTGTTTCACACTCGTCGCTTGGCTTATAGATGGCGCTGACTGACACTCCTATTTCTAAATTGACATATAAACCCGAAAAAGTGGGTGGAGGGAAGGCAGCTGTGATAGCTCAGTAGTTGGAGCATCAAACGCGTTATACGAAGGTCGTAGGTTCGATTCCTGCTCACGGATGGTTATTTTTTCACCCACTTTTCTTTCTTCTTATTTACATTCCATTGGTTCTAATAACGTCTCCTGTACATTCCTTTGCATTACTGTCTGTTAAATCTCATGAATATTGTGTCAAAACACGGAAAAACGAGCCCTTAGGTATACACTTCTTTCCCTTATTCATTAACGAGGGTCTCGTACTGGCAGACTTGGTGTCTATAGGTTGTATACGAGGGACTAATAATCAGCTGCCCGCTTGTAATAAGTTCAAGTGCTATGTGACGCCAGACATGCGCATAAAAGAGTGTTTCACACTCGTCGCTTGGCTTATAGATGGCGCTGACTGACACTCCTACTTCTAAATTCACATATAAACAAAAAAAGTGGATGGAGGGAAGGCCGCTGTGATAGCTCAGTGGTTAGAGCATCGAACGCGTTATTCGAAGGTCGTAGGTTCCACTCCTGCTCACGGCTGGTTATTTTTTTACCCACTTTTCTTTCTTCTTATTTACATTCCATTGGTTCTAATAACGTCTCCTGTACATTCCTTTGCATTACTCTATGTTAAATCTCATTATTATTGTGTCAAAACACGGAAAAACGAGCCTTATGTATACACTTCTTTCCCTTATTCATTAACGAGGGTCTCGTACTGGCAGACTTGGTGTCTATAGGTTGTATACGAGGGACTATTAATCAGCTGCCCACTTGTAATATGTTCAAGTGCTATGTGACGCCAGACATGCGCATAAAAGAGTGTTTCACACTCGTCGCTTGGCTTATAGATGGCGCTGACTGACACTCCTGCTTCTAAATTCACATATAAACCCAAAAAAGTGGATGGAGGGAAGGCCGCTGTGATAGCTCAGCAGTTAGAGCATCGAACGCGTTATTCGAAGGTCGTAGGTTCCATTCCTGCTCACGGCTGGTTATTTCTTCACCCACTTTTGTTTCTTTTTATTTACATTCCATTGGTTCTAATAACTTCTCCTGTACATTCCTTGGCATTACTGTCTGTTAGATCTCAATAATATTGTGTCAAAACACGGAAAAACGAGCCTTATGTATACACTTCTTTCCCTTATTCATTAACGAGGGTCTCGTACTGGCAGACTTGGTGTCTATACGTTGTATACGAGAGACTATTAATCAGCTGCCCGCTCGTAATAAGTTCACGTGCTACGTGACGCCAGACATGCGCATAAAAGAGTGTTTCACACTCGTCGCTTGGCTTATAGATGGCGCTGACTGACACTCCTACTTCTAAATTCACATATAAACCCAAAAAAGTGGATGGAGGGAAGGCAGCTGTGATAGCTCAGTGGTTAGAGCATCAAACGCGTTATTCGAAGGTCGTAGGTTCGATTTCTGCTCACGGCTGGTTATTTCTTCACCCACTTTTCTTTCTTCTTATTTACATTCCATTGGTTCTAATAACGTCTCCTGTACATTCCTTTGCACTACTGTCTCTTAAATCT
This sequence comes from Rhipicephalus microplus, assembly GCF_043290135.1. Lineage (NCBI taxonomy): Eukaryota > Metazoa > Arthropoda > Arachnida > Ixodida > Ixodidae > Rhipicephalus > Rhipicephalus microplus. The sequence continues at coordinate 216,624,035 of NC_134702.1, forward strand.
CATTATTATTGTGTCAAAACACGGAAAAACGAGCCCTTAGGTATACACTTCTTTCCCTTATTCATTAACGAGGGTCTCGTACTGGCAGACTTGGTGTCTATAGGTTGTATACGAGGGACTATTAATCAGCTGCCCGCTTGTAATAAGTTCAAGTGCTACGTGACGCCAGACATGCACTTGAAAGAAAGTTTCACACTCGTCGCTTGGCTTATAGATGGCGCTGACTGACACTCCTACTTCTAAATTCACATATAAACAAAAAAAGTGGATGGAGGGAAGGCCGCTGTGATAGCTCAGCGGTTAGAGCATCGAACGCGTTATTCGAAGGTCGTAGGTTCCATTCCTGCTCACGGCTGGTTATTCCGTCACCCACTTTTCTTTCTTCTTATTTACATTCCATTGGTTCTAATAACGTCTCCTGTACATTCCTTTGCACTACTGTCTGTTAAATCTCATTAATGTTGTGTCAAAACACGGAAAATCGAGCCTTATGTATACACTTCTTTCCCTTATTCATTAACGAGAGTCTCGTACTGGCAGACTTGTTGTCTATAGGTTGCATACGAGGGACTATTAATCAGCTGCCCGCTCGTAATACGTTCGCGTGCTACGTGACGCCAGACATGCGCATAAAAGAGTGTTTCACACTCGTCGCTTGGCTTATAGATGGCGCTAACTGACACTCCTACTTCTAAATTCACATATAAACCCAAAAAAGTGGATGGAGGGAAGGCAGCTGTGATAGCTCAGTGGTTAGAGCATCAAACGCGTTATTCGAAGGTCGTAGGTTCGATTCCTGCTCACGGCTGGTTATTTCTTCACCCACTTTTCTTTCTTCTTATTTACATTCCATTGGTTCTAATAACGTCTCCTGTACATTCCTTTGCACTACTGTCTCTTAAATCTCATTATTATTGTGTCAAAACACGGAAAAACGAGCCCTTAGGTATACACTTCTTTCCCTTATTCATTAACGAGGGTCTCGTACTGGCAGACTTGGTGTCTATAGGTTGTATACGAGGGACTATTAATCAGCTGCCCGCTTGTAATAAGTTCAAGTGCTACGTGACGCCAAACATGCGCTTGAAAGAAAGTTTCACACTCGTCGCTTCGCTTATAGATGGCGCTGACTGACACTCCTACTTCTAAATTCACATATAAACAAAAAAAGTGGATGGAGGGAAGGCCGCTGTGATAGCTCAGTGGTTAGAGCATCGAACGCGTTATTCGAAGGTCGTAGGTTCCATTCCTGCTCACGGCTGGTTATTCCTTCACCCACTTTTCTTTCTTCTTATTTACATTCCTTTGGTTCTAATAAGGTCTCCTGTACATTCCTTTGCATTACTGTCTGTTAAATCTCATTAATGTTGTGTCAAAACACGGAAAAACGAGCCTTATGTATACACTTCTTTCCCTTATTCATTAACGAGAGTCTCGTACTGGCAGACTTGGTGTCTATAGGTTGCATACGAGGGACTATTAATCAGCTGCCCACTCGTAATAAGTTCGCGTGCTACGTGACGCCAGACATGCGCATAAAAGAGTGTTTCACACTCGTCGCTTGGCTTATAGAAGGCGCTGACTGACACTCCTACTTCTAAATTCACATATAAACCCAAAAAAGTGGATGGAGAGAAGGCAGCTGTGATAGCTCAGTGGTTAGAGCATCAAACGCGTTATTCGAAGGTCGTAGGTTCGATTCATGCTCACGGCTGGTTATTTCTTCACCCACTTTTCTTTCTTCTTATTTACATTCCATTGGTTCTAATAACGTCTCCTGTACATTCCTTTGCACTACTGTCTCTTAAATCTCATTAATATTGTGTCAAAACACGGAAAAACGAGCCCTTAGGTATACACTTCTTTCCCTTATTCATTAACGAGGGTCTCGTACTGGCAGACTTGGTGTCTATAGGTTGTATACGAGGGACTATTAATCAGCTGCCCGCTTGTAATAGGTTCAAGTGCTACGTGACGCCAGACATGCGCTTGAAAGAAAGTTTCACACTCGTCGCTTGGCTTATAGATGGCGCTGACTGACACTCCTACTTCTAAATTCACATATAAACAAAAAACGTGGATGGAGGGAAGGCCGCTGTGATAGCTCGCGGTTAGAGCATCGAACGCGTTATTCGAAGGTCGTAGGTTCCATTCCTGCTCACGGCTGGTTATTCCTTCACCCACTTTTGTTTCTTTTTATTTACATTTCATTGGCTTTAATAACTTCTCCTGTACATTCCTTGGCATTACTGTCTGTTAGATCTCATTATTATTGTGTCAAAACACGGAAAAAAGAGCCTTATGTATACACTTCTTTCCCTTATTCATTAACGAGGGTCTCGTACTGGCAGACTTGGTGTCTATAGGTTGTATACGAGGGACTATTAATCAGCTGCCCGCTCGTAATAAGTTCACGTGCTACGTGACGCCAGACATGCGCATAAAAGAGTGTTTCACACTCGTCGCTTGGCTTATAGATGGCGCTCACTGACACTTCTACTTTTAAATTCACATATAAACCCAAAAAAGTGGATGGACGGAAGGCCGCTGTGATAGCTCAGTGGTTCGAGCATCGAACGCGTTATTCGAAGGTCGTAGGTTCGATTCCTGCTCACGGCGGGTTATTTTTCACCCACTTTTCTTTCTTCTTATTTACATTCCATTGGTTTTAATAACTTCTCCTGCACATTCCTTGGCATTACTGTCTGTTAGATCTCATTAATATTGTGTCAAAACACGGAAAAACGAGCCTTATGTATACACTTCTTTCCCTTATTCATTAACGAGGGTCTCGCACTGGCAGACTTGGTGTCTATAGGTTGTATACGAGGGACTATTAATCAGCTGCCCGCTCGTAATAAGTTCACGTGCTACGTGACGCCAGACATGCGCATAAAAGAGTGTTTCACACTCGTCGCTTGGCTTATAGATGGCGCTCACTGACACTTCTACTTTTAAATTCACATATAAACCCAAAAAAGTGGATGGACGGAATGCCGCTGTGATAGCTCAGTGGTTCGAGCATCGAACGCGTTATTTGAAGGTCGTAGGTTCGATTCCTGCTCACGGCGGGTTATTTTTAACCCACTTTTCTTTCTTCTTATTTACATTCCATTGGTTCTAATAACTTCTCCTGCACATTCCTTGGCATTACTGTCTGTTAGATCTCATTATTATTGTGTCAAAACACGGAAAAACGAGCCTTATGTATACACTTCTTTCCCTTATTCATTAACGAGGGTCTCGTACTGGCAGACTTGGTGTCTATAGGTTGTATACGAGGGACTATTAATCAGCTGCCCGCTCGTAATAAGTTCACGTGCTACGTGACGCCAGACATGCGCATAAAAGAGTGTTTCACACTCGTCGCTTGGCTTTTAGATGGCGCTGACTGACACTCCTACTTCTAAATTCACATATAAACCCAAAAAAGTGGATGGACGGAAGGCAGCTGTGATAGCTCAGTGGTTAGAGCATCAAACGCGTTATACGAAGGTCGTAGGTTCGATTCCTGCTCACGGATGGTTATTTTTACCCACTTTTCTTTCTTCTTATTTACATTCCTTTGGTTCTAATAAGGTCTCCTGTACATTCCTTTGCATTACTGTCTGTTAAATCTCATTAATGTTGTGTCAAAACACGGAAAAACGAGCCTTATGTATACACTTCTTTCCCTTATTCATTAACGAGAGTCTCGTACTGGCAGACTTGGTGTCTATAGGTTGCATACGAGGGACTATTAATCAGCTGCCCGCTCGTAATAAGTTCGCGTGCTACGTGACGCCAGACATGCGCATAAAAGAGTGTTTCACACTCGTCGCTCGGCTTATAGAAGGCGCTGACTGACACTCCTACTTCTAAATTCACATATAAACCCAAAAAAGTGGATGGAGAGAAGGCAGCTGTGATAGCTCAGTGGTTAGAGCATCAAACGCGTTATTCGAAGGTCGTAGGTTCGATTCCTGCTCACGGCTCGTTATTTCTTCACCCACTTTTCTTTCTTCTTATTTACATTCCATTGGTTCTAATAACGTCTCCTGTACATTCCTTTGCACTACTGTCTCCTAAATCTCATTAATATTGTGTCAAAACACGGAAAAACGAGCCCTTAGGTATACACTTCTTTCCCTTATTCATTAACGAGGGTCTCGTACTGGCAGACTTGGTGTCTATAGGTTGTATACGAGGGACTATTAATCAGCTGCCCGCTTGTAATAGGTTCAAGTGCTACGTGACGCCAGACATGCGCTTGAAAGAAAGTTTCACACTCGTCGCTTGGCTTATAGATGGCGCTGACTGACACTCCTACTTCTAAATTCACATATAAACAAAAAACGTGGATGGAGGGAAGGCCGCTGTGATAGCTCAGCGGTTAGAGCATCGAACGCGTTATTCGAAGGTCGTAGGTTCCATTCCTGCTCACGGCTGGTTATTCCTTCACCCACTTTTGTTTCTTTTTATTTACATTTCATTGGCTTTAATAACTTCTCCTGTACATTCCTTGGCATTACTGTCTGTTAGATCTCATTATTATTGTGTCAAAACACGGAAAAAAGAGCCTTATGTATACACTTCTTTCCCTTATTCATTAACGAGGGTCTCGTACTGGCAGACTTGGTGTCTATAGGTTGTATACGAGGGACTATTAATCAGCTGCCCGCTCGTAATAAGTTCACGTGCTACGTGACGCCAGACATGCGCATAAAAGAGTGTTTCACACTCGTCGCTTGGCTTATAGATGGCGCTCACTGACACTTCTACTTTTAAATTCACATATAAACCCAAAAAAGTGGATGGACGGAAGGCCGCTGTGATAGCTCAGTGGTTCGAGCATCGAACGCGTTATTCGAAGGTCGTAGGTTCGATTCCTGCTCACGGCGGGTTATTTTTCACCCACTTTTCTTTCTTCTTATTTACATTCCATTGGTTTTAATAACTTCTCCTGCACATTCCTTGGCATTACTGTCTGTTAGATCTCATTAATATTGTGTCAAAACACGGAAAAACGAGCCTTATGTATACACTTCTTTCCCTTATTCATTAACGAGGGTCTCGCACTGGCAGACTTGGTGTCTATAGGTTGTATACGAGGGACTATTAATCAGCTGCCCGCTCGTAATAAGTTCACGTGCTACGTGACGCCAGACATGCGCATAAAAGAGTGTTTCACACTCGTCGCTTGGCTTATAGATGGCGCTCACTGACACTTCTACTTTTAAATTCACATATAAACCCAAAAAAGTGGATGGACGGAATGCCGCTGTGATAGCTCAGTGGTTCGAGCATCGAACGCGTTATTTGAAGGTCGTAGGTTCGATTCCTGCTCACGGCGGGTTATTTTTAACCCACTTTTCTTTCTTCTTATTTACATTCCATTGGTTCTAATAACTTCTCCTGCACATTCCTTGGCATTACTGTCTGTTAGATCTCATTATTATTGTGTCAAAACACGGAAAAACGAGCCTTATGTATACACTTCTTTCCCTTATTCATTAACGAGGGTCTCGTACTGGCAGACTTGGTGTCTATAGGTTGTATACGAGGGACTATTAATCAGCTGCCCGCTCGTAATAAGTTCACGTGCTACGTGACGCCAGACATGCGCATAAAAGAGTGTTTCACACTCGTCGCTTGGCTTTTAGATGGCGCTGACTGACACTCCTACTTCTAAATTCACATATAAACCCAAAAAAGTGGATGGACGGAAGGCAGCTGTGATAGCTCAGTGGTTAGAGCATCAAACGCGTTATACGAAGGTCGTAGGTTCGATTCCTGCTCACGGATGGTTATTTTTTACCCACTTTTCTTTCTTCTTATTTACATTCCTTTGGTTCTAATAAGGTCTCCTGTACATTCCTTTGCATTACTGTCTGTTAAATCTCATTAATGTTGTGTCAAAACACGGAAAAACGAGCCTTATGTATACACTTCTTTCCCTTATTCATTAACGAGAGTCTCGTACTGGCAGACTTGGTGTCTATAGGTTGCATACGAGGGACTATTAATCAGCTGCCCGCTCGTAATAAGTTCGCGTGCTACGTGACGCCAGACATGCGCATAAAAGAGTGTTTCACACTCGTCGCTCGGCTTATAGAAGGCGCTGACTGACACTCCTACTTCTAAATTCACATATAAACCCAAAAAAGTGGATGGAGAGAAGGCAGCTGTGATAGCTCAGTGGTTAGAGCATCAAACGCGTTATTCGAAGGTCGTAGGTTCGATTCCTGCTCACGGCTGGTTATTTCTTCACCCACTTTTCTTTCTTCTTATTTACATTCCATTGGTTCTAATAACGTCTCCTGTACATTCCTTTGCACTACTGTCTCCTAAATCTCATTAATATTGTGTCAAAACACGGAAAAACGAGCCCTTAGGTATACACTTCTTTCCCTTATTCATTAACGAGGGTCTCGTACTGGCAGACTTGATGTCTATAGGTTGTATACGAGGGACTATTAATCAGCTGCCCGCTTGTAATAGGTTCAAGTGCTACGTGACGCCAGACATGCGCTTGAAAGAAAGTTTCACACTCGTCGCTTGGCTTATAGATGGCGCTGACTGACACTCCTACTTCTAAATTCACATATAAACAAAAAACGTGGATGGAGGGAAGGCCGCTGTGATAGCTCAGCGGTTAGAGCATCGAACGCGTTATTCGAAGGTCGTAGGTTCCATTCCTGCTCACGGCTGGTTATTCCTTCACCCACTTTTGTTTCTTTTTATTTACATTTCATTGGCTTTAATAACTTCTCCTGTACATTCCTTGGCATTACTGTCTGTTAGATCTCATTATTATTGTGTCAAAACACGGGAAAACGAGCCTTATGTATACACTTTTTTCCCTTATTCATTAACGAGGGTCTCGTACTGGCAGACTTGGTGTCTATAGGTTGTATACGAGAGACTATTAATCCGCTGCCCACTCGTAATAAGTTCACGTGCTTCGTGACGCCAGACATGCGCATAAAAGAGTGTTTCACACTCGTCGCTTGGCTTATAGATGGCGCTCACTGACACTTCTACTTCTAAATTCACATATAAACCCAAAAAAGTGGGTGGAGGGAAGGCAGCTGTGATAGCTCAGTGGTTGGAGCATCAAACGCGTTATACGAAGGTCGTAGGTTCGATTCCTACTCACAGATGGTTATTTTTTCACCAACTTTTCTTTCTTTTTATTTACATTCCATTGGTTCTAATAACTTCTCGTGTACATTCCTTGGCATTACTGTCTGTTAGATCTCATTATTATTGTGTCAAAACACGGAAAAACGAGCCTTATGTATAAACTACTTTCCCTTATTCATTAACGAGGGTCTCGTACTGGCAGACTTGGTGTCTATAGGTTGTATACGAGGGACTATTAATCAGCTGCCCGCTCGTAATAAGTTCACGTGCTACGTGACGCCAGACATGCGCATAAAAGAGTGTTTCACACTCGTCGCTTGGCTTTTAGATGGCGCTGACTGACACTCCTACTTCTAAATTCACATATAAACCCAAAAAAGTGGATGGAGGGAAGGCAGCTGTGATAGCTCAGTGGTTAGAGCATCAAACGCGTTATACGAAGGTCGTAGGTTCGATTCCTGCTCACGGATGGTTATTTTTTTACCCACTTTTCTTTCTTCTTGTTTACATTCCTTTGGTTCTAATAAGGTCTCCTGTACATTCCTTTGCATTACTGTCTGTTAAATCTCATTAATGTTGTGTCAAAACACGGAAAAACGAGCCTTATGTATACACTTCTTTCCCTTCTTCATTAACGAGAGTCTCGTACCGGCAGACTTGGTGTCTATAGGTTGCATACGAGGGACCATTAATCAGCTGCCCGCTCGTAATAAGTTCGCGTGCTACGTGACGCCAGACATGCGCATAAAAGAGTGTTTCACACTCGTCGCTTGGCTTATAGATGGCGCTGACTGACACTCCTACTTCTAAATTCACATATAAACCCAAAAAAGTGGATGGAGGGAAGGCAGCTGTGATAGCTCAGTGGTTAGAGCATCAAACGCGTTATTTGAAGGTCGTAGGTTCGATTCCTGCTCACGGCTGGTTATTTCTTCACCCACTTTTCTTTCTTCTTATTTACATTCCATTGGTTCTAATAACGTCTCCTGTACATTCCTTTGCACTACTGTCTCTTAAATCTCATTAATATTGTGTCAAAACACGGAAAAACGAGCCCTTAGGTATACACTTCTTTCCCTTATTCATTAACGAGGGTCTCGTACTGGCAGACTTGGTGTCTATAAGTTGTATACGAGGGACTATTAATCAGCTGCCCGCTTGTAATAAGTTCAAGTGCTACGTGACGCCAGACATGCGCTTGAAAGAAAGTTTCACACTCGTCGCTTGGCTTATAGATGGCGCTGACTGACACTCCTACTTCTAAATTCACATATAAACAAAAAAAGTGGATGGAGGAAAGGCCGCTGTGATAGCTCAGCGGTTAGAGCATCGAACGCGTTATTCGAAGGTCGTAGGTTCCATTCCTGCTCACGGCTGGTTATTCCTTCACCCACTTTTGTTTCTTTTTATTTACATTTCATTGGCTTTAATAACTTCTCCTGTACATTCCTTGGCATTACTGTCTGTTAGATCTCATTATTATTGTGTCAAAACACGGAAAAACGAGCCTTATGTATACACTTCTTTCCCTTATTCATTAACGAGGGTCTCGTACTGGCAGACTTGGTGTCTATAGGTTGTATACGAGGGACTATTAATCAGCTGCCCGCTTGTAATAAGTTCACGTGCTACGTGACGCCAGACATGCGCATAAAAGAGTGTTTCACACTCATCGCTTGGCTTATAGATGGCGCTCACTGACACTTCTACTTCTAAATTCACATATAAACCCAAAAAAGTGGATGGACGGAAGGCCGCTGTGATAGCTCAGTGGTTCGAGCATCGAACGCGTTATTCGAAAGTCGTAGGTTTCATTCCTGCTCACGGCTGGTTATTTTTTCACCAACATTTCTTTCTTTTTATTTACATTCCATTGGTTCTAGTAACTTCTCCTGTACATTCCTTGGCATTACTGTCTGTTAGATCTCATTATTATTGTTTCAAAACACGGAAAAACGAGCCTTATGTATACACTTCTTTCCCTTATTCATTAACGAGGGTCTCGTACTGGCAGACTTGGTGTCTATAGGTTGTATACGAGGGACTATTAATCAGCTGCCCGCTCGTAATAAGTTCACGTGCTACGTGACGCCAGACATGCGCATAAAAGAGTGTTTTACACTCGTCGCTTGGCTTTTAGACGGCGCTGACTGACACTCCTACTTCTAAATTCACATATAAACCCAAAAAAGTGGATGGAGGGAAGGCAGCTGTGATAGCTCAGTGGTTAGAGCATCAAACGCGTTATACGAAGGTCGTAGGTTCGATTCCTGCTCACGGATGGTTATTTTTTACCCACTTTTTTTTCTTCTTATTTACATTCCTTTGGTTCTAATAAGGTCTCCTGTACATTCCTTTGCATTACTGTCTGTTAAATCTCATTAATGTTGTGTCAAAACACGGAAAAACGAGCCTTATGTATACACTTCTTTTCCTTATTCATTAACGAGAGTCTCGTACTGGCAGACTTGGTGTCTATAGGTTGCATACGAGGGACTATTAATCAGCTGCCCGCTCGTAATACGTTCGCGTGCTACGTGACGCCAGACATGCACATAAAAGAGTGTTTCACACTCGTCGCTTGGCTTATAGATGGCGCTGACTGACACTCCTGCTTCTAAATTCACATATAAACCCAAAAAAGTGGATGGAGGGAAGGCAGCTGTGATAGCTCAGTGGTTAGAGCATCAAACGCGTTATTCGAAGGTCGTAGGTTCGATTCCTGCTCACGGCTGGTTATTTCTTCACCCACTTTTCTTTCTTCTTATTTACATTCCATTGGTTCCAATAACGTCTCCTGTACATTCCTTCGCACTACTGTCTCTTAAATCTCATTAATATTGTGTCAAAACACGAAAAAACGAGCCCTTAGGTATACACTTCTTTCCCTTATTCATTAACGAGGGTCTCGTACTGGCAGACTTGGTGTCTATAGGTTGTATACGAGGGACTATTAATCAGCTGCCCGCTTGTAATAAGTTCAAGTGCTACGTGACGCCAGACATGCGCTTGAAAGAAAGTTTCACACTCGTCGCTTGGCTTATAGATGGCGCTGACTGACACTCCTACTTCTAAATTCACATATAAACAAAAAAAGTGGATGGAGGGAAGGCCGCTGTGATAGCTCAGCGGTTAGAGCATCGAACGCGTTATTCGAAGGTCGTAGGTTCCGTTCCTGCTCAAGGCTGGTTATTCCTTCACCCACTTTTGTTTCTTTTTATTTACATTTCATTGGCTTTATAACTTCTCCTGTACATTCCTTGGCATTACTGTCTGTTAGATCTCATTATTATTGTGTCAAAACACGGAAAAACGAGCCTTATGTATACACTTCTTTCCCTTATTCATTAACGAGGGTCTCGTACTGGCAGACTTGGTGTCTATAGGCTGTATACGAGGGACTATTAATCAGCTGCCCGCTCGTAATAAGTTCACGTGCTACGTGACGCCAGACATGCGCATAAAAAGTGTTTCACACTCGTCGCTTGGCTTATAGATGGCGCTCACTGACACTTCTACTTCTAAATTCACATATAAACCCAAAAAAGTGGATGGACGGAAGGCCGCTGTGATAGCTCAGTGGTTCGAGCATCGAACGCGTTATTCGAAGGTCGTATGTTCGATTTCTGCTCACGGCAGGTTATTTTTCACCCACTTTTCTTTCTTCTTATTTACATTCCATTGGTTCTAATAACTTCTCCTGCACATTCCTTGGCATTACTGTCTGTTAGATCTCATTGATATTGTGTCAAAACACCGAAAAACGAGCCTTATGTATACTCTTCTTTTCCTTATTCATTAACGAGGGTCTCGTACTGGCAGACTTGGTGTCTATAGGTTGTATACGAGGGACTATTAATCAGCTGCCCGCTCGTAATAAGTTCACGTGCTACGTGACGCCAGACAAGCGCATAAAAGTTTGTTTCACACACGTCGCTTGGCTCATAGGTGGCGCTGACTGACACTCCTATTTCTAAATTGACATATAAACCCGAAAAAGTGGATGGAGGGAAGGCCGCTGTGATAGCTCAGCGGTTAGAGCATCGAACGCGTTATTCGAAGGTCGTAGGTTCCGTTCCTGCTCAAGGCTGGTTATTCCTTCACCCACTTTTGTTTCTTTTTATTTACATTCCATTGGTTCTAATAACTTCTCCTGTACATTCCTTGGCATTACTGTCTGTTAGATCTCATTAATATTGTGTCAAAACACGGAAAAACGAGCCTTATGTATGCACTTCTTTCCCTTATTCATTAACGAGGGTCTCGTACTGGCAGACTTGGTGTCTATAGGTTGTATACGAGAGACTATTCATCAGCTGCCCACTCGTAATAAGTTCACGTGCTTCGTGACACCAGACATGCGCATAAAAGAGTGTTTCACACTCGTCGCTTGGCTTAAAGATGGCGCTCACTGACACTTCTACTTCTAAATTCACATATAAACCCAAAAAAGTGGATGGACGGAATGCCGCTGTGATAGCTCAGTGGTTCGAGCATCGAACGCGTTATTCGAAGGTCGTAGGTTCGATTCCTGCTCACGGCGGGTTATTTTTCACCCACTTTTCTTTCTTCTTATTTACATTCCATTGGTTCTAATAACTTCTCCTGCACATTCCTTGGCATTACTGTCTGTTAGATCTCATTAATATTGTGTCAAAACACGGAAAAACGAGCCTTATGTATACACTTCTTTCCCTTATTCATTATCGAGGGTCTCGTACTGGCAGACTTGGTGTCTATAGGTTGTATACGAGGGACTATTAATCAGCTGCCCGCTCGTAATAAGTTCACGTGCTACGTGACGCAAGACATGCACTCAAAAGAGTGTTTCACACTCGTCGCTTGGCTTATAGATGGCGCTGACTGACACTCCTATTTCTAAATTGACATATAAACCCGAAAAAGTGGGTGGAGGGAAGGCAGCTGTGATAGCTCAGTGGTTGGAGCATCAAACGCGTTATACGAAGGTCGTAGGTTCGATTCCTGCTCACCGATGGTTATTTTTTCACCCACTTTTCTTTCTTCTTATTTACATTCCAGTGGTTCTAATAACGTCTCCTGTACATTCCTTTGCATTACTGTCTGTTAAATCTCATGAATATTGTGTCAAAACACGGAAAAACAAGCCCTTAGGTATACACTTCTTTTCCTTATTCATTAACGAGGGTCTCGTACTGGCAGACTTGGTGTCTATAGGTTGTATACGAGGGACTATTAATCAGCTGCCCGCTCGTAATAAGTTCACGTGCTACGTGACGCAAGACATGCACTCAAAAGAGTGTTTCACACTCGTCGCTTGGCTTATAGATGGCGCTGACTGACACTCCTACTTCTAAATTCACATATAAACCCAAAAAGTGGATGGAGGGAAGGCAGCTGTGATAGCTCAGCGGTTAGAGCATCGAACGCGTTATTCGAAGGTCGTAGGTTCCGTTCCTGCTCAAGGCTGGTTATTCCTTCACCCACTTTTGTTTCTTTTTATTTACATTTCATTGGCTTTATAACTGCTCCTGTACATTCCTTGGCATTACTGTCTGTTAGATCTCATTATTATTGTGTCAAAACACGGAAAAACGAGCCTTATGTATACACTTCTTTCCCTTATTCATTAACGAGGGTCTCGTACTGGCAGACTTGGTGTCTATAGGTTGTATACGAGGGACTATTAATCAGCTGCCCGCTCGTAAAAAGTTCACGTGCTACGTGACGCCACACATGCGCATAAAAAGTGTTTCACACTTGTCGCTTGGCTTATAGATGGCGCTCACTGACACTTCTACTTCTAAATTCACATATAAACCCAAAAAAGTGGATGGACGGAAGGCCGCTGTGATAGCTCAGTGGTTCGAGCATCGAACGCGTTATTCGAAGGTCGTATGTTCGATTTCTGCTCACGGCAGGTTATTTTTCACCCACTTTTCTTTCTTCTTATTTACATTCCATTGGTTCTAATAACTTCTCCTGCACATTCCTTGGCATTACTGTCTGTTAGATCTCATTGATATTGTGTCAAAACACCGAAAAACGAGCCTTATGTATACTCTTCTATTCCTTATTCATTAACGAGGGTCTCGTACTGGCAGACTTGGTGTCTATAGGTTGTATACGAGGGACTATTAATCAGCTGCCCGCTCGTAATAAGTTCACGTGCTACGTGACGCCAGACAAGCGCATAAAAGTGTGTTTCACACTCGTCGCTTGGCTCATAGGTGGCGCTGACTGACACTCCTATTTCTAAATTGACATATAAACCCGAAAAAGTGGATGGAGGGAAGGCCGCTGTGATAGCTCAGCAGTTAGAGCATCGAACGCGTTATTCGAAGGTCGTAGGTTCCATTCCTGCTCACGGCTGGTTATTTCTTCACCCACTTTTGTTTCTTTTTATTTACATTCCATTGGTTCTAATAACTTCTCCTGTACATTCCTTGGCATTACTGTCTGTTAGATCTCATTAATATTGTGTCAAAACACGGAAAAACGAGCCTTATGTATACACTTCTTTCCCTTATTCATTAACGAGGGTCTCGTACTGGCAGACTTGGTGTCTATAGGTTGTATACGAGAGACTATTCATCAGCTGCCCACTCGTAATAAGTTCACGTGCTTCGTGACACCAGACATGCGCATAAAAGAGTGTTTCACACTCGTCGCTTGGCTTAAAGATGGCGCTCACTGACACTTCTACTTCTAAATTCACATATAAACCCAAAAAAGTGGATGGACGGAATGCCGCTGTGATAGCTCAGTGGTTCGAGCATCGAACGCGTTATTCGAAGGTCGTAGGTTCGATTCCTGCTCACGGCGGGTTATTTTTCACCCACTTTTCTTTCTTCTTATTTACATTCCATTGGTTCTAATAACTTCTCCTGCACATTCCTTGGCATTACTGTCTGTTAGACCTCATTAATATTGTGTCAAAACACGGAAAAACGAGCCTTATGTATACACTTCTTTCCCTTATTCATTATCGAGGGTCTCGTACTGGCAGACTTGGTGTCTATAGGTTGTATACGAGGGACTATTAATCAGCTGCCCGCTCGTAATAAGTTCACGTGCTACGTGACGCAAGACATGCACTCAAAAGAGTGTTTCACACTCGTCGCTTGGCTTATAGATGGCGCTGACTGACACTCCTATTTCTAAATTGACATATAAACCCGAAAAAGTGGGTGGAGGGAAGGCAGCTGTGATAGCTCAGTGGTTGGAGCATCAAACGCGTTATACGAAGGTCGTAGGTTCGATTCCTGCTCACCGATGGTTATTTTTTCACCCACTTTTCTTTCTTCTTATTTACATTCCAGTGGTTCTAATAACGTCTCCTGTACATTCCTTTGCATTACTGTCTGTTAAATCTCATGAATATTGTGTCAAAACACGGAAAAACAAGCCCTTAGGTATACACTTCTTTCCCTTATTCATTAACGAGGGTCTCGTACTGGCAGACTTGGTGTCTATAGGTTGTATACGAGGGACTAATACTCAGCTGCCCGCTTGTAATAAGTTCAAGTGCTATGTGACGCCAGACATGCGCATAAAAGAGTGTTTCACACTCGTCGCTTGGCTTATAGATGGCGCTGACTGACACTCCTACTTCTAAATTCACATATAAACCCAAAAAAGTGGATGGAGGGAAGGCAGCTGTGATAGCTCAGTGGTTAGAGCATCAAACGCGTTATTTGAAGGTCGTAGGTTCGATTCCTGCTCACGGCTGGTTATTTCTTCAACCACTTTTTTTCTTCCTATTTACATTCCATTGGTTCTAATAACGTCTCCTGTACATTCCTTTGCATTACCGTCTGGTAAATCTCATTAAATTTCGTCAAAACACGGAAAAACGAGCCCTTAGGTATACACTTCTTTCCGTTATTCATTAACGAGGGTCTCGTACTGGCAAACTTGGTGTCTATAGGTTGTATACGAGGGACTATTAATCAGCTGCCCGCTTGTAATAGGTTCAAGTGCTACGTGACGCCAGACATGCGCATGAAAAATTGTTTCACACTCGTCGCTGGGCTTATAGATGGCGCTGACTGACACTCCTACTTCTAAATTCACATATAAACAAAAAAAGTGGATGGAGGGAAGGCCGCTGTGATAGCTCAGTGGTTAGAGCATCGAACGCGTTATTCGAAGGTCGTAGGTTCCATTCCTGCTCACGGATGGTTATTTTTTCACCCACTTTTCTTTCTTCTTATTTACATTCCATTGGTTCTAATAACGTCTCCTGTACATTCCTTTGCATTACTGTCTGTAAAATCTCATTAATATTGCGTCAAAACACGGAAAAACGAGCCCTTAGGTATACACTTCTTTCCCTTATTCATTAACGAGGGTCTCGTACTGGCAGACTTGGTGTCTATAGGTTGTATACGAGGGACTAATAATCAGCTGCCCACTTGTAATAAGTTCAAGTGCTATGTGACCCCAGACATGCGCATGAAAGAGTGTTTCACACTCGTCGCTTGGCTTATAGATGGCGCTGACTGACACTCCTACTTCTAAATTCACATATAAACAAAAAAAGTGGATGGAGGGAAGCCCGCTGTGATAGCTCAGCAGTTAGAGCATCGAACGCGTTATTCGAAGGTCGTAGGTTCCATTCCTGCTCACGGCTGGTTATTTCTTCACCCACTTTTGTTTCTTTTTATTTACATTCCATTGGTTCTAATAACTTCTCCTGTACATTCCTTGGCATTACTGTCTGTTATATCTCATTAATATTGTGTCAAAACACGGAAAAACGAGCCTTATGTATACACTTCTTTCCCTTATTCATTAACGAGGGTCTCGTACTGGCAGACTTGGTGTCTATAGGTTGTATACGAGAGACTATTAATCAGCTGCCCACTCGTAATAAGTTCACGTGCTTCGTGACGCCAGGCATGCGCATAAAAGAGTGTTTCACACTCGTCGCTTGGCTTATAGATGGCGCTCACTGACACTTCTACTTCTAAATTCACATATAAACCCAAAAAAGTGGATGGACGGAATGCCGCTGTCATAGCTCAGTGGTTCGAGCATCGAACGCGTTATTCGAAGGTCGTAGGTTCGATTCCTGCTCACGGCGGGTTATTTTTCACCCACTTTTCTTTCTTCTTATTTACATTCCATTGGTTCTAATAACTTCTCCAGCACATTCCTTGGCATTACTGTCTGTTAGATCTCAATAATATTGTGTCAAAACACGGAAAAACGAGCCTTATGTATACACTTCTTTCCCTTATTCATTAACGAGGGTCTCGTACTGGCAGACTTGGTGTCTATAGGTTGTATACGAGGGACTATTATTCAGCTGCCCACTCGTAATAAGTTCACGTGCTACGTGACGCCAGACATGCGCACAAAAGAGTGTTTCACACTCGTCGCTTGGCTTATAGATGGCGCTGACTGACACTCCTATTTCTAAATTGACATATAAACACGAAAAAGTGGGTGGAGGGAAGGCAGCTGTGATAGCTCAGTGGTTGGAGCATCAAACGCGTTATACGAAGGTCGTAGGTTCGATTCCTGCTCACGGATGGTTATTTTTTCACCCACTTTTCTTTCTTCTTATTTACATTCCATTGGTTCTAATAACGTCTCCTGTACATTCCTTTGCATTACTGTCTGTTAAATCTCATTATATTGTGTCAAAACACGGAAAAACGAGCCCTTAGGTATACACTTCTTTCCCTTATTCATTAACGAGGGTCTCGTACTGGCACACTTGGTGTCTATAGGTTGTATACGAGGGACTATTAATCACCTGCCCGCTCGTAATAAGGTAAAGTGCTACGTACGCCAGACATGCGCATGAAAGAAAGTTTCACACTCGTCGCTTGGCTTATAGATGGCGCTGACTGACACTCCTACTTCTAAATTCACATATAAAACAAAAAAGTGGATGGAGGGAAGGCCGCTGTGATAGCTCAGCGGTTAGAGCATCGAACGCGTTATTCGAAAGTCGTAGGTTCCATTCCTGCTCACGGCTGGTTATTTCTTCACCCACTTTTGTTTCTTTTTATTTACATTCCATTGGTTCTAATAACTTCTCCTGTACATTCCTTTGCATTACTGTCTAATAAATCTAATTAATATTGTGTCAAAACACGGAAAAACGAGCCTTATGTATACACTTCTTTCCCTTATTCATTACCGAGAGTCTCGTACTGGCAGACTTGGTGTCTATAGGTTGTATACGAGAGACTATTAATCAGCTGCCCACTCGTAATAAGTTCACGTGCTACGTGACGCCAGACATGCGCATAAAAGAGTGTTTCACACTCGTCGCTTGGCATATTGATGGCGCTGACTTCACATATAAACCCAAAAAAGTGGATGGAGGGAAGGCAGCTGTGATAGCTCAGTGGTTAGAGCATCAAACGCGTTATTCGAAGGTCGTAGGTTCGATTCCTGCTCACTGCTGGTTATTTCTTCAACCACTTTTTTTTCTTCCTATTTACATTCCATTGGTTCTAATAACGTCTCCTGTACATTCCTTTGCATTACTGTCTGTTAAATCTCATTATATTGTGTCAAAACACGGAAAAACGAGCCCTTAGGTATACACTTCTTTCCCTTATTCATTAACGAGGGTCTCGTACTGGCAAACTTGGTGTCTATAGGTTGTATACGAGGGACTATTAATCAGCTGCCCGCTTGTAATAAGTTCAAGTGCTACGTGACGCCAGACATGCGCATGAAAGAGTGTTTCACACTC
This sequence comes from Rhipicephalus microplus, assembly GCF_043290135.1. Lineage (NCBI taxonomy): Eukaryota > Metazoa > Arthropoda > Arachnida > Ixodida > Ixodidae > Rhipicephalus > Rhipicephalus microplus. Next base: position 216,641,859 of record NC_134702.1, read on the forward strand.
GTCGCTGGGCTTATAGATGGCGCTGACTGACACTCCTACTTCTAAATTAACATATAAACCCAAAAAAGTGGATGGAGGGAAGGCAGCTGTGATAGCTCAGTGGTTAGAGCATCAAACGCGTTATACTAAGGTCGTAGGTTCGATTCCTGCTCACGGATGGTTATTTTTTCACTCACTTTTCTTTCTTTTTATTTACATTTCATTGGTTCTAATAACGTCTCCTGTACATTCCTTTGCATTACTGTCTGTTAAATCTCATTATTATTGTGTCAAAACACGGAAAAACGAGCCCTTAGATATACACTTCTTTCCCTTATTCATTAACGAGGGTTTCGCACTGGCAGACTTGGTGTCTATAGGTTGTATACGAGGGACTATTAATCAGCTGCCCGCTTGTAATAAGTTCAAGTGCTATGTGACGCCAGACATGCGCATGAAAGAGTGTTTCACACTCGTCGCTGGGCTTATAGATGGCGCTGACTGACACTCCTACTTCTAAATTCACATATAAACAAAAAAAGTGGATGGAGGGAAGGCCGCTGTGATAGCTCAGCGGTTAGAGCATCGAACGCGTTATTCGAAGGTCGTAGGTTCCACTTCTGCTCACGGCTGGTTATTTTTTTACCCACTTTTCTTTCTTCTTATTTACATTCCATTGGTTCTAATAACGTCTCCTGTACATTTCTTTGCATTACTGTCTGTTGAATCTCATTAATATTGTGTCAGAACACGGAAAAACGAGCCCTTAGGTATACACTTCTTTCCCTTATTCATTAACGAGGGTCTCGTACTGGCAGACTTGGTGTCTACAGGTTGTATACGAGGAACTATTAATCAGCTGCCCGCTTGTAATAAGTTCAAGTGCTATGTGACGCCAGACATGCGCATAAAAGAGTGTTTCACACTCGTCGCTTGGCTTATAGATGGCGCTGACTTCACATATAAACCCAAAAAAGTGGATGGAGGGAAGGCAGCTGTGATAGCTCAGTGGTTAGAGCATCAAACGCGTTATTCGAAGGTCGTAGGTTCGATTCCTGCTCACTGCTGGTTATTTCTTCAACCACTTTTTTTTCTTCCTATTTACATTCCATTGGTTCTAATAACGTCTCCTGTACATTCCTTTGCATTACTGTCTGGTAAATCTCATTATATTTCGTCAAAACACGGAAAAACGAGCCCTTAGGTATACACTTCTTTCCCTTATTCATTAACGAGGGTCTCGTACTGGCAAACTTGGTGTCTATAGGTTGTATACGAGGGACTATTATTCAGCTGCCCGCTTGTAATAGGTTCAAGTGCTACGTGACGCCAGACATGCGCATGAAAAATTGTTTCACACTCGTCGCTGGGCTTATAGATGGCGCTGACTGACACTCCTACTTCTAAATTCACATATAAACAAAAAAAGTGGATGGAGGGAAGGCCGCTGTGATAGCTCAGTGGTTAGAGCATCAAACGCGTTATTCGAAGGTCCTAGGTTCCACTCCTGCTCACGGCTGGTTATTTTTTTGCACACTTTTCTTTCTTCTTATTTACATTCCATTGGTTCTAATAACGTCTCCTGTACATTCCTTGGCATTACTGTCTGTTAGATCTCATTATTATTGTGTCAAAACACGGAAAAACGAGCCTTATGTATACACTTCTTTCCCTTATTCATTAACGAGGGTCTCGTACTGGCAAACTTGGTGTCTATAGGTTGTATACGAGGGACTTTTAATCAGCTGCCCGCTCGTAATACGTTCGCGTGCTACGTGACGCCAGACATGCACATAAAAGAGTGTTTCACACTCGTCGCTTGGCTTATAGATGGCGCTGACTGACACTCCTGCTTCTAAATTCACATATAAACCCAAAAAAGTGGATGGAGGGAAGGCAGCTGTGATAGCTCAGTGGTTAGAGCATCAAACGCGTTATTCGAAGGTCGTAGGTTCGATTCCTGCTCACGGCTGGTTATTTCTTCACCCACTTTTCTTTCTTCTTATTTACATTCCATTGGTTCTAATAACGTCTCCTGTACATTCCTTTGCACTACTGTCTCTTAAATCTCATTAATATTGTGTCAAAACACGGAAAAACGAGCCCTTAGGTATACACTTCTTTCCCTTATTCATTAACGAGGGTCTCGTACTGGCAGACTTGGTGTCTATAGGTTGTATACGAGGGACTATTAATCAGCTGCCCGCTTGTAATAAGTTCAAGTGCTACGTGACGCCAGACATGCGCTTGAAAGAAAGTTTCACACTCGTCGCTTGGCTTATAGATGGCGCTGACTGACACTCCTACTTCTAAATTCACATATAAACAAAAAAAGTGGATGGAGGGAAGGCCGCTGTGATAGCTCAGCGGTTAGAGCATCGAACGCGTTATTCGAAGGTCGTAGGTTCCATTCCTGCTCACGGCTGGTTATTTCTTCACCCACTTTTGTTTCTTTTTATTTACATTCCATTGGTTCTAATAACTTCTCCTGTACATTCCTTGGCATTACTGTCTGTTAGATCTCATTAATATTGTGTCAAAACACGGAAAAACGAGCCTTATGTATACACTTCTTTCCCTTATTCATTAACGAGGGTCTCGTACTGGCAGACTTGGTGTCTATAGGTTGTATACGAGAGACTATTCATCAGCTGCCCACTCGTAATAAGTTCACGTGCTTCGTGACACCAGACATGCGCATAAAAGAGTGTTTCACACTCGTCGCTTGGCTTAAAGATGGCGCTCACTGACACTTCTACTTCTAAATTCACATATAAATCCAAAAAAGTGGATGGACGGAATGCCGCTGTGATAGCTCAGTGGTTCGAGCATCGAACGCGTTATTCGAAGGTCGTAGGTTCGATTCCTGCTCACGGCGGGTTATTTTTCACCCACTTTTCTTTCTTCTTATTTACATTCAATTGGTTCTAATAACTTCTCCTGCACATTCCTTGGCATTACTGTCTGTTAGATCTCATTAATATTGTGTCAAAACACGGAAAAACGAGCCTTATGTATACACTTCTTTCCCTTATTCATTATCGAGGGTCTCGTACTGGCAGACTTGGTGTCTATAGGTTGTATACGAGTTACTATTAATCAGCTGCCCGCTCGTAATAAGTTCACGTGCTACGTGACGCCAGACATGCACTCAAAAGAGTGTTTCACACTCGTCGCTTGGCTTATAGATGGCGCTGACTGACACTCCTATTTCTAAATTGACATATAAACCCGAAAAAGTGGGTGGAGGGAAGGCAGCTGTGATAGCTCAGTGGTTGGAGCATCAAACGCGTTATACGAAGGTCGTAGGTTCGATTCCTGCTCACGGATGGTTATTTTTTCACTCACTTTTCTTTCTTCTTATTTACATTCCAGTGGTTCTAATAACGTCTCCTGTACATTCCTTTGCATTACTGTCTGTTAAATCTCATGAATATTGTGTCAAAACACGGAAAAACAAGCCCTTAGGTATACACTTCTTTCCCTTATTCATTAACGAGGGTCTCGTACTGGCAGACTTGGTGTCTATAGGTTGTATACGAGGGACTAATACTCAGCTGCCCGCTTGTAATAAGTTCAAGTGCTATGTGACGCCAGACATGCGCATAAAAGAGTGTTTCACACTCGTCGCTTGGCTTATAGATGGCGCTGACTGACACTCCTACTTCTAAATTCACATATAAACCCAAAAAAGTGGATGGAGGGAAGGCAGCTGTGATAGCTCAGTGGTTAGAGCATCAAACGCGTTATACGTAGGTCGTAGGTTCGATTCCTGCTCACGGATGGTTATTTTTTCACCCACTTTTCTTTCTTCTTATTTACATTCCATTGGTTCTAATAACGTCTCCTGTACATTCCTTTGCATTACTGTCTGTTAAATCTCATTATATTGTGTCAAAACACGGAAAAACGAGCCCTTAGGTATACACTTCTTTCCCTTATTCATTAACGAGGGTCTCGTACTGGCAGACTTGGTGTCTATAGGTTGTATACGAGGGACTATTAATCAGCTGCCCGCTCGTAATAAGGTAAAGTGCTACGTACGCCAGACATGCGCATGAAAGAAAGTTTCACACTCGTCGCTTGGCTTATAGATGGCGCTGACTGACACTCCTACTTCTAAATTCACATATAAAACAAAAAAGTGGATGGAGGGAAGGCCGCTGTGATAGCTCAGCGGTTAGAGCATCGAACGCGTTATTCGAAAGTCGTAGGTTCCATTCCTGCTCACGGCTGGTTATTTCTTCACCCACTTTTGTTTCTTTTTATTTACATTCCATTGGTTCTAATAACTTCTCCTGTACATTCCTTTGCATTACTGTGTAATAAATCTCATTAATATTGTGTCAAAACACGGAAAAACGAGCCTTATTTATACACTTCTTTCCCTTATTCATTACCGAGAGTCTCGTACTGGCAGACTTGGTGTCTATAGGTTGTATACGAGAGACTATTAATCAGCTGCCCACTCGTAATAAGTTCACGTGCTACGTGACGCCAGACATGCGCATAAAAGAGTGTTTCACACTCGTCGCTTGGCATATTGATGGCGCTGACTGACACTCCTACTTCTAAATTTACATATAAACCCAAAAAAGTGGATGGAGGGAAGGCAGCTGTGATAGCTCAGTGGTTAGAGCATCAAACGCGTTATTCGAAGGTCGTAGGTTCGATTCCTGCTCACGGCTGGTTATTTCTTCACCCACTTTTTTTTCTTCCTATTCACATTCATTGGTTCTAATAACGTCTCCTGTACATTCCTTTGCATTACTGTCTGTTAAATCTCATTATATTGTGTCAAAACACGGAAAAACGAGCCCTTAGGTATACACTTCTTTCCCTTATTCATTAACGAGGGTCTCGTACTGGCAAACTTGGTGTCTATAGGTTGTATACGAGGGACTATTAATCAGCTGCCCGCTTGTAATAAGTTCAAGTGCTACGTGACGCCAGACATGCGCATGAAAGAGTGTTTCACACTCGTCGCTGGGCTTTAGATGGCGCTCACTGACACTCCTACTTCTAAATTCACATATAAAACAAAAAAGTGGATGGAGGGAAGGCCGCTGTGATAGCTCAGCGGTTAGAGCATCGAACGCGTTATTCGAAGGTCGTAGGTTCCATTCCTGCTCACGGCTGGTTATTTTTTACCCACTTTTCTTTCTTCTTATTTACATTCCATTGGTTCTAATAACGTCTCCTGTACATTCCTTTGCATTACTGTCTGTTAAATCTCCCTAATATTGTGTCAAAACACGGAAAAACGAGCCTTATGTATACACTTCTTTCCCTTATTCATTAACGAGAGTCTCGTACTGGCAGACTTGGTGTTTTTAGGTTGTATACGAGGGACTATTAATCAGCTGCCCGTTCGTAATAAGTTCACGTGCTACGTGACGCCAGACATGCGCATAAAAAAGTGTTTCACACTCGTCGCTTGGCTTATAGATGGCGCTGACTGACACTCCTACTTCTAAATTAACATATAAACCCAAAAAAGTGGATGGAGGGAAGGCAGCTGTGATAGCTCAGTGGTTAGAGCATCAAACGCGTTATACGAAGGTCGTAGGTTCGATTCCTGCTCACGGATGGTTATTTTTTCACTCACTTTTCTTTCTTCTTATTTACATTTCATTGGTTCTAATAACGTCTCCTGTACATTCCTTTGCATTACTGTCTGTTAAATCTCATTAATATTGTGTCAAAACACGGAAAAACGAGCCCTTAGATATACACTTCTTTACCTTATTCATTAACGAGGGTTTCGCACTGGCAGACTTGGTGTCTATAGGTTGTATACGAGGGACTATTAATCAGCTGCCCGCTTGTAATAAGTTCAAGTGCTATGTGACGCCAGACATGCGCATGAAAGAGTGTTTCACACTCGTCGCTGGGCTTATAGATGGCGCTGACTGACACTCCTACTTCTAAATTCACATATAAACAAAAAAAGTCGATGGAGGGAAGGCCGCTGTGATAGCTCAGCGGTTAGAGCATCGAACGCGTTATTCGAAGGTCGTAGGTTCCACTTCTGCTCACGGCTGGTTATTTTTTTACCCACTTTTCTTTCTTCTTATTTACATTCCATTGGTTCTAATAACGTCTCCTGTACATTTCTTTGCATTACTGTCTGTTGAATCTCATTAATATTGTGTCAGAACACGGAAAAACGAGCCCTTAGGTATACACTTATTTCCCTTATTCATTAACGAGGGTCTCGTACTGGCAGACTTGGTGTCTACAGGTTGTATACGAGGAACTATTAATCAGCTGCCCGCTTGTAATAAGTTCAAGTGCTATGTGACGCCAGACATGCGCATAAAAGAGTGTTTCACACTCGTCGCTTGGCTTAAAGATGGCGCTCACTGACACTTCTACTTCTAAATTCACATATAAACCCAAAAAAGTGGATGGACGGAATGCCGCTGTCATAGCTCAGTGGTTCGAGCATCGAACGCGTTATTCGAAGGTCGTAGGTTCGATTCCTGCTCACGGCGGGTTATTTTTCACCCACATTTCTTTCTTCTTATTTACATTCCATTGGTTCTAATAACTTCTCCTGCACATTCCTTGGCATTACTGTCTGTTAGATCTCATTAATATTGTGTCAAAACACGGAAAAACGAGCCTTATGTATACACTTCTTTCCCTTATTCATTATCGAGGGTCTCGTACTGGCAGACTTGGTGTCTATAGGTTGTATACGAGTTACTATTAATCAGCTGCCCGCTCGTAATGAGTTCACGTGCTACGTGACGCCAGACATGCACTCAAAAGAGTGTTTCACACTCGTCGCTTGGCTTATAGATGGCGCTGACTGACACTCCTATTTCTAAATTGACATATAAACCCGAAAAAGTGGGTGGAGGGAAGGCAGCTGTGATAGCTCAGTGGTTGGAGCATCAAACGCGTTATACGAAGGTCGTAGGTTCGATTCCTGCTCACGGATGGTTATTTTTTCACTCACTTTTCTTTCTTATTATTTACATTCCAGTGGTTCTAATAACGTCTCCTGTACATTCCTTTGCATTACTGTCTGTTAAATCTCATGAATATTGTGTCAAAACACGGAAAAACAAGCCCTTAGGTATACACTTCTTTCCCTTATTCATTAACGAGGGTCTCGTACTGGCAGACTTGGTGTCTATAGGTTGTATACGAGGGACTAATACTCAGCTGCCCGCTTGTAATAAGTTCAAGTGCTATGTGACGCCAGACATGCGCATAAAAGAGTGTTTCACACTCGTCGCTTGGCTTATAGATGGCGCTGACTGACACTCCTACTTCTAAATTAACATATAAACCCAAAAAAGTGGATGGAGGGAAGGCAGCTGTGATAGCTCAGTGGTTAGAGCATCAAACGCGTTATACGAAGGTCGTAGGTTCGATTCCTGCTCACGGATGGTTATTTTTTCACTCACATTTCTTTCTTCTTATTTACATTTCATTGGTTCTGATAACGTCTCCTGTACATTCCTTTGCATTACTGTCTGTTAAATCTCATTATTATTGTGTCAAAACACGGAAAAACGAGCCCTTAGATATACACTTCTTTCCCTTATTCATTAACAAGGGTTTCGCACTGGCAGACTTGGGGTCTATAGGTTGTATACGAGGGACTATTAATCAGCTGCCCGCTTGTAATAAGTTCAAGTGCTATGTGACGCCAGACATGCGCATGAAAGAGTGTTTCACACTCGTCGCTGGGCTTATAGATGGCGCTGACTGACACTCCTACTTCTAAATTCACATATAAACAAAAAAAGTCGATGGAGGGAAGGCCGCTGTGATAGCTCAGCGGTTAGAGCATCGAACGCGTTATTCGAAGGTCGTAGGTTCCACTTCTGCTCACGGCTGGTTATTTTTTTACCCACTTTTCTTTCTTCTTATTTACATTCCATTGGTTCTAATAACGTCTCCTGTACATTTCTTTGCATTACTGTCTGTTGAATCTCATTAATATTGTGTCAAAACACGGAAAAACGAGCCTTATGTATACACTTCTTTCCCTTATTCATTAACGAGGGTCTCGTACTGGCAGACTTGGTGTCTATAGGTTGTATACGAGAGACTATTCATCAGCTGCCCACTCGTAATAAGTTCACGTGCTTCGTGACACCAGACATGCGCATAAAAGAGTGTTTCACACTCGTCGCTTGGCTTAAAGATGGCGCTCACTGACACTTCTACTTCTAAATTCACATATAAACCCAAAAAAGTGGATGGACGGAATGCCGCTGTGATAGCTCAGCGGTTAGAGCATCGAACGCGTTATTCGAAAGTCGTAGGTTTCATTCCTGCTCACGGCTGGTTATTTTTTCACCAACTTTTCTTTCTTTTTATTTACATTCCATTGGTTCTAATAGCTTCTCCTGTACATTCCTTGGCATTACTGTCTGTTAGATCTCATTATTATTGTGTCAAAACACGGAAAAACGAGCCTTATGTATACACTTCTTTCCCTTATTCATTAACGAGGGTCTCGTACTGGCAGACTTGGTGTTTATAGGTTGTATACGAGGGACTATTAATCAGCTGCCCGTTCGTAATAAGTTCACGTGCTACGTGACGCCAGACATGCGCATAAAAAAGTGTTTCACACTCGTCGCTTGGCTTATAAATGGCGCTGACTGACACTCCTACTTCTAAATTAACATATAAACCCAAAAAAGTGGATGGAGGGAAGGCAGCTGTGATAGCTCAGTGGTTGGAGCATCAAACGCGTTATACGAAGGTCGTAGGTTCGATTCCTGCTCACGGATGGTTATTTTTTCACTCACTTTTCTTTCTTCTTATTTACATTCCAGTGGTTCTAATAACGTCTCCTGTACATTCCTTTGCATTACTGTCTGTTAAATCTCATGAATATTGTGTCAAAACACGGAAAAACAAGCCCTTAGGTATACACTTCTTTCCCTTATTCATTAACGAGGGTCTCGTACTGGCAGACTTGGTGTCTATAGGTTGTATACGAGGGACTAATACTCAGCTGCCCGCTTGTAATAAGTTCAAGTGCTATGTGACGCCAGACATGCGCATAAAAGAGTGTTTCACACTCGTCGCTTGGCTTATAGATGGCGCTGACTGACACTCCTACTTCTAAATTAACATATAAACCCAAAAAAGTGGATGGAGGGAAGGCAGCTGTGATAGCTCAGTGGTTAGAGCATCAAACGCGTTATACGAAGGTCGTAGGTTCGATTCCTGCTCACGGATGGTTATTTTTTCACTCACTTTTCTTTCTTCTTATTTACATTTCATTGGTTCTAATAACGTCTCCTGTACATTCCTTTGCATTACTGTCTGTTAAATCTCATTATTATTGTGTCAAAACACGGAAAAACGAGCCCTTAGATATACACTTCTTTCCCTTATTCATTAACGAGGGTTTCGCACTGGCAGACTTGGTGTCTATAGGTTGTATACGAGGGACTATTAATCAGCTGCCCGCTTGTAATAAGTTCAAGTGCTATGTGACGCCAGACATGCGCATGAAAGAGTGTTTCACACTCGTCGCTGGGCTTATAGATGACGCTGACTGACACTCCTACTTCTAAATTCACATATAAACAAAAAAAGTCGATGGAGGGAAGGCCGCTGTGATAGCTCAGCGGTTAGAGCATCGAACGCGTTATTCGAAGGTCGTAGGTTCCACTTCTGCTCACGGCTGGTTATTTTTTTACCCACTTTTCTTTCTTCTTATTTACATTCCATTGGTTCTAATAACGTCTCCTGTACATTTCTTTGCATTACTGTCTGTTGAATCTCATTAATATTGTGTCAAAACACGGAAAAACGAGCCTTATGTATACACTTCTTTCCCTTATTCATTAACGAGGGTCTCGTACTGGCAGACTTGGTGTCTATAGGTTGTATACGAGAGACTATTCATCAGCTGCCCACTCGTAATAAGTTCACGTGCTTCGTGACACCAGACATGCGCATAAAAGAGTGTTTCACACTCGTCGCTTGGCTTAAAGATGGCGCTCACTGACACTTCTACTTCTAAATTCACATATAAACCCAAAAAAGTGGATGGACGGAATGCCGCTGTGATAGCTCAGTGGTTCGAGCATCGAACGCGTTATTCGAAGGTCGTAGGTTCGATTCCTGCTCACGGCGGGTTATTTTTCACCCACTTTTCTTTCTTCTTATTTACATTCCATTGGTTCTAATAACTTCTCCTGCACATTCCTTGGCATTACTGTCTGTTAGATCTCATTAATATTGTGTCAAAACACGGAAAAACGAGCCCTATGTATACACTTCTTTCCCTTATTCATTATCGAGGGTCTCGTACTGGCAGACTTGGTGTCTATAAGTTGTATACGAGTTACTATTAATCAGCTGCCCGCTCGTAATAAGTTCACGTGCTACGTGACGCCAGACATGCACTCAAAAGAGTGTTTCACACTCGTCGCTTGGCTTATAGATGGCGCTGACTGACACTCCTATTTCTAAATTGACATATAAACCCGAAAAAGTGGGTGGAGGGAAGGCAGCTGTGATAGCTCAGTGGTTGGAGCATCAAACGCGTTATACGAAGGTCGTAGGTTCGATTCCTGCTCACGGATGGTTATTTTTTCACTCACTTTTCTTTCTTCTTATTTACATTCCAGTGGTTCTAATAACGTCTCCTGTACATTCCTTTGCATTACTGTCTGTTAAATCTCATGAATATTGTGTCAAAACACGGAAAAACAAGCCCTTAGGTATACACTTCTTTCCCTTATTCATTAACGAGGGTCTCGTACTGGCAGACTTGGTGTCTATAGGTTGTATACGAGGGACTAATACTCAGCTGCCCGCTTGTAATAAGTTCAAGTGCTATGTGACGCCAGACATGCGCATAAAAGAGTGTTTCACACTCGTCGCTTGGCTTATAGATGGCGCTGACTGACACTCCTACTTCTAAATTCACATATAAACAAAAAAGTGAATGGAGGGAAGGCCGCTGTGATAGCTCAGCGGTTAGAGCATCGAACGCGTTATTCGAAAGTCGTAGGTTTCATTCCTGCTCACGGCTGGTTATTTTTTCACCAACTTTTCTTTCTTTTTATTTACATTCCATTGGTTCTAATAGCTTCTCCTGTACATTCCTTGGCATTACTGTCTGTTAGATCTCATTATTATTGTGTCAAAACACGGAAAAACGAGCCTTATGTATACACTTCTTTCCCTTATTCATTAACGAGGGTCTCGTACTGGCAGACTTGGTGTTTATAGGTTGTATACGAGGGACTATTAATCAGCTGCCCGTTCGTAATAAGTTCACGTGCTACGTGACGCCAGACATGCGCATAAAAAAGTGTTTCACACTCGTCGCTTGGCTTATAGATGGCGCTGACTGACACTCCTACTTCTAAATTCACATATAAACAAAAAAAGTCGATGGAGGGAAGGCCGCTGTGATAGCTCAGCGGTTAGAGCATCGAACGCGTTATTCGAAGGTCGTAGGTTCCACTTCTGCTCACGGCTGGTTATTTTTTACCCACTTTTCTTTCTTCTTATTTACATTCCATTGGTTCTAATAACGTCTCCTGTACATTTCTTTGCATTAATGTCTGTTGAATCTCATTAATATTGTGTCAGAACACGGAAAAACGAGCCCTTAGGTATACACTTATTTCCCTTATTCATTAACGAGGGTCTCGTACTGGCAGACTTGGTGTCTACAGGTTGTATACGAGGAACTATTAATCAGCTGCCCGCTTGTAATAAGTTCAAGTGCTATGTGATGCCAGACATGCGCATAAAAGAGTGTTTCACACTCGTCGCTTGGCTTAAAGATGGCGCTCACTGACACTTCTACTTCTAAATTCACATATAAACCCAAAAAAGTGGATGGACGGAATGCCGCTGTGATAGCTCAGTGGTTCGAGCATCGAACGCGTTATTCGAAGGTCGTAGGTTCGATTTCTGCTCACGGCGGGTTATTTTTCACCCACTTTTCTTTCTTCTTATTTACATTCCATTGGTTCTAATAACTTCTCCTGCACATTCCTTGGCATTACTGTCTGTTAGATCTCATTAATATTGTGTCAAAACACGGAAAAACGAGCCTTATGTATACACTTCTTTCCCTTATTCATTATCGAGGGTCTCGTACTGGCAGACTTGGTGTCTATAGGTTGTATACGAGTTACTATTAATCAGCTGCCCGCTCGTAATAAGTTCACGTGCTACGTGACGCCAGACATGCACTCAAAAGAGTGTTTCACACTCGTCGCTTGGCTTATAGATGGCGCTGACTGACACTCCTATTTCTAAATTGACATATAAACCCGAAAAAGTGGGTGGAGGGAAGGCAGCTGTGATAGCTCAGTGGTTGGAGCATCAAACGCGTTATACGAAGGTCGTAGGTTCGATTCCTGCTCACGGATGGTTATTTTTTCACTCACTTTTCTTTCTTCTTATTTACTTTCCAGTGGTTCTAATAACTTCTCCTGCACATTCCTTGGCATTACTGTCTGTTAGATCTCATTGATATTGTGTCAAAACACCGAAAAACGAGCCTTATGTATACTCTTCTTTTCCTTATTCATTAACGAGGGTCTCGTACTGGCAGACTTGGTGTCTATAGGTTGTATACGAGGGACTATTAATCAGCTGCCCGCTCGTAATAAGTTCACGTGCTACGTGACGCCAGACAAGCGCATAAAAGTGTGTTTCACACACGTCGCTTGGCTCATAGGTGGCGCTGACTGACACTCCTATTTCTAAATTGACATATAAACCCGAAAAAGTGGATGGAGGGAAGGCCGCTGTGATAGCTCAGCAGTTAGAGCATCGAACGCGTTATTCGAAGGTCGTAGGTTCCATTCCTGCTCCCGTCTGGTTATTTCTTCACCCACTTTTGTTTCTTTTTATTTACATTCCATTGGTTCTAATAACTTCTCCTGTACATTCCTTGGCATTACTGTCTGTTAGATCTCATTAATATTGTGTCAAAACACGGAAAAACGAGCCTTATGTATACACTTCTTTCCCTTATTCATTAACGAGGGTCTCGTACTGGCAGACTTGGTGTCTATAGGTTGTATACGAGAGACTATTCATCAGCTGCCCACTCGTAATAAGTTCACGTGCTTCGTGACACCAGACATGCGCATAAAAGAGTGTTTCACACTCGTCGCTTGGCTTAAAGATGGCGCTCACTGACACTTCTACTTCTAAATTCACATATAAACCCAAAAAAGTGGATGGACGGAATGCCGCTGTGATAGCTCAGTGGTTCGAGCATCGAACGCGTTATTCGAAGGTCGTAGGTTCGATTCCTGCTCACGGCGGGTTATTTTTCACCCACTTTTCTTTCTTCTTATTTACATTCCATTGGTTCTAATAACTTCTCCTGCACATTCCTTGGCATTACTGTCTGTTAGATCTCATTAATATTGTGTCAAAACACGGAAAAACGAGCCTTATGTATACACTTCTTTCCCTTATTCATTATCGAGGGTCTCGTACTGGCAGACTTGGTGTCTATAGGTTGTATACGAGTTACTATTAATCAGCTGCCCGCTGGTAATAAGTTCACGTGCTACGTGACGCCAGACATGCACTCAAAAGAGTGTTTCACACTCGTCGCTTGGCTTATAGATGGCGCTGACTGACACTCCTATTTCTAAATTGACATATAAACCCGAAAAAGTGGGTGGAGGGAAGGCAGCTGTGATAGCTCAGTGGTTGGAGCATCAAACGCGTTATACGAAGGTCGTAGGTTCGATTCCTGCTCACGGATGGTTATTTTTTCACTCACTTTTCTTTCTTCTTATTTACATTCCAGTGGTTCTAATAACGTCTCCTGTACATTCCTTTGCATTACTGTCTGTTAAATCTCATGAATATTGTGTCAAAACACGGAAAAACAAGCCCTTAGGTATACACTTCTTTCCCTTATTCATTAACGAGGGTCTCGTACTGGCAGACTTGGTGTCTATAGGTTGTATACGAGGGACTAATACTCAGCTGCCCGCTTGTAATAAGTTCAAGTGCTATGTGACGCCAGACATGCGCATAAAAGAGTGTTTCACACTCGTCGCTTGGCTTATAGATGGCGCTGACTGACACTCCTACTTCTAAATTCACATATAAACAAAAAAGTGAATGGAGGGAAGGCCGCTGTGATAGCTCAGCGGTTAGAGCATCGAACGCGTTATTCGAAAGTCGTAGGTTTCATTCCTGCTCACGGCTGGTTATTTTTTCACCAACTTTTCTTTCTTTTTATTTACATTCCATTGGTTCTAATAGCTTCTCCTGTACATTCCTTGGCATTACTGTCTGTTAGATCTCATTATTATTGTGTCAAAACACGGAAAAACGAGCCTTATGTATACACTTCTTTCCCTTATTCATTAACGAGGGTCTCGTACTGGCAGACTTGGTGTCTATAGGTTGTATACGAGGGACTTTTAATCAGCTGCCCACTCGTAATAAGTTCACGTGCTACGTGACGCTAGACATGCGCATAAAAGAGTGTTTCACACTCGTCGCTTGGCTTATAGATGGCGCTCACTGACACTTCTACTTCTAAATTCACATATAAACCCAAAATAGTGGATGGACGGAAGACCGCTGTGATAGCTCAGTGGTTCGAGCATCGAACGCGTTATTCGAAGGTCGTAGGTTCGATTCCTGCTCACGGCGGGTTATTTTTCACCCACTTTTCTTTCTTTTTATTTACATTCCATTGGTTCTAATAGCTTCTCCTGTACATTCCTTGGCATTACTGTCTGTTAGATCTCATTATTATTGTGTCAAAACACGGAAAAACGAGCCTTATGTATACACTTCTTTCCCTTATTCATTAACGAGGGTCTCGTACTGGCAGACTTGGTGTTTATAGGTTGTATACGAGGGACTATTAATCAGCTGCCCGTTCGTAATAAGTTCACGTGCTACGTGACGCCAGACATGCGCATAAAAAAGTGTTTCACACTCGTCGCTTGGCTTATAGATGGCGCTGACTGACACTCCTACTTCTAAATTCACATATAAACAAAAAAAGTCGATGGAGGGAAGGCCGCTGTGATAGCTCAGCGGTTAGAGCATCGAACGCGTTATTCGAAGGTCGTAGGTTCCACTTCTGCTCACGGCTGGTTATTTTTTTACCCACTTTTCTTTCTTCTTATTTACATTCCATTGGTTCTAATAACGTCTCCTGTACATTTCTTTGCATTAATGTCTGTTGAATCTCATTAATATTGTGTCAGAACACGGAAAAACGAGCCCTTAGGTATACACTTATTTCCCTTATTCATTAACGAGGGTCTCGTACTGGCAGACTTGGTGTCTACAGGTTGTATACGAGGAACTATTAATCAGCTGCCCGCTTGTAATAAGTTCAAGTGCTATGTGATGCCAGACATGCGCATAAAAGAGTGTTTCACACTCGTCGCTTGGCTTAAAGATGGCGCTCACTGACACTTCTACTTCTAAATTCACATATAAACCCAAAAAAGTGGATGGACGGAATGCCGCTGTGATAGCTCAGTGGTTCGAGCATCGAACGCGTTATTCGAAGGTCGTAGGTTCGATTTCTGCTCACGGCGGGTTATTTTTCACCCACTTTTCTTTCTTCTTATTTACATTCCATTGGTTCTAATAACTTCTCCTGCACATTCCTTGGCATTACTGTCTGTTAGATCTCATTAATATTGTGTCAAAACACGGAAAAACGAGCCTTATGTATACACTTCTTTCCCTTATTCATTATCGAGGGTCTCGTACTGGCAGACTTGGTGTCTATAGGTTGTATACGAGTTACTATTAATCAGCTGCCCGCTCGTAATAAGTTCACGTGCTACGTGACGCCAGACATGCACTCAAAAGAGTGTTTCACACTCGTCGCTTGGCTTATAGATGGCGCTGACTGACACTCCTATTTCTAAATTGACATATAAACCCGAAAAAGTGGGTGGAGGGAAGGCAGCTGTGATAGCTCAGTGGTTGGAGCATCAAACGCGTTATACGAAGGTCGTAGGTTCGATTCCTGCTCACGGATGGTTATTTTTTCACTCACTTTTCTTTCTTCTTATTTACTTTCCAGTGGTTCTAATAACTTCTCCTGCACATTCCTTGGCATTACTGTCTGTTAGATCTCATTGATATTGTGTCAAAACACCGAAAAACGAGCCTTATGTATACTCTTCTTTTCCTTATTCATTAACGAGGGTCTCGTACTGGCAGACTTGGTGTCTATAGGTTGTATACGAGGGACTATTAATCAGCTGCCCGCTCGTAATAAGTTCACGTGCTACGTGACGCCAGACAAGCGCATAAAAGTGTGTTTCACACACGTCGCTTGGCTCATAGGTGGCGCTGACTGACACTCCTATTTCTAAATTGACATATAAACTCGAAAAAGTGGATGGAGGGAAGGCCGCTGTGATAGCTCAGCAGTTAGAGCATCGAACGCGTTATTCGAAGGTCGTAGGTTCCATTCCTGCTCCCGTCTGGTTATTTCTTCACCCACTTTTGTTTCTTTTTATTTACATTCCATTGGTTCTAATAACTTCTCCTGTACATTCCTTGGCATTACTGTCTGTTAGATCTCATTAATATTGTGTCAAAACACGGAAAAACGAGCCTTATGTATACACTTCTTTCCCTTATTCATTAACGAGGGTCTCGTACTGGCAGACTTGGTGTCTATAGGTTGTATACGAGAGACTATTCATCAGCTGCCCACTCGTAATAAGTTCACGTGCTTCGTGACACCAGACATGCGCATAAAAGAGTGTTTCACACTCGTCGCTTGGCTTAAAGATGGCGCTCACTGACACTTCTACTTCTAAATTCACATATAAATCCAAAAAAGTGGATGGACGGAATGCCGCTGTGATAGCTCAGTGGTTCGAGCATCGAACGCGTTATTCGAAGGTCGTAGGTTCGATTCCTGCTCACGGCGGGTTATTTTTCACCCACTTTTCTTTCTTCTTATTTACATTCCATTGGTTCTAATAACTTCTCCTGCACATTCCTTGGCATTACTGTCTGTTAGATCTCATTAATATTGTGTCAAAACACGGAAAAACGAGCCTTATGTATACACTTCTTTCCCTTATTCATTATCGAGGGTCTCGTACTGGCAGACTTGGTGTCTATAGGTTGTATACGAGTTACTATTAATCAGCTGCCCGCTGGTAATAAGTTCACGTGCTACGTGACGCCAGACATGCACTCAAAAGAGTGTTTCACACTCGTCGCTTGGCTTATAGATGGCGCTGACTGACACTCCTATTTCTAAATTGACATATAAACCCGAAAAAGTGGGTGGAGGGAAGGCAGCTGTGATAGCTCAGTGGTTGGAGCATCAAACGCGTTATACGAAGGTCGTAGGTTCGATTCCTGCTCACGGATGGTTATTTTTTCACTCACTTTTCTTTCTTCTTATTTACATTCCAGTGGTTCTAATAACGTCTCCTGTACATTCCTTTGCATTACTGTCTGTTAAATCTCATGAATATTGTGTCAAAACACGGAAAAACAAGCCCTTAGGTATACACTTCTTTCCCTTATTCATTAACGAGGGTCTCGTACTGGCAGACTTGGTGTCTATAGGTTGTATACGAGGGACTAATACTCAGCTGCCCGCTTGTAATAAGTTCAAGTGCTATGTGACGCCAGACATGCGCATAAAAGAGTGTTTCACACTCGTCGCTTGGCTTATAGATGGCGCTGACTGACACTCCTACTTCTAAATTCACATATAAACAAAAAAGTGAATGGAGGGAAGGCCGCTGTGATAGCTCAGCGGTTAGAGCATCGAACGCGTTATTCGAAAGTCGTAGGTTTCATTCCTGCTCACGGCTGGTTATTTTTTCACCAACTTTTCTTTCTTTTTATTTACATTCCATTGGTTCTAATAGCTTCTCCTGTACATTCCTTGGCATTACTGTCTGTTAGATCTCATTATTATTGTGTCAAAACACGGAAAAACGAGCCTTATGTATACACTTCTTTCCCTTATTCATTAACGAGGGTCTCGTACTGGCAGACTTGGTGTCTATAGGTTGTATACGAGGGACTTTTAATCAGCTGCCCGCTCGTAATAAGTTCACGTGCTACGTGACGCTAGACATGCGCATAAAAGAGTGTTTCACACTCGTCGCTTGGCTTATAGATGGCGCTCACTGACACTTCTACTTCTAAATTCACATATAAACCCAAAATAGTGGATGGACGGAAGACCGCTGTGATAGCTCAGTGGTTCGAGCATCGAACGCGTTATTCGAAGGTCGTAGGTTCGATTCCTGCTCACGGCGGGTTATTTTTCACCCACTTTTCTTTCTTTTTATTTACATTCCATTGGTTCTAATAGCTTCTCCTGTACATTCCTTGGCATTACTGTCTGTTAGATCTCATTATTATTGTGTCAAAACACGGAAAAACGAGCCTTATGTATACACTTCTTTCCCTTATTCATTAACGAGGGTCTCGTACTGGCAGACTTGGTGTTTATAGGTTGTATACGAGGGACTATTAATCAGCTGCCCGTTCGTAATAAGTTCACGTGCTACGTGACGCCAGACATGCGCATAAAAAAGTGTTTCACACTCGTCGCTTGGCTTATAGATGGCGCTGACTGACACTCCTACTTCTAAATTCACATATAAACAAAAAAAGTCGATGGAGGGAAGGCCGCTGTGATAGCTCAGCGGTTAGAGCATCGAACGCGTTATTCGAAGGTCGTAGGTTCCACTTCTGCTCACGGCTGGTTATTTTTTTACCCACTTTTCTTTCTTCTTATTTACATTCCATTGGTTCTAATAACGTCTCCTGTACATTTCTTTGCATTAATGTCTGTTGAATCTCATTAATATTGTGTCAGAACACGGAAAAACGAGCCCTTAGGTATACACTTATTTCCCTTATTCATTAACGAGGGTCTCGTACTGGCAGACTTGGTGTCTACAGGTTGTATACGAGGAACTATTAATCAGCTGCCCGCTTGTAATAAGTTCAAGTGCTATGTGATGCCAGACATGCGCATAAAAGAGTGTTTCACACTCGTCGCTTGGCTTAAAGATGGCGCTCACTGACACTTCTACTTCTAAATTCACATATAAACCCAAAAAAGTGGATGGACGGAATGCCGCTGTGATAGCTCAGTGGTTCGAGCATCGAACGCGTTATTCGAAGGTCGTAGGTTCGATTTCTGCTCACGGCGGGTTATTTTTCACCCACTTTTCTTTCTTCTTATTTACATTCCATTGGTTCTAATAACTTCTCCTGCACATTCCTTGGCATTACTGTCTGTTAGATCTCATTAATATTGTGTCAAAACACGGAAAAACGAGCCTTATGTATACACTTCTTTCCCTTATTCATTATCGAGGGTCTCGTACTGGCAGACTTGGTGTCTATAGGTTGTATACGAGTTACTATTAATCAGCTGCCCGCTCGTAATAAGTTCACGTGCTACGTGACGCCAGACATGCACTCAAAAGAGTGTTTCACACTCGTCGCTTGGCTTATAGATGGCGCTGACTGACACTCCTATTTCTAAATTGACATATAAACCCGAAAAAGTGGGTGGAGGGAAGGCAGCTGTGATAGCTCAGTGGTTGGAGCATCAAACGCGTTATACGAAGGTCGTAGGTTCGATTCCTGCTCACGGATGGTTATTTTTTCACTCACTTTTCTTTCTTCTTATTTACTTTCCAGTGGTTCTAATAACTTCTCCTGCACATTCCTTGGCATTACTGTCTGTTAGATCTCATTGATATTGTGTCAAAACACCGAAAAACGAGCCTTATGTATACTCTTCTTTTCCTTATTCATTAACGAGGGTCTCGTACTGGCAGACTTGGTGTCTATAGGTTGTATACGAGGGACTATTAATCAGCTGCCCGCTCGTAATAAGTTCACGTGCTACGTGACGCCAGACAAGCGCATAAAAGTGTGTTTCACACACGTCGCTTGGCTCATAGGTGGCGCTGACTGACACTCCTATTTCTAAATTGACATATAAACTCGAAAAAGTGGATGGAGGGAAGGCCGCTGTGATAGCTCAGCAGTTAGAGCATCGAACGCGTTATTCGAAGGTCGTAGGTTCCATTCCTGCTCCCGTCTGGTTATTTCTTCACCCACTTTTGTTTCTTTTTATTTACATTCCATTGGTTCTAATAACTTCTCCTGTACATTCCTTGGCATTACTGTCTGTTAGATCTCATTAATATTGTGTCAAAACACGGAAAAACGAGCCTTATGTATACACTTCTTTCCCTTATTCATTAACGAGGGTCTCGTACTGGCAGACTTGGTGTCTATAGGTTGTATACGAGAGACTATTCATCAGCTGCCCACTCGTAATAAGTTCACGTGCTTCGTGACACCAGACATGCGCATAAAAGAGTGTTTCACACTCGTCGCTTGGCTTAAAGATGGCGCTCACTGACACTTCTACTTCTAAATTCACATATAAATCCAAAAAAGTGGATGGACGGAATGCCGCTGTGATAGCTCAGTGGTTCGAGCATCGAACGCGTTATTCGAAGGTCGTAGGTTCGATTCCTGCTCACGGCGGGTTATTTTTCACCCACTTTTCTTTCTTCTTATTTACATTCCATTGGTTCTAATAACTTCTCCTGCACATTCCTTGGCATTACTGTCTGTTAGATCTCATTAATATTGTGTCAAAACACGGAAAAACGAGCCTTATGTATACACTTCTTTCCCTTATTCATTATCGAGGGTCTCGTACTGGCAGACTTGGTGTCTATAGGTTGTATACGAGTTACTATTAATCAGCTGCCCGCTGGTAATAAGTTCACGTGCTACGTGACGCCAGACATGCACTCAAAAGAGTGTTTCACACTCGTCGCTTGGCTTATAGATGGCGCTGACTGACACTCCTATTTCTAAATTGACATATAAACCCGAAAAAGTGGGTGGAGGGAAGGCAGCTGTGATAGCTCAGTGGTTGGAGCATCAAACGCGTTATACGAAGGTCGTAGGTTCGATTCCTGCTCACGGATGGTTATTTTTTCACTCACTTTTCTTTCTTCTTATTTACATTCCAGTGGTTCTAATAACGTCTCCTGTACATTCCTTTGCATTACTGTCTGTTAAATCTCATGAATATTGTGTCAAAACACGGAAAAACAAGCCCTTAGGTATACACTTCTTTCCCTTATTCATTAACGAGGGTCTCGTACTGGCAGACTTGGTGTCTATAGGTTGTATACGAGGGACTAATACTCAGCTGCCCGCTTGTAATAAGTTCAAGTGCTATGTGACGCCAGACATGCGCATAAAAGAGTGTTTCACACTCGTCGCTTGGCTTATAGATGGCGCTGACTGACACTCCTACTTCTAAATTCACATATAAACAAAAAAGTGAATGGAGGGAAGGCCGCTGTGATAGCTCAGCGGTTAGAGCATCGAACGCGTTATTCGAAAGTCGTAGGTTTCATTCCTGCTCACGGCTGGTTATTTTTTCACCAACTTTTCTTTCTTTTTATTTACATTCCATTGGTTCTAATAGCTTCTCCTGTACATTCCTTGGCATTACTGTCTGTTAGATCTCATTATTATTGTGTCAAAACACGGAAAAACGAGCCTTATGTATACACTTCTTTCCCTTATTCATTAACGAGGGTCTCGTACTGGCAGACTTGGTGTCTATAGGTTGTATACGAGGGACTTTTAATCAGCTGCCCGCTCGTAATAAGTTCACGTGCTACGTGACGCTAGACATGCGCATAAAAGAGTGTTTCACACTCGTCGCTTGGCTTATAGATGGCGCTCACTGACACTTCTACTTCTAAATTCACATATAAACCCAAAATAGTGGATGGACGGAAGACCGCTGTGATAGCTCAGTGGTTCGAGCATCGAACGCGTTATTCGAAGGTCGTAGGTTCGATTCCTGCTCACGGCGGGTTATTTTTCACCCACTTTTCTTTCTTTTTATTTACATTCCATTGGTTCTAATAGCTTCTCCTGTACATTCCTTGGCATTACTGTCTGTTAGATCTCATTATTATTGTGTCAAAACACGGAAAAACGAGCCTTATGTATACACTTCTTTCCCTTATTCATTAACGAGGGTCTCGTACTGGCAGACTTGGTGTTTATAGGTTGTATACGAGGGACTATTAATCAGCTGCCCGTTCGTAATAAGTTCACGTGCTACGTGACGCCAGACATGCGCATAAAAAAGTGTTTCACACTCGTCGCTTGGCTTATAGATGGCGCTGACTGACACTCCTACTTCTAAATTCACATATAAACAAAAAAAGTCGATGGAGGGAAGGCCGCTGTGATAGCTCAGCGGTTAGAGCATCGAACGCGTTATTCGAAGGTCGTAGGTTCCACTTCTGCTCACGGCTGGTTATTTTTTTACCCACTTTTCTTTCTTCTTATTTACATTCCATTGGTTCTAATAACGTCTCCTGTACATTTCTTTGCATTAATGTCTGTTGAATCTCATTAATATTGTGTCAGAACACGGAAAAACGAGCCCTTAGGTATACACTTATTTCCCTTATTCATTAACGAGGGTCTCGTACTGGCAGACTTGGTGTCTACAGGTTGTATACGAGGAACTATTAATCAGCTGCCCGCTTGTAATAAGTTCAAGTGCTATGTGATGCCAGACATGCGCATAAAAGAGTGTTTCACACTCGTCGCTTGGCTTAAAGATGGCGCTCACTGACACTTCTACTTCTAAATTCACATATAAACCCAAAAAAGTGGATGGACGGAATGCCGCTGTGATAGCTCAGTGGTTCGAGCATCGAACGCGTTATTCGAAGGTCGTAGGTTCGATTTCTGCTCACGGCGGGTTATTTTTCACCCACTTTTCTTTCTTCTTATTTACATTCCATTGGTTCTAATAACTTCTCCTGCACATTCCTTGGCATTACTGTCTGTTAGATCTCATTAATATTGTGTCAAAACACGGAAAAACGAGCCTTATGTATACACTTCTTTCCCTTATTCATTATCGAGGGTCTCGTACTGGCAGACTTGGTGTCTATAGGTTGTATACGAGTTACTATTAATCAGCTGCCCGCTCGTAATAAGTTCACGTGCTACGTGACGCCAGACATGCACTCAAAAGAGTGTTTCACACTCGTCGCTTGGCTTATAGATGGCGCTGACTGACACTCCTATTTCTAAATTGACATATAAACCCGAAAAAGTGGGTGGAGGGAAGGCAGCTGTGATAGCTCAGTGGTTGGAGCATCAAACGCGTTATACGAAGGTCGTAGGTTCGATTCCTGCTCACGGATGGTTATTTTTTCACTCACTTTTCTTTCTTCTTATTTACTTTCCAGTGGTTCTAATAACTTCTCCTGCACATTCCTTGGCATTACTGTCTGTTAGATCTCATTGATATTGTGTCAAAACACCGAAAAACGAGCCTTATGTATACTCTTCTTTTCCTTATTCATTAACGAGGGTCTCGTACTGGCAGACTTGGTGTCTATAGGTTGTATACGAGGGACTATTAATCAGCTGCCCGCTCGTAATAAGTTCACGTGCTACGTGACGCCAGACAAGCGCATAAAAGTGTGTTTCACACACGTCGCTTGGCTCATAGGTGGCGCTGACTGACACTCCTATTTCTAAATTGACATATAAACTCGAAAAAGTGGATGGAGGGAAGGCCGCTGTGATAGCTCAGCAGTTAGAGCATCGAACGCGTTATTCGAAGGTCGTAGGTTCCATTCCTGCTCCCGTCTGGTTATTTCTTCACCCACTTTTGTTTCTTTTTATTTACATTCCATTGGTTCTAATAACTTCTCCTGTACATTCATTGGCATTACTGTCTGTTAGATCTCATTAATATTGTGTCAAAACACGGAAAAACGAGCCTTATGTATACACTTCTTTCCCTTATTCATTAACGAGGGTCTCGTACTGGCAGACTTGGTGTCTATAGGTTGTATACGAGAGACTATTCATCAGCTGCCCACTCGTAATAAGTTCACGTGCTTCGTGACACCAGACATGCGCATAAAAGAGTGTTTCACACTCGTCGCTTGGCTTAAAGATGGCGCTCACTGACACTTCTACTTCTAAATTCACATATAAACCCAAAAAAGTGGATGGACGGAATGCCGCTGTGATAGCTCAGTGGTTCGAGCATCGAACGCGTTATTCGAAGGTCGTAGGTTCGATTCCTGCTCACGGCGGGTTATTTTTCACCCACTTTTCTTTCTTCTTATTTACATTCCATTGGTTCTGATAACTTCTCCTGCACATTCCTTGGCATTACTGTCTGTTAGATCTCATTAATATTGTGTCAAAACACGGAAAAACGAGCCTTATGTATACACTTCTTTCCCTTATTCATTATCGAGGGTCTCGTACTGGCAGACTTGGTGTCTATAGGTTGTATACGAGTTACTATTAATCAGCTGCCCGCTGGTAATAAGTTCACGTGCTACGTGACGCCAGACATGCACTCAAAAGAGTGTTTCACACTCGTCGCTTGGCTTATAGATGGCGCTGACTGACACTCCTATTTCTAAATTGACATATAAACCCGAAAAAGTGGGTGGAGGGAAGGCAGCTGTGATAGCTCAGTGGTTGGAGCATCAAACGCGTTATACGAAGGTCGTAGGTTCGATTCCTGCTCACGGATGGTTATTTTTTCACTCACTTTTCTTTCTTCTTATTTACATTCCAGTGGTTCTAATAACGTCTCCTGTACATTCCTTTGCATTACTGTCTGTTAAATCTCATGAATATTGTGTCAAAACACGGAAAAACAAGCCCTTAGGTATACACTTCTTTCCCTTATTCATTAACGAGGGTCTCGTACTGGCAGACTTGGTGTCTATAGGTTGTATACGAGGGACTAATACTCAGCTGCCCGCTTGTAATAAGTTCAAGTGCTATGTGACGCCAGACATGCGCATAAAAGAGTGTTTCACACTCGTCGCTTGGCTTATAGATGGCGCTGACTGACACTCCTACTTCTAAATTCACATATAAACAAAAAAGTGAATGGAGGGAAGGCCGCTGTGATAGCTCAGCGGTTAGAGCATCGAACGCGTTATTCGAAAGTCGTAGGTTTCATTCCTGCTCACGGCTGGTTATTTTTTCACCAACTTTTCTTTCTTTTTATTTACATTCCATTGGTTCTAATAGCTTCTCCTGTACATTCCTTGGCATTACTGTCTGTTAGATCTCATTATTATTGTGTCAAAACACGGAAAAACGAGCCTTATGTATACACTTCTTTCCCTTATTCATTAACGAGGGTCTCGTACTGGCAGACTTGGTGTCTATAGGTTGTATACGAGGGACTATTAATCAGCTGCCCGCTTGTAATAAGTTCTAGTGCTACGTGACGCCAGACATGCGCTTGAAAGAAAGTTTCACACTCGTCGCTTGGCTTATAGATGGCGCTGACTGACACTCCTACTTCTAAATTCACATATAAACAAAAAAAGTGGATGGAGGGAAGGCCGCTGTGATAGCTCAGCGGTTAGAGCATCGAACGCGTTATTCGAAGGTCGTAGGTTCCATTCCTGCTCACGGCTGGTTATTTCTTCACCCACTTTTGTTTCTTTTTATTTACATTCCATTGGTTCTAATAACTTCTCCTGTACATTCCTTGGCATTACTGTCTGTTAGATCTCATTAATATTGTGTCAAAACACGGAAAAACGAGCCTTATGTATACACTTCTTTCCCTTATTCATTAACGAGGGTCTCGTACTGGCAGACTTGGTGTCTATAGGTTGTATACGAGAGACTATTCATCAGCTGCCCACTCGTAATAAGTTCACGTGCTTCGTGACACCAGACATGCGCATAAAAGAGTGTTTCACACTCGTCGCTTGGCTTAAAGATGGCGCTCACTGACACTTCTACTTCTAAATTCACATATAAATCCAAAAAAGTGGATGGACGGAATGCCGCTGTGATAGCTCAGTGGTTCGAGCATCGAACGCGTTATTCGAAGGTCGTAGGTTCGATTCCTGCTCACGGCGGGTTATTTTTCACCCACTTTTCTTTCTTCTTATTTACATTCAATTGGTTCTAATAACTTCTCCTGCACATTCCTTGGCATTACTGTCTGTTAGATCTCATTAATATTGTGTCAAAACACGGAAAAACGAGCCTTATGTATACACTTCTTTCCCTTATTCATTATCGAGGGTCTCGTACTGGCAGACTTGGTGTCTATAGGTTGTATACGAGTTACTATTAATCAGCTGCCCGCTCGTAATAAGTTCACGTGCTACGTGACGCCAGACATGCACTCAAAAGAGTGTTTCACACTCGTCGCTTGGCTTATAGATGGCGCTGACTGACACTCCTATTTCTAAATTGACATATAAACCCGAAAAAGTGGGTGGAGGGAAGGCAGCTGTGATAGCTCAGTGGTTGGAGCATCAAACGCGTTATACGAAGGTCGTAGGTTCGATTCCTGCTCACGGATGGTTATTTTTTCACTCACTTTTCTTTCTTCTTATTTACATTCCAGTGGTTCTAATAACGTCTCCTGTACATTCCTTTGCATTACTGTCTGTTAAATCTCATGAATATTGTGTCAAAACACGGAAAAACAAGCCCTTAGGTATACACTTCTTTCCCTTATTCATTAACGAGGGTCTCGTACTGGCAGACTTGGTGTCTATAGGTTGTATACGAGGGACTAATACTCAGCTGCCCGCTTGTAATAAGTTCAAGTGCTATGTGACGCCAGACATGCGCATAAAAGAGTGTTTCACACTCGTCGCTTGGCTTATAGATGGCGCTGACTGACACTCCTACTTCTAAATTCACATATAAACCCAAAAAAGTGGATGGAGGGAAGGCAGCTGTGATAGCTCAGTGGTTAGAGCATCAAACGCGTTATACGTAGGTCGTAGGTTCGATTCCTGCTCACGGATGGTTATTTTTTCACCCACTTTTCTTTCTTCTTATTTACATTCCATTGGTTCTAATAACGTCTCCTGTACATTCCTTTGCATTACTGTCTGTTAAATCTCATTATATTGTGTCAAAACACGGAAAAACGAGCCCTTAGGTATACACTTCTTTCCCTTATTCATTAACGAGGGTCTCGTACTGGCAGACTTGGTGTCTATAGGTTGTATACGAGGGACTATTAATCAGCTGCCCGCTCGTAATAAGGTAAAGTGCTACGTACGCCAGACATGCGCATGAAAGAAAGTTTCACACTCGTCGCTTGGCTTATAGATGGCGCTGACTGACACTCCTACTTCTAAATTCACATATAAAACAAAAAAGTGGATGGAGGGAAGGCCGCTGTGATAGCTCAGCGGTTAGAGCATCGAACGCGTTATTCGAAAGTCGTAGGTTCCATTCCTGCTCACGGCTGGTTATTTCTTCACCCACTTTTGTTTCTTTTTATTTACATTCCATTGGTTCTAATAACTTCTCCTGTACATTCCTTTGCATTACTGTGTAATAAATCTCATTAATATTGTGTCAAAACACGGAAAAACGAGCCTTATTTATACACTTCTTTCCCTTATTCATTACCGAGAGTCTCGTACTGGCAGACTTGGTGTCTATAGGTTGTATACGAGAGACTATTAATCAGCTGCCCACTCGTAATAAGTTCACGTGCTACGTGACGCCAGACATGCGCATAAAAGAGTGTTTCACACTCGTCGCTTGGCATATTGATGGCGCTGACTGACACTCCTACTTCTAAATTTACATATAAACCCAAAAAAGTGGATGGAGGGAAGGCAGCTGTGATAGCTCAGTGGTTAGAGCATCAAACGCGTTATTCGAAGGTCGTAGGTTCGATTCCTGCTCACGGCTGGTTATTTCTTCACCCACTTTTTTTTCTTCCTATTCACATTCATTGGTTCTAATAACGTCTCCTGTACATTCCTTTGCATTACTGTCTGTTAAATCTCATTATATTGTGTCAAAACACGGAAAAACGAGCCCTTAGGTATACACTTCTTTCCCTTATTCATTAACGAGGGTTTCGCACTGGCAGACTTGGTGTCTATAGGTTGTATACGAGGGACTATTAATCAGCTGCCCGCTTGTAATAAGTTCAAGTGCTATGTGACGCCAGACATGCGCATGAAAGAGTGTTTCACACTCGTCGCTGGGCTTATAGATGGCGCTGACTGACACTCCTACTTCTAAATTCACATATAAACAAAAAAAGTCGATGGAGGGAAGGCCGCTGTGATAGCTCAGCGGTTAGAGCATCGAACGCGTTATTCGAAGGTCGTAGGTTCCACTTCTGCTCACGGCTGGTTATTTTTTTACCCACTTTTCTTTCTTCTTATTTACATTCCATTGGTTCTAATAACGTCTCCTGTACATTTCTTTGCATTACTGTCTGTTGAATCTCATTAATATTGTGTCAGAACACGGAAAAACGAGCCCTTAGGTATACACTTATTTCCCTTATTCATTAACGAGGGTCTCGTACTGGCAGACTTGGTGTCTACAGGTTGTATACGAGGAACTATTAATCAGCTGCCCGCTTGTAATAAGTTCAAGTGCTATGTGACGCCAGACATGCGCATAAAAGAGTGTTTCACACTCGTCGCTTGGCTTAAAGATGGCGCTCACTGACACTTCTACTTCTAAATTCACATATAAACCCAAAAAAGTGGATGGACGGAATGCCGCTGTCATAGCTCAGTGGTTCGAGCATCGAACGCGTTATTCGAAGGTCGTAGGTTCGATTCCTGCTCACGGCGGGTTATTTTTCACCCACATTTCTTTCTTCTTATTTACATTCCATTGGTTCTAATAACTTCTCCTGCACATTCCTTGGCATTACTGTCTGTTAGATCTCATTAATATTGTGTCAAAACACGGAAAAACGAGCCTTATGTATACACTTCTTTCCCTTATTCATTATCGAGGGTCTCGTACTGGCAGACTTGGTGTCTATAGGTTGTATACGAGTTACTATTAATCAGCTGCCCGCTCGTAATGAGTTCACGTGCTACGTGACGCCAGACATGCACTCAAAAGAGTGTTTCACACTCGTCGCTTGGCTTATAGATGGCGCTGACTGACACTCCTATTTCTAAATTGACATATAAACCCGAAAAAGTGGGTGGAGGGAAGGCAGCTGTGATAGCTCAGTGGTTGGAGCATCAAACGCGTTATACGAAGGTCGTAGGTTCGATTCCTGCTCACGGATGGTTATTTTTTCACTCACTTTTCTTTCTTATTATTTACATTCCAGTGGTTCTAATAACGTCTCCTGTACATTCCTTTGCATTACTGTCTGTTAAATCTCATGAATATTGTGTCAAAACACGGAAAAACAAGCCCTTAGGTATACACTTCTTTCCCTTATTCATTAACGAGGGTCTCGTACTGGCAGACTTGGTGTCTATAGGTTGTATACGAGGGACTAATACTCAGCTGCCCGCTTGTAATAAGTTCAAGTGCTATGTGACGCCAGACATGCGCATAAAAGAGTGTTTCACACTCGTCGCTTGGCTTATAGATGGCGCTGACTGACACTCCTACTTCTAAATTAACATATAAACCCAAAAAAGTGGATGGAGGGAAGGCAGCTGTGATAGCTCAGTGGTTAGAGCATCAAACGCGTTATACGAAGGTCGTAGGTTCGATTCCTGCTCACGGATGGTTATTTTTTCACTCACATTTCTTTCTTCTTATTTACATTTCATTGGTTCTGATAACGTCTCCTGTACATTCCTTTGCATTACTGTCTGTTAAATCTCATTATTATTGTGTCAAAACACGGAAAAACGAGCCCTTAGATATACACTTCTTTCCCTTATTCATTAACAAGGGTTTCGCACTGGCAGACTTGGTGTCTATAGGTTGTATACGAGGGACTATTAATCAGCTGCCCGCTTGTAATAAGTTCAAGTGCTATGTGACGCCAGACATGCGCATGAAAGAGTGTTTCACACTCGTCGCTGGGCTTATAGATGGCGCTGACTGACACTCCTACTTCTAAATTCACATATAAACAAAAAAAGTCGATGGAGGGAAGGCCGCTGTGATAGCTCAGCGGTTAGAGCATCGAACGCGTTATTCGAAGGTCGTAGGTTCCACTTCTGCTCACGGCTGGTTATTTTTTTACCCACTTTTCTTTCTTCTTATTTACATTCCATTGGTTCTAATAACGTCTCCTGTACATTTCTTTGCATTACTGTCTGTTGAATCTCATTAATATTGTGTCAAAACACGGAAAAACGAGCCTTATGTATACACTTCTTTCCCTTATTCATTAACGAGGGTCTCGTACTGGCAGACTTGGTGTCTATAGGTTGTATACGAGAGACTATTCATCAGCTGCCCACTCGTAATAAGTTCACGTGCTTCGTGACACCAGACATGCGCATAAAAGAGTGTTTCACACTCGTCGCTTGGCTTAAAGATGGCGCTCACTGACACTTCTACTTCTAAATTCACATATAAACCCAAAAAAGTGGATGGACGGAATGCCGCTGTGATAGCTCAGCGGTTAGAGCATCGAACGCGTTATTCGAAAGTCGTAGGTTTCATTCCTGCTCACGGCTGGTTATTTTTTCACCAACTTTTCTTTCTTTTTATTTACATTCCATTGGTTCTAATAGCTTCTCCTGTACATTCCTTGGCATTACTGTCTGTTAGATCTCATTATTATTGTGTCAAAACACGGAAAAACGAGCCTTATGTATACACTTCTTTCCCTTATTCATTAACGAGGGTCTCGTACTGGCAGACTTGGTGTTTATAGGTTGTATACGAGGGACTATTAATCAGCTGCCCGTTCGTAATAAGTTCACGTGCTACGTGACGCCAGACATGCGCATAAAAAAGTGTTTCACACTCGTCGCTTGGCTTATAAATGGCGCTGACTGACACTCCTACTTCTAAATTAACATATAAACCCAAAAAAGTGGATGGAGGGAAGGCAGCTGTGATAGCTCAGTGGTTGGAGCATCAAACGCGTTATACGAAGGTCGTAGGTTCGATTCCTGCTCACGGATGGTTATTTTTTCACTCACTTTTCTTTCTTCTTATTTACATTCCAGTGGTTCTAATAACGTCTCCTGTACATTCCTTTGCATTACTGTCTGTTAAATCTCATGAATATTGTGTCAAAACACGGAAAAACAAGCCCTTAGGTATACACTTCTTTCCCTTATTCATTAACGAGGGTCTCGTACTGGCAGACTTGGTGTCTATAGGTTGTATACGAGGGACTAATACTCAGCTGCCCGCTTGTAATAAGTTCAAGTGCTATGTGACGCCAGACATGCGCATAAAAGAGTGTTTCACACTCGTCGCTTGGCTTATAGATGGCGCTGACTGACACTCCTACTTCTAAATTAACATATAAACCCAAAAAAGTGGATGGAGGGAAGGCAGCTGTGATAGCTCAGTGGTTAGAGCATCAAACGCGTTATACGAAGGTCGTAGGTTCGATTCCTGCTCACGGATGGTTATTTTTTCACTCACTTTTCTTTCTTCTTATTTACATTTCATTGGTTCTAATAACGTCTCCTGTACATTCCTTTGCATTACTGTCTGTTAAATCTCATTATTATTGTGTCAAAACACGGAAAAACGAGCCCTTAGATATACACTTCTTTCCCTTATTCATTAACGAGGGTTTCGCACTGGCAGACTTGGTGTCTATAGGTTGTATACGAGGGACTATTAATCAGCTGCCCGCTTGTAATAAGTTCAAGTGCTATGTGACGCCAGACATGCGCATGAAAGAGTGTTTCACACTCGTCGCTGGGCTTATAGATGA
Organism: Rhipicephalus microplus; assembly: GCF_043290135.1. Lineage (NCBI taxonomy): Eukaryota > Metazoa > Arthropoda > Arachnida > Ixodida > Ixodidae > Rhipicephalus > Rhipicephalus microplus. The sequence goes on from NC_134702.1 coordinate 216,673,546, forward strand.
CGCTGACTGACACTCCTACTTCTAAATTCACATATAAACAAAAAAAGTCGATGGAGGGAAGGCCGCTGTGATAGCTCAGCGGTTAGAGCATCGAACGCGTTATTCGAAGGTCGTAGGTTCCACTTCTGCTCACGGCTGGTTATTTTTTTACCCACTTTTCTTTCTTCTTATTTACATTCCATTGGTTCTAATAACGTCTCCTGTACATTTCTTTGCATTACTGTCTGTTGAATCTCATTAATATTGTGTCAAAACACGGAAAAACGAGCCTTATGTATACACTTCTTTCCCTTATTCATTAACGAGGGTCTCGTACTGGCAGACTTGGTGTCTATAGGTTGTATACGAGAGACTATTCATCAGCTGCCCACTCGTAATAAGTTCACGTGCTTCGTGACACCAGACATGCGCATAAAAGAGTGTTTCACACTCGTCGCTTGGCTTAAAGATGGCGCTCACTGACACTTCTACTTCTAAATTCACATATAAACCCAAAAAAGTGGATGGACGGAATGCCGCTGTGATAGCTCAGTGGTTCGAGCATCGAACGCGTTATTCGAAGGTCGTAGGTTCGATTCCTGCTCACGGCGGGTTATTTTTCACCCACTTTTCTTTCTTCTTATTTACATTCCATTGGTTCTAATAACTTCTCCTGCACATTCCTTGGCATTACTGTCTGTTAGATCTCATTAATATTGTGTCAAAACACGGAAAAACGAGCCCTATGTATACACTTCTTTCCCTTATTCATTATCGAGGGTCTCGTACTGGCAGACTTGGTGTCTATAAGTTGTATACGAGTTACTATTAATCAGCTGCCCGCTCGTAATAAGTTCACGTGCTACGTGACGCCAGACATGCACTCAAAAGAGTGTTTCACACTCGTCGCTTGGCTTATAGATGGCGCTGACTGACACTCCTATTTCTAAATTGACATATAAACCCGAAAAAGTGGGTGGAGGGAAGGCAGCTGTGATAGCTCAGTGGTTGGAGCATCAAACGCGTTATACGAAGGTCGTAGGTTCGATTCCTGCTCACGGATGGTTATTTTTTCACTCACTTTTCTTTCTTCTTATTTACATTCCAGTGGTTCTAATAACGTCTCCTGTACATTCCTTTGCATTACTGTCTGTTAAATCTCATGAATATTGTGTCAAAACACGGAAAAACAAGCCCTTAGGTATACACTTCTTTCCCTTATTCATTAACGAGGGTCTCGTACTGGCAGACTTGGTGTCTATAGGTTGTATACGAGGGACTAATACTCAGCTGCCCGCTTGTAATAAGTTCAAGTGCTATGTGACGCCAGACATGCGCATAAAAGAGTGTTTCACACTCGTCGCTTGGCTTATAGATGGCGCTGACTGACACTCCTACTTCTAAATTCACATATAAACAAAAAAGTGAATGGAGGGAAGGCCGCTGTGATAGCTCAGCGGTTAGAGCATCGAACGCGTTATTCGAAAGTCGTAGGTTTCATTCCTGCTCACGGCTGGTTATTTTTTCACCAACTTTTCTTTGTTTTTATTTACATTCCATTGGTTCTAATAGCTTCTCCTGTACATTCCTTGGCATTACTGTCTGTTAGATCTCATTATTATTGTGTCAAAACACGGAAAAACGAGCCTTATGTATACACTTCTTTCCCTTATTCATTAACGAGGGTCTCGTACTGGCAGACTTGGTGTTTATAGGTTGTATACGAGGGACTATTAATCAGCTGCCCGTTCGTAATAAGTTCACGTGCTACGTGACGCCAGACATGCGCATAAAAAAGTGTTTCACACTCGTCGCTTGGCTTATAGATGGCGCTGACTGACACTCCTACTTCTAAATTCACATATAAACAAAAAAAGTCGATGGAGGGAAGGCCGCTGTGATAGCTCAGCGGTTAGAGCATCGAACGCGTTATTCGAAGGTCGTAGGTTCCACTTCTGCTCACGGCTGGTTATTTTTTACCCACTTTTCTTTCTTCTTATTTACATTCCATTGGTTCTAATAACGTCTCCTGTACATTTCTTTGCATTAATGTCTGTTGAATCTCATTAATATTGTGTCAGAACACGGAAAAACGAGCCCTTAGGTATACACTTATTTCCCTTATTCATTAACGAGGGTCTCGTACTGGCAGACTTGGTGTCTACAGGTTGTATACGAGGAACTATTAATCAGCTGCCCGCTTGTAATAAGTTCAAGTGCTATGTGATGCCAGACATGCGCATAAAAGAGTGTTTCACACTCGTCGCTTGGCTTAAAGATGGCGCTCACTGACACTTCTACTTCTAAATTCACATATAAACCCAAAAAAGTGGATGGACGGAATGCCGCTGTGATAGCTCAGTGGTTCGAGCATCGAACGCGTTATTCGAAGGTCGTAGGTTCGATTTCTGCTCACGGCGGGTTATTTTTCACCCACTTTTCTTTCTTCTTATTTACATTCCATTGGTTCTAATAACTTCTCCTGCACATTCCTTGGCATTACTGTCTGTTAGATCTCATTAATATTGTGTCAAAACACGGAAAAACGAGCCTTATGTATACACTTCTTTCCCTTATTCATTATCGAGGGTCTCGTACTGGCAGACTTGGTGTCTATAGGTTGTATACGAGTTACTATTAATCAGCTGCCCGCTCGTAATAAGTTCACGTGCTACGTGACGCCAGACATGCACTCAAAAGAGTGTTTCACACTCGTCGCTTGGCTTATAGATGGCGCTGACTGACACTCCTATTTCTAAATTGACATATAAACCCGAAAAAGTGGGTGGAGGGAAGGCAGCTGTGATAGCTCAGTGGTTGGAGCATCAAACGCGTTATACGAAGGTCGTAGGTTCGATTCCTGCTCACGGATGGTTATTTTTTCACTCACTTTTCTTTCTTCTTATTTACTTTCCAGTGGTTCTAATAACTTCTCCTGCACATTCCTTGGCATTACTGTCTGTTAGATCTCATTGATATTGTGTCAAAACACCGAAAAACGAGCCTTATGTATACTCTTCTTTTCCTTATTCATTAACGAGGGTCTCGTACTGGCAGACTTGGTGTCTATAGGTTGTATACGAGGGACTATTAATCAGCTGCCCGCTCGTAATAAGTTCACGTGCTACGTGACGCCAGACAAGCGCATAAAAGTGTGTTTCACACACGTCGCTTGGCTCATAGGTGGCGCTGACTGACACTCCTATTTCTAAATTGACATATAAACCCGAAAAAGTGGATGGAGGGAAGGCCGCTGTGATAGCTCAGCAGTTAGAGCATCGAACGCGTTATTCGAAGGTCGTAGGTTCCATTCCTGCTCCCGTCTGGTTATTTCTTCACCCACTTTTGTTTCTTTTTATTTACATTCCATTGGTTCTAATAACTTCTCCTGTACATTCCTTGGCATTACTGTCTGTTAGATCTCATTAATATTGTGTCAAAACACGGAAAAACGAGCCTTATGTATACACTTCTTTCCCTTATTCATTAACGAGGGTCTCGTACTGGCAGACTTGGTGTCTATAGGTTGTATACGAGAGACTATTCATCAGCTGCCCACTCGTAATAAGTTCACGTGCTTCGTGACACCAGACATGCGCATAAAAGAGTGTTTCACACTCGTCGCTTGGCTTAAAGATGGCGCTCACTGACACTTCTACTTCTAAATTCACATATAAACCCAAAAAAGTGGATGGACGGAATGCCGCTGTGATAGCTCAGTGGTTCGAGCATCGAACGCGTTATTCGAAGGTCGTAGGTTCGATTCCTGCTCACGGCGGGTTATTTTTCACCCACTTTTCTTTCTTCTTATTTACATTCCATTGGTTCTAATAACTTCTCCTGCACATTCCTTGGCATTACTGTCTGTTAGATCTCATTAATATTGTGTCAAAACACGGAAAAACGAGCCTTATGTATACACTTCTTTCCCTTATTCATTATCGAGGGTCTCGTACTGGCAGACTTGGTGTCTATAGGTTGTATACGAGTTACTATTAATCAGCTGCCCGCTGGTAATAAGTTCACGTGCTACGTGACGCCAGACATGCACTCAAAAGAGTGTTTCACACTCGTCGCTTGGCTTATAGATGGCGCTGACTGACACTCCTATTTCTAAATTGACATATAAACCCGAAAAAGTGGGTGGAGGGAAGGCAGCTGTGATAGCTCAGTGGTTGGAGCATCAAACGCGTTATACGAAGGTCGTAGGTTCGATTCCTGCTCACGGATGGTTATTTTTTCACTCACTTTTCTTTCTTCTTATTTACATTCCAGTGGTTCTAATAACGTCTCCTGTACATTCCTTTGCATTACTGTCTGTTAAATCTCATGAATATTGTGTCAAAACACGGAAAAACAAGCCCTTAGGTATACACTTCTTTCCCTTATTCATTAACGAGGGTCTCGTACTGGCAGACTTGGTGTCTATAGGTTGTATACGAGGGACTAATACTCAGCTGCCCGCTTGTAATAAGTTCAAGTGCTATGTGACGCCAGACATGCGCATAAAAGAGTGTTTCACACTCGTCGCTTGGCTTATAGATGGCGCTGACTGACACTCCTACTTCTAAATTCACATATAAACAAAAAAGTGAATGGAGGGAAGGCCGCTGTGATAGCTCAGCGGTTAGAGCATCGAACGCGTTATTCGAAAGTCGTAGGTTTCATTCCTGCTCACGGCTGGTTATTTTTTCACCAACTTTTCTTTCTTTTTATTTACATTCCATTGGTTCTAATAGCTTCTCCTGTACATTCCTTGGCATTACTGTCTGTTAGATCTCATTATTATTGTGTCAAAACACGGAAAAACGAGCCTTATGTATACACTTCTTTCCCTTATTCATTAACGAGGGTCTCGTACTGGCAGACTTGGTGTCTATAGGTTGTATACGAGGGACTTTTAATCAGCTGCCCGCTCGTAATAAGTTCACGTGCTACGTGACGCTAGACATGCGCATAAAAGAGTGTTTCACACTCGTCGCTTGGCTTATAGATGGCGCTCACTGACACTTCTACTTCTAAATTCACATATAAACCCAAAATAGTGGATGGACGGAAGACCGCTGTGATAGCTCAGTGGTTCGAGCATCGAACGCGTTATTCGAAGGTCGTAGGTTCGATTCCTGCTCACGGCGGGTTATTTTTCACCCACTTTTCTTTCTTTTTATTTACATTCCATTGGTTCTAATAGCTTCTCCTGTACATTCCTTGGCATTACTGTCTGTTAGATCTCATTATTATTGTGTCAAAACACGGAAAAACGAGCCTTATGTATACACTTCTTTCCCTTATTCATTAACGAGGGTCTCGTACTGGCAGACTTGGTGTTTATAGGTTGTATACGAGGGACTATTAATCAGCTGCCCGTTCGTAATAAGTTCACGTGCTACGTGACGCCAGACATGCGCATAAAAAAGTGTTTCACACTCGTCGCTTGGCTTATAGATGGCGCTGACTGACACTCCTACTTCTAAATTCACATATAAACAAAAAAAGTCGATGGAGGGAAGGCCGCTGTGATAGCTCAGCGGTTAGAGCATCGAACGCGTTATTCGAAGGTCGTAGGTTCCACTTCTGCTCACGGCTGGTTATTTTTTTACCCACTTTTCTTTCTTCTTATTTACATTCCATTGGTTCTAATAACGTCTCCTGTACATTTCTTTGCATTAATGTCTGTTGAATCTCATTAATATTGTGTCAGAACACGGAAAAACGAGCCCTTAGGTATACACTTATTTCCCTTATTCATTAACGAGGGTCTCGTACTGGCAGACTTGGTGTCTACAGGTTGTATACGAGGAACTATTAATCAGCTGCCCGCTTGTAATAAGTTCAAGTGCTATGTGATGCCAGACATGCGCATAAAAGAGTGTTTCACACTCGTCGCTTGGCTTAAAGATGGCGCTCACTGACACTTCTACTTCTAAATTCACATATAAACCCAAAAAAGTGGATGGACGGAATGCCGCTGTGATAGCTCAGTGGTTCGAGCATCGAACGCGTTATTCGAAGGTCGTAGGTTCGATTTCTGCTCACGGCGGGTTATTTTTCACCCACTTTTCTTTCTTCTTATTTACATTCCATTGGTTCTAATAACTTCTCCTGCACATTCCTTGGCATTACTGTCTGTTAGATCTCATTAATATTGTGTCAAAACACGGAAAAACGAGCCTTATGTATACACTTCTTTCCCTTATTCATTATCGAGGGTCTCGTACTGGCAGACTTGGTGTCTATAGGTTGTATACGAGTTACTATTAATCAGCTGCCCGCTCGTAATAAGTTCACGTGCTACGTGACGCCAGACATGCACTCAAAAGAGTGTTTCACACTCGTCGCTTGGCTTATAGATGGCGCTGACTGACACTCCTATTTCTAAATTGACATATAAACCCGAAAAAGTGGGTGGAGGGAAGGCAGCTGTGATAGCTCAGTGGTTGGAGCATCAAACGCGTTATACGAAGGTCGTAGGTTCGATTCCTGCTCACGGATGGTTATTTTTTCACTCACTTTTCTTTCTTCTTATTTACTTTCCAGTGGTTCTAATAACTTCTCCTGCACATTCCTTGGCATTACTGTCTGTTAGATCTCATTGATATTGTGTCAAAACACCGAAAAACGAGCCTTATGTATACTCTTCTTTTCCTTATTCATTAACGAGGGTCTCGTACTGGCAGACTTGGTGTCTATAGGTTGTATACGAGGGACTATTAATCAGCTGCCCGCTCGTAATAAGTTCACGTGCTACGTGACGCCAGACAAGCGCATAAAAGTGTGTTTCACACACGTCGCTTGGCTCATAGGTGGCGCTGACTGACACTCCTATTTCTAAATTGACATATAAACTCGAAAAAGTGGATGGAGGGAAGGCCGCTGTGATAGCTCAGCAGTTAGAGCATCGAACGCGTTATTCGAAGGTCGTAGGTTCCATTCCTGCTCCCGTCTGGTTATTTCTTCACCCACTTTTGTTTCTTTTTATTTACATTCCATTGGTTCTAATAACTTCTCCTGTACATTCCTTGGCATTACTGTCTGTTAGATCTCATTAATATTGTGTCAAAACACGGAAAAACGAGCCTTATGTATACACTTCTTTCCCTTATTCATTAACGAGGGTCTCGTACTGGCAGACTTGGTGTCTATAGGTTGTATACGAGAGACTATTCATCAGCTGCCCACTCGTAATAAGTTCACGTGCTTCGTGACACCAGACATGCGCATAAAAGAGTGTTTCACACTCGTCGCTTGGCTTAAAGATGGCGCTCACTGACACTTCTACTTCTAAATTCACATATAAATCCAAAAAAGTGGATGGACGGAATGCCGCTGTGATAGCTCAGTGGTTCGAGCATCGAACGCGTTATTCGAAGGTCGTAGGTTCGATTCCTGCTCACGGCGGGTTATTTTTCACCCACTTTTCTTTCTTCTTATTTACATTCCATTGGTTCTAATAACTTCTCCTGCACATTCCTTGGCATTACTGTCTGTTAGATCTCATTAATATTGTGTCAAAACACGGAAAAACGAGCCTTATGTATACACTTCTTTCCCTTATTCATTATCGAGGGTCTCGTACTGGCAGACTTGGTGTCTATAGGTTGTATACGAGTTACTATTAATCAGCTGCCCGCTGGTAATAAGTTCACGTGCTACGTGACGCCAGACATGCACTCAAAAGAGTGTTTCACACTCGTCGCTTGGCTTATAGATGGCGCTGACTGACACTCCTATTTCTAAATTGACATATAAACCCGAAAAAGTGGGTGGAGGGAAGGCAGCTGTGATAGCTCAGTGGTTGGAGCATCAAACGCGTTATACGAAGGTCGTAGGTTCGATTCCTGCTCACGGATGGTTATTTTTTCACTCACTTTTCTTTCTTCTTATTTACATTCCAGTGGTTCTAATAACGTCTCCTGTACATTCCTTTGCATTACTGTCTGTTAAATCTCATGAATATTGTGTCAAAACACGGAAAAACAAGCCCTTAGGTATACACTTCTTTCCCTTATTCATTAACGAGGGTCTCGTACTGGCAGACTTGGTGTCTATAGGTTGTATACGAGGGACTAATACTCAGCTGCCCGCTTGTAATAAGTTCAAGTGCTATGTGACGCCAGACATGCGCATAAAAGAGTGTTTCACACTCGTCGCTTGGCTTATAGATGGCGCTGACTGACACTCCTACTTCTAAATTCACATATAAACAAAAAAGTGAATGGAGGGAAGGCCGCTGTGATAGCTCAGCGGTTAGAGCATCGAACGCGTTATTCGAAAGTCGTAGGTTTCATTCCTGCTCACGGCTGGTTATTTTTTCACCAACTTTTCTTTCTTTTTATTTACATTCCATTGGTTCTAATAGCTTCTCCTGTACATTCCTTGGCATTACTGTCTGTTAGATCTCATTATTATTGTGTCAAAACACGGAAAAACGAGCCTTATGTATACACTTCTTTCCCTTATTCATTAACGAGGGTCTCGTACTGGCAGACTTGGTGTCTATAGGTTGTATACGAGGGACTTTTAATCAGCTGCCCGCTCGTAATAAGTTCACGTGCTACGTGACGCTAGACATGCGCATAAAAGAGTGTTTCACACTCGTCGCTTGGCTTATAGATGGCGCTCACTGACACTTCTACTTCTAAATTCACATATAAACCCAAAATAGTGGATGGACGGAAGACCGCTGTGATAGCTCAGTGGTTCGAGCATCGAACGCGTTATTCGAAGGTCGTAGGTTCGATTCCTGCTCACGGCGGGTTATTTTTCACCCACTTTTCTTTCTTTTTATTTACATTCCATTGGTTCTAATAGCTTCTCCTGTACATTCCTTGGCATTACTGTCTGTTAGATCTCATTATTATTGTGTCAAAACACGGAAAAACGAGCCTTATGTATACACTTCTTTCCCTTATTCATTAACGAGGGTCTCGTACTGGCAGACTTGGTGTTTATAGGTTGTATACGAGGGACTATTAATCAGCTGCCCGTTCGTAATAAGTTCACGTGCTACGTGACGCCAGACATGCGCATAAAAAAGTGTTTCACACTCGTCGCTTGGCTTATAGATGGCGCTGACTGACACTCCTACTTCTAAATTCACATATAAACAAAAAAAGTCGATGGAGGGAAGGCCGCTGTGATAGCTCAGCGGTTAGAGCATCGAACGCGTTATTCGAAGGTCGTAGGTTCCACTTCTGCTCACGGCTGGTTATTTTTTTACCCACTTTTCTTTCTTCTTATTTACATTCCATTGGTTCTAATAACGTCTCCTGTACATTTCTTTGCATTAATGTCTGTTGAATCTCATTAATATTGTGTCAGAACACGGAAAAACGAGCCCTTAGGTATACACTTATTTCCCTTATTCATTAACGAGGGTCTCGTACTGGCAGACTTGGTGTCTACAGGTTGTATACGAGGAACTATTAATCAGCTGCCCGCTTGTAATAAGTTCAAGTGCTATGTGATGCCAGACATGCGCATAAAAGAGTGTTTCACACTCGTCGCTTGGCTTAAAGATGGCGCTCACTGACACTTCTACTTCTAAATTCACATATAAACCCAAAAAAGTGGATGGACGGAATGCCGCTGTGATAGCTCAGTGGTTCGAGCATCGAACGCGTTATTCGAAGGTCGTAGGTTCGATTTCTGCTCACGGCGGGTTATTTTTCACCCACTTTTCTTTCTTCTTATTTACATTCCATTGGTTCTAATAACTACTTCTGCACATTCCTTGGCATTACTGTCTGTTAGATCTCATTAATATTGTGTCAAAACACGGAAAAACGAGCCTTATGTATACACTTCTTTCCCTTATTCATTATCGAGGGTCTCGTACTGGCAGACTTGGTGTCTATAGGTTGTATACGAGTTACTATTAATCAGCTGCCCGCTCGTAATAAGTTCACGTGCTACGTGACGCCAGACATGCACTCAAAAGAGTGTTTCACACTCGTCGCTTGGCTTATAGATGGCGCTGACTGACACTCCTATTTCTAAATTGACATATAAACCCGAAAAAGTGGGTGGAGGGAAGGCAGCTGTGATAGCTCAGTGGTTGGAGCATCAAACGCGTTATACGAAGGTCGTAGGTTCGATTCCTGCTCACGGATGGTTATTTTTTCACTCACTTTTCTTTCTTCTTATTTACTTTCCAGTGGTTCTAATAACTTCTCCTGCACATTCCTTGGCATTACTGTCTGTTAGATCTCATTGATATTGTGTCAAAACACCGAAAAACGAGCCTTATGTATACTCTTCTTTTCCTTATTCATTAACGAGGGTCTCGTACTGGCAGACTTGGTGTCTATAGGTTGTATACGAGGGACTATTAATCAGCTGCCCGCTCGTAATAAGTTCACGTGCTACGTGACGCCAGACAAGCGCATAAAAGTGTGTTTCACACACGTCGCTTGGCTCATAGGTGGCGCTGACTGACACTCCTATTTCTAAATTGACATATAAACTCGAAAAAGTGGATGGAGGGAAGGCCGCTGTGATAGCTCAGCAGTTAGAGCATCGAACGCGTTATTCGAAGGTCGTAGGTTCCATTCCTGCTCCCGTCTGGTTATTTCTTCACCCACTTTTGTTTCTTTTTATTTACATTCCATTGGTTCTAATAACTTCTCCTGTACATTCATTGGCATTACTGTCTGTTAGATCTCATTAATATTGTGTCAAAACACGGAAAAACGAGCCTTATGTATACACTTCTTTCCCTTATTCATTAACGAGGGTCTCGTACTGGCAGACTTGGTGTCTATAGGTTGTATACGAGAGACTATTCATCAGCTGCCCACTCGTAATAAGTTCACGTGCTTCGTGACACCAGACATGCGCATAAAAGAGTGTTTCACACTCGTCGCTTGGCTTAAAGATGGCGCTCACTGACACTTCTACTTCTAAATTCACATATAAACCCAAAAAAGTGGATGGACGGAATGCCGCTGTGATAGCTCAGTGGTTCGAGCATCGAACGCGTTATTCGAAGGTCGTAGGTTCGATTCCTGCTCACGGCGGGTTATTTTTCACCCACTTTTCTTTCTTCTTATTTACATTCCATTGGTTCTAATAACTTCTCCTGCACATTCCTTGGCATTACTGTCTGTTAGATCTCATTAATATTGTGTCAAAACACGGAAAAACGAGCCTTATGTATACACTTCTTTCCCTTATTCATTATCGAGGGTCTCGTACTGGCAGACTTGGTGTCTATAGGTTGTATACGAGTTACTATTAATCAGCTGCCCGCTGGTAATAAGTTCACGTGCTACGTGACGCCAGACATGCACTCAAAAGAGTGTTTCACACTCGTCGCTTGGCTTATAGATGGCGCTGACTGACACTCCTATTTCTAAATTGACATATAAACCCGAAAAAGTGGGTGGAGGGAAGGCAGCTGTGATAGCTCAGTGGTTGGAGCATCAAACGCGTTATACGAAGGTCGTAGGTTCGATTCCTGCTCACGGATGGTTATTTTTTCACTCACTTTTCTTTCTTCTTATTTACATTCCAGTGGTTCTAATAACGTCTCCTGTACATTCCTTTGCATTACTGTCTGTTAAATCTCATGAATATTGTGTCAAAACACGGAAAAACAAGCCCTTAGGTATACACTTCTTTCCCTTATTCATTAACGAGGGTCTCGTACTGGCAGACTTGGTGTCTATAGGTTGTATACGAGGGACTAATACTCAGCTGCCCGCTTGTAATAAGTTCAAGTGCTATGTGACGCCAGACATGCGCATAAAAGAGTGTTTCACACTCGTCGCTTGGCTTATAGATGGCGCTGACTGACACTCCTACTTCTAAATTCACATATAAACAAAAAAGTGAATGGAGGGAAGGCCGCTGTGATAGCTCAGCGGTTAGAGCATCGAACGCGTTATTCGAAAGTCGTAGGTTTCATTCCTGCTCACGGCTGGTTATTTTTTCACCAACTTTTCTTTCTTTTTATTTACATTCCATTGGTTCTAATAGCTTCTCCTGTACATTCCTTGGCATTACTGTCTGTTAGATCTCATTATTATTGTGTCAAAACACGGAAAAACGAGCCTTATGTATACACTTCTTTCCCTTATTCATTAACGAGGGTCTCGTACTGGCAGACTTGGTGTCTATAGGTTGTATACGAGGGACTTTTAATCAGCTGCCCGCTCGTAATAAGTTCACGTGCTACGTGACGCTAGACATGCGCATAAAAGAGTGTTTCACACTCGTCGCTTGGCTTATAGATGGCGCTCACTGACACTTCTACTTCTAAATTCACATATAAACCCAAAAAAGTGGATGGACGGAAGACCGCTGTGATAGCTCAGTGGTTCGAGCATCGAACGCGTTATTCGAAGGTCGTAGGTTCGATTCCTGCTCACGGCGGGTTATTTTTCACCCACTTTTCTTTCTTCTTATTTACATTCCATTGGTTCTAATAACGTCTCCTGTACATTCCTTTGCACTACTGTCTGTTAGATCTCATTATTATTGTGTCAAAACACGGAAAAACGAGCCTTATGTATACACTTCTTTCCCTTATTCATTAACGAGGGTCTCGTACTGGCAGACTTGGTGTCTATAGGTTGTATACGAGGGACTATTAATCAGCTGCCCGCTCGTAATAAATTCACGTGCTACGTGACGCCAGACATGCGCATAAAAAGTGTTTCACACTCGTCGCTTGGCTTATAGATGGCGCTCACTGACACTTCTACTTCTAAATTCACATATAAACCCAAAAAAGTGGATGGACGGAAGGCCGCTGTGATAGCTCAGTGGTTCGAGCATCGAACGCGTTATTCGAAGGTCGTATGTTCGATTCCTGCTCACGGCAGGTTATTTTTCACCCACTTTTCTTTCTTCTTATTTACATTCCATTGGTTCTAATAACTTCTCCTGCACATTCCTTGGCATTACTGTCTGTTAGATCTCATTGATATTGTGTCAAAACACCGAAAAACGAGCCTTATGTATACTCTTCTTTTCCTTATTCATTAACGAGGGTCTCGTACTGGCAGACTTGGTGTCTATAGGTTGTATACGAGGGACTATTAATCAGCTGCCCGCTCGTAATAAGTTCACGTGCTACGTGACGCCAGACAAGCGCATAAAAGTGTGTTTCACACACGTCGCTTGGCTCATAGGTGGCGCTGACTGACACTCCTATTTCTAAATTGACATATAAACCCGAAAAAGTGGATGGAGGGAAGGCCGCTGTGATAGCTCAGCAGTTAGAGCATCGAACGCGTTATTCGAAGGTCGTAGGTTCCATTCCTGCTCCCGTCTGGTTATTTCTTCACCCACTTTTGTTTCTTTTTATTTACATTCCATTGGTTCTAATAACTTCTCCTGTACATTCCTTGGCATTACTGTCTGTTAGATCTCATTAATATTGTGTCAAAACACGAAAAAACGAGCCTTATGTATACACTTCTTTCCCTTATTCATTAACGAGGGTCTCGTACTGGCAGACTTGGTGTCTATAGGTTGTATACGAGAGACTATTCATCAGCTGCCCACTCGTAATAAGTTCACGTGCTTCGTGACACCAGACATGCGCATAAAAGAGTGTTTCACACTCGTCGCTTGGCTTAAAGATGGCGCTCACTGACACTTCTACTTCTAAATTCACATATAAACCCAAAAAAGTGGATGGACGGAATGCCGCTGTGATAGCTCAGTGGTTCGAGCATCGAACGCGTTATTCGAAGGTCGTAGGTTCGATTCCTGCTCACGGCGGGTTATTTTTCACCCACTTTTCTTTCTTCTTATTTACATTCCATTGGTTCTAATAACTTCTCCTGCACATTCCTTGGCATTACTGTCTGTTAGATCTCATTAATATTGTGTCAAAACACGGAAAAACGAGCCTTATGTATACACTTCTTTCCCTTATTCATTATCGAGGGTCTCGTACTGGCAGACTTGGTGTCTATAGGTTGTATACGAGTTACTATTATTCAGCTGCCCGCTCGTAATAAGTTCACGTGCTACGTGAAGCCAGACATGCACTCAAAAGAGTGTTTCACACTCGTCGCTTGGCTTATAGATGGCGCTGACTGACACTCCTATTTCTAAATTGACATATAAACCCGAAAAAGTGGGTGGAGGGAAGGCAGCTGTGATAGCTCAGTGGTTGGAGCATCAAACGCGTTATACGAAGGTCGTAGGTTCGATTCCTGCTCACGGATGGTTATTTTTTCACTCACTTTTCTTTCTTCTTATTTACATTCCAGTGGTTCTAATAACGTCTCCTGTACATTCCTTTGCATTACTGTCTGTTAAATCTCATGAATATTGTGTCAAAACACGGAAAAACAAGCCCTTAGGTATACACTTCTTTCCCTTATTCATTAACGAGGGTCTCGTACTGGCAGACTTGGTGTCTATAGGTTGTATACGAGGGACTAATACTCAGCTGCCCGCTTGTAATAAGTTCAAGTGCTATGTGACGCCAGACATGCGCATAAAAGAGTGTTTCACACTCGTCGCTTGGCTTATAGATGGCGCTGACTGACACTCCTACTTCTAAATTCACATATAAACCCAAAAAAGTGGATGGAGGGAAGGCAGCTGTGATAGCTCAGTGGTTAGAGCATCAAACGCGTTATTTGAAGGTCGTAGGTTCAATTCCTGCTCACGGCTGGTTATTTCTTCAACCACTTTTTTTTCTTCCTATTTACATTCCATTGGTTCTAATAACGTCTCCTGTACATTCCTTTGCATTACCGTCTGGTAAATCTCATTATATTTTGTCAAAACACGGAAAAACGAGCCCTTAGGTATACACTTCTTTCCGTTATTCATTAACGAGGGTCTCGTACTGGCAAACTTGGTGTCTATAGGTTGTATACGAGGGACTATTAATCAGCTGCCCGCTTGTAATAGGTTCAAGTGCTACGTGACGCCAGACATGCGCATGAAAAATTGTTTCACACTCGTCGCTGGGCTTATAGATGGCGCTGACTGACACTCCTACTTCTAAATTCACATATAAACAAAAAAAGTGGATGGAGGGAAGGCCGCTGTGATAGCTCAGTGGTTAGAGCATCGAACGCGTTATTCGAAGGTCGTAGGTTCCATTCCTGCTCACGGATGGTTATTTTTTCACCCACTTTTCTTTCTTCTTATTTACATTCCATTGGTTCTAATAACGTCTCCTGTACATTCCTTTGCATTACTGTCTGTAAAATCTCATTAATATTGCGTCAAAACACGGAAAAACGAGCCCTTAGGTATACACTTCTTTCCCTTATTCATTAACGAGGGTCTCGTACTGGCAGACTTGGTGTCTATAGGTTGTATACGAGGGACTAATAATCAGCTGCCCACTTGTAATAAGTTCAAGTGCTATGTGACGCCAGACATGCGCATGAAAGAGTGTTTCACACTCGTCGCTTGGCTTATAGATGGCGCTGACTGACACTCCTACTTCTAAATTCACATATAAACAAAAAAAGTGGATGGAGGGAAGGCCGCTGTGATAGCTCAGCAGTTAGAGCATCGAACGCGTTATTCGAAGGTCGTAGGTTCCATTCCTGCTCACGGATGGTTATTTTTTCACCCACTTTTCTTTCTTCTTATTTACATTCCATTGGTTCTAATAACGTCTCCTGTACATTCCTTTGCATTACTGTCTGTAAAATCTCATTAATATTGCGTCAAAACACGGAAAAACGAGCCCTTAGGTATACACTTCTTTCCCTTATTCATTAACGAGGGTCTCGTACTGGCAGACTTGGTGTCTATAGGTTGTATACGAGGGACTAATAATCAGCTGCCCACTTGTAATAAGTTCAAGTGCTATGTGACGCCAGACATGCGCATGAAAGAGTGTTTCACACTCGTCGCTTGGCTTATAGATGGCGCTGACTGACACTCCTACTTCTAAATTCACATATAAACAAAAAAAGTGGATGGAGGGAAGGCCGCTGTGATAGCTCAGCAGTTAGAGCATCGAACGCGTTATTCGAAGGTCGTAGGTTCCATTCCTGCTCACGGCTGGTTATTTCTTCACCCACTTTTGTTTCTTTTTATTTACATTCCATTGGTTCTAATAACTTCTCCTGTACATTCCTTGGCATTACTGTCTGTTATATCTCATTAATATTGTGTCAAAACACGGAAAAACGAGCCTTATGTATACACTTCTTTCCCTTATTCATTAACGAGGGTCTCGTACTGGCAGACTTTGTGTCTATAGGTTGTATACGAGAGACTATTAATCAGCTGCCCACTCGTAATAAGTTCACGTGCTTCGTGACGCCAGGCATGCGCATAAAAGAGTGTTTCACACTCGTCGCTTGGCTTATAGATGGCGCTCACTGACACTTCTACTTCTAAATTCACATATAAACCCAAAAAAGTGGATGGACGGAATGCCGCTGTCATAGCTCAGTGGTTCGAGTATCGAACGCGTTATTCGAAGGTCGTAGGTTCGATTCCTGCTCACGGCGGGTTATTTTTCACCCACTTTTCTTTCTTCTTATTTACATTCCATTGGTTCTAATAACTTCTCCAGCACATTCCTTGGCATTACTGTCTGTTAGATCTCAATAATATTGTGTCAAAACACGGAAAAACGAGCCTTATGTATACACTTCTTTCCCTTATTCATTAACGAGGGTCTCGCACTGGCAGACTTGGTGTCTATAGGTTGTAGACGAGGGACTATTATTCAGCTGCCCGCTCGTAATAAGTTCACGTGCTACGTGACGCCAGACATGCGCATGAAAGAGTGTTTCACACTCGTCGCTGGGCTTTAGATGGCGCTCACTGACACTCCTACTTCTAAATTCACATATAAAACAAAAAAGTGGATGGAGGGAAGGCCGCTGTGATAGCTCAGCGGTTAGAGCATCGAACGCGTTATTCGAAGGTCGTAGGTTCCATTCCTGCTCACGGCTGGTTATTTTTTACCCACTTTTCTTTCTTCTTATTTACATTCCATTGGTTCTAATAACGTCTCCTGTACATTCCTTTGCATTACTGTCTGTTAAATCTCCCTAATATTGTGTCAAAACACGGAAAAACGAGCCTTATGTATACACTTCTTTCCCTTATTCATTAACGAGAGTCTCGTACTGGCAGACTTGGTGTTTAGAGGTTGTATACGAGGGACTATTAATCAGCTGCCCGTTCGTAATAAGTTCACGTGCTACGTGACGCCAGACATGCGCATAAAAAAGTGTTTCACACTCGTCGCTTGGCTTATAGATGGCGCTGACTGACACTCCTACTTCTAAATTAACATATAAACCCAAAAAAGTGGATGGAGGGAAGGCAGCTGTGATAGCTCAGTGGTTAGAGCATCAAACGCGTTATACAAAGGTCGTAGGTTCGATTCCTGCTCACGGATGGTTATTTTTTCACTCACTTTTCTTTCTTCTTATTTACATTTCATTGGTTCTAATAACGTCTCCTGTACATTCCTTTGCATTACTGTCTGTTAAATCTCATTATTATTGTGTCAAAACACGGAAAAACGAGCCCTTAGATATACACTTCTTTCCCTTATTCATTAACGAGGGTTTCGCACTGGCAGACTTGGTGTCTATAGGTTGTATACGAGGGACTATTAATCAGCTGCCCGCTTGTAATAAGTTCAAGTGCTATTTGACGCCAGACATGCGCATGAAAGAGTGTTTCACACTCGTCGCTGGGCTTATAGATGGCGCTGACTGACACTCCTACTTCTAAATTCACATATAAACAAAAAAAGTCGATGGAGGGAAGGCCGCTGTGATAGCTCAGCGGTTAGAGCATCGAACGCGTTATTCGAAGGTCGTAGGTTCCACTTCTGCTCACGGCTGGTTATTTTTTTACCCACTTTTCTTTCTTCTTATTTACATTCTATTGGTTCTAATAACGTCTCCTGTACATTTCTTTGCATTACTGTCTGTTGAATCTCATTATTATTGTGTCAGAACACGGAAAAACGAGCCCTTAGGTATACACTTATTTCCCTTATTCATTAACGAGGGTCTCGTACTGGCAGACTTGGTGTCTACAGGTTGTATACGAGGAACTATTAATCAGCTGCCCGCTTGTAATAAGTTCAAGTGCTATGTGACGCTAGACATGCGCATAAAAGACTGTTTCACACTCGTCGCTTGGCTTATAGATGGCGCTGACTTCACATATAAACCCAAAAAAGTGGATGGAGGGAAGGCAGCTGTGATAGCTCAGTGGTTAGAGCATCAAACGCGTTATTCGAAGGTCGTAGGTTCGATTCCTGCTCACTGCTGGTTATTTCTTCAACCACTTTTTTTTCTTCCTATTTACATTCCATTGGTTCTAATAACGTCTCCTGTACATTCCTTTGCATTACTGTCTGGTAAATCTCATTATATTTCGTCAAAACACGGAAAAACGAGCCCTTAGGTATACACTTCTTTCCCTTATTCATTAACGAGGGTCTCGTACTGGCAAACTTGGTGTCTATAGGTTGTATACGAGGGACTATTATTCAGCTGCCCGCTTGTAATAGGTTCAAGTGCTACGTGACGCCAGACATGCGCATGAAAAATTGTTTCACACTCGTCGCTGGGCCTATAGATGGCGCTGACTGACACTCCTACTTCTAAATTCACATATAAACCCAAAAAAGTGGATGGAGGGAAGGCAGCTGTGATAGCTCAGTGGTTAGAGCATCAAACGCGTTATTCGAAGGTCGTAGGTTCGATTCCTGCTCACGGCTGGTTATTTCTTCACCCACTTTTCTTTCTTCTTATTTACATTCCATTGGTTCTAATAACGTCTCCTGTACATTCCTTTGCACTACTGTCTCTTAAATCTCATTAATATTGTGTCAAAACACGGAAAAACGTGCCCTTAGGTATACACTTCTTTCCCTTATTCATTAACGAGGGTCTCGTACTGGCAGACTTGGTGTCTATAGGTTGTATACGAGGGACTATTAATCAGCTGCCCGCTTGTAATAAGTTCAAGTGCTACGTGACGCCAGACATGCGCTCGAAAGAAAGTTTCACACTCGTCGCTTGGCTTATAGATGGCGCTGACTGACACTCCTACTTCTAAATTCACATATAAACAAAAAAAGTGGATGGGGGGAAGGCCGCTGTGATAGCTCAGCGGTTAGAGCATCGAACGCGTTATTCGAAGGTCGTAGGTTCCATTCCTGCTCACGGCTGGTTATTCCTTCACCCACTTTTGTTTCTTTTTATTTACATTTCATTGGCTTTAATAACTTCTCCTGTACATTCCTTGGCATTACTGTCTGTTAGATCTCATTATTATTGTGTCAAAACACGGGAAAACGAGCCTTATGTATACACTTCTTTCCCTTATTCATTAACGAGGGTCTCGTACTGGCAGACTTGGTGTCTATAGGTTGTATACGAGGGACTATTAATCAGCTGCCCGCTCGTAATAAGTTCACGTGCTACGTGACGCCAGACATGCGCACAAAAGAGTGTTTCACACTCGTCGCTTGGCTTATAGATGGCGCTGACTGACACTCCTATTTCTAAATTGACATATAAACCCGAAAAAGTGGGTGGAGGGAAAGCAGCTGTGATAGCTCAGTGGTTGGAGCATCAAACGCGTTATACGAAGGTCGTAGGTTCGATTCCTGCTCACGGATGGTTATTTTTTCACCCACTTTTCTTTCTTCTTATTTACATTCCATTGGTTCTAATAACGTCTCCTGTACATTCCTTTGCATTACTGTCTGTTAAATCTCATTAATATTGTGTCAAAACACGGAAAAACGAGCCCTTCGGTATACACTTCTTTCCCTTATTCATTAACGAGGGTATCGTACTGGCAGACTTGGTGTCTATAGGTTGTATACGAGGGACTAATAATCAGCTGCCCGCTTGTAATAAGTTCAAGTGCTATGTGACGCCAGACATGCGCATAAAAGAGTGTTTCACACTCGTCGCTTGGCTTATAGATGGCGCTGACTGACACTCCTACTTCTAAATTCACATATAAACCCAAAAAAGTGGATGGAGGGAAGGCAGCTGTGATAGCTCAGTGGTTAGAGCATCAAACGCGTTATTTGAAGGTCGTAGGTTCGATTCCTGCTCACGGCTGGTTAATTCTTCAACCACTTTTTTTTCTTCCTATTTACATTCCATTGGTTCTAATAACGTCTCCTGTACATTCCTTTGCATTACTGTCTGGTAAATCTCATTATATTTCTTCAAAACACGGAAAAACGAGCCCTTAGGTATACACTTCTTTCCCTTATTCATTAACGAGGGTCTCGTACTGGCAAACTTGGTGTCAATAGGTTGTATACGAGGGACTATTAATCAGCTGCCCGCTTGTAATAGGTTCAAGTGCTACGTGACGCCAGACATGCGCATGAAAAATTGTTTCACACTCGTCGCTGGGCTTATAGATGGCGCCGACTGACACTCCTACTTCTTAATTCACATATAAACAAAAAAAGTGGATGGAGGGAAGGCCGCTGTGATAGCTCAGTGGTTAGAGCATCGAACGCGTTATTCGAAGGTCGTAGGTTCCACTCCTGCTCACGGCTGGTAATTTTTTACCCACTTTTCTTTCTTCTTATTTACATTCCATTGGTTCTAATAACGTCTCTTGTACATTCCTTTGCATTACTGTCTGGTAAATCTCATTATATTTTGTCAAAACACGGAAAAACGAGCCCTTAGGTATACACTTCTTTCCCTTATTCATTAACGAGGGTCTCGTACTGGCAAACTTGGTGTTTATAGGTTGTATACGAGGGACTATTAATCAGCTGCCCGCTTGTAATAAGTTCAAGTGCTACGTGACGCCGGACATGCGCATGAAAAATTGTTTCACACTCGTCGCTGGGCTTATAGATGGCGCTGACTGACACTCCTACTTCTAAATTCACATATAAACAAAAAAAGTGGATGGAGGGAAGGCCGCTGTGATAGCTCAGTGGTTAGAGCATCGAACGCGTTATTCGAAGGTCGTAGGTTCCACTCCTGCTCACGGCTGGTTATTTTTTTACCCACTTTTCTTTCTTCTTATGTACATTCCATTGGTTCTAATAACGTCTCCTGTACATTCCTTTGCATTACTGTATGTTAAATCTCATTATTATTGTGTCAAAACACGGAAAAACGAGCCTTATGTATACACTTCTTTCCTTTATTCATTAACGAGGGTCTCGTACTGGCAGACTTGGTGTCTATAAGTTGTATACGAGGGACTATTAATCAGCTGCCCGCTCGTAATAAGTTCAAGTGCTACGTGACGCCAGACATGCGCATAAAAGAGTGTTTCACACTCGTCGCTTGGCTTATAGATAGCGCTGACTGACACTCCTTCTTCTAAATTCACATATAAACCCAAAAACGTGGATGGAGGGAAGGCAGCTGTGATAGCTCAGTGGTTAGAGCATCAAACGCATTATACGAAGGTCGTAGGTTCGATTCCTGCTCACGCATGGTTATTTTTACCCACTTTTCTTTCTTCTTATTTACATTCTATTGGTTCTAATAACGTCTCCTGTACATTCCTTTGCATTACTGTCTGTTAAATCTCATTATATTGTGTCAAAACACGGAAAAACGAGCCCTTAGGTATACACTTCTTTCCCTTATTCATTAACGAGGGTCTCGCACTGGCAGACTTGGTGTCTATAGGTTGTAGACGAGGGACTATTATTCAGCTGCCCGCTCGTAATAAGTTCACGTGCTACGTGACGCCAGACATGCGCACAAAAGAGTGTTTCACACTCGTCGCTTGGCTTATAGATGGCGCTGACTGACACTCCTATTTCTAAATTGACATATAAACCCGAAAAAGTGGGTGGAGGGAAGGCAGCTGTGATAGCTCAGTGGTTGGAGCATCAAACGCGTTATACGAAGGTCGTAGGTTCGATTCCTGCTCACGGATGGTTATTTTTTCACCCACTTTTCTTTCTTCTTATTTACATTCCATTGGTTCTAATAACGTCTCCTGTACATTCCTTTGCATTACTGTCTGTTAAATCTCATTATATTGTGTCAAAACACGGAAAAACGAGCCCTTAGGTATACACTTCTTTCCCTTATTCATTAACGAGGGTCTCGTACTGGCAGACTTGGTGTCTATAGGTTGTATACGAGGGACTATTAATCAGCTGCCCGCTCGTAATAAGGTATAGTGCTACGTACGCCAGACATGCGCATGAAAGAAAGTTTCACACTCGTCGTTTGGCTTATAGATGGCGCTGACTGACACTCCTACTTCTAAATTCACATATAAAACAAAAAAGTGGATGGAGGGAAGGCCGCTGTGATAGCTCAGCGGTTAGAGCATCGAACGCGTTATTCGAAAGTCGTAGGTTCCATTCCTGCTCACGGCTGGTTATTTCTTCACCCACTTTTGTTTCTTTTTATTTACATTCCATTGGTTCTAATAACTTCTCCTGTACATTCCTTTGCATTACTGTCTAATAAATCTCATTAATATTGTGTCAAAACACGGAAAAACGAGCCTTATGTATACACTTCTTTCCCTTATTCATTACCGAGAGTCTCGTACTGGCAGACTTGGTGTCTATAGGTTGTATACGAGAGACTAATAATCAGCTGCCCACTCGTAATAAGTTCACGTGCTACGTGACGCCAGACATGCGCATAAAAGAGTGTTTCACACTCGTCGCTTGGCATATTGATGGCGCTGACTGACACTCCTACTTCTAAATTTACATATAAACCCAAAAAAGTGGATGGAGGGAAGGCAGCTGTGATAGCTCAGTGGTTAGAGCATCAAACGCGTTATTCGAAGGTCGTAGGTTCGATTCCTGCTCACGGCTGGTTATTTCTTCACCCACTTTTTTTTCTTCCTATTCACATTCATTGGTTCTAATAACGTCTCCTGTACATTCCTTTGCATTACTGTCTGTTAAATCTCATTATATTGTGTCAAAACACGGAAAAACGAGCCCTTAGGTATACACTTCTTTCCCTTATTCATTAACGAGGGTCTCGTACTGGCAAACTTGGTGTCTATAGGTTGTATACGAGGGACTATTAATCAGCTGCCCGCTTGTAATAAGTTCAAGTGCTACGTGACGCCAGACATGCGCATGAAAGAGTGTTTCACACTCGTCGCTGGGCTTTAGATGGCGCTCACTGACACTCCTACTTCTAAATTCACATATAAAACAAAAAAGTGGATGGAGGGAAGGCCGCTGTGATAGCTCAGCGGTTAGAGCATCGAACGCGTTATTCGAAGGTCGTAGGTTCCATTCCTGCTCACGGCTGGTTATTTTTTACCCACTTTTCTTTCTTCTTATTTACATTCCATTGGTTCTAATAACGTCTCCTGTACATTCCTTTGCATTACTGTCTGTTAAATCTCCCTAATATTGTGTCAAAACACGGAAAAACGAGCCTTATGTATACACTTCTTTCCCTTATTCATTAACGAGAGTCTCGTACTGGCAGACTTGGTGTTTATAGGTTGTATACGAGGGACTATTAATCAGCTGCCCGTTCGTAATAAGTTCACGTGCTACGTGACGCCAGACATGCGCATAAAAAAGTGTTTCACGTTCGTCGCTTGGCTTATAGATGGCGCTGACTGACACTCCTACTTCTAAATTAACATATAAACCCAAAAAAGTGGATGGAGGGAAGGCAGCTGTGATAGCTCAGTGGTTAGAGCATCAAACGCGTTATACAAAGGTCGTAGGTTCGATTCCTGCTCACGGATGGTTATTTTTTCACTCACTTTTCTTTCTTCTTATTTACATTTCATTGGTTCTAATAACGTCTCCTGTACATTCCTTTGCATTACTGTCTGTTAAATCTCATTATTATTGTGTCAAAACACGGAAAAACGAGCCCTTAGATATACACTTCTTCCCCTTATTCATTAACGAGGGTTTCGCACTGGCAGACTTGGTGTCTATAGGTTGTATACGAGGGACTATTAATCAGCTGCCCGCTTGTAATAAGTTCAAGTGCTATGTGACGCCAGACATGCGCATGAAAGAGTGTTTCACACTCGTCGCTGGGCTTATAGATGGCGCTGACTGACACTCCTACTTCTAAATTCACATATAAACAAAAAAAGTCGATGGAGGGAAGGCCGCTGTGATAGCTCAGCGGTTAGAGCATCGAACGCGTTATTCGAAGGTCGTAGGTTCCACTTCTGCTCACGGCTGGTTATTTTTTTACCCACTTTTCTTTCTTCTTATTTACATTCTATTGGTTCTAATAACGTCTCCTGTACATTTCTTTGCATTACTGTCTGTTGAATCTCATTATTATTGTGTCAGAACACGGAAAAACGAGCCCTTAGGTATACACTTATTTCCCTTATTCATTAACGAGGGTCTCGTACTGGCAGACTTGGTGTCTACAGGTTGTATACGAGGAACTATTAATCAGCTGCCCGCTTGTAATGAGTTCAAGTGCTATGTGACGCCAGACATGCGCATAAAAGAGTGTTTCACACTCGTCGCTTGGCTTATAGATGGCGCTGACTTCACATATAAACCCAAAAAAGTGGATGGAGGGAAGGCAGCTGTGATAGCTCAGTGGTTAGAGCATCAAACGCGTTATTCGAAGGTCGTAGGTTCGATTCCTGCTCACTGCTGGTTATTTCTTCAACCACTTTTTTTTCTTCCTATTTACATTCCATTGGTTCTAATAACGTCTCCTGTACATTCCTTTGCATTACTGTCTGGTAAATCTCATTATATTTCGTCAAAACACGGAAAAACGAGCCCTTAGGTATACACTTCTTTCCCTTATTCATTAACGAGGGTCTCGTACTGGCAAACTTGGTGTCTATAGGTTGTATACGAGGGACTATTATTCAGCTGCCCGCTTGTAATAGGTTCAAGTGCTACGTGACGCCAGACATGCGCATGAAAAATTGTTTCACACTCGTCGCTGGGCTTATAGATGGCGCTGACTGACACTCCTACTTCTAAATTCACATATAAACCCAAAAAAGTGGATGGAGGGAAGGCAGCTGTGATAGCTCAGTGGTTAGAGCATCAAACGCGTTATTCGAAGGTCGTAGGTTCGATTCCTGCTCACGGCTGGTTATTTCTTCACCCACTTTTCTTTCTTCTTATTTACATTCCATTGGTTCTAATAACGTCTCCTGTACATTCCTTTGCACTACTGTCTCTTAAATCTCATTAATATTGTGTCAAAACACGGAAAAACGTGCCCTTAGGTATACACTTCTTTCCCTTATTCATTAACGAGGGTCTCGTACTGGCAGACTTGGTGTCTATAGGTTGTATACGAGGGACTATTAATCAGCTGCCCGCTCGTAATAAGTTCACGTGCTACGTGACGCCAGACATGCGCACAAAAGAGTGTTTCACACTCGTCGCTTGGCTTATAGATGGCGCTGACTGACACTCCTATTTCTAAATTGACATATAAACCCGAAAAAGTGGGTGGAGGGAAAGCAGCTGTGATAGCTCAGTGGTTGGAGCATCAAACGCGTTATACGAAGGTCGTAGGTTCGATTCCTGCTCACGGATGGTTATTTTTTCACCCACTTTTCTTTCTTCTTATTTACATTCCATTGGTTCTAATAACGTCTCCTGTACATTCCTTTGCATTACTGTCTGTTAAATCTCATTAATATTGTGTCAAAACACGGAAAAACGAGCCCTTCGGTATACACTTCTTTCCCTTATTCATTAACGAGGGTATCGTACTGGCAGACTTGGTGTCTATAGGTTGTATACGAGGGACTAATAATCAGCTGCCCGCTTGTAATAAGTTCAAGTGCTATGTGACGCCAGACATGCGCATAAAAGAGTGTTTCACACTCGTCGCTTGGCTTATAGATGGCGCTGACTGACACTCCTACTTCTAAATTCACATATAAACCCAAAAAAGTGGATGGAGGGAAGGCAGCTGTGATAGCTCAGTGGTTAGAGCATCAAACGCGTTATTTGAAGGTCGTAGGTTCGATTCCTGCTCACGGCTGGTTAATTCTTCAACCACTTTTTTTTCTTCCTATTTACATTCCATTGGTTCTAATAACGTCTCCTGTACATTCCTTTGCATTACTGTCTGGTAAATCTCATTATATTTCTTCAAAACACGGAAAAACGAGCCCTTAGGTATACACTTCTTTCCCTTATTCATTAACGAGGGTCTCGTACTGGCAAACTTGGTGTCTATAGGTTGTATACGAGGGACTATTAATCAGCTGCCCGCTTGTAATAGGTTCAAGTGCTACGTGACGCCAGACATGCGCATGAAAAATTGTTTCACACTCGTCGCTGGGCTTATAGATGGCGCCGACTGACACTCCTACTTCTTAATTCACATATAAACAAAAAAAGTGGATGGAGGGAAGGCCGCTGTGATAGCTCAGTGGTTAGAGCATCGAACGCGTTATTCGAAGGTCGTAGGTTCCACTCCTGCTCACGGCTGGTAATTTTTTACCCACTTTTCTTTCTTCTTATTTACATTCCATTGGTTCTAATAACGTCTCTTGTACATTCCTTTGCATTACTGTCTGGTAAATCTCATTATATTTCGTCAAAACACGGAAAAACGAGCCCTTAGGTATACACTTCTTTCCCTTATTCATTAACGAGGGTCTCGTACTGGCAAACTTGGTGTTTATAGGTTGTATACGAGGGACTATTAATCAGCTGCCCGCTTGTAATAAGTTCAAGTGCTACGTGACGCCGGACATGCGCATGAAAAATTGTTTCACACTCGTCGCTGGGCTTATAGATGGCGCTGACTGACACTCCTACTTCTAAATTCACATATAAACAAAAAAAGTGGATGGAGGGAAGGCCGCTGTGATAGCTCAGTGGTTAGAGCATCGAACGCGTTATTCGAAGGTCGTAGGTTCCACTCCTGCTCACGGCTGGTTATTTTTTTACCCACTTTTCTTTCTTCTTATGTACATTCCATTGGTTCTAATAACGTCTCCTGTACATTCCTTTGCATTACTGTATGTTAAATCTCATTATTATTGTGTCAAAACACGGAAAAACGAGCCTTATGTATACACTTCTTTCCTTTATTCATTAACGAGGGTCTCGTACTGGCAGACTTGGTGTCTATAAGTTGTATACGAGGGACTATTAATCAGCTGCCCGCTCGTAATAAGTTCAAGTGCTACGTGACGCCAGACATGCGCATAAAAGAGTGTTTCACACTCGTCGCTTGGCTTATAGATAGCGCTGACTGACACTCCTTCTTCTAAATTCACATATAAACCCAAAAACGTGGATGGAGGGAAGGCAGCTGTGATAGCTCAGTGGTTAGAGCATCAAACGCATTATACGAAGGTCGTAAGTTCGATTCCTGCTCACGCATGGTTATTTTTTACCCACTTTTCTTTCTTCTTATTTACATTCTATTGGTTCTAATAACGTCTCCTGTACATTCCTTTGCATTACTGTCTGTTAAATCTCATTATATTGTGTCAAAACACGGAAAAACGAGCCCTTAGGTATACACTTCTTTCCCTTATTCATTAACGAGGGTCTCGTACTGGCAGACTTGGTGTCTATAGGTTGTATACGAGAGACTATTAATCAGCTGCCCGCTCGTAATAAGTTCAAGTGCTACGTACGCCAGACATGCGCATGAAAGAAAGTTTCACACTCGTCGCTGGGCTTATAGATGGCGCTGACTGACCCTCCTACTTCTAAATTCACATATAAAACAAAAAAGTGGATGGAGGGAAGGCCGCTGTGATAGCTCAGCGGTTAGAGCATCGAACGCGTTATTCGAAGGTCGTAGGTTCGATTCCTGCTCACGGATGGTTATTTTTTCACCCACTTTTCTTTCTTCTTATTTACATTCCATTGGTTCTAATAACGTCTCCTGTACATTCCTTTGCATTACTGTCTGTTAAATCTCATTAATATTGTGTCAAAACACGGAAAAACGAGCCCTTCGGTATACACTTCTTTCCCTTATTCATTAACGAGGGTATCGTACTGGCAGACTTGGTGTCTATAGGTTGTATACGAGGGACTAATAATCAGCTGCCCGCTTGTAATAAGTTCAAGTGCTATGTGACGCCAGACATGCGCATAAAAGAGTGTTTCACACTCGTCGCTTGGCTTATAGATGGCGCTGACTGACACTCCTACTTCTAAATTCACATATAAACCCAAAAAAGTGGATGGAGGGAAGGCAGCTGTGATAGCTCAGTGGTTAGAGCATCAAACGCGTTATTTGAAGGTCGTAGGTTCGATTCCTGTTCACGGCTGGTTATTTCTTCAACCACTTTTTTTTCTTCCTATTTACATTCCATTGGTTCTAATAACGTCTCCTGTACATTCCTTTGCATTACTGTCTGGTAAATCTCATTATATTTCGTCAAAACAGGGAAAAACGAGCCCTTAGGTATACACTTCTTTCCCTTATTCATTAACGAGGGTCTAGTACTGGCAAACTTGGTGTCTATAGGTTGTATACGAGGGACTATTAATCAGCTGCCCGCTTGTAATAGGTTAAAGTGCTACGTGACGCCAGACATGCGCATGAAAAATTGTTTCACACTCGTCGCTGGGCTTATAGATGGCGCCGACTGACACTTCTACTTCTTAATTCACATATAAACAAAAAAAGTGGATGGAGGGAAGGCCGCTGTGATAGCTCAGTGGTTAGAGCATCGAACGCGTTATTCGAAGGTCGTAGGTTCCACTCCTGCTCACGGCTGGTAATTTTTTACCCACTTTTCTTTCTTCTTATTTACATTCCATTGGTTCTAATAACGTCTCTTGTACATTCCTTTGCATTACTGTCTGGTAAATCTCATTATATTTCGTCAAAACACGGAAAAACGAGCCCTTAGGTATACACTTCTTTCCCTTATTCATTAACGAGGGTCTCGTACTGGCAAACTTGGTGTTTATAGGTTGTATACGAGGGACTGTTAATCAGCTGCCCGCTTGTAATAAGTTCAAGTGCTACGTGACGCCAGACATGCGCATGAAAAATTGTTTCACACTCGTCGCTGGGCTTATAGATGGCGCTGACTGACACTCCTACTTCTAAATTCACATATAAACAAAAAAAGTAGATGGAGGGAAGGCCGCTGTGATAGCTCAGTGGTTAGAGCATCGAACGCGTTATTCGAAGGTCGTAGGTTCCACTCCTGCTCACGGCTGGTTATTTTTTTACCCACTTTTCTTTCTTCTTATGTACATTCCATTGGTTCTAATAACGTCTCCTGTACATTCCTTTGCATTACTGTATGTTAAATCTCATTATTATTGTGTCAAAACACGGAAAGACGAGCCTTATGTATACACTTCTTTCCTTTATTCATTAACGAGGGTCTCGTACTGGCAGACTTGGTGTCTATAAGTTGTATACGAGGGACTATTAATCAGCTGCCCGCTTGTAATAAGTTCAAGTGCTATGTGACGCCAGACATGCGCATGAAAGAGTGTTTCACACTCGTCGCTTGGCTTATAGATGGCGCTGACTGACACTCCTACTTCTAAATTCACATATAAACAAAAAAAGTGGATGGAGGGAAGGCCGCTGTGATAGCTCAGCAGTTAGAGCGTCGAACGCGTTATTCGAAGGTCGTAGGTTCCATTCCTGCTCACGGCTGGTTATTTCTTCACCCACTTTTGTTTCTTCTTATTTACATTCCATTGGTTCTAATAATGTCTCCTGTACATTCGTTTGCATTACTGTCTGTTAAATCTCATTATTATTGTGTCAAAACACGGAAAAACGAGCCTTATGTATGCACTTCTTTCCCTTATTCATTAACGAGAGTCTCGTACTGGCAGACTTGGTGTCTATAGGTTGTATACGAGGGACTATTATTCAGCTGCCCGCTCGTAATAAGTTCAAGTGCTACGTGACGCCAGACATGCGCATAAAAGAGTGTTTCACACTCGTCGCTTGGCTTATAGATAGCGCTGACTGACACTCCTTCTTCTAAATTCACATATAAACCCAAAAACGTGGATGGAGGGAAAGCAGGTGTGATAGCTCAGTGGTTAGAGCATCAAACGCATTATACGAAGGTCGTAGGTTCGATTCCTGCTCACGGATGGTTATTTTTTACCCACTTTTCTTTCTTCTTATTTACATTCCATTGGTTCTAATAACGTCTCCTGTACATTCCTTTGCATTACTGTCTGTTAAGTCTCATTATATTGTGTCAAAACACGGAAAAACGAGCCCTTAGGTATACACTTCTTTCCCTTATTCATTAACGAGGGTCTCGTACTGGCAAACTTGGTGTCTATAGGTTGTATACGAGAGACTATTAATCAGCTGCCCGCTCGTAATAAGTTCAAGTGCTACGTACGCCAGACATGCGCATGAAAGAAAGTTTCACACTCGTCGCTGGGCTTATAGATGGCGCTGACTGACCCTCCTACTTCTAAATTCACATATAAAACAAAAAAGTGGATGGAGGGAAGGCCGCTGTGATAGCTCAGCGGTTAGAGCATCAAACGCGTTATACGAAGGTCGTAGGTTCGATTTCTGCTCACGGATGGTTATTTTTTCACCCACTTTTCTTTCTTCTTATTTACATTCCATTGGTTCTAATAACGTCTCCTGTACATTCCTTTGCATTACTGTCTGTTAAATCTCATTATTATTGTGTCAAAACACGGAAAAACGAGCCCTTAGGTATACACTTCTTTCCCTTATTCATTAACGAGGGTCTCGTACTGGCAGACTTGGTGTCTATAGGTTGTATACGAGGGACTATTATTCAGCTGCCCGCTTGTAATAGGTTCAAGTGCTACGTGACGCCAGACATGCGCATGAAAAATTGTTTCACACTCGTCGCTGGGCTTATAGATGGCGCTGACTGACACTCCTACTTCTAAATTCACATATAAACAAAAAAAGTGGATGGAGGGAAGGCCGCTGTGATAGCTCAGTGGTTAGAGCATCGAACGCGTTATTCGAAGGTCGTAGGTTCCACTCCTGCTCACGGCTGGTTATTTTTTTACCCACTTTTCTTTCTTCTTATTTACATTCCATTGGTTCTAATAACGTCTCCTGTACATTCCTTTGCATTACTGTCTGTTAAATCTCATTATATTGTGTCAAAACACGGAAAAACGAGCCCTTAGGTATACACTTCTTTCCCTTATTCATTAACGAGGGTCTCGTACTGGCAAACTTGGTGTCTATAGGTTGTATACGAGGGACTATTAATCAGCTGCCCGTTCGTAATAAGTTCAAGTGCTACGTGACGCCAGACATGCGCATAAAAAAGTGTTTCACACTCGTCGCTTGGCTTATAGATGGCGCTGACTGACACTCCTACTTCTAAATTCACATATAAACCCAAAAAAGTGGATGGAGGGAAGGCAGCTGTGATAGCTCAGTGGTTAGAGCATCAAACGCGTTATACGAAGGTCGTAGGTTCGATTCCTGCTCACGGATGGTTATTTTTTACCCACTTTTCTTTCTTCTTATTTACATTCTATTGGTTCTAATAATGTCTCCTGTACATTCCTTTGCATTACTGTCTGTTAAATCTCATTATTATTGTGTCAAAACACGGAAAAACGAGCCTTATGTATACACTTCTTTCCCTTATTCATTAACGAGAGTCTCGTACTGGCAGACTTGGTGTCTATAGGTTGTATACGAGGGACTATTAATCAGCTGCCCGCTCGTAATAAGTTCAAGTGCTACGTGACGCCAGACATGCGCATAAAAGAGTGTTTCACACTCGTCGCTTGGCTTATAGATAGCGCTGACTGACACTCCTTCTTCTAAATTCACATATAAACCCAAAAACGTGGATGGAGGGAAGGCAGCTGTGATAGCTCAGTGGTTAGAGCATCAAACGCATTATACGAAGGTCGTAGGTTCGATTCCAGCTCACGGATGGTTATTTTTTACCCACTTTTCTTTCTTCTTATTTACATTCCATTGGTTCTAATAACGTCTCCTGTACATTCCTGTGCATTACTGTCTGTTAAATCTCATTATATTGTGTCAAAACACGGAAAAACGAGCCCTTAGGTATACACTTCTTTCCCTTATTCATTAACGAGGGTCTCATACTGGCAGACTTGGTGTCTATAGGTTGTATACGAGAGACTATTAATCAGCTACCCGCTCGTAATAAGTTCAAGTGCTACGTACGCCAGACATGCGCATGAAAGAAAGTTTCACACTCGTCCCTGGGCTTATAGATGGCGCTGACTGACCCTCCTACTTCTAAATTCACATATAAAACAAAAAAGTGGATGGAGGGAAGGCCGCTGTGATAGCTCAGCGGTTAGAGCATCGAACGCGTTATTCGAAGGTCGTAGGTTCCATTCCTGCTCACGGCTGGTTATTTTTTACCCACTTTTCTTTCTTCTTATTTACATTCCATTGGTTCTAATAACGTCTCCTGTACATTCCTTTGCATTACTGTCTGTTAAATCTCCTTAATATTGTGTCAAAACACGGAAAAACGAGCCTTATGTATACACTTCTTTCCCTTATTCACTAACGAGAGTCTCGTACTGGCAGACTTGGTGTTTATAGGTTGTATACGAGGGACTATTAATCAGCTGCCCGTTCGTAATAAGTTCACGTGCTACGTGACGCCAGACATGCGCATGAAAGAAAGTTTCACACTCGTCGCTTGGCTTATAGATGGCGCTGACTGACACTCCTACTTCTAAATTCACATATAAACCCAAAAAAGTGGATGGAGGGAAGGCAGCTGTGATAGCTCAGTGCTTAGAGCATCAAACGCGTTATACGAAGGTCGTAGGTTCGATTCCTGCTCACGGATGGTTATTTTTACCCACTTTTCTTTCTTCTTATTTACATTCCATTGGTTCTAATAACGTCTCCTGTACATTCCTTTGCATTACTGTCTGTTAAATCTCATTAATGTTGTGTCAAAACACGGAAAAACGAGCCTTATGTATACACTTCTTTCCCTTATTCATTAACGAGAGTCTCGTACTGGCAGACTTGGTGTCTATAGGTTGTATACGAGGGACTATTAATCAGCTGCCCGCTCGTAATAAGTTCAAGTGCTACGTGACGCCAGACATGCGCATAAAAGAGTGTTTCACACTCATCGCTTGGCTTATAGATGGTGCTGACTGACACTCCTACTTCTAAATTCACATATAAACCCCAAAAAGTGGATGGAGGGAAGGCAGCTGTGATAGCTCAGTGGTTAGAGCATCAAACGCGTTATTCGAAGGTCGTAGGTTCGATTCCTGCTCACGTCTGGTTATTTCTTCACCCATCTTTTTTTTTCTTCCTATTTACATTCCATTGGTTCGAATAACTTCTCCTCTACATTCCTTGGCATTACTGTCTGTTAGATCTCATTAATATTGTGTCAAAACACGGAAAAACGAGCCTTATGTATACACTTCGTTCCCTTATTCATTAACGAGGGTCTCGTACTAGCAGACTCGGTGTCTATAGGTTGTATACGAGGGACTAATTATCAGCTGCCCGTTCGTAATAAGTTCACGTGCTACGTGACGCCAGACATGCGTATGAAAGAGTGTTTCACACTCGTCGCTGGGCTTATAGATGGCGCTGACTGACACTCCTACTTCTAAATTCACATATAAACAAAAAAAGTGGATGGAGGGAAGGCCGCTAAGATAGCTCAGCGGTTAGAGCATCGAACGCGTTATTCGAAGGTCGTAGGTTCCATTCCTGCTCACGGCTGGTTATTTCTTCACCCACTTTTTTTTCTTCCTATTTACATTCCATTGGTTCTAATAACGTATCCTGTATATTCCTTTGCATTACTGTCTGTTAAATCTCATTATATTGTGTCAAAACACGGAAAAACGAGCCCTTAGGTATACACTTCTTTCCCTTATTCATTAACGAGGGTCTCGTACTGGCAGACTTGGTGTCTATAGGTTGTATACGAGGGACTATTATTCAGCTGCCCGCTTGTAATAAGTTTACGTGCTACGTGACGCCAGACATGCGCATGAAAAATTGTTTCACACTCGTCGCTGGGCTTATAGATGGCGCTGACTGACACTCCTACTTCTAAATTCACATATAAACAAAAAAAGTGGATGGAGGGAAGGCCGCTGTGATAGCTCAGTGGTTAGAGCATCGAACGCGTTATTCGAAGGTCGTAGGTTCCACTCCTGCTCACGGCTGGTTATTTTTTTACCCACTTTTCTTTCTTCCTATTTACATTCCATTGGTTCTAATAACGTCTCCTGTACATTCCTTTGCATTACTGTCTGTTAAATCTCATTATATTGTGTCAAAACACGGAAAAACGAGCCCTTAGGTATACACTTCTTTCCCTTATTCATTAACGAGGGTCTCGTACTGGCAAACTTGGTGTCTATAGGTTGTATACGAGGGACTATTAATCAGCTGCCCGTTCGTAATAAGTTCACGTGCTACGTGACGCCAGACATGCGCATAAAAAAGTGTTTCACACTCGTCGCTTGGCTTATAGATGGCGCTGACTGACACTCCTACTTCTAAATTCACATATAAACCCAAAAAAGTGGATGGAGGGAAGGCAGCTGTGATAGCTCAGTGGTTAGAGCATCAAACGCGTTATACGAAGGTCGTAGGTTCGATTCCTGCTCACGGATGGTTATTTTTTACCCACTTTTCTTTCTTCTTATTTACATTCTATTGGTTCTAATAATGTCTCCTGTACATTCCTTTGCATTACTGTCTGTTAAATCTCATTATTATTGTGTCAAAACACGGAAAAACGAGCCTTATGTATACACTTCTTTCCCTTATTCATTAACGAGAGTCTCGTACTGGCAGACTTGGTGTCTATAGGTTGTATACGAGGGACTATTAATCAGCTGCCCGCTCGTAATAAGTTCAAGTGCTACGTGACGCCAGACATGCGCATAAAAGAGTGTTTCACACTCGTCGCTTGGCTTATAGATAGCGCTGACTGACACTCCTTCTTCTAAATTCACATATAAACCCAAAAACGTGGATGGAGGGAAGGCAGCTGTGATAGCTCAGTGGTTAGAGCATCAAACGCATTATACGAAGGTCGTAGGTTCGATTCCAGCTCACGGATGGTTATTTTTTACCCACTTTTCTTTCTTCTTATTTACATTCCATTGGTTCTAATAACGTCTCCTGTACATTCCTGTGCATTACTGTCTGTTAAATCTCATTATATTGTGTCAAAACACGGAAAAACGAGCCCTTAGGTATACACTTCTTTCCCTTATTCATTAACGAGGGTCTCGTACTGGCAGACTTGGTGTCTATAGGTTGTATACGAGAGACTATTAATCAGCTACCCGCTCGTAATAAGTTCAAGTGCTACGTACGCCAGACATGCGCATGAAAGAAAGTTTCACACTCGTCGCTGGGCTTATAGATGGCGCTGACTGACCCTCCTACTTCTAAATTCACATATAAAACAAAAAAGTGGATGGAGGGAAGGCCGCTGTGATAGCTCAGCGGTTAGAGCATCGAACGCGTTATTCGTAGGTCGTAGGTTCCATTCCTACTCACGGCTGGTTATTTCTTCAACCACTTTTCTTTCTTCTTATTTACATTCCATTGGTTCTAATAACGTCTCCTGTACATTCCTTTGCATTACTGTCTGTTAAATCTCATTATATTGTGTCAAAACACGG
The DNA here is from genome assembly GCF_043290135.1 of Rhipicephalus microplus. Classification (NCBI taxonomy): domain Eukaryota; kingdom Metazoa; phylum Arthropoda; class Arachnida; order Ixodida; family Ixodidae; genus Rhipicephalus; species Rhipicephalus microplus. The sequence goes on from NC_134702.1 coordinate 216,709,049, forward strand.
AAAAACGAGCCCTTAGGTATACACTTCATTCCCTTTTTTATTAACGAGGGTCTCGTACTGGCAGACTTGGTGTCTATACGTTGTATACGAGGGACTATTAATCAGCTGCCCGCTCGTAATAGGTTCAAGTGCTACGTACGCCAGACATGCGCATGAAAGAAAGTTTCACACTCGTCGCTGGGCTTATAGATGGCGGTGACTGACACTCCTACTTCTAAATTCACATATAAAACAAAAAAGTGGATGGAGGGAAGGCCGCTGTGATAGCTCAGCGGTTAGAGCATCGAACGCGTTATTCGAAGGTCGTAGGTTCCATTCCTGCTCACGGCTGGTTATTTTTTACCCACTTTTCTTTCTTCTTATTTACTATCCATTGGTTCTAATAACGTCTCCTGTACATTCCTTTGCATTACTGTCTGTTAAATCTCCTTAATATTGTGTCAAAACACGGAAAAACGAGCCTGATGTATACACTTCTTTCCCTTATTCATTAACGAGAGTCTCGTACTGGCAGACTTGGTGTTTATAGGTTGTATACGAGGGACTATTAATCAGCTGCCCGTTCGTAATAAGTTCACGTGCTACGTGACGCCAGACATGCGCATGAAAGAAAGTTTCACACTCGTCGCTTGGCTTATAGATGGCGCTGACTGACACTCCTACTTCTAAATTCACATATAAACACAAAAAAGTGGATGGAGGGAAGGCAGCTGTGATAGCTCAGTGGTTAGAGCATCAAACGCGTTATACGAAGGTCGTAGGTTCGATTCCTGCTCACGGATGGGTATTTTTTACCCACTTTTCTTTCTTCTTATTTACATTCCATTGGTTCTAATAACGTCTCCTGTACATTCCTTTGCATTACTGTCTGTTAAATCTCATTATTATTGTGTCAAAACACGGAAAAACGAGCCTTATGTATACACTTCTTTCCCTTATTCATTAACGAGAGTCTCGTACTGGCAGACTTGGTGTCTATAGCTTGTATACGAGGGACTATTAATCAGCTGCCCGCTCATAATAAGTTCAAGTGCTACGTGACGCCAGACATGCGCATAAAAGAGTGTTTCACACTCGTCGCATGGCTTATAGATGGCGCTGACTGACACTCCTTCTTCTAAATTCACATATAAACCCAAAAAAGTGGATGGAGGGAAGGCAGCTGTGATAGCTCAGTGGTTAGAGCATCAAACGCGTTATACGAAGGTCGTAGGTTCGATTCCTGCTCACGGATGGTTATTTTTTACCCACTTTTCTTTCTTCTTAATTACATTCCATTGGTTCTAATAACGTCTCCTGTACATTCCTTTGCATTACTGTCTGTTAAATCTCATTAATGTTGTGTCAAAACACGGAAAAACGAGCCTTATGTATTCACTTCTTTCCCTTATTCATTAACGAGAGTCTCGTACTGGCAGACTTGGTGTCTATAGGGTGTATACGAATGACTATTAATCAGCTGCCCGCTCGTAATAAGCTCACGTGCTACGTGACGCCAGACATGCGCATAAAAGAGTGTTTCACACTCATCGCTTGGCTTATAGATGGTGCTGACTGACACTCCTACTTCTAAATTCACATATATACCCAAAAAAGTGGATGGAGGGAAGGCAGCTGTGATAGCTCAGTGGTTAGAGCATCAAACGCGTTATTCGAAGGTCGTAGGTTCGATTCCTGCTCACGTCTGGTTATTTCTTCACCCATCTTTTTTTTCTTCCTAATTACATTCCATTGGTTCGAATAACTTCTCCTCTACATTCCTTGGCATTACTGTCTGTTAGATCTCATTAATATTGTGTCAAAACACGGAAAAACGAGCCTTATGTATACACTTCGTTCCCTTATTCATTAACGAGGGTCTCGTACTAGCAGACTCGGTGTCTATAGGTTGTATACGAGGGACTAATTATCAGCTGCCCGTTCGTAATAAGTTCACGTGCTACGTGACGCCAGACATGCGTATGAAAGATTGTTTCACGCTCGTCGCTGGGCTTATAGATGGCGCTGACTGACACTCCTACTTCTAAATTCACATATAAACAAAAAAAGTGGATGGAGGGAAGGCCGCTAAGATAGCTCAGCGGTTAGAGCATCGAACGCGTTATTCGAAGGTCGTAGGTTCCATTCCTGCTCACGGCTGGTGATTTCTTCACCCACTTTTTTTTCTTCCTATTTACATTCCATTGGTTCTAATAACGTCTCCTGTACATTCCTTTGCATTACTGTCTGTTAAATCTCATTATATTGTGTCAAAACACGGAAAAACGAGCCCTTAGGTATACACTTCTTTCCCTTATTCATTAACGAGGGTCTCGTACTGGCAAACTTGGTGTCTATAGGTTGTATACGAGGGACTATTAATCAGCTGCCAGCTTGAAATAAGTTCAAGTGCTACGTGACGCCAGACATGCGCATGAAAGAGTGTTTCACACTCGTCGCTGGGCTTATAGATGGCGCTGACTGACACTCCTACTTCTAAATTCACATATAAAACAAAAAAGTGGATGGAGGGAAGGCCGCTGTGATAGCTCAGCGGTTACAGCATCGAACACGTTATTCGAAGGTCGTAGGTTCCATTCCTGCTCACGGCTGGTTATTTTTTACCCACTTTTCTTTCTTCTTATTTACATTCCATTGGTTCTAATAACGTCTCCTGTACATTCCTTTGCATTACTGTCTGTTAAATCTCCTTAATATTGTGTCAAAACACGGAAAGACGAGCCTTATGTATACACTTCTTTCCCTTATCCATTAACGAGAGTCTCGTACTGGCAGACTTGGTGTTTATAGGTTGTATACGAGGGACTATTAATCAGCTGCCCGTTCGTAATAAGTTCACGTGCTATGTGACGCCAGACATGCGCATAAAAAAGTGTTTCACACTCGTCGCTTGGCTTATAGATGGCGCTGACTGACACTCCTACTTCTAAATTCACATATAAACCCAAAAAAGTGGATGGAGGGAAGGCAGCTGTGATAGCTCAGTGGTTAGAGCATCAAACGCGTTATTCGAAGGTCGTAGGTTCGATTCCTGCTCACGTCTGGTTATTTCTTCACCCATCTTTTTTTTCTTCCTATTTACATTCCATTGGTTTGAATAACTTCTCCTCTACATTCCTTGGCATTACTGTCTGTTAGATCTCATTATTATTGTGTCAAAACACGGAAAAACGAGCCTTATGTATACACTTCGTTCCCTTATTCATTAACGAGGGTCTCGTACTAGCAGACTCGGTGTCTATAGGTTGTATACGAGGGACTAATTATCAGCTGCCCGTTCGTAATAAGTTCACGTGCTACGTGACGCCAGACATGCGTATGAAAGATTGTTTCACACTCGTCGCTGGGCTTATAGATGGCGCTGACTGACACTCCTACTTCTAAGTTCACATATAAACAAAAAAAGTGGATGGAGGGAAGGCCGCTAAGATAGCTCAGTGGTTAGAGCATCGAACGCGTTATTCGAAGGTCGTAGGTTCCATTCCTGCTCACGGCTGGTTATTTCTTCACCCACTTTTTTTTCTTCCTTTTTACATTCCATTGGTTCTAATAACGTCTCCTGTACATTCCTTTGCATTACTGTCTGTTAAATCTCATTATATTGTGTCAAAACACGGAAAAAGGAGCCCTTAGGTATACACTTCTTTCCCTTATTCATTAACGAGGGTCTCGTACTGGCAAACTTGGTGTCTATAGGTTGTATACGAGGGACTATTAATCAGCTGCCCGCTTGTAATAAGTTCAAGTGCTACGTGACGCCAGACATGCGCATAAAAAAGTGTTTCACACTCGTCGCTTGGCTTATAGATGGCGCTGACTGACACTCCTACTTCTAAATTCACATATAAACCCAAAAAAGTGGATGGAGGGAAGGCAGCTGTGATAGCTCAGTGGTTAGAGCATCAAACGCGTTATACGAAGGTCGTAGGTTCGATTCCTGCTCACGGATGGTTATTTTTTACCCTCTTTTCTTTCTTCTTATTTACATTCCATTGGTTCTAATAACGTCTCCTGTACATTCCTTTGCATTACTGTCTGTTAAATCTCATTAATGTTGTGTCAAAACACGGAAAAACGAGCCTTATGTATTCACTTCTTTCCCTTATTCATTAACGAGAGTCTCGTACTGGCAGACTTGGTGTCTATAGGGTGTATACGAATGACTATTAATCAGCTGCCCGCTCGTAATAAGCTCACGTGCTACGTGACGCCAGACATGCGCATAAAAGAGTGTTTCACACTCGTCGCTTGGCTTATAGATGGCGCTCACTGACACTTCTACTTCTAAATTCACATATAAACCCAAAAAAGTGGATGGACGGAAGGCCGCTGTGATAGCTCAGTGGTTCGAGCATCGAACGCGTTATTCGAAGGTCGTAGGTTCGATTCCTGCTCACGGAGGGTTATTTTTCACCCACTTTTCTTTCTTCTTATTTACATTTCATTGGTTCTAATAACTTCTCCTGTACATTCCTTGGCATTACTGTCTGTTAAATCTCATTATATTGTGTCAAAACACGGAAAAACGAGCCCTTAGGTATACACTTCTTTCCCTTATTCATTAACGAGGGTCTCGTACTGGCAGACTTGGTGTCTATAGGTTGTATACGAGGGACTATTAATCAGCTGCCCGCTCGTAATAAGTTGAAGTGCTACGTACGCCAGACATGCGCATGAAAGAAAGTTTCACACTCGTCGCTTGGCTTATAGATAGCGCTGACTGACACTCTTACTTCTAAATTCACATATAAAACAAAAAAGTGGATGGAGGGAAGGCCGCTGTGATAGCTCAGCGGTTAGAGCATCGAACGCGTTATTCGTAGGTCGTAGGTTCCATTCCTACTCACGGCTGGTTATTTCTTCAACCACTTTTCTTTCTTCTTATTTACATTCCATTGGTTCTAATAACGTCTCCTGTACATTCCTTTGCATTACTGTCTGTTAAATCTCATTATATTGTGTCAAAACACGGAAAAACGAGCCCTTAGGTATACACTTCATTCCCTTTTTTATTAACGAGGGTCTCGTACTGGCAGACTTGGTGTCTATACGTTGTATACGAGGGACTATTAATCAGCTGCCCGCTCGTAATAGGTTCAAGTGCTACGTACGCCAGACATGCGCATGAAAGAAAGTTTCACACTCGTCGCTGGGCTTATAGATGGCGGTGACTGACACTCCTACTTCTAAATTCACATATAAAACAAAAAAGTGGATGGAGGGAAGGCCGCTGTGATAGCTCAGCGGTTAGAGCATCGAACGCGTTATTCGAAGGTCGTAGGTTCCATTCCTGCTCACGGCTGGTTATTTTTTACCCACTTTTCTTTCTTCTTATTTACTATCCATTGGTTCTAATAACGTCTCCTGTACATTCCTTTGCATTACTGTCTGTTAAATCTCCTTAATATTGTGTCAAAACACGGAAAAACGAGCCTGATGTATACACTTCTTTCCCTTATTCATTAACGAGAGTCTCGTACTGGCAGACTTGGTGTTTATAGGTTGTATACGAGGGACTATTAATCAGCTGCCCGTTCGTAATAAGTTCACGTGCTACGTGACGCCAGACATGCGCATGAAAGAAAGTTTCACACTCGTCGCTTGGCTTATAGATGGCGCTGACTGACACTCCTACTTCTAAATTCACATATAAACACAAAAAAGTGGATGGAGGGAAGGCAGCTGTGATAGCTCAGTGGTTAGAGCATCAAACGCGTTATACGAAGGTCGTAGGTTCGATTCCTGCTCACGGATGGGTATTTTTTACCCACTTTTCTTTCTTCTTATTTACATTCCATTGGTTCTAATAACGTCTCCTGTACATTCCTTTGCATTACTGTCTGTTAAATCTCATTATTATTGTGTCAAAACACGGAAAAACGAGCCTTATGTATACACTTCTTTCCCTTATTCATTAACGAGAGTCTCGTACTGGCAGACTTGGTGTCTATAGCTTGTATACGAGGGACTATTAATCAGCTGCCCGCTCATAATAAGTTCAAGTGCTACGTGACGCCAGACATGCGCATAAAAGAGTGTTTCACACTCGTCGCATGGCTTATAGATGGCGCTGACTGACACTCCTTCTTCTAAATTCACATATAAACCCAAAAAAGTGGATGGAGGGAAGGCAGCTGTGATAGCTCAGTGGTTAGAGCATCAAACGCGTTATACGAAGGTCGTAGGTTCGATTCCTGCTCACGGATGGTTATTTTTTACCCACTTTTCTTTCTTCTTAATTACATTCCATTGGTTCTAATAACGTCTCCTGTACATTCCTTTGCATTACTGTCTGTTAAATCTCATTAATGTTGTGTCAAAACACGGAAAAACGAGCCTTATGTATTCACTTCTTTCCCTTATTCATTAACGAGAGTCTCGTACTGGCAGACTTGGTGTCTATAGGGTGTATACGAATGACTATTAATCAGCTGCCCGCTCGTAATAAGCTCACGTGCTACGTGACGCCAGACATGCGCATAAAAGAGTGTTTCACACTCATCGCTTGGCTTATAGATGGTGCTGACTGACACTCCTACTTCTAAATTCACATATATACCCAAAAAAGTGGATGGAGGGAAGGCAGCTGTGATAGCTCAGTGGTTAGAGCATCAAACGCGTTATTCGAAGGTCGTAGGTTCGATTCCTGCTCACGTCTGGTTATTTCTTCACCCATCTTTTTTTTCTTCCTAATTACATTCCATTGGTTCGAATAACTTCTCCTCTACATTCCTTGGCATTACTGTCTGTTAGATCTCATTAATATTGTGTCAAAACACGGAAAAACGAGCCTTATGTATACACTTCGTTCCCTTATTCATTAACGAGGGTCTCGTACTAGCAGACTCGGTGTCTATAGGTTGTATACGAGGGACTAATTATCAGCTGCCCGTTCGTAATAAGTTCACGTGCTACGTGACGCCAGACATGCTTATGAAAGATTGTTTCACGCTCGTCGCTGGGCTTATAGATGGCGCTGACTGACACTCCTACTTCTAAATTCACATATAAACAAAAAAAGTGGATGGAGGGAAGGCCGCTAAGATAGCTCAGCGGTTAGAGCATCGAACGCGTTATTCGAAGGTCGTAGGTTCCATTCCTGCTCACGGCTGGTGATTTCTTCACCCACTTTTTTTTCTTCCTATTTACATTCCATTGGTTCTAATAACGTCTCCTGTACATTCCTTTGCATTACTGTCTGTTAAATCTCATTATATTGTGTCAAAACACGGAAAAACGAGCCCTTAGGTATACACTTCTTTCCCTTATTCATTAACGAGGGTCTCGTACTGGCAAACTTGGTGTCTATAGGTTGTATACGAGGGACTATTAATCAGCTGCCAGCTTGAAATAAGTTCAAGTGCTACGTGACGCCAGACATGCGCATGAAAGAGTGTTTCACACTCGTCGCTGGGCTTATAGATGGCGCTGACTGACACTCCTACTTCTAAATTCACATATAAAACAAAAAAGTGGATGGAGGGAAGGCCGCTGTGATAGCTCAGCGGTTACAGCATCGAACACGTTATTCGAAGGTCGTAGGTTCCATTCCTGCTCACGGCTGGTTATTTTTTACCCACTTTTCTTCTTATTTACATTCCATTGGTTCTAATAACGTCTCCTGTACATTCCTTTGCATTACTGTCTGTTAAATCTCCTTAATATTGTGTCAAAACACGGAAAGACGAGCCTTATGTATACACTTCTTTCCCTTATCCATTAACGAGAGTCTCGTACTGGCAGACTTGGTGTTTATAGGTTGTATACGAGGGACTATTAATCAGCTGCCCGTTCGTAATAAGTTCACGTGCTACGTGACGCCAGACATGCGCATAAAAAAGTGTTTCACACTCGTCGCTTGGCTTATAGATGGCGCTGACTGACACTCCTACTTCTAAATTCACATATAAACCCAAAAAAGTGGATGGAGGGAAGGCAGCTGTGATAGCTCAGTGGTTAGAGCATCAAACGCGTTATTCGAAGGTCGTAGGTTCGATTCCTGCTCACGTCTGGTTATTTCTTCACCCATCTTTTTTTTCTTCCTATTTACATTCCATTGGTTTGAATAACTTCTCCTCTACATTCCTTGGCATTACTGTCTGTTAGATCTCATTATTATTGTGTCAAAACACGGAAAAACGAGCCTTATGTATACACTTCGTTCCCTTATTCATTAACGAGGGTCTCGTACTAGCAGACTCGGTGTCTATAGGTTGTATACGAGGGACTAATTATCAGCTGCCCGTTCGTAATAAGTTCACGTGCTACGTGACGCCAGACATGCGTATGAAAGATTGTTTCACACTCGTCGCTGGGCTTATAGATGGCGCTGACTGACACTCCTACTTCTAAGTTCACATATAAACAAAAAAAGTGGATGGAGGGAAGGCCGCTAAGATAGCTCAGTGGTTAGAGCATCGAACGCGTTATTCGAAGGTCGTAGGTTCCATTCCTGCTCACGGCTGGTTATTTCTTCACCCACTTTTTTTTCTTCCTTTTTACATTCCATTGGTTCTAATAACGTCTCCTGTACATTCCTTTGCATTACTGTCTGTTAAATCTCATTATATTGTGTCAAAACACGGAAAAAGGAGCCCTTAGGTATACACTTCTTTCCCTTATTCATTAACGAGGGTCTCGTACTGGCAAACTTGGTGTCTATAGGTTGTATACGAGGGACTATTAATCAGCTGCCCGCTTGTAATAAGTTCAAGTGCTACGTGACGCCAGACATGCGCATAAAAAAGTGTTTCACACTCGTCGCTTGGCTTATAGATGGCGCTGACTGACACTCCTACTTCTAAATTCACATATAAACCCAAAAAAGTGGATGGAGGGAAGGCAGCTGTGATAGCTCAGTGGTTAGAGCATCAAACGCGTTATACGAAGGTCGTAGGTTCGATTCCTGCTCACGGATGGTTATTTTTTACCCTCTTTTCTTTCTTCTTATTTACATTCCATTGGTTCTAATAACGTCTCCTGTACATTCCTTTGCATTACTGTCTGTTAAATCTCATTAATGTTGTGTCAAAACACGGAAAAACGAGCCTTATGTATTCACTTCTTTCCCTTATTCATTAACGAGAGTCTCGTACTGGCAGACTTGGTGTCTATAGGGTGTATACGAATGACTATTAATCAGCTGCCCGCTCGTAATAAGCTCACGTGCTACGTGACGCCAGACATGCGCATAAAAGAGTGTTTCACACTCATCGCTTGGCTTATAGATGGCGCTGACTGACACTCCTACTTCTAAATTCACATATAAACCCAAAAAAGTGGATGAAGGGAAGGCAGCTGTGATAGCTCAGTGGTTAGAGCATCAAACGCGTTATTCGAAGGTCGTAGGTTCGATTCCTGCTCACGTCTGGTTATTTCTTCACCCATCTTTTTTTTCTTCCGATTTACATTCCATTGGTTCGAATAACTTCTCCTGTACATTTCTTGGCATTACTGTCTGCTAGATCTCATTAATATTGTGTCAAAACACGGAAAAACGAGCCTTATGTATACACTTCTTTCCCTTATTCATTAACGAGGGTCTCGTACTGGCAGACTTGGTGTCTATAGGTTGTATACGAGGGACTATTAATCAGCTGCCCGCTCGTAATAAGTTCACGTGCTACGTGACGCCAGACATGCGCATAAAAGAGTGTTTCACACTCGTCGCTTGGCTTATAGATGTCGCTGACTGACACTCCTACTTCTAAATTCACATACAAAGCCAAAAAAATGGATGGAGGGAAGGCAGCTGTGATAGCTCAGTGGTTAGAGCATCAAACGCGTTATACGAAGGTCGTAGGTTCGATTCCTGCTCACGGATGGTTATTTTTTTACCCACTTTTATTTCTTCTTATTTACATTCCATTGGTTCTAATAACGTCTCCTGTACATTCCTTTGCATTACTGTCTGTTAAATATCAATAATATTGTGTCAAAACACGGAAAAACGAGCCTTATGTATACACTTCTTATCTTATTCATTAACGAGAGTCTCGTACTGGCAGACTTGTTGTCTATAGGTTGTATACGAGGGACTATTAATCAGCTGCCCGCTCGTAATAAGTTCACGTGCTACGTGACGCCAGACATGCGCATAAAAGAGTGTTTCACACTCGTCGCTTGGCTTATAGATGGCGCTCACTGACACTTCTACTTCTAAATTCACATATAAACCCAAAAAAGTGGATGGACGGAAGGCCGCTGTGATAGCTCAGTGGTTCGAGCATCGAACGCGTTATTCGAAGGTCGTAGGTTCGATTCCTGCTCACGGAGGGTTATTTTTCACCCACTTTTCTTTCTTCTTATTTACATTTCATTGGTTCTAATAACTTCTCCTGTACATTCCTTGGCATTACTGTCTGTTAGATCTCTTTATTATTGTGTCAAAACACGGAAAAACGAGCCTTTAGGTATACACTTTTATCCCTTATATATATATATATATATATTGAAATACAACGGTTCACCTGCCGCTTTATTCAAGCAACAGCAAGAAGAGGAACGGGGTGAAGACTGATGATGGTTATTGACAGATGAGGAAGATGACGTCCAATGGATTCTTACACTAATTTCCCCCGTCGACGGAAGCAGCCAGCCTGGCCGCGAATCACGCTGGGGAACGCATACGATAGGGCTTGAGACGCGAAACGTGCACAATCTCTGTCCTGTGGCAGCGTTGGTCAGTGTGGACGTGAACAGATTTGACAAGGTAGTTCACCGGTGAGGTCTGTTCGACAACTTTGTAGGGGCCAAGATAGCGGGACTCAAGCTTCTCGCATAAGCCAGGCGTTCACGCAGAAGTCCACAGAAGTACATCGTCGCCAGCGCGGTAGAGAACGACGCAGTGAGTGGAATCGTAACGATGTTTGCGATCTTCTTGGCAAGCTTCGGTGTTTACACGGGCAAGACGACGGCATCGAGCAACACGGGAGAGAAACTGGTCGCAAACTAATGGTGAAGAGTTGACGGGGCCAGAAAAGAATGAAACGTCGAGTGCTGATGTCGGTTGGCGTCCGTATACTAGGAAAAATGGAGAATAGCATGTGGTTCGTTCCACTGACGTATTATAGGCATACGTGACAAAGTGAAGTATGGCATACAAATTACGATTGTCCGGTCAAATGTACATGGACAGCATGTCACACAGCGTGCGATGAATTCTTTCCGTTTAGCCATTGGTTTGCGGGTGATAGCTAGATGTCGTTTTATGAACTGTTTTTAATGCTTGAAGAACTTCACTGAGCGTGCTTGAAAAAAATGCCTTGCCCCGGTCGCTCAAAAGAACACTAGGGGCTCCATGACGTTGGTAAATAGCATTCAAGAAGAAAGTTGCTACTTCCGAAGCAGTTCCTGAAGTGATCGAGGCCATCTCAGCGTACCGAGTCAAGTGATCCACTGCGGTGACGATCCATCTCTTGCCGTCTGATGTAGTTGGGAGGGGCCCAAAGAGGTTAATTCCGACGACAAAGAACGGCTCTGATGGACAAGGAAGTGTTTGTAGGGTCCCGACTGGAGCAGTTGTGGGCCGCTTGCTGTGTTGGCAAAGTGCGCACATGGCAATATATTTAGCTACCGTCGTGGAAAGACCCGGCCAAAAGAATCGACTGCGGATGGACTGGTATGTTTTGCAGTAACCCATGTGTCCTGACGTCGGGTCGTCGTGGGAAGCGCGCAGAACTTCAGTGCGTAGTGCGCGTGGTACGACGGGAACCCATCGGTAGCCTTCCGGGTGGAAAATGTATCGATATAGCACATCGTCCTTCAACTTGAATAGTCGGAGTTGTTTCCGGAGCCTGGCATTAGTGGAACATGAAGCGCCGGTAAGCCAACCGATGATGTCAGTGCAGTAAGAATCGGCTCGATGTTGAGTAGTAAGTACTGACGAACGGGTGAATGAAGGTAGGGAAGAAATGGCTGATATCGACGAGGCGTCCTCCGTATAGCCAATTTGACAAGGGGATGTGACGTGCACCGAAAACTGCGGCAAAGGGCATCGTGACAAAGCGTCGGCATCTTGATGTTGTCTTCCAGCCTTGTAGATGACGTCAAAGTCATAAGATTGTAATCGGAGAATCTAGCGGCCAAGTCGTCCCGACAAGTTTTTGATTGCGGACAACCAGCAAAGAGCATGGTGGTCCGTCACAACAGTAAAATGTCGACCATGTAGGTACGGACGAAATTTTTGGATGGACCAGACAACAACCAAGCACTCTTGTTTGGTTATCGAGTACCTCTTTTCTGCAGAGGTCAGAGTGCGGCTTGCATACGCGACAACTTTCTCGTGAAAGGCATGGTCGCGCTGGAGGAGTACGGCGCCGATTCCTTGTCCACTAGCGTCAGTGTGTAATATCGTAGGTGCCCTGTCATCGAAATAACCAAGCACCAGTGGGGATGTCAGTGCCTGCTTGAGTTCTTGAAATGAGGCTTTGCATTGATCATTCCAATCAAAGGAACCGGTACTGGCAAGGAGCTTGTGAAGAGGAGCGGCAATAGTGGCAAAGTTGCGAATGAAGCAGCGAAAATACGATGCCAGTCCAAGGAAACTGCGTAGTTCTTTGGAGCGAAAGGGTCGCGGAAAGTTGAGGACTGCAGAAATTTTGTCAGGATCGGGCTGGATGCCATCATTACTAACGAGATGTCCTAGAACTTTTATAGCTGTGTTACCGAAATGGCACTTCTTTGTGTTTAGTTGAAGTCCAGCATTGAAGAGACATGTGAGCACTTGATCTAGGCGTTGCAGAGGATCAGCAAAAGTGGAAGAAAACACAACGATATCATCGAGGTAGCATAGACAAGTTTTCCACTTCAGGCCACGAAGAACAGTGTCGATCATCCTTTCAAATGTGGCGGGAGCATTACATAGGCCGAATGGCATTACGTTAAACTCGTAAAGACCGTCCGGCGTAGAAAAGGCGTTCTTTTCTTTGTCTGCTTCGTCCATGGGTATTTGCCAATACCCGGACCGAATGTCAAGGGTGGAGAAGTATTGGGCGCCTTGCAATGAGTAAAGTGCATCGTCTATACGGGGCATCGGATATGCATCCTTTCGGGTAATCTTGTTGAGCGCGCAGTAATCAACACAAAATCGTACCGATCCATCCTTCTTTTGTACCAACACAATGGGTGATGACCAAGAACTGGTAGAGGGTCATATGATGTTTCTTTTTAGCATATCGGTCACGTTTTCCTCGATGAATTTGCGCTCGGCCAAGGAGACTCGGTAGGGACGACGGCGTACAACAGCCTGGCCGTGAGTTTCGATGCGATGATGCGCAACTGTGGTCTGTCCTAGTGCCGAAGCATTGGCGTCGAAGGAGGCCTGGTGTTTCGTTAGCAAATCTAGCAACGCCTCACGTTGAGAAGCAGAAAGGTCAGGATTTATCCCGGGAGCAAAGGAGGAGGAAGTAACAGACTGGGCCTGTTGTGGCTGAGCTGTCAAGGCGTCAAGAAAGACCAAAGATACCGGTTGGGTATCCACATAACATGGCACTGCAGAACCTTGGGGTAGGAGGATAGGCTCTGGGGTAGGGTTCAGGCCAAGGATTATCGCAGCACTGTCTTTGAACCGCACCAGGCTGGAGGGGACTACAACCTCGCGAGCTAGACAGCAGCTGGAAGGGGTGATAAGAACGTCACCATTGGCAATATTCGGACAAGTGATGGTGATGAGTTGCTCCTTACAGGGAGCAGTATGGATTCGGAGCTGTGAAGAAACGCAATGGTTTTTCGTCAACGCGTTCGCTGCAGTGATCGGTCTCGCTCATTTCGACTACACGTTGACGGCAAGAAATTGATGCAGATGCTGATGAGAGAAAGTCCCAACCTAAAATTAGTTCATGAGCACATGAAATTAAGACGGCGAAGGTGATGTGATGAAAAATACCATCAATGAAGACATGCGCTGTACATTGGGCCGATGGTCTAATTATTGCTCCATTGGCCCCAATCAAAGATGATCCAAGGTAGCGTGTCTTCACTTTCCGCAATCGAGAACACAAGTCGGCATGCATAACTGAAATAGTTGCTCCCGTGTCCACCAAAGCCAACACCCGCACACCTTGCACAGTTACCAATACCATGTTTGACGGTCGTTTAGGAAGACTTGGCTCATTTCGCCGAGATGCAGTTTTCCCTCCAAAAACTGCACTGTTTAGTTTTCCGATCGCTGGGCAGCCAGTTGAGAGACAGGCCGAAGTGGTGAAACAGAGCGTCGGAGTGGCGAAGGGGAGCGTGGTCGGGATGCACGTGTATTGTTGATCGTGTTGGAAATGCGCACAGAAGACGGTGATCGGTGGTTTGAACGACTGTCGGCATAACGGTAGTAACCTCGAGCACATGTGTCGTCTCGTTCAAAAGCGGCATCCCCATGACGTTCATCTTGCTGCCGACGTCGACAGACCCGGGAAATGTGTCCTCGAACTCCACGGTAGTAGAAAATAGGCCGTGGGGCCCGCCAGGAAGAATGGTAGGTTGGGGTTTGGTGGACGGGCGACTAGAGGTGCGAGATGTTCATGATCAGGCACACGTGGTGGTACTTGAGACGGTGAGGGTTGCATTGAAGCGATCTGTGCATATGAAGCGGGTTGGGGCATGGTGGAGCACGGTGGGTGCTTTGAAACGCTGACATTTCTTCCCTAATAATGCCATGCAGATCGCTAGAGGCGGGTTGAGCGGGAACGTTGTTAGAAGGAGGTAAACTGTAGGCTTGCAATTCCTCACGAATTATAGCTCGAATGATGGATCGGAGCTCCATACTGTGTGCCAGGGGGTTCTCAGAGAAGTCGGGTCGCAGGCGGATTGACTGCAAGGTATCAAGACGCTAGCATACAGAGACGACGTCGGAAACCGTACCGTCGAAGGGTTGTGCGCGACGAGGGCGTTGAAAGTGGTAGGTCCGATACCCTTCAGAAGGTGCCGGACACGATCACCTTCAGCCATGGTGTCGTCGATACGGCGGCAAAGTGCAAGCACATCCTCAATATAGGAAGTGTAGGACTCACCGCAATGTTGAACGCGTTCTGCCAGTTTCTTGCGAGTAACTTCTGAACGGACGGTTGGTGTGCCAAAATTGCGTCGGAGCTGGTCTTTGAAGGAAGACCAATCGCGGAAGTCGCTCTCATGATTCAGGAACCACGTCTTGGCAACCTGAGAGACATAAAACTGGACGCGTGCTAATTTCGATGCCTCGTTCCAGTTGTTGTAGACACCTACACGGTCATAGTTGTCGAGCCAGTCTTCGACATCTTCGCCAGGCAGACCGGAGAAGATTGGAGGCTCCCGAGGGGGGTTGTTGACCGGGCTAGGGTTGGTGGCTGGTGGTTGCGCCGGCGGGTGGTTCGGTTGGGCTTGCTCTTGTGCCATGGTGCTCTGCTGGCGTAAGCGATGTCACGAACGGAGCTCCAGGAGCTGGCTTTGGAGGAAGAGAGGTCTAAGAGATCGGGAAGCACCTTCCACCCCTTCAAATACAACGGTTCAGCTGACGCTTTATTCAAGCAACAGCAAGATGGCACCGATCAAGAAGAGGAAGATAACGTCCATTGAATTTTTACAATATATACATATATATATATATATATATATATATATATATATATATATATATATATATATATATATACATATATATATATATATATATATATATATATATTTATAGGCAGGCATGGTGGTTGAGTGGCCGTAGCGTTGCATATAGTCCAGTAGATTCTCCGTGAGCGGTCACAACGTGGTTTATTTCGACGTTTCGGCCTAGAGTCTGGCCTTCATCAGGATTAAAGATACAGTTTTCTGGTGCTCAGCTTTATACAATCTCAAATCGGGGGGCAAGGAAAGAGGAAAAAAAAGAGAAAAAATAAAGAAAAAGGAAAGAAAAAGAAGAAAAAAGAGAAGAAGAGAAAAATAATATACGGTGGACGCCCCTCGGGTGCCCCCCTTCCACTCTTCCCTCCACTTCCCCCTCCACTCTTCCCTCCACTCTTCCCTCCACTTCCCCCTTCATCTCTTTCCCCCTTCTCCCCTTCACCTTTCTGATGTCAGCGGTCTGTGTATGCTTCCGTTCACTAACGCATTCCTCCCGATCAGACGGCCCTTCTAGGCACTGGGGGTTCGGTGTGGGGCAAAAAAAAGAGCTTTTCAGGAAGTCCTAAGCCTTTAACTACTCGGGGTCCCGTAAACAATTCGTCGTAGAAGGAGGGGTGCCGCGTATTGTGGCAGAGGCTGGTAAGCAGGCATTTTAGGAAGTTCTAAGCCTTTAACTACTCCGCGCCCTGTCAACATTTCGTCGTAAAAAGAGGGGTGACCCGTATTGCGGTAGGCTGTGCAAGCGGGTGCTATGCAAATTCCTTGCCTGCTTCTGGATTACGCGTGTAGTGGGGGCCTCGCGGCTGTGCACAGGGTTGCTGTTGGGCATGTCATGCATGGCACAATTGATTTGGTAATAAAATAAAACAGAAAACAGGTGACAGCTGCACTTAGGAAGAGTCGTTACACTTGGAATTGTTTTGGGTTGTCCAGTGCCCTTCGCAGCTGCAGTGCCGTGAACTCAGTTACTATTTTCATTGTTGCCGTTATTGTTTTCTAATGGTTTAATTGCTGCAAGTGTACCAGGATTCTCATTTATTCCTCTATCGAGGGTGTTAAATCGGTGGATAAGGTATGACTCTCGTTGTTAACGTTCTCGATTTGTTTTAAATCCCGTCTCTAAGAGCGTTACTGATAGTTTGTCGAATGCATGCTCGGGAAGATTGAGATGTTTTGATAGAGGTAGACTTGGGGCTGATTTCGCATGGGCTCTGTGCTTATTGAAGCGGATCCTAAATGGCGTTTCTGTTTGTCCGATGTACTGCATACCACACACGTTGCATTCGAGTAGGTATACCACATTAGAGGAATCGCATGTTAGGTTCCCTCGTATGTTAATCGAAAACTTGGATTGCGTGCTAGTTGCTTTTTCTGTTTCTCGCATCGCCTTACATACAAGACATTGTGGCTTTAAACAAGGGCGGCATGAATTATTGGGGGTGATGTGTTAATTTGGGAGTGGACAAGGGTGTCTATGAGGTTACGTGGTCGTCGGTAAACGACGCCTGGAGCAGATGGGAATGCGCGTTTCAGACGTTCACTTTGTTCCAGAATGTTGTAATGTCGTTTAAGGATTTTGTTTATATTGGGGAAGTTTGTGCTGTAAGTCAAGCAGAGGTTTGTTCGTTGTGGGTCTTCTCGTAGTGGTCGCTTCATAAGTAAGTCTTCACGCTTTAATTTTCTCGCTTTTTGAACAGCGTCATTATTACATGTGGGGGGTATTTTCTTTTCTCGAGCATAAGTTTTAGCCTCCGTGAGCTCGTGTCAAAGTCAGCGTCTCTAGAGCAGATTCGCTTAAACCGGTGAGCCTGGCTGTCTGGAATACTGTTTTTACAGTGGCGTGGGTGATCGCTTTGGTAATGGAGGTATTGTTGTCGATCCCTTGGCTTGCGATATAGAGTTGTAGAGAGCTTTTCTTCTTCTATCGTTATGGTAACATCAAGAAAATTTATGGTAACTTGCGAGTATGTGTGTGTGAAGTGTATGTTCGGATGTACAGCATTGTAAGTGTCGATAAAGCTGAGAAGTTCGTCCTCGCTGTGGGTTCAAATAAGAAAGATGTCGTCTATGTATCTTCTGTATAACATTGGTTTCAAGGAACTTTGAGCAAGATATTCAGATTCTAGCTTCTCCATGAATATGTTAGCATAATTAGGTGCCATTTTGGGTGCCCATAGCGGTCCCGATGATTTGTCGAAAATACTCTTTCTTAAACTTGAATGAATTTAATTCGAGGACCATCCTCGTCAAAGTTGCAATGGCAGAGAAATCTGGGGTGTTATATTGTCTATGGTTTGTGTACCTGTTTTGTAATGCAGCTATGTCGTCATAAAATTCATAAACCCGGTAACCCAGGTCGACCAATCATATCAGGCATCGGTAAAATAACTGAACCCATATCAGGGTACGTGGACAAACTAATAAGCCACATTCCATGCACCCTCGCGTTGTACATAAAAGACACCACACATTTTCTTCGAGACATTGCATGTATGCGTGTGCCGAAAAACTCGTACTTGGTTACTATTGATGTCTCTTCGTTATATACAAATATTCCTCACAATGACGGCATAGCTGCATTACAAAACATGTACACAAACCATAGACAATCTAACACCCATATTTCTCTGCCATTGCAACTTTGACGAGGATGGTCCTCGAATTAAATTCATTCGAGTTTAACCAAGAGTATTTTCGACAATTCAGCGGGACCGCTATGGGCAACAAAATGGCACCTAGTTATGCCAACATATTTATGGGAAAGCTAGAATCTGAATTTCTTGCACAAAGTTCCTTGAAACCAATGTTATACAGAAGATACATATAGACGACATCTTTCTTATTTGGACCCACAGCGAGGACGAACTTCTAAGCTTTATCGACACTTACAATACTGTACATCCGAACATACACTTCACACACACATACTCGCAAGTTACCATAAATTTTCTTGCTGTTACCATAACGATAGAAGAAGAGAAGCTCTCTACAACCCTATATCGCAAACCAACGGATCGACAACAATACCTCCATTACCAAAGCGATCACCCACGCCACTGTAAAAACAGTATTTCATACAGCCAGGCTCACCGGTTTAAGCGAATCTGCTCTAGAGACGCTGACTTTGACACGAGCTCACAGAGGCTAAAACTTATGCTCGAGAAACAAAATACCCCCCACATGTAATTAACGACGCTGTTCAAAAAGCGAGAAAACTAAAGCGTGAAGACTTAATTATGAAGCGACCACTACGAGAAGACCCACAACGAACAAACCTCTGCTTGACTTACAGCACAAACTTCCCCAATGTAAACAAAATCCTTAAACGACATTACAACTTTCTGGAACAAAGTGAACGTCTGAAACGCGCATTTCCATCTGCTCCAGGCGTCGTTTCCCGACGACCACGTAACCTCAAAGACACCCTTGTCCACTCCCAAATTAACACATCACCCCCCAATAATTCATGCCGCTCTTGTTTTAAGCCACGATGTCTTGTATGTATGGCGATGCGAGAAACGGACAAAGCAACCAGCACGCAATCCAAGTTTTCGATTAACATACGAGTAAACCTAACAAGCGATTCCTCTAATGTGGTATACCTACTCGAATGCAACGTGTTTGGTATGCAGTACATCGGACAAACAGAAACACCATTTAGGATTCGCTTCAATAATCACAGAGCCCATGCGAAATCAGCCCCAAGTCTACCTCTATCAAAACATCTCAATCTTCCCGACCATGCATTCGACAAACTATCAGTAACGCTCTTAGAGACGGCATTTAATTCAAATCGAGAACGTGAACAACGAGAGTCATACCTTATACACCGATTTAACACCCTCGATATAGGAATAAATGAGAATCCTGGTACACTTGCAGCAATTAAAGCATTAGAAAACAATAACGGCAACAATGAAAATAGTAACTGAGTTCACGGAAGCAGCTGCGAAGGGCACTGGACAACCCAAAATAATTCCAAGTGTAACTACTCTTCCTAATTGCAGCTGTCGTCTGTTTTCTGTTTTATTTTACTACCCAATCAATTGTGCCATGCATGACATGCCCAACAACAACCCTGTGCACAGCCGGGAGGCCCCCACTACACGCGTAATTCAGAAGCGGGAAAGGAATTCGCATTGCACCCGCTTGCACAGCCTACCGCAATACGGGCCACCCCTCTTTTTACGACGAAATGTTGACAGGGCGCGGAGTAGTGAAAGGCTTAGAACTTCCTAAAATGCCCGCTTACCAGCCTCTGCCACAATACGCGGCACCCCTCCTTCTACGACGGTTTACAGGACCCCGAGTAGTTAAAGGCTTAGGACTTCCTGAAAAGCTCTTTTTTTGCCCCACACCGAACCGCCAGTGCCAGGAGGGGCCGTCTGATCGGGAGGAATGCGTTAGTGAACGGAAGCATACACAGACCGCTGACATCAGAAAGGTGAAGGGGAGAAGGGGGAGAGAGATGAATGGGGAATTGGAGGGAAGAGTGGAGAAGGGAAGTGGAGGGAAGAGTGGAAGGGGGGCACCCGAGGAGCGTCCACCGTATATTATTTTTCTCTTCTTCTCTTTTTTCTTTTTTTTCTTTACTTTTTCTTTCTTTTTGTTCTTTTTTTCTTTTTTCTCTTTTTTTTTCTGTCTTTTTTTCCTCTTTCCTTGCCCTCCGATTTGAGATTGTATAAAGCTGAGCACCAACAAACTGTATCTTTAATCCTGATGAAGGCCAGACTCTAGGCTGAAATGTCGAAATAAACCACGTTGTGACCGCTCACGGAGGATCTACTGGACTATAGCATCGAACGCGTTATTCGAAGGTTGTAGGTTCGATTCCTGCTCACGGCTGGTTATTTTTCATCCACTTTTCTTACTTCTTTCTTCTTATTTACATTCCATTGGTTCTAATAACTTCCCCTGTACATCCCTTGGCAACACTGTCTGTTAGATCTCATTATTATTGTGTTAAGACACGGAAAAACGAGCTCTTAGGCATACACTTCTTTCCCTTATATATATATTATATATATATATATATATATATATATATATATATATATATATATATATGTGTGTGTGTGTGTGTGTGTGTGTGTGTGTGTCCGGAACATCATGGCGACGGCAAAAATCAGTCACAACGATAAACACTACGAAGACGAGAAATTAAGGAAATAATTTTTACAGTTAAACAATGCATTTTATATCGACAACCATTACATGAACACACTCGGCTGGATTTTGGCGCTGACGTTGGCATCGGCGTAACTCACCGTATATGCATACGTTGTATACGTATTTGTACATAATAAAATGCAAGACAGAAAAAAAATTCGACAGATCCCACATACCTGGGAATCGGCGTTATGCGAAGCATGCGGATGTAAGGTGACCGTCTTTCAATTTTTTATTGACCGACACTTTATAAAATGATGGTATATACGTACAAATGTTACACGCAAAGACATATGCAGAGGAGTAGCAGATGTTTATAAAACGAGTTGTTTGCACTTGCACAACGATGCCAACTGGAACATGCATATTAGCAACACCAAAAGCTGATACGAAGCACTGATGCTCACGAGGATGTTGGCCCTGGTGACTGTTAAATGAATCAACTTCTGCGCATGCCAACTTACCACAATTGACATTACCCCGATGTGACGACTGTATAAAAGGAGCACATTTTATTTGATTGATATGCGGGGTTTAACGTCCCAAAACCACCATATGATTGTGAGAGACGTCATAGTGGAGGGCTTCGGTAATTTCGACCACCTGGGGTTCTTTACCGTGCACCCAAATCTGAGCACATGGGCCTACAACATTTCGGCCTGCATCGGAAATGCAGCCGTCACAGCCTGGATTCGAACCCATGACCTGCGGGTCAGCAGCCGAGTACCTTAGCCACTAGACCATCGTGGTGGCGCAAAGAAGTACGTATGTAATGTTTACAAAATTTGGTTGGCAGCACTGCAAGCACTATTGACCTTTCACGAAGATTAGTGTCTATTTCAAAAGTAGGTCTGAGACCTGGCGTAGCTCTGTGTTAAAATGCTTGATTTTCACGCAGAATGCTTAGATTTTATTCGAGCTGAGACCATGACCTTCGTTCTTTGCATCTGTCGGGTCAACGCTAACGATGTAGGATATTTCTGAACGCTCGCGCATTAAAATTGCCCATGTGTGTTCTCGTCGTTACTCCATAGATACTAAGTGTCAATCACCTGTGGAACATACCCGCATATCAGCGGCACATACCAGCCCGTGGTTATGTGTCACTGTCTAGGGGGAATCGTTGGACGACGTACGCGACGACATTGTGACATGATTCATGTCTTGACCAGCGCGTCTAATTCATGAAACCATCTTACCCTCCGACGCTAATTTTAGCTCACGCCAACTTAAGAGGGTGACCACGAGAGCACCAAAACGTAAGTTGCTAGGTACATCGACAGAGAGATAGACAGATACGCTCGATGTTGCCAAAGTTTGCTAAGAAATGATTCGCATTTAAAAAAACCATAAAAAAAACTCTGACACGCGGAATCGATCCTTTGTCCACTCAGTTTTGGGTAAGATGCGTTAACCACTGAGCCACCGAGATGCATTCCCTTCACCGTTAGAACGACAATCTATTTACATCTTTCACTTACCGCTGCTTACGGGCATCTGGCGGTGGGGAGGAGGTGAGGATCGTACGTCTTGGCTGACCTTGGGCTTTACCTAGACCGATTCTGGTGTACTTACCGGGCGCACAAAGATCACATCATTCATTGCAGTCTCCGTTTTCAGATATTGTGCACTTTTCAGACACAGTGAAGTAACAACTGAGATGCTTATTCGCGTGTATCTGTACCAGAGAGTACGTTTCGTGCGTCATTTGTGCGTGAGAAACGCGGGGCATGTTTTGATCTGCTTTACATACTGCGCGTGACTTTTCAATTTGTTGCCATCGCGCTCATTGCTTCGGCTTTGCGGCAAAGCTGTGACTTGTCCATTTGAACAACACTTGTGAAGGTTCATGAACGAAGACGTCCACATAAAGTTTACTTTGTTCCACAAGATTTTAGCATGTCCGACAGCCGCTACGAACATGCATGTTCTTTCAAACCGAATCTGGCGATCAGTTTCCGGGGCCTGTATATACGGTGAACTAACACTTCAATAAGGGTCATTATACCGAACTAAACAGCTGTGCCTCGTCTTGTAAAGTCTCTCACCCACGTTTGATTCAGCAAATTCTAATGCCCTTCACTTTCACGAATCTCGGGGTTCAGCGAATTTCAGTTGGGTGAACTTAATCCGTGACAAGACCCACTTCCTCAGCTGCACAGGCAGCGAATTACCACTGCATTTGTACCCGATAGCCGATAGGCATGAACTCACATGCAAGTCAGCAGCACCTAAATAAATTCATATCGACACATGATGGTTTCCTTGGCATCTGAAAACAACCTGCTACACAGCCTTCTACTAAAATGAAAAGTTGGGCGAGTTGGTTTGACAACATTCTCGGTAACATTTCGTGCACACTCTCATAGTGTCATGGTGTGTTATCGTTCTTTCTTTTGCGTTTTATTCGCACGTGCGCTCTAGAGTTACCCTGAGATATATATTCGTGTAATTTTTTCAATAAACTGAGTTGTCAGTTCCCGCTTCTTTGTCTCCTAGCCTTCCGTACTCCTGTCCACAGTGTGCGCACCAAACTGTTACCTAGAATATAGTCTTCTAAGATTAACCAGCTTTCCTTCTCCAAGCTTGCTTCCTGAAGCCCCTTCAGATTTGTTAAAGGGATTGTAGGCTTATGCCACAGGAGCGAAAGAGAGACACGCCTGAACGATAACCGATGCCAGCCCGGAACGTGAGCCGTGGCTTCACGTACCACGGCCTAGCGCCTTCTTTATTTTCTTCTGTCGCCATCGCGCGCTATCCGGTTTGCGCGCCGCCCGAACGAGGGTGCTACAGGGCCCCCCGTGTAGACTGGAAGTCGGAATGTGACATGCCGTTTGTGGTATTCCAACGGAAGATCAGTCGTAGATGAGAGGCTTTCTAGGGCGGTCTCCAGGTACGCCAGCTTGAGTCGGTCCAAGCTGACTGTCTCTTCACGGCCGTTCTGAAGTAGAGTGGCAGTTTTGGAGGTGCGGTGAAGGACGCGGAATGGTCCGTCGTAGGCTGGTGTCAAAGGTGGTCTGACCGCGTCGTGGCGCACGAAAACATGTGTTGCAGTGGCCATATCAGGGTGGGCGAATATGGTCTTGTGTTCAGAAGGTCTGGGTGGAGTGGGCCGGAGGTCTTGAACGCAGTCGAGGAGGCGTTGTAGGAATTGCTGTGGCTGGTCTGGTAGCTTCGTTGACGTGAAGAAGTCTCCCGGAAGCCGTAGAGAGGTGCCATACACCAGCTCTGCTGTTGAGCACTGCAGGTCTGCCCGGATGACAGCTCGTAAACCTAAGAGCACCAGTGGCAAGGCATCAACCCAGGTGGCTCTATTGAGGCGGGTAGTCAAGGTGGTCTTCAGTTGTCGGTGAAGGCGTTCCACCATGCCGTTGGCGCAGGGATGATAAGCCGTGGTACGGCAATGTCTGGCTCCGAGGATGCGATTAAGGCAAGTAAACAGCGAGGACTCAAACTGACGTCCACGGTCTGTTGTCACGGTGCCAGGACAGCCAAAACGGGATACCCACGTAGAAATGAAAACGCGGGCAGCTGTCTCGGCTGTGATATCTTGAATTGGAACAGCTTCTGGCCAGCGTGTGAAGCGATCGACCATGGTCAATATATAACGGTACCCCTGAGACACTGGTAGAGGGCCCACAATGTCTAGATGAACATGGTCGAAACGACGGCCGGGTGGAAGGAAAGGTTGGGGCGGCGTCTTAGTATGACGGGAGACCTTTGTCATCTGGCAGGGCACGCACATGCGCGTCCAAGCGTGCACATCACCATTGATTCCGGGCCAGACGTAGCGCTGGGTGAGAAGACGCTGAGTAGCCCGAATGCCTGGGTGACAGATGTCGTGTAAGGAGTGGAAAACGGTGCGTCGTAATGAAGCGGGAACGAAAGGGCGGGGAAGGTCAGCTGAGACATCGCACCACAAGCGCTCAGATGATAATGGATGAGGCACCAGGCGTAGTCGGAGAGAACGGGGGTTCTCCCGAAAAGCGGCAAGCTCTCTATCATCGTGCTGTGCCGAGGAGAATGAGGCCCAGTCGATGGTTGGCGGTGGAGAGTCAACCGCGGCTATACGAGAAAGGGCATCTGCGGCGGTGTTGTCAGCTCCTTTCACGTGGCGGATGTCAGTCGTGAACTCCGATATATAAGCCAGATGGCGGAGTTCACGGGGCACGTACTTGGATGAGTTAGTGCGGAAAACATACGCCAGTGGCTTATGGTCAGTCAGCACGTAAAACGAGCATCCTTCCAGGAAATGCCGAAAGTGCTGTATTGCAGCGTAGATGGCTAGTAATTCCCGGCCAAAGACGCTGTAGCGGGTCTCAGCAGGAAGTAGCTTCCGAGAGTAAAACGACAACGGTCTCCACTCGGAGTTAATGCACTGCTGTAAGACGGCTCCGACGGCCACGCTGGATGCGTCCACCATCAACCGAGTAGGGGCGTTGCTGCGTAAATGAATGAGAAGCACGGCGTTAGCGACCGCTTGCTTAGCAGCAGCAAAGGTGGCCTGGGCCTCTGACGACCAAGGAATGGCGGAGGACGGGCCAGCGGTCGACCGAAGGAGGTCGGTGAGCGGTCGTAGCAGTTCGGCACAGTGTGTTATGAAGCGCCTGGAAAAATTCACAAGCCCCAGGAATTGGCGTAATTGGCGCAGTGTTGTAGGCTGAGGATAATCCTGAATTGCTTTAACGTGGGACCGGAGAGGGCGTATTCCTTTGGATGATATGTGATGGCCCAAGAACTCGAGCTCAGATGCGCCGAAAGTACACTTAGAGGCGTTCCCAACGAGGCCGTACTGCTGAAGACGTTGGAACAGAGCGCGTAGATGGTGCTCATGATCGTCAGGTGTGCGGCTGGCGATGAGGACATCGTCAAGGTACGCGAACACAGTAGGAAGACCCCATGTGACCTCAGAAATGAACCGCTGAAAAGTTTGAGCCGAATTGCGGAGTCCAAAAGGCATCCGCACGTATTCAAACAACCCAAAGGGCGTCGTGATGGCGGTCTTAGGTATGTCGGTGGGCTCGACAGGAATCTGGTGGTACGCCTTAACAAGGTCCACTTTGCTGAAAATTGTGCAGCCGTCGAGGCGCGATGTAAAATCCTGAATGTGAGGTAGAGGATAGCTGTCGTGGACAGTCTTGGCGTTCAACGCTCGATAGTCCCCACAAGGACGCCAGTCACCAGGATCACGCTTTGGCGCCAAATGCAGCGGGGAAGCCCAAGCGCTTGACGACGGGCGGATAATGCCGAGCTGCAGCATGTGGTCAAACTCCCGTTTAGCAATAGCTAGGCGGTCTCCGAACAGGCGGCGTGGTCGAGCGGCTGCCGGTGGACCCCGGGTGACGATGCGGTGTGTCACCGTATGTTTAGGCGGCTGAGTGAGGTTGCACGGCTTAGTTAACTCCGGGAAACTCGCCAAGATTTTTTCGAACGGTGAGGAAAGTATCAGCATGCGGATGGCCATTGGGGCGATGTCGGACAGGACTCCCGAGATGGAGAGACGAGTCTTACCATCTAGGAGGCGGCACCGCCGCACGCTGACGTCCAAATCGAAGTATGAGAGGAAGTCCGAGCCGATGATCGGTTGAACCACGTCTGCGATGACAAAAACCCACCGGAAAATGCAGCGAAGGCCGAAGTCGAGGGTGAGATATCGGAGCCCATACGTTGCTATAGACGAGGCGTTGGCAGCACGAAGCACTTGCCCCTGTGACTTTGAACGATCAGCCTTAGTCGGGGGCACAACGCTAATTTCCGCGCCCGTATCTATAAGGAACCTGGCGCCAGATAGCTGGTCCGTGACCATGAAAAGGCGGCTGGGACGAGAAGGGAGATCACACGCCGCCGTCAGTGATCCCGGCAGGCGTTTCCCTGCCACAAACATGGGGGTGTACACTTCGTGGCTCGGTGTCGGAAACGCCGGTGGTACCAGCAGAGGGGTGGAGGGCTGGGACTCCGAGCATCTCGTGTGCGTGGAAGAGCTCGACGACCGGAACGAGGCGAACGAGTCTCCTGCAGGGGGCTCCGGAGTACGACAATGGAGGCGGCGAGTTCCTCGATGCGGGCCTCAAGGCGCGAAATCGCCGTGTCTGCTGGTGGTAAGACAGCGTTGACAGATGGGGAGGTCGCTTCATGAACCTGATCGGCGAGCTCCGCCAGGCGGTCGAGATTGACGTCGCCGGCCGCCGCGAGGACGAGGTGGATTGGCTGAGAAAGGCGTTGGAGGAAGAGCTCTCGAAGCAACGCTGAGTGGGCAGAGACGTCGTGTTTCCCAAGAAGCTGTCGCATTCGGCGCAGTAGTTGGGAGGGGCGCCTGTCGCCAAGGTCCCCCTCTGCAAGGAGCTGCTGTAGGCGGACGCGTTCCAAAGGCATGAATCGTTCCAGCACCTTGGTTTTAAGGTGCTGATATGGCGTAGTGTCCGAGGGGTTGGAGAGGACGTCAAAGAGCTCGCTGGCAACGTCAGGAGGAAGGACGGAGGCTACGTGGTAGTAGCGTGTCGTTTCCGAGGCGATGCGGTACAGGGAGAATTGCGCCTCGACCTGATGAAACCAATCTTGCGGGTCCTGTGGCCATAAAGATGGGAGACGCAGTTGCATGGCCGAGACGTCCTGCGGACGTGAGGCTTGTTCGGTTGAGGGTGCATTCGAGTCAGTCATTGTCTTCGTCCGGGTCACCACTTGTAGGCTTATGCCACAGGAGCGAAAGACAGACACGCCTGAACGATAACCGATGCCAGCCCGGAACGTGAGCCGTGGCTTCACGTGCCACGGCCTAGCACCTTCTTTATTTTCTTCTGTCGCCATCGCGCGCTCTCCGGTTTGCGCGCCGCCCGAACGAGGGCGCTACAGGATGTTTCAATGTATAGGCAAACCTACGTACTGAATAGATAGATAGATAGATAGATAGATAGATAGATAGATAGATAGATAGATAGATAGATAGATAGATAGATAGATAGATAGATAGATAGATAGATAGATAGATAGATAGATAGATAGATAAAATTGTTCACTACAACGCCGACAGTCACACATAATTACTAAGAAATGATTTTAAAATGGCTCATTCAGGTAGACGGAGCTCACTACGAACGCCATCTTTATGGAAACGCTGAGAACATGGCTTCTTTGCACTTGAAGCCAAATGGAAGAGGACGCTACATTGTTGTGAGTTATTTGTATTTACATACAATCAATAATGCGTGAATCATCTGGAAACAGATAGTTTAATAATATTTTTTCGGTAGTGACTAAAATATGCCTCGGTGAAATTCTACTATGGGCATTCTAAGTCGGTAGGTTTAGGTCAAACCTTAACATACGTCCTTATTTGTAAGAATTACTTCTTTCTCAATTGCGGGTTACACTATTAGTTTTTGTAAGAATGTAGCATTTCAAAACGTTCTCTCAAGCATTAGTTGTTTGATTCTTGGCTAATATTTTGTTTTAGGGGCATAGGGGGCTGCTGCCAGTAAAAATATGTTACTGCTTTTGGCTCCATGAGCATACCCTAAACAAAGCAGTGTTGTTCCTTTTTCGTGTCCCTTAGGTGGGCCTCCTCAATTCGACACACTATATTGAACCAATCACAAATCAAATGAATTTGATGAAAACCCCACACCTAATATCGCAAATTCCGGGCTCGGTACAAGACGTGCGGGATGGAATGATTAGTAAGTACATTTTAAAATGCTACCATAAAACTCTTTTGATGTAATGGTACGGCACAAAATAGTCACAGCCCTTGCAAATAAAACGGAAAGTTGGATACTTTTTTGCAGCAGTTCAAGTGTTCCGTATGTAGCCGCATAAAAACTAGATATTCCTTACAATATTGAATTGATGTATGCAATTGAGCAAGCAGCACTATACATTCCGTGCGCAAATCACGGCGAGAAGTTCTGAGATACAATTGTATTATATGACAGCACAGTCCTTCGAAGGGAAATTAATGTCACCGAGACTGCCCCAAATACCTTTTCATTAAGACAACCAGCGAGCCGCTTACACCTTCCCCGTGCAGGCAATGGTGGCGCCAGCGTAACGAATACCTCTCGTGGACTGGCGCGAGACATCAGTATGGCGTTCAAGGTACTCGAAAAAGAGGCACTCATGAGTGTGGAACACTCTAGCGGACTTTTAATTGCGAAGCATTTCTTAGCGAACTTCGGCGACATTGGGCGTATCTATCTATCTATCTATCTATCTATCTATCTATCTATCTATCTATCTATCTATCTATCTATCTCTCTGTCTATCTTCTTAATATTTTGAAGCTTTTATAGTTGCCATGGTGGTGGTTACATCCTCCACAAAAAGGGCTAGCCTGCCCAAGCTGTGCATCTTCAATGCAGTGAGGTTGATCGCACTGTTGAAAGAAGGGCTGCTGAAGAATGCATCACTAGACTGAATAAGCACAGGCAGGCAGTCTATTGTAGGCGGCATGATAGTAGCATTGTCTGCTGTGAGATAGTGAAATGTGATGCCACTATCTACAAGTGAACCAGATGCAGTTTCTGGTATAGACGAAAAAACGAAAAGCACCATCTTGTCTGCAGCAAACACATTTCCTGAAGACAACTTGTCGGAGACGCTGATGCTGCAGTCCAAATGAAAATGTGTGGAAAGAATGTTTATAGAAAACAACACTTTACATTACCCTACTGACAACACATGTCATTTTACCCTGCAATGTTCGTTGGTAGAGAACCACTTTTCGCTCACAAATCAATGCTACCTTTTTTTGTCCGCATGTATTATGTAATATACCCAGGTATTGCGTAGCGCGACCTCTGAAGAGAGGTTGTTGCTGCAGCGGCTACATTGAAAAGCACTTGTTTTGCGGCCCTTGGACAAAAGGGCGCTGGTGAGGCACATGTGCTAGTGCCAAAAATCTTCACAAATACATTTATTATCAGAACCTTTCACCACTCATTTTTACTATACTTTTCGCGTCACTGTCTTTATTTTATTGCTTCCACGCTTTACCCACTTTACAGCGAGGAATTTTAAGGCCCTTATACAGCCACCCAACATAATCATTGTTTACCTCTCGTCTTATAACATCGCGCTGTTTGGCCATCAAATGCTCTTGCGCCACAAAACACCACATATCATCAACATTTTAAATCTATAGCAAAGGTGTGCCGCATTGTTCCATACTGGGCCCGCTGTTATTCTTAATCTATATTATTGACCTACCGTCAATGTTAACACACAGTCATCGTATATTATGCGCAGATGATACAACTATACTTACTACAGAGAAGTCTATCGATGCGCTAACGAATAAATTCTCCTCTGGCTTCTATAACGTTCAGAAGTGGTGGACAGCTCATGGTTTAAGAATTACCACAAAAAAAAAACAATTCATTGTCTTCCATTCTAGTCATAACGTTTTTTCACCTGCACCCCCTATTGCTATCAAACGCGACAGACATCTTAGTACCACTAATTGCACATTCTTGGGAGTAGTCGTGCATGCTCATTCAAATTACCATTATCACATTTCACTTATAAGACAGAGAATAGCTCATGGTATCCGAACATTATTTACAGTACGACCTTTCTTCGATTTGCGGACTCTTCTTAAACTATACTACACCTTCATCCACAATCATATTACGTACTGCAGCACGTCATGGGCAAACACCTACCTATCTCAAGATCTCCTACTTCAACGTCTTCGAAACCAATCCATTTGCATTCTAACATTCAGTGCACCGATCACCAGTGCGTCCCCCCTTTTTCAGCAACGTAGTGTTCTAACAGTGTGTACTTTATTCACATTCTGGAATTTTTGTAATAAAGTCTCTAAGCAGTTCCATAGCAACCAATGTCTTGCAGAAACTTCAATTGGTAAACTCTAATACAACGAGGGTTGTCTCGAACAACAATGTTTTGCTACCACATACACGCACTAACTACGGCAAACATACTACTATATTCGCTGCTATTCAATTTTGGAACTCAATACCACTATGCAATAAACAATTGCCATTCAACATTTTTAAAGAAGAACATAATCATCTCATTTCGCAATCGTGACTAATCTGCATTGCTATACTGGTGTTCTCTTACATTTAGTGTGATTTGCTGTATGAGTTATTTTTACATTTGTTACTCATGTAGATTTGAGTTGTCTCTTCAGCTATGTATCATTAATTAAAGTCACTTTTGTTCAAGATTCTACGGCCATTTTTTGTGTGTGAGCTTTTCGAGATAGCCATGTGTAATTACTAAACGTTGTTTTGTTGCCATTTTACTGTAATTTATAATGCACGTTGCGTTGTTTTTAATCCTATCAAAATTCCTTGCCGCTTTTAGTTGCCCTTTTGTTGTACTTATCAACATGTATACTTCTGACAGGAGGTCCCCTTTTAGCGTTGTGCTATGGGACCTCCTTCTGTATACTAATCCCAATGCGTATATTTATTTTGCAACAAATGAAGGGTGTTTCATTGATTGATTTATTGATTGGTGTACAGAAGCTACTCGCTGCCATGCTGCTTATGAGGGCGATAGTCACACCACCAGACAACCGGCTAGAATGAACGTGGTCACGCCTTACTACAGTAAAACCTTCAAAAAGTTTTTTTTCTTTTAGAGGCGAAGCTTCTTACGCCGTGGGTCGTGCGTCCGCGATGTATGTAGTAGTAGGTGGAGCAGTAGTGATAGTAGTAATCGTAGTAGTAGTTGTCGTTGCAGTAGTAGGTAACCACCTCCACGTTCGGCCTAGAGAAGCGGCGCGCGCGCAGCCGTGCACATTTATCATAAATGAAAATATAGTTGTTTCTGATGAAATAACCTACAGAGACAAGTATTGGTGACCTAATCTCTAATAAAACATCCCTTTAATTTGATGCTTACTAGAAAAATACTTGTAATACAAGGACGCACTTTTAGCACTTTATGACCAGAAAAGGTTGCCACGTAAAACTTGTTGAGCATAACCGCGTTTGATTTTAGCAAAGTTAAGTGAGTGTTGGGCAGCAGTGCCATGAACTAGCGGCGGTGAAAGGTGGAAACTGGACATGAAGCGCCGGCCGTAAGAAAGTGCGCGCGTGCCGCTCTTCTAGTCAGGCCGTGCCACCCCGCGTTCAGTCCTTGGAATGTCCGCTGGATGGTGGTACTTGTATATGATGAATATATGATAAAAGGATGCGGTGTAGCAGTACGTCGAGTGTTCACTAGATGTACGGACGGATGGACAGACGAATGTACGGACACACGCATAAATGGATAGATGTATGCACAGACGGACGGACTGACGGATGCTTGGAAGAACGCATGCATGGATGGACGGGCGGATGCTTGAAAGAATCCATGCACGGATGGACGGGCGGATGAACTTGCGAATGGGTGCACATACGGACGCACGGACGGACAGGAAAACGGACAAACTGATGGTGCTTCACCCCCTTATTATGTACTCCACGGTTATATTGTGTTTTTTTTCGACTAAACTAGTTAAGCATAAGCACGTGGCCGCAGACTAATGCGTCAACTGTGTTACTAATGAGTCCTCTATGATTCCAATAGAGAACGAAAGCCATTTTTGAAACGTAATCTGAAAAAAAAAACGCTAAAACTTATTTATCAGTGCTATTAACCTCGACGTTACAGGTCTGTAGAAACACAGAAAGAAGTTATAACTGTGCGACTTGAATAAACGAGAAATTGCCAAGGAACAAATACACGTGAATATTTATGTTACCTTTCCTGGGGCGTTTCTCCTGTTGGAGCCCCTTTTTACCCTAGGGAAGTTGGAGGCGTCACAGACTGTTCTGGAGGTTTTCCGCTAGTAGCGACTACTCCGGACTCATCCATGTCTGAATGGCACATTTCCATCGAGCCAGCGTCGCTAATGCGCTCCTCGCTGGAGTTGCTCTGCAACTGTGTTGGGCTTTTCTGCAGGAAGTCTTCCCTACAGGGCCACAGAGGATGTCGGTGAAGCCCCTGCATAAGGCTGACAAATACCCGTAGCAGTGCAGGCATCCAGGCCCCGAGAAATAATGCACAATTCGCACCTTCCTACTCTCTGTGAGGGCTATAGTGCCGACACCAGTTCCTGCAGGTGGACTTGAGTGCTGACCAGCATCGTAATTGGCAGCCACCCTCTTTTTTTTGCTTGTCTGCAGAGCTTCTTCTTGCAAACTCCAGTCATTCCCTTGCTTCAGTTTACGAAAGACTCTCTTGTGCATTTATTGTCTAGATTTGTTTTCCTTCTTTTTCGGACAGGACATGTTCATGAAAAAGCAGCATGTGCACCATCGCAGATAACCGATGCGCCACAGATCATTAGTGAACTCGTCACTGCTGTGGTCGCTAAGACTGCATTTCACGCATGTCACCGTATCTCAGCATGACAATAACCCGTGCTCATACTATTTTAGCATAGGAAGCCCATTAGTAGATTGGGGCATAACGTCGTACTTCAAGGTGAAGGTAGGTGGCATGTGCCGCCGACAAGAAGGTTGTGCTAGCGAAAGTTAGTACTGCCTAACTTTTCCTGTTTTCTTCTTTTTCCGCTCTCATGATTATGGTACGAGCTTAGAACACACCTTTCACCTAAGGCTTCGGTTATTTTTACGTCGGTGCATTTTATGAAATCAGTGTCAGAAATTACGCCCTTGGCATTGTTCACTGATCGATGTGGTGTTACCGATATATCAAGGTCACCTATGTTCTCTTTTTTCTGATATTGTTGTTCTGCTGGTCACTACGAACCGGTCACCGAAACCTATTTTGCTGCGTCATAGTACCAAAAGGTACATTCTTTCACGGCATCGGCGATAAAGAAAGGGTATATGTCCTGCATCAGTGTTGTGTGCACAAATTTTCCAAATATCTGGGTGAGTTCGTGATTAAAGATATAATCCGACTTAGCACAACAAAATATGAAAAACTGCGCAGACGCTTCGCCACCAATGCGGGTGGTATCCTCAGTACGCACTGAAACGAAATGAGATAAGGCCACCATGTATGTGTCCAGTCTTGTATGTCTCTGCACAAATCCAGTAGGGCGCCACACTCTTTACACGCCGACTTGTCATGGCGGTTGAACCACGCCTTGTAAAGCTTTCTCTTTCCCCAGCTTTCTTCCCGAACGAGCATCGTTGCATCACTGTAGTCGAAAGCATTCCCCGTAGACAGGCAGTATTCGACGCGTTCAGTTTTGGAATGGGTTGCAAGGGTCGATTTGGCGACGTCCCCTATGTACTCTTGGAGCCTCGTTTACCACTTCCTCCCTGTTTTGCCGATGTAAGTAGCGTCGCAGTCCCTGCGCTTTACGTTGTCAACAACCCTGTTTTGATCGTTCGCAGGAGTGTGGTCTTTGGACTGAGTGAACACGTTTTTGAAGGTACAATGATGTTTTAAAACGGCTTTATTACTCAGCGGATGAACTGCTCTCCGAACAGAATGACTCACGCTGAACGTATAAATGTCAACAATGAATTTTGCGTTTTCTTGCACCACACTCCTTGTTCCTCTTCGCATACCTTTCAAGGTGTCGTCGATTAACGTCATCTGAAGATCTCTTTGTTCCAACGCACCAACCACGTTTTCCATCTCACGTCGCCACAAGTGCTTATCAGAATAAACAGCATCGCAATGGAACCAAAGTCTGTACGACAAACCCTTCGTGCTCGGCTGAGTGACGTGAGTGAAAGGACAGAAAAAAAAACAACGGTATCGCATTGTATCCGGCACACTGTTGTTCCCGCCCTGCCATCACGAGTGATGCGACCGAGTAGATTCGCAAATGGCACGGCATTGTTCTTTGATTCTTCATAGGTAAACTGAATACCAGGCTGTACGCTGTTTAGTGCCTCATGAAAAGCAACAAGATTTGCCCTCTTCTGGATGCCGAAAATGTCATCAACGTACCTATGGTATAATTTTAACTGGAAAGGCAGAGCCTCCAGCGCACGTGTTTCAACCTGCTCCTTTTGATTGACTGACTGAACTGACGTTCTCACTAAGCTGTAAAATCACGGGTTCACTTCATAAAATGCAACAAAAATCGTTCAAGATGTGGTAATTTTTCTCCTCGTAATTTTTTCGGTCTATCTGAACCATACCTTTTCCTTTGTCAGCAGAAAGGATGGGCATGAAATTATCTGACTTGAGATCTTTGAGCGCATCGCGTTCCTCAGCAGTAAGGTTCGTAGAAGCGTTTTTCGCATTTTACTGGACACTTACGATTCGGCTACAAGCCAAGTTCACTCACGTTGTGTCAACCTCCGCGATAATGTCCTGTTTCAGCACTTTCCGTGGGGCTATCGTGAAGCTCAGGTCTTTCGACAGCATACTGGTGTGGTTGTCTGACTGTTGCATCCAGTAAAGATTGTGCACTGCTTTGAAACTGTTACGTTTCAGTTGACCATGATGTAATAAACGGGAGAGTTTGTGGCGATGTACGCCAATGCATTTGTTCCTTTTCTGAATCCCCAGCTTGCATGCGCGCCCAGATTATGTGATAAAAATTATTGCGGCGGAGCTTTCATCGCCAACAAAATTCTACCGCATGCACGCGGCGTCTCACTTGGTGTATTTGCTGCTGGTTGTCAAATGAACAAGAATGGGGGTACAGGAGCCCGTTGCTTTGAATGCGCAGTTGAATGCGCGTTCATCGAATGTTTCTTTGAAAGCGCAGTTTTACATACCTGATGGCACGTATTTATTTCAGAAATTGGAGCTGGACACCGTGAAAATGCATCCCCTTTAGGTTCGTAACCTGCAACACGGTTCAAGATTATATGTGTTGGCGGACACAATCTGAACGTATTATTGTTTGTTTTTCTTAGATCCGAGAACACAGTCAATTCAACCTGCCATTGAGGTATACGTCATAAGTGATTACAAACACACTATGCACATCGGGAAGCTTTCGCTGGACCCTATACAATACATTATGACATACATGCACAAGGTAAATTGTTGTTTTATTATTCTAATAATTTGCATTTCCAGCCATACTCTTACAGATTCATCGCGTAAGTACGTGTTGGCGGTCTTTCGTTAGGCGGGAGAAAACTGTGGTAGTATGAGGGACAATCATATACTTTCCAATATTTTCCGTTGTCTTTAAAATAATCGCACCACCATTGCAGACAAGGAGCCTGTCCTATGACAACATTTCGAGAGCGACCTCAAATGAGTAGTGACAAAAAGAATCCTTGCATCTCTAATAAGTTATGACAACTGGATGAAGCTCTCGGTATCGTGTAGCTGAGTAACAATTCGTTTCCAGAGCGTTGTTCTATACATTTAAATGAATTGACATGAATGGACAAAAAATTGGCACATCCCACGTACACTGGGAATCGATGGTATGCGAAGCACGAATTAAGAATGTTGGTATGTCACTTTAAAATGAGCTCAACGTTACGAGGTGTAGGCAAATGACGCCGTAAATGATTTCGTTTCGTGATTATCATGTTTGGATGTGTTCTTTCCCTTTGTCTGCTATTCACGTCACCTGATACTTCATTTAGTATATGTGGAGCTAGCGAAACGGCTGTGAGCATGCTATGAGCGTGGTATATCATCATGTTCTTTCATGTCACGCGTGTCAGGATTATCATGTTTGTACCAGTCATGTATTTCGCCATCCACTGACGTCACGTAATACAAAATTTGGTATATGGGGAGCTGGCTAACGGCCGCGAGTGCATCATGAAGGGCTCAATATACTCCAATGTACCGTAGACGCGCGCGCACGAGGGCACAACGACGCAACGTTAGCAAAACGCGAGCACTCTTTAGTCTAACGCCAAGCGCGACCAGCGTCCTTCAGTGCGGCCCGACGGCAAATGGCGCGAAATGCGACATATTGCAGATTGCGCCGATGCGCTTCCTATTTTTGTGACGGAGAGACGCCGGATGCACTGAAACGCGCATGCATCAAAGCAACGGAGTGCGGCACGCGCCTGAGAGTATATGCAGGACCGGTGCCGGGCATCGCAACGCCGGCTTGACGCGTCGAAAAGAACGCCGGCGGGCCCGCGCAGCGCGTCACGTCGAAATGTATTGGCGCCTTGACGGTGGCATGTAGTCATGTTATCATCTGACACTTGTCTCATTATTATCATGTTGGCACCAATCACATACCTTCGTCATCCATTGGCGTCACGTAATATCAAATTTGGCATATGTGAAGCTGGTGAAACGGCCGCAAACGCATTATTAGTGTGGCATGTAGTCATGTTGTTACATGACGCGCATCTCATGTTTATCATGTTTGCACCAGTATCATACCTCCGCCATCCATTCACGTCC
Source organism: Rhipicephalus microplus (assembly GCF_043290135.1). NCBI lineage: Eukaryota > Metazoa > Arthropoda > Arachnida > Ixodida > Ixodidae > Rhipicephalus > Rhipicephalus microplus. The sequence continues at coordinate 216,746,084 of NC_134702.1, forward strand.
CGTAATACCATATTTTATATAAGTTAAGCTAGCTAAACGACAGCCAGTGCATCATGAGTATGACATGTAGTCATGTTTTCACATGACATGCATGTCATGATTTTTATGTTAGGGTCGGTCGCTTGTGGTCGCCATGCAATCACGCCATACCATACGAGTTTTGCAACATGCCATGTGAACGAAACCACCGCAAGAGCTGCAGGATTATGAATTGTAAATCATACCATTCATGAAATACATGTCATGATTTTCGTATTACGACTAGTGAAATATATTTTCCATACAGTAATTCTATGCCATACCAAGTTTCGTATTGATACCATTATCGAAACGGCCCGGAGAGCTAGAAGAGATAGATAGATAGATAGATAGATAGATAGATAGATAGATAGATAGATAGATAGATAGATAGATAGATAGATAGATAGATAGATAGATAGATAGATAGATAGATAGATAGATAGGCTCAAAGTCACCGAAGTCCGTTAAGAAATGCTGCGCATTTAAAAGTCAATGATGAAGCTTGGCCATACGGTCCAGAGTATGGGCGTTGATGTCGCCGACTAATATATATGGCTGCTGCATCTATGAGGTTTTTATTGCGCGGTCACAACGGTTGTCTTAGCGGGAGCTTGAAACGACGAATAAAGAACAAGAAGAGAAGCGCTAACCTCAGAATTTTACACACCGATTTGGGCTAGTTAGCCCAAACCGCCGCGTGCATTTTGGAAGGTCACGCATATTTGCTATTTCCAGTTTGGGATTATAACAGCACTCAGAAAGCCTTCGCTTGGAAGAGTTGTCTGAATGGTGTTAATGTGAAGGTGGTTTTGTGAGATCACGTCGCTAACTATGTTTATGCTATGTCCCGACTCCCAAGTGCCCTTTGTTCCCGAACGAGCCCCCGAACGTCAAAGCGGTTCACCGTACCTGCAAACATCCGGTTGTCCTCCTCTCTCCCACTCGTTACTATAGAGTGACCACTCGTATCCTACTGCCGTTCAGTTGCCGTCTCCGAGTAGGAATAACACGTTTTTACCAGTTCGAGATTATCAATGCTTTTAGGGCCGAAGCCTCTTATGGTTAGGGCGTAGCCAGCAGCATGTCCACAGACAGACAGACAGACAGACACAGACAGACGGTTGAATGGAAGGACGGATGGACGCTTCACCTCACTCATCATAATTCACTCCTTGAATATGTTGTCATTTTTATACTACCGCGCCCCGCTCGTACGTTCTTGGGCAGACGACAACGTCGGAAACTACAGAAATGCTTTCGACAAGCTGCAGATCGTGGCTACGCACGGACTCTAAAATCGTCTACCCTAACTTAATGGCTTATCATGGTCATCAGAGTTTGGGCACCTGCAGTTTTACTTCGAGGCTAACAACATCACTGAAGAAACAAAGCGAACCTACTAATGCTGAGCGGGAGCAGATATACAGCAGTATGTGTCCTGTTTCAGTCCCGCACTCCAGCAACCGCCGACTAAGACGATATTGTTGTTAAGCTACATATGCAATATGACTCAATGTCATCAGAGGTATACAGCCAAGCCCGCTTCCAATAGCGACACACTCAAAGGCGAAAAAGTGAATGACTGCACTCTAAATACGGTTACCTATAATGTAACTTTTGGGTGTGAGTAACTTATGAAATAAAGGTTACAAAGGAGTTTACTTTCATGTTCTCGTTATTTTGTGGTGCCTAAAATTTACAAAATCCACATTTCGAGCAATGCATACGTTACCAGCTCGAAAAGCGCAGTGTAACCTGTCCGTAGTAACCTATGAACAACGCTGTAACTTATGTGTACCCAGCCTCACCGCGTCCCTCGCCAAAAAAGAAAGAAAGGGTAAAAGCATGGTGAAAGTATACCGCAGCCGCAAGCGCGGGTTCTCCTCCGCTTGGCGGTCGGCTGCGTTCGGCGCCATGAAGTCTAGACCGCGGTAAGGCGCCGCCACGACAGGTGCGGCGCATATGCACCGCGTGCATAGCATGCAGCGTGCAGCGCCGAATCGCCCGGGCAGCACGCGTGAGGCTCGCCATTTTCTGTTGGCGCTTGCAAACTTTGTTTCCAATTCGCTTCCTTGGGATTGTGTGCATTGCGTGAAACCGGTGATGCCGCTGAGCAGCGATGACATGTGGGGTGGGCTGCGTGGCAGCTGCAACGAAACTTTTTGTGATTGTCGGCGTTACGTCGTTTTTTGTTCACCGGACGACTCCACAGCAAACGCTATTCGTTGCGGCAACTGCAACCACTGCCCAGCGGCTCTTCGCCGAATAACTGACTTGGGTAAGAGGCTTTTGTTTCAGATACACTTTGACAGCATGTGAGGTCTTCCCGATTTCAATACTTGTCAAATCGGGACCTTTCTCAGCTGGTAAAAGCGGCCTCATTTGTGGATTATGTTGTTAGAGTGCTTGTCTCAGCTGTACATATATATATATATATATATATATATATATATATATATATATATATATATATATATATATATATATATGAAATTTAGTCAGTCTATCATTGCGCATGACTGACCTATTGCTCGCGACATACTGTAGAGAGATATTTTTGTCGATTTATCTGCTATCTGTGCTCCTTTTTATAGCAGAGTACCAGCGCAGCTGCGTCATGTTGGCATGTGCTATCTCTGAAAAGTAGGTTGATTATCCTTCTCCAAATAAATATCGCCTCCTCATGTGTGCTCGTGCGCAGCGGTGATTACGGGTTTTCGTGTAGTCATAATTGCGCAAGCTTCCAGTGCATGGCTGCGGCATCAATATTTTAAACCAGAACTTTAGAACTCTGTGCGTGCTTTTTGTTACTTGTGAAGTGAGTTCTACGCCGTAAGTTTTTGACAATACGCTTGGGGCACGAGTTAATATACTTACTGTGTGGTGCCACGGCATTAAAATATTGCCTTGCCGGACACACCCCTGCCTCGTGGACTGCTCACAAACCGCCTGAAGAATCTTTTTTGCTCTTGAGAACGAAGAATGTGTAGCCTTGTACTCCACTGATATTTTTGTTCGTCTTGATATTGTGCGCCGTTTTGCTGGTTGGATATAATATTGCATACAGGTCATATTTCAGCATATATATATGAGAGTTGCCTTTTGAGTCCTTGAGAAAGCACGAAGGACATTTTAATAAAGGACGTTTTGAAAGTAACCTATTTCTTTTCGATTGCTGTAAACCTTCGCAAAGGTTACATTTCGAAAGAAAAGGGTGTAACCTATATAAACAAGATTTAACATTTAATTTTGTAACGACCCTATTGAAAATCCTGGGTTGGTGGATGCTGAAATTGTTGGTGGATATGGTGGAAAGAATAGTGAGTACGGTGGAAATATTAGTGGATATGGTAAAAACTGTAGTGCGCATAATTGCTGATGACGGCGAAAGTGAAAGAAATGGTGGCACACGGTGGTGGTGGTGGCGAGCCAATAGTGGTGACGGTGGAAAATGCCGGCTCATGATGGCGAGGCAAAACGTGTTTGGTGGAAGGCTTGGTGAGCAAGATGGATGACGGGGGCATGGTGGAAGCTTGATGGATGATGGTGGCATGATGAAAACCACAGAACAGTATGCAAAATCTCTTACTTGTAGAGTTTCATTCTTGAATGCGCAGAGATATATGTTTACGGTCAAAAGATACCAACGCGGCTCATTACGCTTTCTAGTACGTTTGTTTTTTTATTCCTGTGGCGTCAACAACGCTTCAATTTTTGTGGAGCATAGAATATGCGGCCGGGAATATGTTTACATTTTGCGCACGTACTTACATCAGCTCGACATCCGCGATGTGTTCCTTTGTTGTGATGTTTAGAAGACTAGAATTGTTCCTGTGAACATGACAGTAAATGCTTTACATCGGCGCGCAGTTGTCGACCAATAAATGGGCTCCAGTTCGCAATCGCCCTTGTTAATGTTAGAACAGAACACAGTGCACCTCGATGTCGCCACGCTAGAAACGCAACTTTGGGAATTCTTGCACACGCTATTGTTTGCGCCGTACGTTTAAATTAACAAAGTGCGTGCGAATATGCATAAACTTTCACTTTCGACATGCATCGAGATGAGCCCCAGCGAATTTAATTTTTACCCCTCTGTTCTACCACCATGATTTCTACCAAAGGTTAGTCATACCGACCGAGCCCGTACAAGTGTTTTCAGCGCATCTGGCTTTTTGAATACGCAATTTTGACGAGTAAAAATGACAATAAAGCTCAGCTGTGGCATCATTTACCAAAAATGAAGCCTTTTTTATCGTGAACGGTGTCCGCGCAAGAAGCGACAAACATCGATGCGACACGCTTGTAGCACTTCCGCCAAAGGTACGCCTCTTCTCACCGACAACCGCCGGTCGCACTCGCCGGCACTTCACTGCCTCTTATGCGAGAACATAGACACGTCAATTCGTATGCTTACTGAACTAATATGACATAATAATATTTCTGGCGCACTGCATTCGTTTACGCGAAGTCGTTATGTAGTTGTTCCTAACGACAGAGCAACAGCGGTGCGCTGGCACGACTGCGCCCTGCGTTGCGCGAAAAACGTCTGAATCAATTGTGTGGGCGTATCTATCGAATGAACATAGAAGCGTCATAAAGCCTGAACTAATATCGCTCCTGATTGATAGTATGGATGTGGTCAATTGTTGAGTAGCCTGTTCGAAATCCTGCTTGTTCCTTTGGTTGATTGAATTCTAATGTTTTCTTTACTCTGTTAGCAATTACCTTTGTAAATAGCTTGTATACTACAGAGAGCAAGCTGATCGGCCTGTAATTCTTCAAGTCCTTGTCATCTCCTTTCTTATGTATTAAGATGATGTTAGCGTTCTTCCAAGACTGTGGTACTCTTCCTGTCAGGAGACACCTCGTAAACAGGGTGGCTAGCTTTTCTAACACAATCTGTCCTCCATATTTCAGCAGATCTGATGTTACCTGATCCTCACCAGCAGCTTTGCCCCTTTGCATGCTCTCCAAAGCTTTTCTGACTTCTTCTATCATTACTGGTGGGGTGTAATCTGGGTTACTGCTAGTTCGTATAGTATTAAGGTCGTGCTTGTCTCGGCTACTGTACAGATCTCTGTAAAACTCCTCCGCTATTTTAACTATCCTATCCATATTGGTAGTTATTTTGCCTTCTTTGTCCCTTAGTGCATACATCCGACTTTTGCCTATCCCAAGTTTCTTCTTCAATGCTTTGACACTTCCGCCGTTTTTCAGAGCGTGTTCAATTCTCTCCATGTTATACGTTCTTACATCGCATACCTTACGTCTATTAATCAACTTCGAAAGCTCTGCCACTTCTATTTTGTCTGTTGTACTTGACACTTTCATGATTTGACGCTTCTTAATTAGGTTCTTCGTTTCCTGGGAAAGCTTGCCAGTGTCCTGTCTAACTACCCTGCCTCCAACTTCCACTGCACACTCCGTAATGATACTCGTCAGATTATCATTCATTGTATCTACGCTAAGGTTGATTTCCTCACTAAGAGCCGAGTACCTGTTCTGCAGCGACACTCTGAATTCCTGTACTTTCCCTCTCAGTGCTAGCTGATTGATTGGCTTTTTTTTGCGTATCAGTTTCTGTCGTTCCTTCTTCAAGTCTAGGCGAATTCGAGACCGTACCATTCTATGGTCACTGCGTCGTACCTTGCCAACCACTTCCACATCCTGCACGATTCCAGGGTGTGCACTCATTATAAAGTCTATTTCGTTCTTATTTTCGCCATTAGGGCTCCTCCATGTCCACTTGCGGTTTTCTCGTTTTCGGTAGAAGGTATTCAAAATCCGTAAATTATTGCGTTCTGCGAATTCTACTAGTAGCTCTCCTCTGGCATTTCTAGTGCCGATGCCATAATCTCCTACTGCCTGGTCGCCAGCCTGCTTCTTCCCTACCTTTGCATTAAAGTCGCCCATCACTATAGTATACTGTGTTTTTACCTTACTCATTGCTGATTCCACGTCTTCATAGAAGCTTTCAACTGAAGCGTCATCATGGCTGGTTGTAGGCGCGTAAGCCTGTACTACCTTCATTTTGTATTTTTTATTCAGTTTAATTACGATACCTACCACCCTTTCATTAATGCTATAGTATTCCTCTATGTTGCCAGCTATGTTTCTGTGAATTAGGAACCCCACTCCCAGTTCTCTTCTGTCTGCCAAGCCCCTGTAGCAAAGGACGTGCCCATTCTGTAGCACCGTGTAGGCCTCATCTGTCTTCCTAACCTCACTGAGCCCTATTATATCCCATTTAACACCGTCTAGCTCCTCGAATAGTACAGCTAGACTTCCCTCACTAGATAAGGTTCTAGCGTTAAACGTTGCCAAGTTCAGGTTCCAATGGCGGCCTGTCCGGATCCAGAGATTCTTAGCACCCTCTGCTGCGTTGCAGATCTGACCGCCGCCGTGGTCAGTTGCTTCGCAGCTCAGAGGTAATAGAGAAATGCTCAGAGTATAACCAACCACTATACATAGCCTTCATAGATTACGAGAAGGCGTTTGATTCAGTACAAATATCAGCCGTCATGCAAACACTGCGGAATCAGGGCGTAGATGAAGTATATATAAACATTCTGGAAGAAATCTACAGGGGATCAACTGGTACCATAGTGCTTCATAAAGAAAGCAACAGAATACCAATCAAGAAGGGTGTAAGGCAGGGGGACACAATTTCCCCAATGCTATTTACCGCGTGCTTACAGGAGGTTTTCAGAAGCCTAGAATGGGAACAGTTAGGGATAAGAGTCAATGGAGAATACCTTAGTAACCTGCGCTTCGCCGATGACATTGCATTGCTGAGTAACTCGGGGGACGAATTGCAACTCATGATTACGGAGTTAGACAAGGAGAGCAGAAAGGTGGGTCTTAAAATTAATCTGCAGAAAACGAAAGTAATGTACAACAACCTCGGCAAGAAGCAGCGCTTCGAGATAGGTAATAGTGCACTTGAAGTTGTAAAAGACTATGTCTACTTAGGGCAGGTAATAACCGCAGAGCCGAATCACGAGATTGAAGTAACTAGAAGAATAAGAATGGGGTGGAGCACATTCGGCAAGCACTCCCAAATTATGACAGGTAGGTTGCCACTATCCCTCAAGAGGAAGGTATATAACAGCTGTATCTTGCCGGTACTTAGCTACGGAGCAGAAACCTGGAGACTTACAAAGAGGGTTCAGCTTAAATTGAGGACGACGCAGCGAGCAATGGAAAGAAAAATGGTAGGTGTAACCTTAAGAGACAAGAAGAGAGCAGAGTGGATTAGGGAACAAACGGGGGTTAAGGATATCATAGCTGAAATCAAGAAGAAGAAATGGACATGGGCAGGGCATGTAGCGCGTAGACAGGATAACCGCTGGTCATTAAGGGTAACTGACTGGATTCCCAGAGAAGGGAAGCGGGTTAGGGGGAGACAGAAGGTTAGGTGGGCAGATGAGATTAAGAAGTGTTCGGGTATAAATTGGCAGCAGCAAGCACAGGACCGGGTTAACTGGCGGAACATGGGAGAGGCCTTTGTCCTGCAGTGGACGTAGTCAGGCTGATGATGATGAATATCGCTCTTTGGAAGGAGCGAGAAACGGACAATAAACTTGGCAGTAACCGCTGATAAACTGTACCTGCTCCTTAGTCCACTGAGTTGTTTTCGTTTCCTTGCCGTTGCAAATTGTAACAAAAACTTAGCGCTGTTGCCATTATCGCAGTGGTAATCGCTACAGGCAGCAGTTGTTCGTGTTTATCAAATGTGCGAATTTTATCAGATGCAGATTCCGTCCCTCCCGAGTAAACAAAAAACAAAACTTAAGTTACACAGTGACTTCCTTACATGACTACCGCTTTATCGCCATTTGTCGGCGTGGCGCAATGGTTAGTGTGCTCAGTTCAGAATTCGGAGGTGGCAGGTGCGATTCACCGCTGTCGCAAGTTTTTTTTTGTTTTTTGCAGGTGCTTTCTACATCGTTTTTAATACAATTATTTTTATTATCTTTAGTGGCAGCTTGTCACGGTGGTTGTGACGCTGCTTCGTGCTCCAGCATTGCCAGCTGGAGCACGCCATCCACCATCCGCTCCACCATAGCCACCATACACTATGTGCCACCAACATTTCCACCGCCATAATCCACCAAAATGGTGGAAGGTGGAATCCACCATTCATATGGTGGACGTTTATTCAGTAGGGCATTAGAAAGGTTTAAACGTTAGGGTTACACTTATGTAACTTTCAGGTTATAGTTGCACCAATATGGGAAAAATTCACCTTTGCATAGGTTACAATATTTAGAGTGTACGTAGCGGCTATTAAAAAGCTCGCTGGGGATTGAAGTTTCGTCACGTCGACCTTAAGCACTTCAGCTACTGCGCAAGAGGGAGAATCGACTGCCACACCTGCTAACACCACCATGCTCTTTTTAGACGTAAGATTGTGTAATCGCTTTGTGTGCTCACTGCGCAAAGAAGGCCTTCAAGAACGCCTGTTCGCGGAGACAGTTCTTACCTTCGCCAATGCCTACCCAGCGAGCGAAGAGTGCCGGTCAATAGTAGAGGGACGGAACTTCAAACCAGTATATCACACCAGTCAACAATAGGGTCACTGCACAACTACGGCTAATTTAATAACAAAAATACAACGTTTTTGGCGTTGCGACGACGTGCACGATCCCAAGGAATGCTGATTCAAGACAGCTACTTGCAAATTGTACCAAAAATAGGGAGACGTTAAAAACGCATGCGTTAGTAAAACGAAACAACATCACCAAGGCGTAAGAAATTCATATGTACCCAAGATAACACGACAATGCTATGCACTACGTTACTTAAATGCCCTATGAACCTCTGCACGATACAAAATCTAATAATGAAAGTCATCCTTATCGGGAAAAACGAATGGTGGGCATGGTGTGAACCACCACCCATCATTATAGTGGATTTATGTAGTTGGTGAATGGTGGGAAACGCCCACCATGGCGCATGGCGGGATATGGTGGGTGCTGCAGTGCCAGCAACGCTTGAGCGCCAAATGGCGTCAGAATCACCTTGACGAGCTGCCACAAAAAATAAAAAAAAATTCTATAAAAACGGTATAAAAAAACACCCGTCCCGTAAAAAAAGGTGCCAGGGAGGATTGAACATGCAACCTGCGGATTCCCATGCGGAGGCACTAATCACTGCGCCATACCAACTTCTTTTTCATGGGATTTAATAAAGTACTTGCGCAATAAAGACAATATCAAGCGAACAAAAGTACAATCAAATCGCGAAAGTAAGCACTCAAGCGTTACTCATAAACACTAAATGGCTAACACAGCGTGAGTTCCTCACATGGAGAGTTCTTCACATCGTGTTATACAAACAAAAAAGGGGTGAGGTCAAACAGTTCTCTACGACGGAGTACCAGTCCTGTCTGAAGTCTAGCTTGTCGTAAATGTTTTTTTTAGGTGGATAGCCATTTGAATGAAGTGTGCACTTGAAGAGGTGGTGGGCTCTGCATTGCAGTCTTGCATTCGTGTCTTCCACAAGATGTGCATACCTATGAGGAAACACATATCATATGGTACTTCATCAAGCGCTGCTGGTAGAAGATAACGTATTGTGTGAGAATTAATGACGAAACGTTTTTTCAGTGCTCGCTGAAGGACATCCCAAAACAGTATGGCATCTTTGCAGCTAACAAAGCAATGTTCAATCGTTTCCGGCACATAACATAGACGGCAGTTAACAGACGGAATGAAAATACCCTTTCTTTCTAACCATGTGTTTACCGCCAATGTTTCAGAGTGGAGTTTATAGAAGAATGTTTTTGAATTAGGTGGAATGTGCATTTTGCGCACTCGCTTCAACACATCGTGGCCTGGAAGATTGTAGTACAGTGAGCGGTACAATGGAGGTGGGAAGAGTGTACTCAGTAGGTCCTTATACGGCACCTTGTGCGATACTGTGCATAGGTATTCTACAGAAAAGCGGGCTTTAAGGAACTGAACTGCGAGGTAAACTTCCTGCATGAATCCCCACAAGCATGGGCGTTCGGAGAAGTTGTTCTTAAAGGCGTTAAACTATGCTATAATGAATGCTCAACTCGTCTGATAGTTAATGGTCAACTCTCCAAGCCACTTTCTATTCGCTCTTCTGTAAAACAGGGATGACCAATGTCACTTCTTTTATTTGCACTTTATCTAGAACCACTGTGTTTAAGCATAATACAGTCGAGTTGCATTCATGGCTTTAGTATATTAGGCAGTGAGGTTATAGTATTGGCTTATGCAGACGATGTCGCATTCTTTTGCACAGATAAACCAAGTGTCGAAATTGTGGTATATACTACTGAAAAGTTTGGCGTAGTATCAGGAGCTCGTTTAAATGCCTCTAAAAGTTTAGGACTGTGCTTTGGCTTGTAGGGTAGCACACCGAACCACTTTGCAGGGATTAATTGGGCAAGAACTTCTCCAACATACCTCGGTGTACCATTGCATGCATATAGATTCAGTGCGCATTACTGGAAGGAACGCGTCCCTAAGCTTGAACGACAGGCCCAGACATTTGTTCCCTATCGACTTTCGATATTTGGGAAATCTGAAGCTTCCAATACTTTCTTAGCGACAAAGCTTTACTATGTATTGCAACTTATTCATTGCGCAAGATTCTATATACAACGCTTTCGTCGGATTTTCGCTACTTTCATATGGTCTTCGACTTTTGAGCTCATGCGCCGTGATAATATATTCAAGCCAGTTAGTGAGGGTGAGTTAGGACTAAAACACCTTTATCTATGGCAAATAGTGTCCCGATTCTTCTTTTTTCGAGACAATTTCGATCCTGTAATCCGTTCCTTCTTGCAGGTTACACTTGTTGATTGCTTACCAGATTTATTTGTTTCATCCAACTTCTCCGAACTGCGCCATACCAACATGAGGCTAGTTGTGTGTTAAATAGATAGTTGACATACCAACTTACGGCTCATCTCCAGTTAAGTTTGTCGTGTACACGACATAGACAAAATCTGCACCTGCTACTAAAGATTGCACATTTATTAAACACAAGCAACAGCTGCCTCTAACAATTGCCACTGTGTTATTAGCACCAGTGCTATTTTTTTACAATACACAACTGCAAGGAAAAAAAACCCAAGTGGACTGGGGAGCAGCAACAGTTTACCGGTGGGGTCTGCTAAGTTTATTACCCGTTTCGCACTCGTTCTAAAGGGTGACATCTGCTCACGCTTTAAGACGCTTCTAGGCTCATTCCATAGATAGGCCCACCTAATTTATTTGATTGAGCATTGGGATGCGTTTTAGCGCAATGTAGAGGGTGGTCGTGCCAGCGCAATGCTGTAGCTCTTTCGCTGAAGCAACAGTTACATCACGGCTTGGACAAAACAGATAACCTCTGGGAAAAAGAGAACGGGACTGTGAGACAGACGTCACGGATACAGCAGCCCCTGTATCGAGTTCCATGTTCACTGGTACGCCGTCAATAGCGACCTCGACCATGATTGGTTTTTGTCCTGCCTCTGCAGCAGGTTTTACACTATTCAAATTGTTTCATGGCAGTTTCAAGGTACTAGCATGCCGTTTATTTTTACTTTTCGATTCTTTTAGCTGTTTGCTCCGGCAAGCATTCTTGATGTGGCCCTTTTTGTTGCAATGAAAACATTTGGCATTCGCATACGGACAAGAGCTGGTGGTGTGTTTCACCGATCCGCAGCGATAACATGAGGTAGAAGCTTCCCCAGTGCTTTTAACTTTGTGCACTTTAAATTCTTGCTGTGCTGTTGAGCGCGTAGCAGATGTGCTTTGAATCGCAGCTTCAATGACTATCGCACGATCAACTGCTGTCTGAAACTTTAACTGATTGTCTTCTGCAAATAAACTTCGTTGTATGTCAGCCCGGAGCAAGCCACAACCAAATCTGTCCCTTAACGCTTGATCAAGAAAAGTACCGAACTCACAAGTTTGCGCGAGTCTACGCAGCTCTGCGGCATACTGAGTAATAGTCTCTTGCGGCAGTTGTGAGCGGCGATGAAATATGGCCCTTTCACCGATAATGGACAGTTTGTGAAGAAAGTGGTTTTGCAGTAAGCTTAGAAGTTCTTCAAAAGACTTCTTTGCGGGAGTCTCAGGAGACGTTAACGACTTCAACAATGCGTACGTCTTCGGTCCTACTAGGCTTATCAAGGTATCAGCCTTCTGATCCTCCGAGACTTTGTTAGCACGCGAAAATGCTTGGAGGTGTTCTTCATAACTAGCCCAATCAGCTGAAGAGTCATCGAATGGTTCTACTTGCCCCAAGTGCGCCGACATCGTTTCGCTGACTTGTCTTCTTGTGGCAGTCCACCAGAGTCCCAAGATCCTCGTCGCCAAGAACTATGTCCTTTTCCAGGGCTTCCGGGTATGAAGACGCCGCCAGTACTCAAACATGCTTTATTCGCATGCCAGCAACATAGCGATAACCAAGAGTGCCGAAGGAAAGTGCCCCCGGCCCACCGCGTGCCAAGCGCTTTTATTCACATCGTGGGCGAGGGTGTTGCGATATGGGCCGCGTGACAGTGTATCGCACAAGCGCGCGTGTACAGATATGCGACAAGTACCCACCATAACAAGCAGCACCCATCGTCTGCTTAGTGCTTCCCAGCATTATCGCAGTGGTGGGAAGGGTTTCTCAGCTTGGTACACCATGTGGCCCACAATAATAAGCACCACCCACCATATGCTTAGGGCTTCCCAGCATTATCGCAATAGTGGGCAGAGTGTCCCATTATTGCCCACTATCTAGCCTCTGCTTTCCACCATCATTTCCACTTTACCCATCCTCTGTACACCATACCACCCAGTATGTCCCGGCATATCCACCATATTTTCCACTACGTCCCAACATATCCATCATAATTTCCACCATGCCCACTATTATTTTACACTACTCCCACCATGTTTTCCAGTATCCACCATGGCATTTTTCCGATAGTGATGGCACACCAGAATGCTGACGCACTAAGCCACCTGCCATTAGGCACCGCATTCTACGAACCAACCTTGCCGGTTGATATTCACATGTTCGAGGCGCAGCCAAACCCTCCACTAACAGCTAATACGATAGCAGCATCAACGAAGGAGTGCGCTGTCGCTAAAGAAGTCTACGCAGCTACACGAGAATGGTGAACATTTCAGCGCACTGCAAGTGAGCTGAGTTAAGCAGCCATTGTGGCTGCGTCACTTCGGGATTAAAAGTTGTGATTCCGGTGGCACTTCGTGAGCAAGCCATATCGTTTCTCCGTGCAGTGCCTCGAGGCATATGGAGATTTAGTGCTGGGTACCCAAGTGGCATGCGTACCCAGGACGTTGGGACGGTGGTATTGCGCATGCGCGAAACCCCAAACAGATGCGTCGCAAGATCTCTGGGGCGATGCGGCCACGCGTCCGCGCGGCCATAAACAACGCTGCCACCACTGGCCTCCTAGCGCAGATTTGCTGCCCCGGCGCACATGCTGGCGCATCATGTTACCTTCACGGCGAGCAAAGCCGAGGCTGGCCAGAGCCGCCACTTTGACTTTTAAGTTTTAGGCGCAAATATTAGAGTAGTTAGCCACTATACAAATAGCATGGCACAAAGGCGCCAAATCTCGGACAGCATGAATCAGCCACCTTGTAAGGTCCACCTTCGCAAGATCTCATGATATCCGCACTGCGGATACTCTAGCCGTCGAGTTAAAGTTAGCCAAAGTGCGAGCACTTATAGTGATTACACGGTTTCAGCCAGATTATAAAAGCTAGAATGGCCTGGAACATGGAAACTAAAATTATGCAAGCCCCCGACCAGCTGATTAGGTGGCGCCATCTATCGCGGCCTTAGTGAAGCAGACAACAACAACATCGTTATTGCAGAAACATTGTCCATTGTACACCTGGCACAAAAAGGGCGCTCTAAAAAAATGGGTGCTCTACTAAAACGCTCTATTGTTGCCATGAGGAGGCGCCGCAAAACACATATGTGGAGGCCAGAAGTGGACCATTACGCGAAATTCACAGTGCGAGATTGCTTGCCTTGTCAATGCAACCACGGATCCCACCAAAGACTCCTATTCTTGAATGGGAAAGGCCAGACGGGCCTTTACACCGCCTGCATATTGATTTTGCTAGACCTATCAAAGGGTGTTTCTCGTGGCTGCAGACGCATACACAAAGTGGCTTGAGGTAAAGCAAATGACTACAACAATATTAGCAGCCGTCATCGACACAATCCGGTCTTTGTTTGCAACGCTTAGCCAATGACGCAAGGTAGTCTCGCACAATGTCTTTTCGTTTCGGTCTAAATTCACGTTTCACAGCAACAACGGCGTACCATCTGTTAAGCCAGCTCCTTACTACCCAGCGACGAACAAATAAGCCGAGCCTACGAGGCATTGGCCGAGCGCTACGTGGCAGAGCTTAACATCGTCCTCACCAATGCTCAGACTGAGACAACGCCGTATCACGCGCTTTTCCTTCAGGCAGGAAAACACGATTCAAAGCACCACAGGGCAAACACCGGAAAGATTGATGTTTGGAGAAGAAGTGAAAATCTAACTGACAGGCGCTGTCCCTGAGCCCTCATCGGAAAGATCATCAGAGGAAGAAAAGCTTCTGCCTAGCAGGAAACTTGAAGTTCGACTACACTGTAAAAAATGAGGAATCTCCTTAACAGGGAATGCTGAAGGTATAGCGGTGCCAAGCGATTCCGTGAGCAAGAATACAACTATCTCCTTAAGACGTAGCCTCTTCACGGAAGCCATGCATTCAGCACAGTTACCACAGTACCCGTTAATCTATTAAGACCGTAGATATTATTCCGTGACTAAAATACGACAATTTCCTTCGAACAAAGCGATCTTACGTATTGTATACGTTATTGCAACTAATACAAAAATGTTTGTATCGTTCCACACAACTGTCTGCTGTATTGTTCTGCACAACAGTCTGCTGTATTGTTCCGCACGACAGTGTGCCGCACCAAAGCTGCGCCATGCAGCTTGCTTTCAAAATATAGCAATGGAGGATTTCATTTAGGTTCTGAGTGCTTGTGAATGTGAGTTATTTGTTTTGTTTGACAGAGAGTTTCGTTGGCTGGACACGCTGTTAATTTAGTTTCTGGGCACACCTTCACCTACAAATGAAGACAGGGTTCATAGAATGATTACAACTTACTATATGTTTTGCACAGGTAGCATGATTTTGTGGAATGAATGCAGTCATTCATGGCTGGCTCCCTGAACCCAGACAACACAAACACAACCTCAGGACGTCCTCAATATGCCTCTGTGAGGACAATATGACGTCTTCAGAATGTCCTCTTATGGTACTTTAATGGCACTAATCCCGTCTTCTTGTCCATACACATAACAACCTCAGCACATCCTCAAAACAACACTTCAGGACTTTTTCAGTATCTTTTCAGAACAATTGCGTGGCCGGTTCGGTACTGTGGGCAGTGATACTACTTATAATTTTTTTGTTTTTTTTATATTTTCTCATAATCCTATGGTGGTTTTGGGACGTTAAACCCCACAAATCAATCAATTATGATATTTTCATACATCCGAAAAAAAAAACACCTGTGAGTTCTCGTGTATATATACTGTATCAATTAACAGAGAGGTGACAAAACAAAGCTTGTTGACTGAAATTTATTTAACAGTATTTAATCAAAACTGACAGCTTTTTTCAGGCATTCAAGTCCGCGTATAGTCTGAAAAAGAAAAGCAGTATAAAGGCGGTCGACACAGCTAAATCAACCACGTTTGTAATATTCCTCAAAAGTTTGACACAGTGTCCTCATCACCACGTGTATCGTGTCCAATGCCCTCACTTATGTTAGAGGCTCCCCTATGACAGCCTGCCAGTACACTCGACATGGGCTTCGACTTCACTTGCCCGAGGTCGGGCCATGTGTCAGATGCAGAAGTCGATCCTTTTCACGTTGGGACCAGGCTGCTTCAAAGCACAATTGATCGTGATTGGCTGGTGTTCAAGAATGCTTCGAACCACACCTCGCCTAGGTCGGCTGGTGACAATACATCCATGATCAGTCTGAACGTTGAGCAGCCCAGTGCACCCATCAACACAGCAATTTACCTACCGCCGTCACCTGCGACTTACACTCTTTCACATATCTCACTTTTAACCATGCACACAAAGAACAAAGGACACGAACCTTCATTAGTACACAGCACCTTCCCTGACAGACCCCATTTTGACAGTCAGTTGGCTTGGAATGGCTTGGCTACTTGACTATCCACAAGGGTGCCGCTTGGTTAATGGTTGCCAGCTGCTAGTTTGTTATTACGCGCTACAGCCACGTATTATGACTAATTTAAGGTTCTGATATTTAGGAACACACTGTTTCAAATGTACATTTCACAATACCAGGTTCGATACCCAAGCCAAATAATTACGTGTGTCTCATTAGGCGGAATGAGTGATTTGAAAGTTTTCTGCCAAAAACAAAAGAAACAAACGAGGTAAAAATATGCAATAACTTTATAACTGTATGAAACGAATGTGGGGAGAAAGTTTTCACGTATGAAACGCATCTACTTGGTGCTCAAAGGTTTTGGGGAATTATATCTAAGTGCACAGTGCAATGCTTTTGCGATCCCTAAAGGTCCTTGACAGGACCTTTTCCGGACCAGTTGTTGCATTCAGAAAGCACTCTAAAAGACGTTTCCGGGTCAAACCAGCTTGTGTCGTCCTCAGTAGGCACTGAGGTCAATGATAACTGTGCAAGGACAATTGTAACATATGAGGACGACCTGAGGACATCGAGTGTTGTCTGGGGAGTACATGTTTGTTGTGTACAGAACACCAAATTGAACAGGAGTCCAGTTGAAATGAACTCTACACAAAGAACACAAGAATGTAGTGTGCAGCAAACAAAGGCACAAAGAGCACAAGACATGTTTATAGAGCTAATCGCGGCACTGAAATGACGAAGATGGGACTGGCCGATCATACACAACCCTGTCCCATCCTTGTGATTTGAAGTGCTACGCTGAGCTTTATGAAAATGTTACACCAACAAGGCCAAAAATTCACCCGTGCTAAGTTCACATTACACCCTCCCTTTCCCCATTTTGCAGATTTCTTTTCGTTGAGCCAATCTGTACATTCAAAGATGTTTCAAACTACCTGTGAAATAATGAGTGTAAAAGGTTTACTCTAACTTGCAATTAGTAAAGCCACATAGAAGTGTTCCCACCTAAGGAGATGGCAGTTGCAGCATATGTTGGCAACAAGTCAGTGAAGGTTGACCAGTTCTTTAGCAATATACACCCTCGTGAACATGTTGTTCTTGGAAGTTAATGGATGACAACAAATAAACCAATATTCTAAGTCCCCCCTCCCCCAAATCTGTCTCCAAGCCACTTTCAAGCACTGTTTGTATAGATGCTATAGCCTTATTATCTAGAACTTAAACCGAGTCTTGGAATAAGCTGCACTGGTGGCAATAGCAGCATCCTCTTTTTGCTGTCTTTAAAAACAATAAAAGAACAATAACATACCTCTGGTCGAAATGACAGTAACTCTCAGTTTTCTGATTGTAGGTGAGCCTGGAGCTTCAGCAATTGAAACCTCCTATCCGTGTCGTTCTAGTAGCATACCAGAGCTCCAGTGAGGTACGTACTAAAACAAGAAAGGCATGTGCCACTTTGACACCAAAATACCGAATTGTTTCAGAAAAGGCCTAATTTTATGATGTTTACGTCTACTGGAAATGTGGACGCGAGTGGTTCTGTAAATAAACTGAGAGAATATGCTTCAAAAGACAACTCGGTTCAAAAATCTGACTTCGTCCTGTTATTCACAGAGTGAGTAACTGCTGTTTCTCTTCTTACATATAAGGTATGCCCCAGAAACGATGTACAAATTCTGGCAACGACTCAAAAAAACTATCATAAAAAACGTTGAGGTCATTTTTGCATAGTACTTTAAAACATGCTATTGTACTAACAACTTTATTCTTGTGCTCCAAGTAAAAAGATGACTAAAACATTAACGGTGCCATATATTCAGCCATCATAAATGAAAGTTGCTGACTGCTACAGAGAGAGAGAAAAAAAAAACATTTCATTAGGCACATTTGGGCAAAGCATGTGGCAACCCTAGTCCGTGTTTTCCATGATAATCTCGGTGACCAATCTGGCCCGTTTAACCAAGGCCTGGTGAACCTCGGGAGGCCGGTTGCAGGGGCATCCTCCTAAACCTTTTTGGTGCGGAAGGGGTACAGAATAATGGGAAGGGGAGGAAATAATTTTGCAACGCACTGCACCGTGACGTAAAGTACTGTTTGGGAGCTGCCACCGCCCGGGCAAGAGTGTGCGTAGAGGTGAGGGTATAATTTTTGCATGATGAGGAGGCTGGGGAACGTATGCGTTTGGAGTTCGCGGAGTGCCACATCTTCCTCTCGCGAGACCGATGGTGAGGGCGGGTGTATGGTGCGTCTAGCTGTAGTGTAGTACGCCAATATGTATTGGTACGTAAGTGGAGGGCCCACTTGGTCTGGACTCCCAGCCTCGCCATGCCGGGCAGCTCGGTGGCTAAGCTCTCGAGCGACCGCGTGAGCGCAGTCATTAATCGGCATGGAGGCGTCACCAGGAGTCCAGAGCAAGTGGATACGTTGTGGGCTGGGTGTTTCGATGTTTTATGCCTCAAGTAGGATGTGGAGGGCTGCCTTGGGAAAACCACATCCCATCAAAAAGGGTCGTTAAGCATGCTGCGAGTCGGTTAGTATGTAAACCTCCACAGGAATGTCAAGAGTGTGTCAGAGAGCAAGCGCTACACCAACGACTTCGCCGTCCACAGAAGTAGAGCTCTGCAAAGAGGCAGCTGTAAGCAATGTTGCGGTGCCATCCAGCACTACCGTGGTGTACCCGTTGCTGCATCGTGCAGAATCGCTATATAAAGTGTTGCCATCAGCGGTGTCACTGAGCATGCACATCAGGTACCGAACACGGGCACGCCGGCGTCCCGCGTCATGCTTAGGATTCATGTTCTCGGGGAGCTGCGCACCTCCAGGGTACAACGTACCCATGGTGGGACACCAATAGCGGTGTCTTCGACGTGATTGTGCAAGACTGGGTATCCCAGTCGCGAGAGCACATGTCGCCCAGTGGATGTGAGCGAAAGGCATTGCCTTTGGCTGGTCCACTGAGCTTCCAATAGTTCTGAGAGTGTGTTATGGATCTCTAGCGCTAGCAGACGCGTTGTAGCAGTGAAGTGTGCGAGGCCGTGGGCAAACTTGGTCGCTTTTCGCAGCATTACGTCTACCCGCACCTGCTCCGACTGGGTAAGTGTGTGAAAAGGGAGACCGTATGTAGTGCGGCTGATTACGCCGGCCTGCGCTAGCCGCAGAAGATTACGGCTTTGTAGTCCTGAGTGCCTGTTTGATACCCGTTGTATTATAGCGAGAATCTGTTCAAATTGTCGGGACAAAAGAGAAACAGTTTAGTCCGCTCTTACGTTCGCTTGAACGTGCAAGCCAAGTATGCGATCACGCTCGACCTGAGGGACGGCAACTCCATTCACCTGCACAACGATCTGGCGTGGCGGCTTGATGCTGTGCACCCGGATAATAACAAGCTCGGACTTGAGAGGGGAACTGATCAAGCTGCACTGTCGTGCGTAGGCGCTAACGATGTCGGCAGCCTGCTGTAGGTGATCCTGAATAGCCCCGTCTGAGCCTCGCGTCGTCCAGATCGTTATGTCGTCTGCATAAATTGCATGGGCGACAACGGGGATCTGATCAAGCTGCTTAGGCAGTCTTGCCAGGGCGATATTAAACAGGATGGGGGACAGAACTGAATCCTGAGTAGTGACGCGACCTGTAAGGCGAATCGTGTCCGGACGGTGTGGTCCTATTCGATGCTAACTGTCTTATCACGTAGAATGAAACGAATGTAAAAATACATGCGGCATCCGCAATTAGATTCCGCTAGATTCTGTGGGATCAAGTCACGTGCCAAGTTATCAATAGCTCCTTTTAAATCAAGGGCGAGGATGGCCCTTGTCTGGCTCGCGACGAACGGCCCATAGCCTCGTTCATGAGATGTAGAAGCACCGCCTGCGTGGAGAGATGTGCCCGATATCTAATCTGTCAGTGCGAAAAAAAAATGACTGTCGCTCGAGGAAAGGCTGCAGACGCCGTAAACGAACGTGTTTCATTACCATTCCAACGCATGAGGTAAGAGATATCGGCCGCAGATTATTTATGGCTATGGGTTTGCCTCGTTTAGGTATTAAAGAAGTATCAACATGACGCCATACCTGTGGTAGTGTACCTTTATACCAATAGTCATTGAAGAGGTTCGTTAGATGTTTAAGATCTGAGTCACTGAGGTTACGAAGGGCAGAATATCGAATGTGATCAGCACCTGGTGCCGTATTTCGACGGATATTTTGAAGAACTACGCGAACTTCATCAACCGTTATGTCCGCGTCGAGTTCCTCGTTAGATTCCAACATGTTTGGGTAGTCAGGATTCTTTGACATGAGTCTGGTAGCGATGAAACGTCGTTCAAGTTCTTTGAGGAGGCCCAATGGATCGTTCCTGTACATATGTGTTAAGCGATGTACTTGGTGAAAAGTTTGCGTTTTGGTAGCGGATGGATATATAAGGGCGTGAAGTATCGACCATGTTTTCGCCGGCTCCAGAATTTCCGAAAGACGCTCGTAGAAACACCGCCAGTTGTTGTGGACGAGGTGCTTCGCGTATTCTTGTGCCTCCTGTGAGAGTTGGTCGATACGCCGACGAAGCCTGCGATTGAGACGTTGATGCTCCCAACGCCGCGTGAGCCCTCTACGCGCCTCCTACAGATGCAGAAGGTGTGGGACCACGTCAGGGTTCGCGGTTGTGGTAGCGACTGCGCGCGTACACGCATCTATGTCATCGGAGACTCTAGCCATTTGTCATACTCTGACTCTTCGGTAAAGTTTTGTCCACGCTCTCTGAACCGCACCTAGTCCGTAGTACGCACCTTCCGCTCGGGACAGCCTGCATTGTGTAGTGTTAGTATAGTGGCCACAATATAGTGGTCACTGCCGTGATGTTCGTCGAGAGGACCATGTGATACTACTGGTCTTGTGTTTTTGGAAAAGGTGAGGTCGGGGCATGTGTCTCGTGAGACAGTGTTCCCTATGCGAGTAGGGTGTCCGAGATTTGTATGCAATGTGTATCTCAAGTTGCATATATCGTCCCAGATCCTAGTTCGCTTTGCTGCTGATTTGAGGCAACACCAGACTGTGGGCGCAGCGTTGAAACCTCCGCACACCAACAGGGTGCGTCCAAGACGCCCAAATTTTTTTAGGAGTTCATAAAATGAATGGGTGCGCGAGCGGGGAGATCTATACACGTTGAGTGTATAGAAACTGCAACTTTACTTGCCCTGGGTGATTATTTTAACGATTTGATGAGAAATATCGATGCTTGTAGTGTGAGTGTTGCATGTGATGTTTTTTGGAAACTAAGACTCTAACGAGTGGAGAGTTACCTGCAAAAGAGTCGAAACCAGATAGAGTTGGGGAGCAGTTTGGCTCTTGTAGGACAATTACATTTTGAGGATAGGTGGCCATAGCAAAGTACTGTTGCAGGGAGCCCCTATTTTGTCGGTATCCCCGGCAGTTTTAATGCCATACCATGATTTGCTGCTGGTTAAGACACGTCATCATCATCGTGAGAAGAAGTGGTCGGGTGGAAGTATGGGTGCGTCCACCTTGCACCTGGAGTGGGGGCTGAGGCCGCACAGCTTGAGAATTTGCTAGGAAGCGGCGGACTCAAACCTTGAGACTAACTCAGCAAAGAGGGAGGGCATGCGCTCCTTTGATGCCTGTATGACGGCTATCTCCTGCCGAAGCACTAGAGGCTGCTGTCTCGCACAATCTATAGCTACTTGAATTCTTACGTTCGTATGCATCATTGCTGACTCCAGCTGCGCATGCATCTGTGCGTAACATGCTTCCATATCACGGCGTAGCTGTACGATTTCTGGGAAAGGGTCGGAATTGGTATTGAGGTCGTTGTTACAATAACACTTCTTCAACGGTCTGCGATTATAAGTGCATAGATAGCATTTACAGCGCTGATATGCATGCCGATGCCGTAAATTGAACAATGCAATTCTACATTCCTCAGCCCATAAATACCAGGCCACAAACTAATGGCGTGCGCAGTCGATTGCAGCCTCGCAACTTTATAATACAGACTTAGTCGGTCTGACATTGATTCGTGAGTCTTGTTGATGGCGTGTGAGTGCTGTTATGTTTGAGTCCACGAGAATTAGGGGTCCAATTGCGAGTGAGTCCGGTTTAGCAACATTTTCATGACAATGGGCGCGAGTGAGCCCTAAGCCCAAATGTGTTGCTTTAGTGAGTGTGATTAGGCTCCATGTTTTTAGCCAACTTGTGCACCCCTCAACTCAGCTTCTTTCTTAATATCAGCCTTGTGTAGGCTCAAGTTTATACTCACGTTCACTCGCGTATTCTTCAACGCACTAACGTTTCAAGGCCAGGTCAATAGTTACTGATCTGTGGCGTCAGTTACGCAATGAGAAGAAGCTTCGAGCTCGCCTGCGTAACCTCTCTCATGACATTTTTTTTTTGGTAAACAAATATATCCTGCGGGTCACATACCTAAAAAAAACATGTTTGTTCCCCCTTTCAGGAATCAGTTTAAGAACTCCAGGAGACACGATATGTCCTTGAGTTTGGCGGAAGAAAAAGAAGGGAGGGGGCATTAGCTCACACGATTGAAGCCCACCGCGTCCGCCAAACATGTGATGAAAACGTCATAACTGGCGGTAGCTTTCAGTACTTTCAGTGTTGTTGCATCTTCGAGCCACCTCCACGAGCTGGCCTGTGTACGCCGAACCAGTGCATTCCGATTGAAAAAGCTACGGGGCACAGTATTTCGAAGTATCGGCAAGTCTCGCTGTTGGCTTGATTTTACGTGTTCGGCTGACGGCACGGTTTGCCAATGGCACGGCTTGCCAAGGCTGCCCGCGGCACTGCTTGCACGGCTTGTCACGGCTTGCCAAAACTGCCCGCGTGATACGGCACAGCTTGCCAAGGGTGACCGCGTGAAGTCATACTCCCTCTTTTAAATTCCTTTTCCTGCATGGTCCTGGGTGGGCGTAAGAAGGCAGCGTTGCAGAAGGCAGTCAATGTGGAAAGGCTGCATGGAGTGTTCCCAGTTTTTGTTTGGGGATCAGAATGGGAAAGGTCCAGCCGGAAAAATTTATTCAGTCGCGTGAAGAACGGGGGTCTCGGACGGGCGTACTTATTTTTAAGACAATTAGTAATTGAATTTTTCTTTTTTTATGACGTCAGTGATCTGTTTTTGCATATGGTAGGCCAACTCAAATTAGGCAGTGCCTTACCGAAACTTGTCAATACTGATGGCCGGCCCTTTCCGTTGCGTAGCTATCTCAAGAAAGTGGTACAGAGCGTACGTTTTTTATCTGTCCCATTTGTTGAAATATCTAGTAAGTGTTAGAATAAAATATTTGTACAAACACGTATGTGATATGGTTTTCGGAGTACCATTTTAAGGGGCTATATAAAGTGAAGATCGGGACAAAATGTCCTGAAGTGCGTGAAAGTACCAGGAGGGCTGAAAAAATTCTTCTTCAAGTTAAAGAGAGGAACACTATTCGTAAATAATTTTACAGAGGAACGGGGCTCTTTCACACCATGGAACCACACTGCTTGATTTGTGAGAAACCATAAACAATAGACCATATTTTTTAGGGGCGAAGCTCCTTAAACCATGGGTCGTGCCCCAATGTTTGTAGTAGTAGCAGTAGTGGGTAGCCACTTCTTGTTTAGTCCTTGGAATGTCCGCTGGATGGCGGTGCTTGTATATGATTAGTATATGATGAAAAGTTGTGAGATGGTGGTACTTGGAGTGTTTACTAGATGGACGGATGGACAGAGGGACAGATGGTTGGACGGACAGGAAAACAAATGCACGCACGGGAGCATGAAAGGACGGACGGACACATGGAGGGATGGATGCATGTACTGACGCGTGGACGGATGGAAGCACGAACGCACTGACAAATCCTTCTCCCCACTGATCATTCGCTCCGATGATATGCTGTGATTTTTTCTCATTGGACAATTTTGAGAGGGCAACAAAGAAAGCTTTTCTTTTAGAGCCGCATGTTCCGCACAGTATCTTGCAATGAAGATTGAAAATCGCGCACCATTTTATGAGTTGATGTTCGCCAGTCTCCGCTGTATGTCGCGTGCGCAAATGGCCGCATACCACTTCAGCCCGGTTGGGGAGTCAGCCGTCATTTGAGGCGAAGCATGGCTGCATTCATTGAGTGTAGCAAAATACAGGAGATCGTGCTAGAATGAGTGTCAAGGTTTCGCAACCCTTAAGCTTTTTTAAGGGGACAACATCAATCCAAATGGGACTGGTGGTCATGCTTGTTGTTTTTCATTGTATTATGTTAGTGCCCAATATTTACCATACAAATTGTCCCAACCAAGCATTTAAACAAGTACATTCTGTGGCCTAGCGGTTGGTTCCATGCACTGCGGATGGAGAAGTCGTGGGTTTGGTGCCCCGCGACAGATCATTTTCTTCTCTTTTTTTGCAGTGTCTGAATATATATTTTACAACGTCATAGCCATGACGGAAGCACGTCAGCGGAGCCGTGTCGACATAAAATGCTTTCGTGTTCAGAAAAAAATCACCGCCTATGTAGGCGTCCTGATGCTCAAACAGCGAAGCTAAAACTTGACGCATCAGCTGGTGGCAGACGTCGCAGCCAAAGCAACCCTAGATAAGGTGGCGTCGGCCCCGGTCAGCGCGTTTCAGTGTATGCATCACGGACCCTGCTCACTGTACAATGCCGTATCTTCGGCTAGCGGTTCTCGCTTGCATGGAGTTCGGAAGGCTGCCGGATCCTAGGTGCGTTGTGTCTGCTTGCGCTTCGCCGACCGGTCCTGTTCTTGTGCCCACTGATGCCCACACTGCTCCATCTGCCCGACAAACATGGAGTGTTTAACGGATTAGTTGTCATCGCTGTTCCGGGAAAGTTCACTGCAGTTCGGGTGGTGGCAGCACCAGTGCCCTCTCATCCTGGAAGTTCGAAGTTGAATCCACCTGCGACGCCGAACTGTTCGGGTCCACGTTAGCACATCACGTAATGTTTGTTTACATACGTATATTGCTTGTGGACCTGTTTGCCCGCTTTTTCGGCTGAGGGGCGATGCGGGTGCGCGTGCATATTACGGCCTGAAATGCCACCCTACGCATCAAACTCTTTTTCCCTTCCATGCTCTATTGTTTCTCTTCCACCTCTAACCTCTGTGTAGCGCTGTCTAGAAGGCTGCCAAAAAGACAGTGCTGCAGTTAAAAGGCGAAAGCCTTCAATCACTCATGATCACGCCCGTCTGTTCATCTGTCCGCCCCCCCCGTCCCCCTGAACGACCTGACATGGTGCCAAGTGGCCACAGGGGTCCACATACAGCGGCCGTTCGTGTCGTACTCTACAGCACTTTGCTTGCGTAGCTTCACTGTGCCCAGCGTCTCCTGTCATTCAAGAAGGGAGACGCGTGCATCGCATTCCAAATTTGACCTACGCCCTAAATAGCAGGAGGCATTCGCCAAACACACATCAGTGTTTACGAAGTGTATTTCAATTTTGGTAGCGAAGCTCTTTAAAGCGGCACCCGTACGTCCCTCGTCATAGTACGCAACATGTCTCACGCTTTGACCTGCAAAGTGGTGCCGGTGGCAGATTTCTCCTGTGCTTTGTTGAACAATAAAAAATTCGCAGCGTGCGTGTTAACTAAAAGCCGAATTCTCCTGTCTCTCATTCCCCACTAGCAGCCATTGGCATGTAAATTGAGCACTATCTGAGAAGAAAGGGTTGCTACGTTATACTCGTTGGGCGTGACCTTCTTTGTTTTAGTTAGGTTTAGCGAGCGTAGGGCCGCAGTGCCATAAATACAATGAACTAGTATATACCATTAACTCGAGGTGGTTAAAAGTGGGAAGTAGACAAGCAGCGCAAGCCGTAAGAAAGTGTGCGTGTGCACATCTCGTTTAGTTTTTGGAATGTCCGCTGGATGGCGGCGCTTCTATATGCGGAATAAATGATGAAAAGATGTGAGATGGTCGTACTTGGAGTGTTGACTAGATGAACGCACGGACACACAGACAGATGCATGAACAGATGCATGGATGGCTGCATGGACGGATGGATGCATGGACAAACGCAGGGACGAACGCACGGATGGACGTGTGGACGCACGAACAGACGCACGCACGGACGGGCGGAAGGACGCACGGACGGTCGCACAGACGGACGCATGGATGAACGGAAGCAAGAACGAATGGATGAACGGATGCTTAGCCCCACTCTTCATCATTCAACCAGAGGATATGCTGCCATTTTTTTCTATGTTTCTCTTTCAAAGCGATTCTTTTGAAAGTGCTGCGCGTTCACGTACCTTCCCCACATTCTCCTAAAGGCGCTGTGATGTGTTCCCATGGGGATACTGAGCTTGCGTCATTTCTTGGCTTCAACCGCTCCTATCTCTCCTCTCGCGCGATGAACGACGTCGCTGATGCAGCTCCCTATGGCACACGCACTTGGTTGCGACGTACGAAATGACGTAATTGATAGAACATCCAATGAAGACGTTAGCTCTTCGCGTGGAGACCCTTTTGTTTTTTCGCCTAGCCATGCACAGCTTTCGCTGTGCAGCCCCGCCGCGGTGGTCTAGTGGCTAAGGTACTCGGCTGCTGACCCACAGGGTGCGGGTTCGTATCCCGGCTGCGGCGGCTGCATTTCCGATGGAGGCGGAAATGTTGTAGGCCCGTGTGCTCAGATTTGGGTGCACGTTAAAGAACCCCAGGTGGTCTAAATTTCCGGAGCCCTCCACTACGGCGTCTCTCATAATCATATAGTGGTTTTGGGACGTTAAACCCCACATATCAATCAAGCTTTCGCTGTGAAAATTCCCAGCCACTCTTACCTCGTATTCGAAAGTACGAGATCAAAAGGTGCCACATAGAGCGGTGATTCTACGATATATGGGTGAAATTGATCTTGGACACAAAAGGACCGATTACTTGGATCACTCAGTCACGGAGTAGTGAATACTTATATTTATCTGTCAATCTGAGTGAGAACACGTGAGTAATAATTTGGCGAGATGGAGTCTGGGTGAGGGTGCTTCAAAAACATTTCGGTCATTCTATGCCCTTTAGTAAGCTGGTTGGGAAAATCTTTCTCGAGTCTGGTCGCAGTTAGCCGGGCAGCAAAATATATCTCATAGGTGAGTCTAAGTGATTTCCGCTTTTTTGAAGAGTTTAAAAATCATCACCGTATTCACTAAGTGAATGTTGTTAGAGGAGCTGGCTCGAGGATGATTGGGTAAACCGCAAATCCTCGATACACATTTCTTTCCCTGATGTGCAGACGCGAGAACGTTGTTACTTATACATACACAATTTTCATGTATTTGCCAGGATTCACAATCCCAAAATTACCATATGATTATGAGAGATGCCGCTTAGATGGCTCCGTAAATTTTGACCACCTGGGATTTTTTAACGTCCGCCTAAACATAAGCGCACGAGCCTCAAGACTCTATGCCCTTATCAAAAGTGTCACTGCCGTGGCCGGGATTCGATACTGCGACCTGCGGGTTACCAGCCTAGACCACCATGCTGGGTCCACAACATTCATGATTTTGAATTTATTTGCATGCACAACAAAAATTTTGATTAACCATATATATATTATATACACAAGAGGGGTTCTTTTGCAAAGTAAAAGAAGGGGGATAATTGCTTCATAATGCAAAAGATGATACTTTAAAAAAGTGCACCACCCGCAGGATTCTCTGCTTCTTCGTACAGGTCACTAGACAAAATTTTTTGATGTGCATGTTTCGAGCATTCTACGTCTCCATGAATTGGAGCACATCGGCTGCGTTCAAGACGCAATCATATTCGATGTCATCAACGTGTGCGTTGAAAAACTTCCCGTTGAGAAGAGCAAGGGTAAAGTCGGTCGAGCGGTCGACGTCTTGTCTCAGAGCACGAAGGCACCGTTGCATTAGCGTGGACAATCTGTGCTGCTCGAGACGCCAAACCTCGCCGACCATATTCTTGTGGTGAATGGGGTGGTGAAAACCTATTTATTTATTTCGAGGAAATTTTCTGCGGAGAAGCTCGGAGTAGTCGGAGATTCTTGCTTTGCGGTAGAGGCCCTTAGTCCAGGGCTCCGCTCGCAGCAGCCACTCTGTGGGCTCGGTCGATTACACTTAAGTAATTTTCCAGGTTCTCGCTGGCCAGCAGCTACTCCCATTGCTCTGCTGTTAGATTTTGTAATGGTTTTAAGGCTGTAATTGCCCGACACTCCCACGTGACGTTTCAGAGTAGCTTTACCTGAACACTATGGGCAGAGAGGAGTATGCCGAAGGACGCCTTTTACTCAGAATGTGCAAATTTGGAAACGTGCGGGTTTGAATTTGGCTCCAGCTGATCGAATCGTTTTTATTTAGTGGTAGGTGTGGTAGGAAATAAGCTTTTCTAAGTCCTCTGTAATGGTTTAGGGTGGCCGAATAGTCACAAGAAACGGGAACAAGTTCCTGAGGGGCCTAGTTGGAAGGTGCTCGGCCCGTTCACGCTCGAGCTACCCAATTCGCTGCCTCATTTCCCTCCAGTCCCATGTGACACAGAGTTCATATAATGCGAAGCTAAATGCCGAGTGGGTGTGTATGGGAATGCTCGCCAGTGCCTCTAGCGCTCAGGATGACGTTGAGAGCGGGTTGGCTGATGCGCCCTTGTAGGTAGTTGCGGCAAGCTGCTTGAGAGTTCCTGAAAAATGTCAGCGACCGACTGTAGCCGAGGGCGAGAGCGAGTACGATGGCAGTTTCTTCTGCCTTGGTGATGTTGTGGCACTTCACGGAAGCACTGGCACGTTCTGTGAGAGTACGGCCTATGACTGTGGCTACTGTCTTATTCTTTGCGTGGTCGTAGTTAGCGGCGTCCACACAGTATGTAGTCTTCTTGTGCACATCAGTTTGCTCGAAGGCTTCCACTCTGGCTTTCCGTCAGCCCGCATGTAGTCAGAGATACATATTGCGGAGAATTGGGGCGACCTTATAAGTGGCACGAAGTTGGTCTGTAATGGGCTTGCGATGAGCTGCGTCGGGAAACTTGTCGATGAAGCCAAGGCGTAGGAGCAGGTCATGGCCTATAGGTGTTTGCGTGAGCCGCTGCAGTTTTGTCGCGAATGGTGCATCACAAAGTTCTGCATGAGTGTTGTGTAGACCTAATGCGAGGAGCTGCTAAAAGGAGTGCCCAGTGGTAGCTTGAGTGCCACTTTGTAGGCCCTGCGGAGCATTGCGTTTAGTCGGTCCTGTTCGCCTTTGTAGAGGCACTGATAGGTCAAACTGAATGTCATCCTACTTATCACGAGGCAGTGTTTGAGTTTCAGGTTGTCCTCCACGCGCATGCCATTGCGCCGAGTGGCCATCCGAGATATCATTCGGGCCGCTCGCAGTGTAGCGGTGCGCAAGAGGAAAAGTTTGTGATTCACATGGTGGCTTGACTGTATCCACATGCCTAATATTTGAATGGTGGGTGTCTGGGTGATTTGTTGGCCAGCAAGGACAACCTAGATGTGTGAGCCTTGATCGTTCTGCGCCGATGGTAGGAGCTTTTGTCGACAAATTCGTAGAAGCTTCTTCGTAGGCCTGAACATAACTGCACACGCGCTGCCCGCAACGAAGAGCCTCGAGACCCTCGAGTATGGCTTGGTGGCTGAAATTGTAAACGCACCCTTAATGTCTAAAGCCAAGATAATGTTTCTGCTTGCAATGATTTCTTTAATTGTAGCAGTATATCCTGGCTTGAAAGGTGTGCCCGGAACTCGTGCACTGAGTGGGGGGGGGGGGAGAAGTCTTGGAGATAATCTTTGAGATAATCTTGCAGGCAGTTAGTGATGACGCGCTCGAAGAGTTTATCAAGGCAGGACTTGAGGCATATTGGTCGGAGGTTTTTGATCTGCAGTTTTTTGCCCAGCATCGGTATCATTATGACCCCTGCGTGCTTTTATTCATGGGGAAGTGTGCCACATTGCCAATGATCATTAAAAAACGCCGTTATTTATTGTACGGCGCTGTCGTTGAGGTTACTCATAAGAGAGTACGTAATTCCGTGTGCCTCAGCAGCTGTGTTGCGGTTGCTGCGGCGAATGGCTGCATGAACTTCGTGCACCGCTATTGGTCGGTCGAAAGTTTGATTGGCACGTCTACAATACGTACGTAGCCTTAGAAGGGGGCGGGTGGAAATCGCCAAATTATTTGCGCCGCACTTGATCCAGCAGCTATTCGTCCGAGCCCTCAAAGGCGTGTAGGATGCCCATGACTTACTCATTCGTCTCAGTTATCGTTCCAGTGGGGTCAATCAAAGCACGTATAATATGCCACGTGCGGACTGTGCCCTATGAGCCTCGAAGGAAGTCGTTAAACGGGGCCTGATTGAGCTGCGCCACATCTGTAGCGTACTGCTCTGCCAGAGTGGTGAGTGCTGTAATCCTAAGCTTGAGGGGTCAGTTATGTTTTTGCGTCCTCCACATGGGGATGAGGCTACTTCGGGCTTCCCACAGATGTAGGTGATGGCCGTCTACTTCCGGCAGTACAGGTGTGCTGTTAATGGGGGGGGGAGGGGTTTAGCGCTCTCGAATTTCTTTAGGTTGGGCGCACCAGTCAGTGAGGCTTGTGAGGCTATCAATGTGAATGTTCACACTCACAATGAAAGACGTTGCAGTTTGTGATGCGTGCTTGTCGAATAAACCGACGCACTGCACTCTTTGTGACTGTCGTGCGGAGAATGAAGTGTTCGCTGCCTAAGGATTTCGGCAGGTTGTCCAGTTATAGTTTGCACTGACACGGGCAAATGTGAGATCAAGGCAAGTGTCCGTGCACACACTGTTGCCGATCCGGGCAGGGGACGCGGGATCCGTAAACAGTTCGAGCTGTAATTTTTCAGTGGTAGCCGCCAGCTGTTTGCCGTTGACATCCAAACGGTTGTAGCCCCAGCGTTTGTCGAGAGCGTTGATGTCCCCGAGTAGTAAGAGTTCTTTTCCCTGGCCTAATTTGCAAGCACCTCATACGAGGAGATAGAATGCAGTGGCTTTCTGCTTTGAGGTGCTAAATACACTGACAATGACGACACTTTACGTTTCTCCTTTCTTTTTTCTCCTTAGAATTAGCTTCACAATCACATGTTTTATGTTCGTCTGGGATGTTGTCTAAGCCAACAGCGGTTAGCGCTTTGTGAATCAGGATGGCCGCTCGGCCTTCTGTTCATTATTGAACTCATAACCTGAAAATATGGGTGACGTTCCAGGCTCCTGAAGCGCTATGAAATTTGGTAGAGCTAGGTGTGTGTTAATGTACTGTTGGAGGAGGCTCCACTTCATGCAGAAGCCGCGGCAATTTCATAGCCAAACTTCTAAATGTTGGCCAATCGATGGGGCTGTGCTGCCCATAGTTCATTCATTGTGTGGAAAGGCGTGGGTATCAGAATCTCGGCTTGCAGCGCCGATGTTGAAGTGAAAGTGAGGACGCCAGGGGTGGGTGCAGGGGCGGCAAAGATTTCGAATGCATGCGATTTTAGTTCTAGTCTGTGGTAACCTTAATCTGTCGTCTAGTGAGAGCTACGAGTGTCTCTCTTGCTGCGTATATTTTCACCTGTTTCATCAATTTTGGCCTCGTGGCGTGTCTCGAGAGAGTCGAGGCCTTCACCAAACTGTGTGAAGAAGGTACTGAACTGTTGCGACAACTGCTGGGTGGGCGTTCAGAGCATTTTGCGTATCTCTTCGCGTGTGGCTGCGATGTCCTACTCCGCAGGAACCGATAGCGCCATTTTAGGGATTTTCTCCCTCTCAGGAATGGTTAGCGCGGGTCGTTCAGGTGACTCGGGCGGCGATTCAAAACGTGCAATTAGGGCGTGGAGTTGAGAACTGTCCCTGGTTTGACGCACCCTGACGGCCGCCAGCTCCTGTTTGAGTTTTATGTTTTCCGCGAGAAGTTGTTCGTATGTGATGGACAGGGTATTGAGTGAAGCGATGGGAGCAGCAGCAGCAGCAGCAGCAGGAGGAGGAGGAGGAAGAGGAGGAGGAGGAGGAAGAGGAGGTGCATCAAGCAGCATGAAGCAGCAGCTGCTGAAGCAAGCAGCAGCAGCAGAAGCAGCAAACCACCCGTCCACAGTTCCAGCATGCCCCCAGCATACCTGGTGACAAGCCCAACCCCACTCCATGTGCCAGCGCCTACAATAAGCGGTTTTTTATCTCCAGCAGAACGAAAGTACTCCATCACGGAACGCGAATGCCTCGCGCTAGTCTGGGCAGTGGCTAAATTTTGGCCATATTTTTGTGGACTGCCATTCACGGTTTTCACTGATCACCACGCCTTGTGCTGGCTGTCGTCCTTAAGAGATCCTAGTGGTCGTCTCGGCTGGTGGGCTCTACGGCTACAGGAATATTTTACATGGTTGTATCCAAATCAGGCCGCTACCATGAGTATGCTGATTACTTTTCGTGTCATCCAGTAGACCCAGCAGGCCTTTCAAAGAGGGGTGAGTCTACTTGCGTTTTGGCACTTTGTGCGTTCAGCACGGATATCAGCAACGCCATGATCCCCACGTAAGAAATATAATCCTTCAGGTCAATGGTCCCATAACTCCCCAGTTTCTCCGCATACTCCTACTCCAAGATGGTGTATTATATCGCTACAGCATGCATTCTGGCTGACTTTATCTGCTGTCGGTCATACCACAACATATGCGTCAGACTGTCCTCGCACAGTTGCATGATAATCCGACAGCTGGTCACTTCGGAGTTACGAGAAATTATGACCGCGTTCGACGTCGCTTCTTTTCACCCGGTATCTACTGACCCGTCTGCAGTTACGTCGCCTCATGCAAATCCTCTCAACACCGAAAAAAAACAGCAACCCTTTGTGCGGGACGCCTTCAGCCCAGTCAGATCCTATCTGAACCGTTATATAGGGTAGGTCTTGACTTGCTTGGACCTTTCCCTTTATTGGCCAGCGGAAACAGGCGGAGAGCAGTCGCCACATATTACCCCACTTGGTATGCCATCACGCGGGCCCTTCTTACCAGCTGTGCGACCGGCGTCGCTGACTTGCTCTTGGAAGATCTCGTACTACACCACGGCACTCCTCAGCAACTGCTTACCGATCGGGGTCGCTACAATTTATCACAAGTTATTCAAGACACACAAAGTTCACAACGGCGTATCACCCTCAAACAAAATTGGTCACACAGCACCTCAATAGAAGAATCATGGACATGCTCTCCATGTACGTTTTTCCGACCATCATAACTGGGACACCACCCTCGCATTTGTGGCATTTGCCTATAATACATCCCGGCATGATACTGCAGGTTTCTCGCAATTTTACCTCCTGTACGGACGAGGACCAACGCTGTCTTTTGACATGCTCCTTCCTGCCGTC
Organism: Rhipicephalus microplus; assembly: GCF_043290135.1. Classification (NCBI taxonomy): domain Eukaryota; kingdom Metazoa; phylum Arthropoda; class Arachnida; order Ixodida; family Ixodidae; genus Rhipicephalus; species Rhipicephalus microplus. Next base: position 216,779,632 of record NC_134702.1, read on the forward strand.
AACTACACGTCAGCATATGCCCGTGTTGTGATCTCCAGAGCTTTAAAGACACGTGAGATATCTCGCCAGCGTCTGAGCAACTAGCACGAATGACAACAATTCCTGCCATCGCAATATCCACTTTCATCGTGATGACACAGTCCTTCTCTGGACGCCGTCGCGGTGAGTTGGCCATTGTGAAAAGCTGACTTCGCCGTGCTCGGGTCCGTACTGTGTGGTGCGCCAAGTCACCGACGTCACATATGAAATTGAACCTCTTAACACCACCAACCCGCAATCGTGTTCAGATGTTGATCACGTGTTTCGGCTAAAACGATATTACTCGGACCGAGCAAGCTCCGAGACGGTGCCTTGGCCGCCAGGGTGACGCTGCGTGGTGCCACAGATAAACATAATAGAAAAGAGGGTGATATTTAGGGCGAGCTCGTGCAGATTCGGCTCCATATTGTATGCCTGCCTTTTTATCTGAGGTAAATATATTTTTCGACGCCTTTTTCCCGTAACAATATATTCCAGTTCTCAAGCTCCACTTTTCCCCTTCGCCTTTTATGACCTTTTTTTACAGAGAGCAAGGTAATCGTCGTATATTCCTTGGGGAATCTGTTCACAACGGGTAGTGCTCTCCGTACTAGGTAATCTGCCTAACTTTTATTTTTCGCGCTGTGATTCCGCATTCTGAATGTACACCTGCAGAAGGCTTTATACGCATTCTGTACACCAGACTACTGAATAATAACAGCGCAGAGAAAAGTTTAACCCAAACACGAGTCAGATCACACGCAAAGCTCCCCGTTTCTTTAAACTCCGCGTTCAGCTGTTGGCGGGGGCACTTCTTAATGCGGCTACCAGGTGCCTGCGCAGGTTCACGCACATCACCTGTTGTGTGTACGTTCAGAAAGCAGAATCGCAGCGCGAAAAATAAAATTAGGCAGATTACCTAGTACGGAGGCTCTGCCTGTTGTGAACAGATTCCACAAGGAATATGCAACGATTACCTTGCTCTCTGTAAAAAAAGGTCGTGAAAGGCGAAGGGAAAAAGTGGGGCTGAACTGTTAATTTTTTATCAAAAAAGTAATCGCATTTCGTATTCGTTTCTGAATGAAACTCTGAAGCGTCTTGTCGTGTAACAGCGCTCTGTGGGTTCTCTCTCTTTTTCATCTTCGTCTTTTCTATACTCTGTGCTGGAAAAATAATAGGCACCAACTAGTCAACTTTCCACTTTGTTATTCTATAAAAGAGAATTGTTTCTGGTAAAAAGGACTTGTCTTTCGCATTAGAGCTATGCGCATAAACGTTTGCACTTTTCCTTTTCAGATGCCGGTTAGTTGATGTCTCATTGGGTGCCGAGGCTACAGAAATGCTTGGTGAGATGACGAAATTTCATTTACCCTTTTATAGGCGTGTACTTGTAGGAGGTTCATTCAAATAATTCCTTTGCAAAGCTCGTCAAACGCTGCGAAAGTTCCAGTTCTTAAAGAACATTGTAAAAAATTATATATCATGCGTTTTATTAGGCCACATTTTGAGTATATAAAATTTTGTGCAGCAGTATTTTCTTTCGGGAGTCTACAAAACACAGCCTTCTGTCATACTTTCGCACAGACGGGTCACGATTTTTTTTTGAAGCCACAACCTATTGCATCCAGTAACACAGTTTTCCTATGTACCTGCTCTTGTCCTGGTTACTCTCTACTGCGGTACATTCTACAGCATTCTATAAAACCAGTGGTTACAAAGATCCGCTGCTAACGCGACGCTTGCAACGTTTATCCCGGTCGTGAGTGTCACATTTCCATGAAGGTGAAGTACTTAACGTTCATGTAGCAGGTGACGTCAGAGCATAGTAAAAAAGATCTGATGGTGAAGCTCTCCGCAGCCTTATACTACGGCACGCCTAGTAATCATATCGTGGCTTCGGCAGATTTCAAGTGTATTTGTAGTTTTGGCAATAGACGATTTCTAGACTGCAAGCACCCCAGCAAACATCCGGGCACGTCATTCTTCAGCTCCTAATGTCAAAACTGAAGGCACGTTTTCAAGCTTTTTTCAAAAGTAAGGAATATCTGTCTCTAGTATTCTAAATAAAAGGAACGTGCGTGAAGTTCAAGGGGACCTCTTAAAATTTTGAAATAGTTAAAAAAACAGTTATTCAAATATATTTGTAATGGAGGAAGAAAAGTGTAGAAAACCAACCGGATATTTTCTAAAGCTCCTCTTGCCCACCGATGCTTTTAAGGCACATCCGTAAACGAAACCGGGTGAAAACAAGGGTGCGTGTTTGTAAACAGCGAAAAGTTCTTATAAATTGGCGTGGTGCCAGAATGAGAAAACATGTATGCATAGGTCTGACTAGCACCAGGGCCCCATGATTACACCAGGCAACAGTGGGTAGTTGCAGAAACAAAAGTTGAACGAAGACGAGACACGTGTGAAGGACTGTTTCAGCTTCACTGAAGCGACACGTTGGTACGGGTGCACCATTCAGTGTTCTGAGAAACATTTCTTTGAGAAAGACTCACCACTGGCGAAGCTAAGCCTGAAATCTGGCATGTATGGGAGAGTGTTTTCATTCCACTAACATCGTTGCAAAACTGTTTCGGGATGCACCTTTCCTAATGTGCTTCATCAATTCTTCATGTGTGGAAGAGTGTTTCAGCTCAAGTAGCGTAGTTCGGCATTTTGTGGGCTTTTACTACCTTCTTCCTTTTTATGGGCTATTGGCGAGTGGTGCGATGCACCCAATTTTCGCGGCGCATAAACGTTTATTATGAATCCTGACTACATGACACATCAGAACGACATAAGGGGCTTCGCTCGCACCATAGTGCCAAAACGCAGATATATATATATATATATATATATATATATATATATATATATATATATATATATATATATATATATATATATATATATATATATATATATATATATATATATATATATAATCAACCTCACTGTTCCTACTGTAGGACAAATGACTCTCCCATGTTACCGCATCTTCCAGGCCCTGTGCTTGCTGTGGCTCAGCTATACCAAGGCCCTGTCCGTTGAACTGTTGGTTGTCTACAAGCTGTCACCAATATACAGCTATAAACCAAAATCCCGTTATTTCAAACTCAGTTATTTCGAACTGGAAGCCCCCGCTATTCGTTGCTCCCCGCAAAATTCGACAAAAAGTTATCTCATTATGTTCTAAAACAAAATAAATTAAATTTACTAGAATCGCCAGAGAACGATAAAGCGGCGTTTCTCGGCAGATCAGATTTTGGATGCTGCACTAGAGCTCTTCCAAAGGTCACAAAGGATGCTTGTGGGGAAGCCACTGAAAAAACACAAGAAAATCAAAATTATTGATTTTTGTTATTGAAATAATTTCATTTAGTCCAGAAAACACGTAGGCATACTTCGATTGCAAATGAATTTGATTGCATTAAACCTACTGTCTAAATAATTGTTTGTTGGACCTTACAAAACGTTGTGTATTTCGATATTGAAGCTCAGTGCTGGCATAATTGCATGTCAGTAATCGTTTCGGGCGTATCATTGACTCACCACTTAATTCTGTTCCCTGTTACAGCTTCATTAACATGAACAACAAAGTCAACCACCCAAACGCGCAGTAGCGCCTAGTTCATGATTACGAGTCTAGAGGTCGTCTTTATGGGTTCTGCCCACGCAGTGTGGCGCATTGTTCGTACATTTTAGCGCACCCCTCCCGCTCATTCCAAATTTCTTTAAATCAAGCAATTTTATAGTGCCCCTTACTTCCGAGTTAAACAAGCTTTTACATTGTAATTGCGGCCACCTTAGAAATGAATCAATGTATGCAAAAAACAGCATTTCAGGCAGCGAAGTCGACCATAGACCGTATTCGCACTATTAGATGCCAGACATTTGGGTGGAATACTCTCATTGGCAAATAATTATAGGTAGCATGCTGTATGATTCAAAATGACGCCCGGAGGGTGAACCCGTTAGCGTAGGCACAGAAAACACCCGCGAACGTACGGCCGGTGCCACTTTCACTGGATGATGCCGTGAGCTGCACTAATACGTGTATGAGAGCACGATACTTTCCCAACCCATGAACGCTCACCGCCTATTTATTCGCCGTGGTGTGAAAGGTTGTGTTTGAGTTTTGTCACCGTGAATTGAGGTTGTTTTTCGAAACCATGTGCGTCCTACAGAAAATTGCATGAACTAGAATTAACGTGTGAACATAACGGCATTCTGAGGTGGTGTCTACCGAGGCTGCCTGACGAATTTGCAGCTACAGACCTTTTTAAGCGCCGTGTTTCCACGAAAGGTATCCGTACGGTTGTAGTTGCAGCCTGGTTTTCTCAATCTGGCGGGCTGAATGTCATCTAAAATGATTCAGTATAGGTAGGCAATGAGTCTGTGCGTCGTCCTAAAAGGTCTTGATTCATTCAGGCTCAAATATATTATGCAACGACACGTACCCCTCACAAATGTGGTATGCTTTCGGCACTCTTTCTATTGAAATTATAAGAATGATTCCTTCTAGTAGGGCAAGCAAGTGCTGGCACTCTTCGGGTAAACAATGATTTTTTACTAACTCAATTATTTCATTTTTTTACCTACCGGTTTGTATATGCTATCACCGCGACTACCAACAGCGCATGCGATCGTGCGGAAGCGCGCAGTTACCATTTCTTGGAAATGACGTTATTCGATTGTTGCTGACGAGCTCTTCTCTATCTTAGGCCTGACCTTTAATGGCCCCTTATTACTCGGTAGTTTAATTTAAGCTGGTGTAATGAAATTTGAACTGTTTACAGGGAGGCGCTCATACAAAAAGCGTTGCTGATATTTAAGTGCAAACACGCTTCTTTTTTTTTAAGTCGCGGCGTCTGATTTGATTGCGGCAGCGACAAAATGAAGTTTCTTTGCCAATGAAGCACCAAGAGCGCCTGGGCACCAGTCTACGATTGGCATAAGAGCAAGTTGGTAATTATTTTTTTAATAATTTTGTTACCATTCTTACGGCTTTTGCGCAATATTGGTTGTCGTTCGCACATCTAAGCAGTGAAATTCTCATGTGTAGAAACGGTAGACAACAGTAACAACGTGGTTTACAGTTGTTTTGCTCTTGGAAGACAATTAGCTATGTTGCATATTATTGCGCGACTTCTCGCACACGGTTCCTGCTCACGGAAAAAATAATCAGAGCATATCCGCGGAGTGAATGATGATGAGTGGGGCGAAGCGTCCATCAGCCCATCCGTGTTTCCGTCCATCCGTTCATTCTTGCTTCCATCCGTCCCCGCGACCATCCGTGCGTCCGTTCGTCTGTGCGTGCGCCCGTCCGTCCATCTGTCCATACGTCCGTACATATGTCCGTTCACCTTCTAGTGTGTCTGTCCGTCCGTCCTTTCGTCCATCTAGTGAACACTCCAAGTACCGCCATCTCCCGGTTCGCATCCCCTGCGGCACATACCCGCTCTAGAGCGGGTACGTGCCACCAGTGGCTACGTACACCGATGAAGGATGAACAGACCCTCACCCTAAGGAGCTTCAGCCCTACAGACAGACAAACAGAGAGTAAACTTTAATAGAACTGGAGGAGTGACTGCAGAACCCTCTATCGAGGGGCCGATGTAACCACTGGCCGCGTCCACGTAGAGGACAGAATGCCGTGACGCTCCGCCCGTTCCTGGGCCCTCTGGACTGCCTGGATTTTCTTTCCGAGTTCCGTACTTCTGATGGCCTCCTATCATTCGACTTTGCTTGAGAGAAGGTTGTTAGGCAGCGCGGGACTGCACCAGAGCATGTGAGCCAGCGAGCATAAGGTTTCATAGCAGTCAAGGCAGCTAGGTTGAACGTCCGCGTATATTTTACTTAGGAATCTCCACGACGGGAAAGACCCCGTCTGCAACATTATCAAGGTCGTCCCTAACTCTCTTCAGGATGGCTCGTGCACGGGCTTTGCGCATACCGTCGTTGTGTTGTGGATGTACGTTTCGCGGAAAGGGCCCCACCTTGTAGGTCGCCCTTGTTTCCCAACTCAGTGTTGTTCGCCGTTCCTCTGTACGCCTAGGAGACATGCCGACCTCATCAAGGATTCTCCTGCCTGCTGAGGTCGGTGGTAGCCTAACCGCCTGGGCAGTAACCTGCACCTCTATCATATCGTTGATGCTACTGTGCATACCCAGTTCTTCGCCCCTAAAATTGTCTTTTTCAGATATCTATTCCAAACACATTGTGACAGAACTCCCTTCTTCTTTTTTCACTGTTCGGCTTTCATTACCAAGACCGGGCATGAGATCATCTTACTTAGGTTGTACACTTACGACAAGGCTTCCGCCATGTCGTTTTTATAAAATTAAGTAAATGTTAGGGTTTGACAAGTTTGGTGCGCAGCACAAAATAAATGAGTCATGTCAGTTAACCCGCTGAGAGTGGAAAGGTTTCTCTACCGAGTTAACAGAACCACAATAACTGCATTTATCACCGTGTTCAGCTGAACTACAAAGCTGATTATTTCCACGAAACCCATCATATACACTATAACAATAAAACGTAGCCAAAACAACAGAGGTGGCTACTCGAGTCTTACTTAGATGTTTTGCATTTTAATGGACAGGGCCGTACTTGACCGCTCATGATTGGTCGTTAGTCTAATGATAATCTATGGTCATTTGGCACAATGGACCAATGAGCATCCCGGGTATTCGCAATGTCCCCTGGTGACAGGTGGCGCGCCATGCAATCGAAGACGGCTGCGGTAGAAGGGTCAACCCGTGAACTCGCTTAGGGAAAGGTAGAAAGCAAAGACGTACGCACTGTGACGCTTTCAACGGATGATCTCTTGATCGTCAAATAAATGTACACCGTACATATAAATACTTCCCCAACTATAGGAACTGCAAAGGTTCGCTACCTCATTTTTCGTCGCAGTGCGAAGGGTGGTGGTGTGAGCTGATCGACCGCGGATCAGCGATGCTTTGCGTAATTTTGTGGGTGCAACGGAAAACGGCGTGAACTATACATAACTGTCGTATCAACTCAGTAGGACTCCAACCTTATTGATTTCGGGCATTCCTAATGGATTTGCCCCATCAGTGGACCGATAGCGAGTAGCTCACAATCACCGCTGCATGGGACTGAATGTTCAACGTTCGCAAACACACTATGCCACTATGATTATTCGCGCTGTCAGCAACACGGTGTTGCTTCTTCAACGGAACACAAGAATTTGTTTTTTAAATAGCACTTGTGTCACAGTCATGCCCAGACTCTGACCGTGCACTCAGATATTGCAGGTTCCATCAGTGTGGAAGAAGCAAGGATATCGAAAAGAATGCGCACGTGTGCTTTTCACAACGTCGAAATCGTGAAAACTAATTGAACAATGACGTCCTCCGGAAAGTAGCGGCCAAGTGCAGGAGAAGTGCGCATAGAGGCGTAGAGAAGTGCACATAGAGGCGTCGTAACTGCACGGTTCATCACTCTACCCATTTCGCTTCGCTGGGCGAGCTCGACCTTATTCGCGGCATGCGGCGCTTTATATTATCCGCTGTAATTGGGCAACGTGGAATGTACAAGAAAAATGATGCTTTTATTTAGACCCCGCTAAGGTATATTTTATAAAAGCTACAATTAAAGCGACTTAACAACGTCAAAGAAACATTAATGTATGAGGGGACCTCAAGTGTAACTCATGAGCTAGCAGCTTCATCTTTCATCGTCGCATTCACTCTCAGTGCTTTCAAAGTAGGATACGTCCAGTGAAAAACTCTCGCGGTCAAGGTGCTTTCTTTCATCACTAAGGCTGAAAGCAACCAGAAGAATTTCCTCCGCCGAAAGAAGTTGACCACTCCACATCTCGACGTCACCATGTAAACTAGGCTCGGAGAAGATTGTGCTCTTAAACCGTCCAACAAGCAAATCGCTTGCAGGGTGCTGCCGCCTACCAACAAACATGGAAAAACAAGTGGTGCAGGCCTGACCAATTTGAGATAGCTTGCGAGCCCACTGGACTTTCTGTGTGCATCGTTATGGTATTCATGCACTCCAAAAGTATCGACGAATATTACATGCAAATTAAATGAGCTAAGTACTAACTAGAAAGGTCAAACTATAACATCTTTCTAACCGGCGTGGTTACACCAGCATTGTTATATAATATATATTATATGCAGTATCGCTAAATCTGCCACAAAACTTCCTTCTCGTGAAGTGTCCTTAATTTGCCAGTGGATACCTTGACATGTTGGTATTTTTAAGCGTGAAGAGGCCGATCACCTCGCTTCAACTTGTGCCCACGAAGCTGATATTTGTACCTTGCGCACTATTTTCGCGAACTCTAATTCCTGCGCGTAATCACGAAAAGTTCGCGTTTCGCGAGAACTAATCAGATCTTTTGTGTCACGAAATGATCTGTTGGTTCACTTATGCAGGAAACATGCCAAGTTATGGTGCTCATGTCTTGCTAACGCTTTAACACTGAGGCTAGCCCGTCCTAACAAGGCAGCGACTGCGTAGTGATCGCACTGTGTCGCCTGATATTCCTCCTCGAGTGGACATTCTCCAATGCTGCGTGGTTGCGCCACAGTCTATGGGCACTGCGAATAACCAACCCCTACACAGGATGCCTAGAGTACGTAGGAGCAAATCTGAAGAAAAAAAGACTGAAGCAAAGCATTGTAATTTGATAAAGTATGGCTATATTCAACAAGTCAATATATCTTTTTCCTATCCGCAAAGCTTGCTAGTTAGAAAGATTGCATGATGAACCTTTGAAATGCTAATTGTATAGCACGAAATCTCTAGCACAAAAGTTGTGGTGCTTGTTCAAAGAACATTGAAACTGTACTAAAATACTTTTTTTGGCATTTATGTCCAGCATCTTTATAGTGCAGTAAATTTTAAATACCACGTGTCCTCCATCTATTGTCGGGCCCCTTAGAGCCATCAATTGTAAGTTGATTAATCATATAAGAAGCGTGGTGGATAACTTCAAGGCGCACCTTTGACAAAAAGAGAACCGGGAAACAGTGAGACAGAAACTAAACGTTTATGACGAAGTTAGGTGAGCACCGCAAGTAGCAGTGATGAAGCTGATCAGAGTAATGTTGATGGAGTGGTGAAAAGAGAGAATAATAAAGAATTTTTGACGCGTATGATTATCAGAAAGCTTCACAACAACGAACTTTGATTGAAGCAATCTGTAAAGAAACAAGAGGAACACGAAAGCACAAAAAATCCACGCAAATAAAACTGCGTGGCATCATATAAAGTGTTTGGAGGGTAGAGTTTACCTACTATTTTAAAAGAGAATAGACTGATGCTATTAGTCTACTGACGAAGAGGCAAACGTTACACCTACCTTCAAGACTATACAATACGCTGGAAGTTTTCACTCGCATCTTTTTGACAGCCAAGCAAGATTGCGAAAAATTCGAAGAAATGGAACATGTGGACATGACTGTTGTCAGATAAAGAAGCTGTGTTGCAGAGGAAATGAACTTAAGACAATTCAAGAGTTCAGTTTACCAAGCCGTCTGATGTAAAGCGAAGGGTGCAGCCTCTGCACACGGAGGTTGTCTTGTTTTCTGATTCAAGTCTCTCTGTATATGCGTCGATAGCCCTCTTGATAAATATCTCTGAGAATTAATATGGACCATCTTTTAGAAGGAAACCCTGATGGGATACACACCAGCAGCGTTGCGCACGGTGGTGACCCGGTTAGAACGAGCGTCTACGCTGGTTTTGGAAGAACAGTTTGAAGCGGAACTCGGTGTAGCGTTTACTCGAGCAAACAATAGTTTGAAACTCGAAGATATGGGTGGTGGGTTGGGTTTTCTGTGAGTTTCATCGCAGAAAAAACAGCCGAAAGAGTGTTTTCACTCGACGTGACAAGAGATAGAAGTGACGCGAGCTAGAAGTGTCTTGCGAGCGGGCAGAGGAGCCGGCTGCTACGGGCACAGCGGCGAGCGTGCTGCGGGTGAGCGAGATAGTGACGTGATCGCACACCTGCGCGCAAATCGTGCGAAGGCAGCGTGACATTAACGCGCACTTGCGGCGTGGCCTACTTGGCACCGATCCAACACCTGTGGCGAGGAGAACACGTTGCGGCGTGTTCGTATGGACGCACTTACGTACAGCGTTACACACGTCAGTCAAAGAGCCGCTTTGCATCTAAAAACGAGGCAGATATATTGCTTGAAAACGATGAATAGCAAAGATGAAACAAATGTATTTGCCAAAACTCGAGTTATTTCCTGCACAACCGCACGTCGGTCTGAACATATTAGAATAGACATTGCCATTCTTCTAACTTAATTACACAGAAAGGACAACAGCTGGGAAAAAGGCAGTTCAAGAGCGTCTAGCGCGCCCCCTATGTGTGGTCAAAGTGATCAAGCAAGGAGTCTCTCGTGGTACAGACAGAGGCAAAGTGCTACAAGTATTTAATGTGTTGGGTGTGTAATTGGTGGGTCTAATTTTTATAAATATTACAGTTAAAATATCCATGAAACAATACATAGCAGTATTCGTGTGTGAAACAACAGCTGTAGAGTTTCAAGATAACTGTAAAACAGAAGCTGTCTTACATGCACCCAAAAGATTTCCAGTGAGGGGGGGAGGGGGCTTACGTTGGACCATTTACAGTAATAATGCAACGAAGTTCAAGAAGTCCAACAGGAACACTCATTGCATACTAAAAAGAATACAGGATTCTGTCTTGAAAATCAAAAATAAATTAGGGAGAAGCATGTCACCGAACGAGCACCTTAGTGGGGAGGCTTATAAGACAGAATAACAAGAAGCATTAAATTATCAATGAAGAAAGTCACAAGAATAAGACTGGTAGCAAGGGAAGAGATACAAACAACCGCCACTGAAGGTGAAGAAGAATCGCAAGAAGCCATATGCACAAATGCGTCCAGTGAACTGGATGAGCCACTGCCTATTGTGCCGACTTACAATTTAGGTAAAAAACAAAAGGTTAAAAGCAAACGAGACCAATACGAAGTAAAACTAGAATAAATCTAGCGGACTGCATAATAGGTCACGAATGAATGGCAGAAAAAATTAAATAGACAATATCTAAAAGAACAGAGAGGGCTTCATAGCGCAAGCAAACAAGAAACCAAAGTGAACCAAGGAGACATTATATTGCTCACTTCACGACTTTATCGTAGCTCATATTGTGATCACGTGTCTAGAAATCGGCCCGGCACTTTGTAATTCTGCTCCAAACGAAATAGAATATCTTGGGTTTATTTTTCATTATGCAGAATGGTAAGTTGTGCTAGTTCTAAGAAATTGGATATTATGAACAACAAAAAAGAGCCGGTAATCTGTCGCACACACTCACGCTGGTGTACAAGCCATGATAGGTAGTTCTGACGAAATACTTCAAGCTTACGTTTTTAAAGTGATGACAGGGATCAATAAAAACTAATTATTGGGGACTGACAAATAGACATCACGGATATAAAAAATGAAGCAGACAATTTGATCATCAAATAAAAATAAGTGGAGCAACAAGAAAGCAAGTAATTTAAAAGTAATAGTTCGTTCTACAGTCTGAATATTTTTCAACGTTTAAAAACTCCTGCAACGTATCGGCAACTTTTCCGTCACTGTCTGCTATAGACAAAGCCCTCCAAAAACTACATTTGGTGCGTCTAACTCCAAAGTTAGAAGACGGAAGACGTCACCTAATGTAATTTTGAGCAAAGTGGCGTATGTTTTACACGAAATTAGATTATGTTCTGTTGTCTCAGGGACTCCGCAAATCCAACAAATAGGGGAAGAAACCTGACCAGCCTTGTGCAAAAAAAACTTAAATAAGGAGTTTGACACCGCCGCTTAGTGAATACGACTTCAATCGCATGAGTGCCACATATTTTACCATTCCCACGCTGATTTAGACGATGATATGAAATCCTCATAACTTCATTTCTCCATAATTTAGCCCTCTCCAATGAATTAGGAGGCTGGTAAAAGCTGTTAAACCCAGGCATTTAACTATGAGTAAGCTAACGCAACCGCCTTTGATTGAGGGAAGTCTACTCTTTATAAAACATTTTTATATAAAATAGCGTGGTGATAAACGAACAACTAAAAAAACATCAGGCATGCAACCGCCATTTGATTGAGAGGAGGTCTACTCTTTATGAAACATTTTTATATAAAATAGCGTGGTGATAAACGAACAACTAAAAAAAACACCAGGCATCCTGAATGCGCAGCACAGTTACAGTGAAAACTGTAACAGTGGCTTTTTTGAGCATTTTCTAAACACCCTTTACGTAGCTGCTACAAGGGCACTCGCTGCGTACTCAGTATGGCATAAATAATCATAATTTTATTGCGATAGCAATTATATGGACACTCACGGCTGTATTTTGGCATGGGCGTCGACGTCGGCGTTGACATTGGCGTCACTGTCACTCACCGTATATGCATACGCATCTATATATATCAAAATACAAGAAAGAAAAAATCAGCAAAAGCATTCCAGGGCGCAGAACCGAACGTTGGACCTCTGCGTTCAACTTTCCCTGGTGCACGTCCTTCATCATCCAAACGGCAAGCTATTTATACCTACCATTTACCACTGCTCACGAGCATCTCAGAGGGAATAATGTTTTCAGTATTACCAGCAAGTTTGCGGAATGAACGCGCGTTGCCACATCATGCCGCGGCGCTCGCTCTAACCCTACGCGTTCCTTGCCCGGCTTTATCTGGCGGTGTCGAGGAGGGGAGGGTCGTACGTCTGGGCTGGCCTCGGGCTTTACCTGGAATAATTCTGCAGTAGTTATTGGGCACGCAAAGGTCACTGCAATCATTGCAGTCTCCACTTGCAAAAATCACGCGCTTTTCAAACAAGGATAAGTAACAAATGAGATGCTTATTTGCATGCATCCGTACCTGTGAGTACGTTTCGTGCGTCATTTGTGCGTGAGAAACACGGGGAGCATATCGATCTGCTTTGCATTTTGCACGTGACCTTTGAATTTGTTGCTATCGCATTCATTGCCTCGCCTTTTCACATGCTGTGACTTTTTTCTGTAGTAGCCCAATATTCGCGATGCTCGCGCTACACTTGCTAGAAATTATGTGCAATTTCTTATGCAGAGGCTGAAGACGATGAAGAATGACGCCTGAAGTGGATACGCGCCACAGTTAATAGGTCGACTCTTTACCCAATTTCATTTTCTCCGAGCACTGGCCTAGATTCTGCAAACCAGCAATCATGTTTGCACAAACATTGCTAGACTCCCTAAATATACAAGTTCTTCATGTTTGTCTTTTGACGATGCAACCTAAATTCATAGACATTTCCTACCACCATATTTTTCTGAACTGTGCGAAAATTATTAACGTGAAGCATTTCTTAGCAGATTACGGTGATTTTGAGCCCATCTAATTATGTAGCCGTTTACGTTTGGGTGCTCTCGTGATCACCTCCTTAACTTGGCGTGAGCCAAATTAACTTGGGAGGTTAAGATAGTTTGACGAATAGGACGGGCTGGTCAATGCATAAAAATTGTCACAATCCCAACGCGTACGTCGTCAGACACTTACCGCCAGACCGTGTCCCATACCCGCAGGCAGGTATGTGCCGCTGGTGCGTGGGTATGTGCCACAAGTGATTGACACTTAGTATCTAACCAGGAACAACGAGAACACAGGTTGGAAATTTGAACGCGTGAAGGTTAAGGAACACCCAACATCGTTAGCGTCAATACAACTAAAGCTTAGAATAAATGTCAGTATTAAGAAAAACCTTACATGTGGTGCATTGACCCCCACGAATGCAAACATTAACTTTTGGGATCTCAGCACGAATCAAACTCAAGCATTCAGCGTGGAAATCAAGCATTCTACCACAGAACAACGCCAAGTCTCAGACATACCTTTCAATGAGACACTGATCTTCGTGAAATGTCCATAGTGGTTGTGGTTCTGGCTACAGAATTTTATAAACCATCAAACCATCACACATGTGATTCTTTGGTACAGCCGTCACGCCGGGTTAACGTCACATGAGGTTAGGTGGCATGCGCTGAATTTGATTTAGCTAGCAGTCGATAGTTATAGCGCGAGAACAAAACGATAACACAGAGACAAGAAAGACACAAAAGACACGAGCCTGTCTCTGTGAGCTTGTCTCTGTGTCGTCATTTTGTTCTCGCGCTATAGAACTATCGTCATGTCATACCAACTAGCCCAAGCTGCCACACTTCTAAGTTGTCTAGCAGTGTTCAGGGCCAGCATCTTTGCGAGATCAGCACTTCAAATCAGACTGGTGTGGCTAATACGCATGTTCGAGTTCGCATGCTTGCGCAAGTTCAAACAACTGATTATAGAAACGTTTGCAACGCTTCAACGTATGTCTGTGCGTGCGTCTATTTATGACGTGTTGCTTAATAAGAAAAATTGCGACACAGTCACCTTCCCTCGGCCTGCTTCGCATAAAGTCGATTCCCAGGTGCGTGGGATATACCGAACTTTCACCTCACGAAATTTGAAATCGATGGTTACAAGACCATCTAATTATTATGCCCAATAATGTGGTTATTTTAATGCATGCCCCGCAAGCTGAGGGTAAAGCTGGCATAAGAGCATTCTGCCCTGAACTTGAGTGGCCCTTTTTTTATGACTGCCTGATTTTATCCTAGTTTATGGGTGAATTTACGGCCATATTATTAGCTCTCTGAATGTTAACAAGTTCAATTACAGTAGTAGCAATTATCACTGACTTATTATCTGTGTGTTCTTCCTCCGCAGCTGGTAAAATGCCTGTACTAAAGCTTCTCAGAATACTAGTTTCCACGCCCCTTTCTTGTGGGCACTGAATTTAGACAAAACAGTTCATTTTTAAACGAAAGTGCTGAATATTTAGCAAAGGCGATGATTTTGGTGCCAATCATTCCGCTTTTCCTACTGACAGTATACATTACAATTGCGAGATTCCGCACGCTAAGATCAAAAAAATACTTATAAGACATTTTCTTGACTGCTTCTACTGAATACAAGTACCCATTATTTTCCTGGAGCAGTGAGTTATCGCGATCGAGAATAAGAAAATGGCTATAACCAAACATCGTTGCCGGGTTACCTCCCTCAAATTTTACCTGCATAAACCACACGCGCTGTCTCTTGTGTAAGGAGAAGGAAAAAATCAGCCATTACTTCCTATTCTGTCGCAGGTACACATCATTGAGGAGAAGATTCACAGCCCCACCTTTTCGATACTTGGGTCTGGAAATATCTGAATCAGTTGTTCTATCACTTGGCGCCTCAAATCTGGGCTACATTCACAGGGGTGTTCACTACGTCATAATTGATTGATATGTGGGGTTTTACGTCCCAAAAACACCATATAATTATCAGAGACGCCTTAGTGAAGGGTTCCGCCAATTTCGACCACTTGGGGTTCTTTAACATGCATTCAAGTCTGTGCACACGGGCCTACAACATTTCCGCCTCCATCGGAAATGCAGCCGTTGCAGCGGGGATTCGATCTCGCGACCTGTGGGTCAGCAGCCAAGTACCTTAGCCACTAGACCACTGCGATGGGGCGATTTCACTACGCCATGGAGAAATATATCAGACAGACTAAAAAAATATTGAACTCAATTCTTCATACTTTTAAATATTCAACAATAAAATTCCGTAAATAAGTTTGTTGTATTAACCATTCCTAGCCTATACGAGAAGTAGTGGGAAAAAACACTAAAAAAATAATTCACCCAACACTTAGCCAATCCTCTGCATTGGGCAAGAGCCATGAAAAGATGTGAAGAATGACAAGTAGCAATAATCGATCAAGCACCACAATTTTCTAGGTCATCCTTAAATTTCCATCACATAACCTCCATTATTTTAAAACTGTACATTATTTTATAAAATCACTCAATTCTTGGCCAATCCTTCACAGTGGGTACGCGCCATGGGCAATAGGTGAAGACGAACAAGAACAAGAACGAGAACAAGTTTTCGGATGCGTTGTTTTACCATCCCAGTTTCGCCAATACTGCTTACGTGACTGCGCTAATATTCTGAAATGCTTGTCTGCAATGGAGAATAGGTAATTTTGATAAATTTAACGATTTCGAGCATTTAAGGTATTGCTGGAATAAACAGTGGTGTGTATCTCGCCAGTTAGAGGTCACTTATACCAGATTGCGCAGTACAGTTCCACTACTAAATTATTACTTTAACAAAGCTCGACTCAAATCGTCACCGCTTTGCATTTTTTGCAACAAAATTGAAAATATTGAACATTTCTTTTTATTTTGTCGTCGTAACTCTTACTACAGAAAAAGATTTTTAGTAGCCCCATTACAAAAGCTAGGAATACAACTAAGCCCCGCCGCGGTGGTCTAGTGGCTAAGGAACTCGGCTGCTGACCCGCAGGTCGCGGGTTCGAATCCCGGCTGCGGCGGCTGCATTTCCGATGGAGGCGGAAATGTCGAGGCCCGTGTGCTCAGATTTGGGTGCACGTTAAAGAACCCCAGGTGGTCAAAATTTCCGGAGCCCTCCACTACGGCGTCTCTCATAATCATATGGTGGTTTTGGGACGTTAAACCCCACAAATCAATCAGGAATACAAGTAAATCTAACAGTACCTTTATTACTTCACGGCAGTTCATTCAGTCACTGCCACAGGAATATATGGTCCACTGTGTTGGATTACATATATGCAACTAAAATATTACCGTGCTAGTGAATCCTAACCTTTTCAGATCTTTAGTTTATAATTCGTAGTGACTTCTGTCAAAAACAAGAGAGGGTTTGACTGCGTGCTCAGCAAACATGTTGGTTTATTGGTAGTATTGTCTCTAAACTAATTTTTCAGATTGGTTTTAATTTCATTTTAGTTTAATTTAAGTATCCTGCCGCCCGGTTTTTGGCATATCCCCCTCTGTGGGTGAGCGCCATTCATCTGAGGTCATCAGCATAACAATCAGCATCTGATGCGTTGGAGCATTGCACGACCTACTCATCACGCAGTTCACACTGTTTGATGACTGGTTGTTCCGTTGATGTTCTCAAACACTTAGTTACTCGTATTAACGCGATTCCTTTCCCGACATCAAGCTTGCCTGAAGCCAGTTTAGAACCGAGTTCCAGGTAACCGCTTGGCTCAGCGGTAAAATACCGGGCTGGCACGCAGCGGAAATGGATTTGAATCCCATTGTGTTCTTAGTGTTTTTCATTTATTGAGTTTTTTTTTACTTCTTGCGATACTGGTTACGTACACCGGCGGTGGCGGCGGAAAACTACGGAGCCCCACGTTACCCATGTTCTGATCCTATAACTGCTTTCTTTGTAAAAGGCGTGCTTCTCGAGCGCATTTTTTTTCCCAACCGTGTAGTAATGCTATGTTTATACAAAATGCGTTGCCATGTGCGACATAGTAGGTGGTGACAATGGCTATTTACACGTCACTCTTTTTTCAGCCGATTAATATTCTCAGCTGTGTTTGTCTTCCTGATTATGATTATTCAGGTTCTACGTTCTCTTTGCAGAAGTGCTGCCCCAATTGGGCTTCAATGTACCAAAACCGTTAGGCTGCTCCTTGGCGCAAAGGCGAAGTGTAATATTTTTAATGATGGCGCCGCACGTGCTCAAAAAAGAACAGATAAATTTAGACATGTGACCCTCCAGGACGCCTATATAATGACCAAAAACAGCTGTCTGCCATCATCTAGTATGTAGCTTGTATAGTAGCTTGTTGACAACGCAACTTGTACTGGCGTCGTTGCTATGTATCTAACCTAATTGCATTTTGGTGAACGTTTTGTGCGCAATTTCAAAAAAAATTGAAGACAGGAGTTCAAGGTGTCCTTCATCGGTGTCTTCAGTTCTTTTTTGTAAAGTATGACCAAGTAGTCCTTCGTCAAGTTTCTTCATTTATAATTGTACCGGAGAAGCAGAATATTTTGAGGACACGTGTATGGGAATATTTGATGAATTACAGATTACTAACTGCTGCTGGAAGGAGCCCGATGTGTGATTGGTTATATCAAAATTTTGTCAGCGCTCACCTTATTTTTGCTACATGACGCTTTGAATGTATAGCTTATTCAACTTTTGGACTTTTTGAAATCTTCAGTGCTTGTTATTTCAGCGAAAATTTTAAATAACCTATGGAACCCACACCGACTTTAAACTGCTGTTTCACAAAAACTAGAAATGATTGTGTCTACTTTTGTGATCTCGTGCTTAGCTAATGCCATTTCTGCCACAAGTGCAACTATTCCGGATGTTGCTCGCCATACCCTTTTCTTGCAAAAGGTTGCATGGTGGCCTAGTTGGTATAGTTTCTCACAGAAATATTAGGAGCAAAAACAAACAGCAGACGCGAACTTAAGAGACTGCGCTCGTTTGGCTTCTCTTTTTTGTCCCCTTAGTTTGCACTACGAATGTTTAAGTATGAATTACTTTTTTTCAATGACCATTCAAAATGCCTCCTTGTCCTTTCTCCTACAAAATCATAAAGTTCATATTCACACCGCCTGCTATCCAATTAGGAATTGCACCTCTGGAGGGTATGTGCAACGACTACAGTGTCGCAGTGGTAAAAGATACGGCTGGATGGTACACTGGTCAGCACTCTACAGTTCACGAACTTGGACATTTGTAAGTGCATGAAGTATTTTCAACACGTTATTTTTATCCGAAAAGCTATTGCACATATACAAGCGTTTGTAACCTCATCGCAGACTGTTGCGGCGTTCTCTGCGTTTCACTCCTTCCTTCGATTTGCAGAAATAAACGTGGTCTTCCACAGGGCGCTGCCACGTCATAATACTGGCAATTATTTTGCCACGTGGACATACTTTTTCACGACTACGTTGTCAGGATTCACGAAGGAAATTTTAACCATATAATGGCGCAGCCCACAACGAAACGTGTAGAGAACTTCTAGATTTCGCACATTACACGAATAGCCTAATGAATTGTGGAGCTAACGTGAGCCATAGCAATGCAGAAATTTTCGACTCTTAACCTAGGAAGATATCGTGTTCCCTTCACGGTTATTTTACGGAAAACACGCAACTATGACGGTCGCTCTCAGCATGCAGCATGCGTAGCTTGTACTCCTAGTTACTTTATTCGCAACCGTGTAACAGGCACACATCTTATTCGTCACTGCCTTGTGATATCAAATGGAAGTTGTGGTTCCATCACGTTACGGGCGCCCCCAACAATTCTTAAACCACGCGCGCAGTCGGCAGAACACGGCACCAAAGCCCTGTCATATGGTCGGTTTACTTGCAGACGAGAAGGATCCCTCCTCCAAGGCCGACTCTACCCGACAAGTCAACAACTATGAAGGGCCAGTGACGTAACAGGCCCACTGACGGCCACAGTGTCCCTACCTTCGAACAACCATGATCAAGCCATCATTGGTACAGGGTTGCCAACAGTAGGGTAACTGCCCTACTTGTAGGGTATTTTCAGGTGTTTTTTGGCAGCGTAATGTAGTAAGGCGATGACTTAAGATACATTCACAGTTACGCTTGCAATTGATCAGGCGAAAAGGTACAAGGTGCACGTGGCATATCAGAAGGAAACATTCCTGGCGAGATCCCAATGGTACTGTCTTCGTTCTAATGCCATCATTGCAAAAGACAAAAGTCAATTCGTCAAGCATCCCAGGAGTGCTTTTTTGGGGGGGATTTTTTATAATCATTTTTAAGAACATTTGGTTGGTTGCGTCAAGTAGCTTTTAAATTTTGTGGTAGTGCTCATTATCACTTATCAAGGTGAAAGATTTAGATGTCCCATCAATGATGACATATCGTGGTGAAGTGGTGCCGTAGCAGGCGTGGTATATTCTCGCTGCGTCAGTGCAACATTTTTTTATATTTCATTTCATCCTTTCTAATAAATCAGTTTTAAGTGACGCCTATCTGTGGTCGGTTTCTCACATGTGTACATCTTTTGTACCGCCTTCTAAGTTTGGCTGATACCGCCTACCAATTTGATGCTGCCGCTCCGACGAAGGTTCTCACTGATGCCAGTGGCGCCGGACTTGTCCTAATAAACGTCCTTGCATTAGGAGCAATGTTTCCTCGAAGAATAGCCTCGAGTGGCTATTGATCTCCTTTTCCGCTGTTCTCATACAACAATCACGACGGATGTGATCAGGTGAGGCGAAGATACGTGTCGTTACTGACTATTTTATGTTCTTCAGCGTGTCATTTTCTGCTTAAAAAATTCATGAACCTGAGTTAGCATATTTCTCGTCTGCCATCAGCATTTGTGCAATTGAACAAAGAGTACATAATCTGCTGACACAAAAGGCTACAAAGCTTGCCCTAGGACTGCCGCCAGCCACCTCCATTGACCGATTGCTTCGCATGAGAGTTTACAATACGTGGGAAGAACTCAGTGAAGCACACCTCATCAACCAGGTCGAAAGACTCAAGCTGACACCCACAGGGCAAGCCGTCCTTCTACGCACAGGGTATAAGACCACCCTAGAGTCCAAAGAGGAACGCAATGGCAAAATACCGTCACAGCTCCGAGAATGCCTTGAAATTCAGCAGATTTCTCGGAATATGTATTCTCAATATCACCGAATAAGGCGGCTCGTCAGGGTTAACATTATCCAGGAAAACCATGGCGATGACCCGCAGGCGCAATACGCGGATGCAACCAAATATCTGGGATGTAACACCTTCGCGATTACTGTCACTGATTACAAGGGCGCGGTACTGGCATTGGGGACTCTCCTTGCCAAACGTGCGGAAACAGCTGAAAAGGCAGCTATAGCACTCGCCACAAAGACGAGTGAGGGTCCAATCGTGGTCTTTACCGACTCCCAAACAGCGGCATGAACCTACCTGAAAGGCGGGGTCTCCACGGTGTCGATTGGGCTACTAAAGCGCATGGACAATCATCCTTCGTACTCAAGTATCGTGTGAATTATGGGTCACGAAGGTCTCCAGAGAAATGAAGCGGCACACACCGCTGCCTGCGAATGCGTCAACCAGCCATTCCCTAACGAGGTCCGAGGCACCTCCCACTCAACAGAAGCAGAGACAAGAAAACCCGTACTACAAACGTATCATGCATTACTGCAACATTATCTGGTCGAAGGCAGGTCACATCTTCCACCACATCCAAAACCCACAAGAGATGAAGGAACTAACTACAGGCGCTTTCAAAGCAACACGTTCGCCCACGGCGTACTATCGCCCCATATGAGGCCAACGTTGCACAGCTACATCTGTCCCCACTGCAATGTGGCTGACACTCTGGCGCACCTCCTACTGCAGGGCAAAGTAAGCGTCCCAAGGCTACAGGCAGCAGCATCAGAGGCGGACGAAGACCTCCTCAGTGAAGCGCGGGTGGCTGCGACCTCCCAGCTGGACCTCGTCTAGCTGCGTCAAGTCATCACTCGAGCCCGGCGGACTGTGCATGACAGAGGGTTCCTTGAGTAAGAAACCCCCTCATCTTCACTCACTATCTTAATTCAATAAATATTTTCTTTGATTTCTCTCTCTCGCATTCGTTACATGTATTGCCAGTTCTCCATTTCTATCATCATCATTCTCCACTTCGGGAAACATTTTCGTCACCTTTATTATTGCTTGCGGTTTCAATTAATAACTGCGCAAAATATACAGCCTTTTTTTCTTTAGGTAGAGAAGGCATATCTGTCACTCAAGTAAATCCTCCGGCAATACCAGCGCCCAACTGGTACATCTGTATCTAAAATCATTTGCAGAAAGAAGACATTGTACGTGTACCAGAAACTCAAATTGTTAAGGGGGTACGGTAGGGTAAATAGCACGTGTCAGCTTTAGTGTAATATGTTCGCAATAGCTGCAAGTATTTCCATTAAATTTAACGTGATCAGAAAGGAATACCACTAGGTATCAAGTGACATCCTTTTTTATGCCTAGGTGGCCTATCCTTCCTACGGCCCACTCCCAATGATGATGATGATGATGATGACCTCTTATGGATGGCGCTCACCCTCAGAAAGGATGGGCCAAGAACCGGGCGGCAGTATACTTAAATGAAACTAAAATGAAAATGAAGCCAATCTGAAAAAGTAGTTGAAAAATAATACTACCAAAAAACAAAAATGTTTGCTGAGCAAGCGGTCAAACCATCTCTTGTTTTTGATAGATATAACTACGAATCATAAACTAAAGATCTGAAAAGGTTGGGGTTCACTAGCACGGTAATCTTTTAGTTGTGTTGATGTAATCAAACACAGTGGAGCATACATCCCTGTGGCAGTAACCATATGAAGTTCCGCCAAGTGATAGAATTACTGGTAGATTTACTTGTATTCCTAGCTTTTCTAATGGGGCTACTAAAAATCTTTTTCTCTGATAAGAATAACAATGGCAGAATAAAAATTAATGTTCGATTGTTTCAATTTCATTGCACCAAATGCATAGCGTTGACGCCTTGAGTCGAGCTTTGTTAAGGTAATAATTTAGCTGTGAAACTGCACAGCGCAATCTGGTATAAGTGACCTCTAACTGGCGAGATACACACCACTGTTTATTCCAGCAATAGCTCAAATGCTCGAAATCTTTGAATTCATCGAAATTACCTTTTTCCCATTGCAGGCAAGCATTTCGGAACCTCAGCGCTGTCCCGTAAGCCGTATCTGGCAAAACTGGGATGGTGGGCCCACCCAGGGATACTGCTGCTAAAGAGTCCGCCATTTCGTTCAAATATAATCCGCGGGGGACCGGTACCCATAGCAAATGCAGTTTTTTTATGTTTTTCGGTACTAAATGCCAAAACGTATTCATCAGCTCTGCATTTACTGCCGCAGAAAGTGCATTACAAACTGATAACAAACCTCTAATGATAACTGCTAATGATTCGCTTGAGGGCAATTTGCGTAGGGCAAGAACAATGGCCAATAATTCTGCAATGAATACAGGGGTATAATCTGGGAGTCGAATCGAAAAGGACCAGTCGGAAGAAGGAGAGAAGATGCCAACCCCAGCCTTTTCTTTTGACACAGATGCATCAGTCGCAATGATATTGCTTATCTCTAGGTGAGCTAGATAATCTGCTAACTGGTTATTTAAATACCTATGTGCGAATTGTTTCGCGTTATGAGAAAATATATCAAACTGTATGCTAAGCATTTACTTTAGTTTGTTTATTGGACCAATATGTTTAAATTTTACATTCAGTTGCTGTAGTAGTGCTTGTGCAAATACTATTTGCGGGGTGTGTAGTCGCGACCAATGGGTTTCGAAAAATAAAGCCAGTTCTTGAATGAAAGCGTAAAATGGGAGTCTTTGGTGTGAACTGTATATATTTAAGGATGCTTGCACAGTAAGAATTTTAAACCTATTTAACAGAGAAGGTAGGCGAGCTTCCATATACAACACGTTATTTGAAACAAATTTTGGTAGACCCAGACACAAACGCAACGCTTCTCTTTCCAGCAGTATTAGGGGTCTCGTTTTATAAGCTGCGCTGCCAGAAAATAATACACATCGGAATTCTATGATGGGCCGCACATAAAGTTTATATACCATTATTAGCACATCTCTTCTTAAACCCGCTTTACGGTTTGCGAACTTCCGTAGCCACCCGATCGCCGATGTTGCCTTAGAGTACACATCACAATTTTGATGAGGGTTCACTTTTTCTAGGTACGTTTTCTTCACAACTACCAAAACGATTTTAATGATATTCAGCCATGTTATTGTAGAAACTGGAAGGTTGCATCTGAATTTAAAGCTACTACATTTTCTTGAATTTCTTTTAAAAATAAATTTTATGAAAGCACAGAGCCACAGAGAGAATGTACAGTTATGAATTTTTCACAGCTCGACTTTTTATGAAATCACCAATTTAATTTAGCTCAAAATGCTTCCAACTTATTGCTAACGCATACTGTTTCATCGAAATCGATTCAACACTTTTTGAAAAAGGTACAGTTAATATTAAAAACTGATTAAAAAGAGCAATTTGAGGAAAAAGAAGTTCTACGTGCGCATACTGCTTACGCCAGAGGGCGCGACGTTTCAGCGGCCGTTGGACGATAGGCTTCCACAGGTTTGTTCCTTAGAGTACCGTGGGTTTTTTTGGTTACAAAATTGCAAATTCAGTTTTTAGGTGGTTAACCCTACCATACCCACTTATTTGTTCACCTGGTGGACCCGTTTTCTAAAGATGTGCGCCGAGTACAACTGCGAACAAAAACCTACCTGTCTCATGTGAATTCACTGAGAAAGGCAGAACCATATACTGGCAAAAGAAACTACTCCTTCGTTCACTTTCACTGCCAAAATTTATACTACAAAACAAAATAATGCCTTGCGAGGTGCTAATTGCCACTCTTAAAAGAAAATGCGTGCAGAGTCATTCACGTTCTCGAATTCGATTGCAGGCTCGGCGCCTATCATGACGGTGAAGGCAGCTCAACAAAGTGCCACGCTGCGGATGGCTATATTATGAGTCCTAAATCGTATGGAGCCAATCATGAGAAGTTCTCGAGTTGCAGTCTTGCAGCAATCTCGAAGTATGTTAGGTAAGTAATCTCGAAGCCTATCTCTCATCTCTAAGCCCGACGAAAGACCCTGGGTATGTTGAACGCTTGCTGAGAACAATTCGGCCTATATTTGAATGTCACCGCATTAAACGCTTGCAACAAGCTAATTGGGAAATAATATAACCACACAGGGTTCCCTTCGCGTTCTTATGAAATCACTTGAAGGTGACAGAGATATCGTTTTTGTTTTGAGTCGGTCTGCTGATGCGATATATTTCATATGCTGACTCTAGAGTGAGAGCCTCCTTCCCCCTTGGATTTGTGCATTCAAATCTATTCGCAATGCTCACGGCCTATAGGTGGCACGACGTGCAATCCAAGATGGCTATGGCAGAAGCATCAACCAGTCAACTCACATAGGAAAAGATAGGACGCACGGACGTGCTCCCCGTGCCACTTCAACCGGATGAACTCTTGATTGTCAAGTGAATGTACATTAAACCAAAGTACTTTACCAACCAATAGGAACTGCTGAATGTTGGCTACTTCATTTCTCGCCGCAGTTCAAAGGGTGGTGGTGTCAGATGATCGACCTTGTATTGACGATGCTTTCCGTATTACTGTGCGTGCTGCAGAAAACTGCGCGAACCAGAATTTATGTATGACCTAACGGCACTTAGAGATCTTTTGTGCCGAGCCTGTCAGGCGGATTCGCTACAGTGGTAGGCCACCGACGAACGGGCACCGTCGCGGCTGCACAGGAACAAATGCTTAACGTAGCGATGGTTTGCAAACATATTATGCCATCATTATTTGCACTGTATGCATGATGTAGCTGCTTCTTCAACGGAACACAAGCATTTAATTTTCCATTAAGTATCACTTGTGTCACAGCCATGATCAGACTCTAACCGTGCGCAATTCCCTGCACTTGGATGTTGCAGTTTTTATCAGCATAATTGAAACATGGGTAGCGAAACGAATAGATGCGCGCAATTTTTGGAACGTCAAAATTGCGAAAGTTTGATGTAAAAAACGTCGTTCAAACGGCACCCTTGAAATGCAGGAGAAGTTAGCGTAGACTGTAGTTGTAAATGCATATTTCATTGCTCTAATCATTTTGCTTCGCTGGTCGAGCTCGAGCGTGTTGGCTGCATGCGACGCTTTGTAATATACACTGTAATTGTGATACATTCAGTGCACAAGAAAAATTATGCTTTTTTTGAGCTCGCAGAAGGATAATATACAATAAATACAGTCAAAGTGACTTACGAGCGGGAAAGAACTATAACGCACGACGGGACGTGAAGTGCAACTATCTGCTCGTGAGTCAGCAGCTGATCGTTCATCGTCGCGGTCACTCTCAGCGCGTTGACAACCAACTCCATCCAGCGCAAAATTTTCGACTTCAAGCCGGTTTGTTTGAACATAAGTGCTGAAAGTAATACGAGGAATTCTCTCCGCCAAGCGACTTCGATAGCACCAACAACACGTCACTCACCATGCACAGCACCCACGCGGCTTCACTCACCACGTTTATCTAGGGGTGTGGAGACCATTTTGCTCCAATACCCGGCAAAAGAGGAATCGCTTGCAGTGCACTGCCATCTATCAAAAAACGTAATAAAAAACAAGCGGTCCAGCGTAGGCCAAGGTTTGGAAGTACAAATCGCGAGCCTGCGCTACATTCCGCGCACACCAAATGCTATGGGATTCATGCACTACAAAAGGACTGAAGACTGCTATACGGACACGAAACAAGGCGAGTTTTAGCCGAAATGATCAAACGTTACGATTAACTATCTAAAATGGCTGCAGAAACTCTTCCGAAGCTCATATGTGTACACTGTGGGCCATAAACAGAAGTGCGCATCGCCACGTATTTTTAAGAAAACTTTGCGTCTCGAAAGAATGAATCATATTTATCGTGTCACAAACGGTCCGGTATATTCACTGATGCATGAAACATAGAAAGTGGTTTCTGTTCGTTTTTTGCTGACGCGATAACACTGCGGCAAGCACCGCTGAAAAAGGCAGCATTGGGAGCGTCTGTTTATTAATCAACCATGCGAGGGCGCTCCCGAATTCCGCTAGGCGGCGCGACAGACTATGAACATCTCGAATAACCGCACGGGTGCCACCATGATGAAACGATACTCAGCTTTCGGGTGCCGCCTCATTTGTATTTGTCACTGCATGCTGGAATCACCCCTAGCAGTTTTTTTTCTGTTTCATTACGCCCTGTTTCGTCACAGTTCAAGACTGTCACATGAAGTCAACTTCTTATGTCATGGTAACGAAAAACGCAAACAACAAGACACCATGATTCACACGACGCTCAAAAAAGTGGGCAAAATCGGCCACACGGTCACACA